>NC_134003.1:0-649000 GCF_047716275.1 Strix uralensis | reverse complement strand
AAGAAGTGAAAATCCCGAAGTTTTTCTCAATTCCTGCATCCATCTGCTGCTCTTGGCAGGTCCCGGGGCTGGGCTGCCGGCACGAGGACGTGGTTTCCGCAGGCTCCCCGGCTAAACCGCAGCTCTGCTGCTCACTCCAAGATGAATTGGCCGCTGTCTGCCTGGCACGGAGCCTGCGGATCCATATCCAGGGGTGCGGGGCCGACCGGCTGTTTGCTCTCCCAGCCTGGCCACGCCAAGGCCGCCCCCGACCATCCCCGAGGCATCGGGGCTCCTGCCAGCACATGGCTCTCCCCGGGGCTCTGCTCTCTGGGGCGAAGCGGGGTGCCCCGGCCGCATCACGGCGCAGGGAGGGCACCCTTCCACGGGCTGCACCGATGCTCACGTTGCCACCACCCCCGACATAAAATATCACTCCTGCTGCCGGTGTGCGGAGCCCGGCACTATCGGGTTGCTGACGCTTTGCCGTGACGAGGCTGCTGAGACCAGAGTCCTCCCTGCAGCCCCCGCATGTGCTGGGGATGTGACGCCAGACCCCAGCACGACCAGTGCCCCCGCGGACCCCCGCCACAGCCACGGCCTCCGGGTCCCTCTTCAGGGATGGAAACTGCAGGAGCCTCACAGCACGGCTCTCGTCTGCAGTGAGGCACTGAATCACCGAAATCCAGTTGTCTTCCTGACACCGAGCTAAGTGAGATCACGCTCTGCAAGAGGAGGGAGTCCGTATCCTCCCAGGGGGAAAAAAAAAAAAAAACAGGCTTTTCCTCTTGGGGGTGTGGCTGAGCATCCTGCATCACCTAAATCCCTGACACAGAGCTGGGCCTGTTTGCTTCTACCGTAACGCTTGCGCCTGCGCTTGCACCCAAGGTGCTCAGACACGGTCTGCTGCGGGACCCGCACCCAGAGGTGCCAACACTTGGGCCACAACAACCCCCAGCAGGGCTACAGGCCTGGGGAGGAGTGGCTGGAGAGCTGCCAGTCAGAGAGGGACCTGGGGGGGATTGGTAATGAGCCAGCAGTGTGCCCAGGGGGCCAAGAAGGCCAATGGCATCCTGGCTTGTACCAGCACTGGCGTGGCCAGCAGGGACAGGGAAGGGATGTGACCCCTGGGCTCGGCACTGGTGAGGCCGCCCCTCGATGAGTGGGTTCAGTTTTGGGCCCCTCACCCCAAAAAGGCCATTGAATGACTCGAGCGTGTCCAGAGAAGGGCAACGGAGCTGGTGCAGGGTCTGGAGCACAGGTCTGATGGGGAGCGGCTGAGGGACCTGGGGGGGTTTAGTGTGGAGAAGAGGAGGCTGAGGGGAGACCTCCTGGCCCTCTGCAACTCCCTGAAAGGAGGGTGCAGAGAGGGGGGAGGAGTCTCTTGAGCCAAGGACCCAGCGGCAGGCCAAGAGGGAATGGCCTCAAGCTGTGCCAGGGCAGGGTCAGACTGGCTCTTAGGAAGGATTTCTTTGCAGAAGGGGTTGTTGGGCGTTGGAATGGGCTGCCCAGGGCAGGGGGGGAGTCCCCATCCCTGGAGGGGTTGAAGAGTCGGGTTGAGCCAGCGCTGAGGGATCTGGTGGAGTTGGGAACGGTCAGGGTGAGGTTCATGGTGGGACTGGAGGAGCCTCAAGGGCTTTTCCAACCCAGATGATTCTGGGATTCTGTGACACCTTCCTCCCACTGTAGAACCCCGCATCCCCAGCTCCCACCACGTAGCCCGGCCCCCGACGGCACCTCACCCGCTTCGTCAGCTGCGTGTCCATCATGAAGTTGTGGACGTGCTTCTCAGCTTTGGTGAGCTCCAGCTTCCTGGCCACCACAGCCACCACCAGCGCCGTGCAGCCAGCACCCTGCGCAGGGACATTGGTCGGGGGAAGAGTTTGTCACCCTCCAGCAACCTCGTACAACAGCAACCCCGTAATTAACTAAAGCTCCATAACCCCCACCCACATTATCCTAATGAGGAGATATCACAGAGCCTGGGTGTCCTTGAGTGGCTGATGATGTTTTGGATGATTAACAGGAGAGGCCTGGGCTGTTTAACGAGGTCAGTGGCGTCTGTCAGATCCCCGTTAGATCCCCGGCGCCCGTTAGACACGGCCAGGATAAGCCCTGTGACACCGGGAGCTCCTGAGAGGGGCCCGGGGTGGGAGAGCGGTGGGGAAGCACCGGGCAACCTGGGGGAGAGGGGGGAGGGGGTCCCCTGAATCGGAACCCCCTGAACCACCCCGGCTCCCAACAGCGACAGCTGGGACCTCGCTTATCCCGGCGATTAGGGCCGGATCCACGCGGTCGCCGTCATCTCCGGCGCGTATTTGTCTTTTGGAAAGCAAAGGTGCCAAGCCTCCACTCCCTGCGGTGCTCCTGCACTCTGCCTGCTGCTGCCCGTACCAGATGAGCCGCTCCCCCCTCCCGGCACTCTGGCAGAGGCCCACGATCCTGGCAAACGTTCCTTAATTTATTAAAGAGTCATTAATTAACATCATGCTCTCAGCCGAATCCTTTAGCATCCCCGAAGGTCCCGCTGCGTGTGCTCTCGGCTCCCACCGCTCCTCTCTTCCCGGTGCTGTCGGGCTCAGGGAGCCCAGGGGAGCCCCCCACCATCCTGGGGGTCCCCATGCCCGGCACGGGAGGGGCTGTGCTGCTGGATGGGTGCCGGGGAGGGGGGGGGCATGCTTTGCTGGCTGGTGTCTCAGTTCAAAGTAACCACTGGCTGGGGCGTGGGGGGGAGTCTGGGAGCCCACGGCACCGGGACCCCCTCAGCGAGCTGCTGGGAAACGCCGCAGCCCCCCCAGTAAGGGATTTTCTCCCTCGCTTGGCTTCTACCAACAGCATCAGCCTCGCTGGCGCCCAACCTCATACGAGACAGATCAAAGGCTTGCAGATAATATAAAATTAACACCCGACGGCTCTCACGGGGCACAGAGCGGCAGAGCTGAGCCCGAATGCTGCTGCCAGGCAGCAGCTGGGAAGGGGGGTCGGCTCCATCCCCATGGCCTGGGGCTGAGGGGTGCTGGGTGCTGGGGTGGATCCGTGGAGGAGCCACGACCGCAGGGCCCCTGGCCGCTGCTTCAGCCACCCCGGCTGGAGAACGCTGCAAGCTGGGACATGTCACGGGCGCCTTGGAGCAGGTACGGGGGGATGGTGACCTTTTAGCCACGAGGAAACGAAGCGGCGGCAGAGCGGTGATGCCGGCGGGAGCGCGGGGGGGTGGAGGGCTCCCAGCTGGTCCCGGCTCTCAGTGGGAGCATTTGGGATCGCTCCGGGTGATGGAAGCCAGGTGGTGTGAACAGGGACGGCCAAGGGATGCTCGGGGGCCCCTCTGCTCCCTGGGGACACCCCTGATCCCGCCGAGGCCCAGCTCCCCCCTCCCTTGCTGAACGTGGGTCCAAAGGCACCCGGAATTCACCAGCGGGGACCGGCCGGTGTCCCACCCTGCGCCCTGCGGGACTGCAGCACCCTCCAGGCACACCCAGCCTGCACCATCACCTCCTCCACCACACCGCCACGTCCTGCTGATTACCACGCTTACAATAATTGCAATCACAGCTCTATCACCTTCCAGGCCGCGAGACCTCGGGGCTGAAGCCGTTACGCCTCATGCATGGACAAGCCAACCAGGAAGGGGATCCCTATAAAATCCAGTAGCCCGGTTGCCACGACGGGGACGGGCAGAGCCCACGGGATGGGCAACCGGCTCGGCACGGCCCTTACCATGATGCCGGTGAGCAGGCAGACACCTTTCCCGCAGTAGGTGTGCGGGACCATGTCGCCGTAGCCGATGGAGAGGAAGGTGATGGAGATGAGCCACATGGCACCCAGGAAGTTGCTGGTTACATCCTGCTGGTCGTGGTACCTGCCAAGGAGACACGGGCATCAGTGTCATGGCAGGGGACCGGGATGGCCGCGGGGAGCAGTGGGGGCTCCCCTGGCACGAGGCTGTGCTGTGCAACAGGGAGTAGGGATTAATAACGCGGCAGGATGCCCCATAGCAGCAGCGGTTGCGCAATTTCTGGCGCAGGAAAACCCACATGGACAAAATCAGAGTGAAAACTCAACGGAAAGGGCTTCTGCTTTCAGTCAGACCTGTCACCACATCCCGGTCCCGCCGCCTGCGTCCCCGGTGCCACGTGGCACGGCAGAGCGAGCCGGCTGATGGGAGAAACAGCTGCGGCTCTGCAAAGCCCCCGACCGCGCCAGCTCGCCACCGGCATCCTCCTCCGCATCCCCCCCGCTGCCGCAGCTCGGGCTGAGCCCGCTTCCCCCTGCACCGCCCCGGGGACGGATCCTGCCAAGGCTCCGGCATGCGCTTGGCTCTCGGACAGCGCGGGGGAACGGCTCACACGCTCGAGATGAAGCACACGTGGAGCGGCCGCAGCTTCGGGGGGGTGCTGCAAAGTTTCTGTGGCCGTGTCCCTGCTGAGCTGCGAGGTCAGCGGCCACGCTGGCCGGCCCGGCAGCCGGCTGTGGCTCTTCCGGCAAACACGCAACCGGAGGCCCCGGCTGCCTCTGGCTCCCCAGGGCCGGCGCGAGCCCGGGGATGCGTCCCGGGGGTTACAGCGCTGGCTCCCGGTGGTGGAGCCGGGACTGGCCCAGCCCGCAGCGGGACTCAGCCCTGAGCCCTGGGGTGGGCAGGGACAGGCAGCACGTTCGCCCCACCACAGCAGGATGGTCACCCTCCTGCCTGCACGCATCCCTCTCCCCGGCAGGCTTCTCCCAGCCTCCTCACGAAATCATTAAAGGGAAACCAGATGGAGCTTTTGGCAATCCCCCCCGGTTCATCTCAGCTCCTCGCTCCCTGAGCAGTTGGGTTTGCTCCTCTTCCAAAATGTTTTTCCCCCCAACTAACTGGAGACTCAGATGAGATTCCGGTGCATGAGAAAGTGCCCTTGGCCACGGCGAAAGCCGCTGCCGCACTCTGGGCAGGACTGGCCAGGGGAGCCAGAGCCCATCACAGCGGTCACGGCAGGGCTCCCCAAAATCCCGGCAGCCTCATGCACCCCCTTCCCAACCAGTGTGTTCCTCTGGGAAAGGCTGAGCCCAGCCCGTGCACAGGATCCGAGCTCTCGAGCCGCGGGGATGACCCTGGGAGCATCGTGCTGGGCGAGGGGGTTACGGCACCGCCGGACAGACAGACGTTTTCTATTCTGAGAAGCACTTTGAGCAGAAGCAGCTGATAAACAGGAGGGGCTGGCACATGCCGCAGCTGGCGCGGGCAGGAAGAGGGGCTGTCGCAATCGCTTAGACCCCAGCGCCGGTTCCCATCGCCCCCTCACCCGCCTGCCCCCACTGCGCATGGCCAGCGGGGCTACCGCCAGCATCGCCCCGGTGCCACGCCAGCGCCGAGCGGAGCATCACCACGCCGGGGATGCTGCGGCAGCGCCGGCTGGGCCGAACACACCCCCCTCGGCGTGGGCAGCGCTGCCGGGGAGCTCCAGGCCGGCTGCACCCTCACCCCGGGGAGCAGGGCTGGCTGCACGTGCACGAACACGTGCGAGCACACGTGCGCGCCGTCGGCGGGCAGGGCCGGCAGCGCTGCCGGCACCGCAGGCAGCTCTGCGTGGCGGCCGGGCGAGCGGGCGAGGTTGCTAAGCGACTCGCTGCCTTCGGAGAGCTGTGGCCCCCCCGCCGGGGTGGGCACGGGAGGATGCCCGGCAGCGATGCTGCGCCCGCGGGCACCGGAGCAGCCCACAGTGCCACGGGGACGTGCCACGGTCACGTCACCCCAGCGCCGGGGTCTTGGAGTGGCACAACCATCTCCGAGCCACCCGGCCCCAGCAGCGGTGGTCCCACAAGCCACAACAAACTGGTTTCCAGCGCTGGTGCAGCAACCGCAACCTCCCATCAGTGGGGACACATCCTGGGTGGCCCTTGCGGGAGCTGTGTGGCACCCAGGGCCGGTGCATCCCTTGGGGACGGGGCATGTCCCAGGGGTCACGCACACCCTGGGTCAGCGCATCCCCACCCCACCCAGGACCACCCCCCCGGGTTCGCATCTGCCGCTCTGTAGACAGAAGGAGGTGGAGGCAGCTGCGGTGCCGGTGATCTGCAGCGCCTCGTCTGCGTCATTTCTTTCTTTTTTTTTTTTTTTAATCGCTAATGGTTCTTTATTTACATCGTGTTTTCCAGCCTAAGCCCCCCAGGTGCAGAACCAACCCCCTGCGCATCCCCTGGGAGCCTGTCCGCCCGCTCCCCGTTTAGAAGGCGCAAATAAAAATCTCCCAAACACAATTAAGCAGCGCACGACTACCCAGCACATCCTGAGAGCATCATTAAGGGAGGCAGGAAGGCAAACACAGCCTGTAAAAGCTCGTAAAATCTTAGCGCGCCGCTCTGCTCCGCTGCCACGGTACTTAAAGCTGCTCTAATGCCCCTTCACGGGGTGACCGGTGCAATGGGCCCCACCCTGGGGAAGAGGAGGGGTGGCCTTCCTCCCGCCTCGCAAGCACTCAGAAGCAAGCTGGGTGTCCCAGGGGACCCCGGTGATCCCTCTCACCTCAGTTCTGAGAACGGCACGGAACGGCCACAACAACTTAAAAGGGATTTTGTGCGATTTCGCCAGCCCACGGACACCAGATCGTCTTGTGTTGGGCACTTCCCTTCAGACCAGCCCAGGCTCCAAGAGCCCTCCGGGACAATTAGTCGTGTTTTGACGGCAGCGCGGCGTCGAGCTCGGCCTCCTGGGGACAGGGACAGCCTCGCGCTGGCACAAGACACCCTGCGGGGACCTGCCCTCCCTGCCCTGGGATGGACGCATGCCACCGTGGCTGGGGAGAAACCCCCCCAGCACAGCGCTGGGATGGACTGGGGGTGCTCCACCGCAGCCCCCCAGTTCCCCTCGGGGGTGCCGGCGTGTCCCCGAGAGACGGAGGTGCAGCCGTACCCACCGGGGCCGGTCTCCACAGCAACCCCCGTGCCAAGCACGCCGCTGCCGGTGTGATGCCATCCGGCAGCGGGTTTGTCACCGCCGTGTTGTCATGGCAGTCGCTCGCAGCGACGCCAGAGCCCGAGCCAAGCGCTGCCACTCGCCAGCCTCCGGCCTCTCCCCCTGCACGGCCCCCCCACTTCCCCTCCAGCTTCCGCTGCTCCCCGCGTCCCCCCCGACTCCCTGCCGGGGCTCCCGGGCCAGCTGGCACCGCACACCATCCCCTCGCACGGGGACACTGCCTGTCCCCAGGCACTGCGCTGCGAGGACAGGGCTGTCCCTGCCTCTACCTCCTGCCCAGCAGGTGACAGCCGAGTCCCCAGATCTCCACATCCCTCCCACGACACGCTGGGACAATTGCAGCTCCGCTGAGCGCCCCCGAACTGCCGCCGCGGCCCCAACCCCTCTCACCTCTCGCACACCCGGACCGTCCACGCCGCGATGATCCAGAGGGAAATGCTGAAGACCAGCAGCACCGTCCCGGGGCAGATGGTCATGAGAGTCTTCATGACGAAGCGGGTGTTGAAGTTGATCTTGTTGAGCGCCCCGATGCTGCGCGAGGAGGCGTCGGTGAAGAGCTTGCTGTGCAGCAGCATCACCCGAGCGATCAGGTAGAGGCGCAGGAACATGGGGATGGACAAGATGATGTCCACGTCCGCCTCTGCCCGAGAAGGCGTGTAGGAGAAAGCCAGGCGGGCTGTCCAGAAAAATTTGTACTCCCCAGGGATGGGGTGTATGGCACAAACCAGCATCTCCAGGCTGATGTAGAGGATGCGTTCGTACGTCATCGCTATCCGCCAGTCGTCGGCTCCGTTGTCGATCACAAAGAGCTACCGGGAGGCAAAACCACAGAGTTACCGGTGGCCCCGTTCAATCCTGCCCCACCAGCACCCCGCCACGGGCAGGGGGTGGAACCCACAGCAGAGCTCTGCGGAGCTGGGGATGGCTTCGGCCAGGAGGGCTGGTTGGATGGGGAAGGAAAAGGTGGGAATGAGCCTTCGCCATCCCCTCCGCCGCTCCGCCTGCGTGTTCAGGGGATGGTTACGGCGCTGGGGCCACCCCAGAAAGCTTCAGGGTGCCTGGCCTCGAGCACAGGCCCAGACACAGCACGGGGACAGCTCGTTCCCTCACAGTGGCTGGCAGGAGTCCACCTCCTGGCCCAGGGCACGGAGACAGGTGAGCCGTGGTGCCGCCGAGCACCGGCACGAGCCACCCCACCCCCTTCGCTCCTGCTGGCGCTGCACCAGTGTCACCAACAGCCACCACGCCCCGAGTGCCAGCGCAACTTTTGGTAAAGGAACACCACAGCCAGAGCACCCGGCCGCTGGCAGCGATGGGATCTGGTTGTCATGGCAACCGCCGGTTCATCCGGGGTACCAGCTCCTCTCCCACTGCCAGTGACAGAGTCGGGGTCTCTGCAGGAGCTGGGGGGACGCCAGATCGGCCTGGCCAGACCCCTGGGGGTCACCCACCCCATCCTGCCTCGGCGGGTCCATCCCAAGGCCGCCACCGGCTCATCCCCGGTGCAACGGGGACACCGGTGTCACCTACAGCAGCGGGGACGCCCTCGGGGCCTCTCCGCAAGCAGCGCTTGGCAAAGACACGGCTGGGAAGGGATCCAAGGGGGACGTGGCAGCTGGCACTACTGTCACCGGTGTGTCCTCGACCCTGCAAAGCGCAGAGTGGCACCGGCTTGTCCGGGGGACCAGGAGCTCTTGCGGCCGCTCCAGCCCGGGCGGTGGGTGGGAGCACGGCCCCGGCTGGCGTCGCGCCTGGGAACAACCCTCCTGCTGCGCCAGAGGCCCCGGTGCACCTGCGCCAGCCGCCTCGCCGGCACGGCACGACACACGGGGCTCTCCCCGGGGACGGCAAGAGCCGCCGGGACTGACTCACGGAGCGGCCGTCCCCGGCCACCTCCCTTTCTGTTTGGAAAGCTCCGCTCCTTTTAGCTGCTTTGTTTGAGAAATTGTTTATAAAAATGCTCCAAGCTGTCAAGGGAGATCCTCAGGCATTTAGCAAGCTGACAGCCCATTCCTTCCTGGAAAAGGGTGTTAAAAATAAACAAATTAGCAAGAGGAAAAAGGCAGGGAGCCTTTTGACTGCGTGTGGGGTGTTTGCAAAGGGCCAGGTCAGGGAAGGGAAGGAGCAAGGGGGAGGATTCGGGCAGGTTCCCCCTGCGCCAGCCCCTCTCAGCCCTGCACCTGCGGTGCATTGCTGCGGGTTTCCATGGAAACCCCAGCGCAGTCCAGCGGTACCCGACAGGGCATCCCCAGCATCCCCAGTACCGGCTCCGGCAGGGGAAGGAGCGAGCGTGTTGGTCACCCCAGCTCCGGACAAGCGAAGCACAATGAAAGCAGCTGAGAAGCTGCGTGGGGGAAAAAATCTTCACCTAATTAAATGCACAAAGAACCCGGGGCACCCCGAGAGCAGGGGGAGGCTGTGTCCCCCCCCCCCAACCTCCCCCGGTTGGAGCTGGCAGCCTCGCCAGCACCGCACCCCAGCACCCGCCGTGGCCATAGACGTGGTGCTGGTGGGGGACGGCCCATTCTGCAGCACCCCGGGGCACCCACAGGCCCTGCCCCGGGGTGCACCACAGAGACATCCCCAGGCACCGAGCCCCGGGTGCCACCGGCGGCGGGTCAGGCCCTGCCCGTGGGCGCAGGGAGGGCGAGGACCCAGCTCACTGCACAGGCTCAGCCTAACGAGTGACACGCAATTAGCAGCAGCTCGGGGCCTTGCAGCAGAAAGCGGAGCTGGGAGGCTGGGGTGGGGGACGGGAGGATCTTGCTCACCTCCAGCCCTGGCTGGTGGGCAACAGGCACGGGGACACCGCGGGGACCCGCCGCGGTCCCAGCCCACTGGGTGACAGCGGGTGTAGGCAGGCGGGGAGGGGACAGGAGCTGGACCCAGGACCCCAGGCACAGCGATGCCCCAGCCCTGGAGAAACCGAGGCACAGGGAGGGCTGCAAATGTCCTGGAGGACTTGGCAATTAACACAATTAATACTGAGGGAAGAGGCTGAAGCTGCTGCCGAGTCTTTCCCGGAGGCCGGGGAGGTCTGGCAGTGCCACGGCAGGGTGAGCGCAGCCCCCCCTTAGGCAAGAGGGACGAGAAGCTGAGGATTTACAGCTCTGTCAGTGCTGCTTCCATCCCCGGCGGGATTATCAGCAATCCCTTCACAAGCACCAAGGAGATAATAGGGCGATCAGCGGCCAGCCCGGCTTTGTCTGGAGCAAATCAAGTCAAACCGATCTCATTTTCTTCCCTGCCAGCGGAACCAGCGCAGCCGGATCGCGGCGCGATTCAGCGCCCGCGGCGGCACGGCGCGTGCGCTCGGGGAGCGGGACCCACGGCGGGGACGGCAGCGGGGATTTTGGGGTGGGGGGGGGAGAGGCGGGAAGGGCTCACGGCGTTTGGGTGGACGCTGCGTTTGCACAACCCAAGAACAACAAGTGGAGGAAGCCAGCGAGTGTCGGGGCACGGCCCGCCCAGCTGACCCCAGCCGCTGCCACCCCAGGGTAAATATTATTCCAGCAAAAACCAGAGCTCTCAAATATTTGCTTTGAGCAACCCACCGGCGGGCTCGGTCCCTGTGCAGGCAGGAGGGGTGGCTCCTGGGAAGGTCCCTTGCAGGCAGGAGGCAGGCAGGGAGTGGGGTGCCTTCCTCCAGCCCCCCGGCCAGCAAAGCTGCCCCGTCCCCCAGCCTCAAGCGGGACGAGGTGGGATTTTTGGTGCACCAAAACACCGGGTACTCAGGGCCGGGGGCTTCAGTGTCCCATCCTGAGATGCTCCTTCTCCTGCCCGGTGATTCATTCTTCCCATCCCCAAAACACGCCGGCATTGTGCCGAAGCCGGATCCCGCGGGAAGCGCAGCCTTCCTGGAGCAAACTGGGAGCCCTTTCATTTCCCAGCAACGCCGGGGCCGTCAGGGAGGAAGAGAGTGGGCAGCCCTGATTAGGAAAGGATTTTCACAGCTTTCCTTGGCACCTCCCCTGGTCCGAGCCCTTCCTGGCTGAGCCTCCCCCAGCCGCCAGCAGCTCTGCCGGGCACCCCGTACCCCGGCCAGACCCCTCGCTGCCCCCCGAGACCCCTCAGTGCCCCCCGAGACCCCAGCAAGGAGGGAGGTTGCGAGCTCGGGTACCGCATCGCACCGGGATGCCTGGTGAACCCTGCAGCTCGCCCCAGCCGCCCGCCCTGGCAGCCCCGAGCTCGACGCCGGCGTCACCGGGACCTACCTGCACCTCCCGCGTGTGGTAGGCGATGATGAGGCCCAGGAGGATGACGGTGGAGAGGCTGATAAGGCATTTCAGGGCCAGGGAGAACATGGAGTCCTGCAAGGCGAGAGCAGGGCGGGGGTTAGGGGGGGACGTGGCCACGGGACCCTGCCCGTGCTGGCCGCGACGCCGGAGAGATGCTTCCCCTCCCCACACCGGCACTTCGGCTGTCCCAGCTCCGAGGGCGCCGCCGGCACCGCGGGCAGGAGCGGCCCTTTCTCCAAAACGTTTTTTTTAAATCTGATTCTGTCAAGTGTAATTACCAGCCTCCCCTCGCTGGGACGTGTGATGCCGGTGCCCTGGCCGCATCCGGCGTGAGCCCAGTATTATGGCGGCCTAATGGATGGTCTTATTAGATCCTCCTGCTAATTCGCTGTGTGTAAATTAAACCAGCTCCTGATTCACTGGTGGCCAAAGCGGCCGCTCCCCAGGATCTCACCGGGAAGAGCAGGATTCACCGTCCCCTCCCCACGGACTCCCCCCCAGACCCCATTTCAGTCACCAGCAAGCTCACGCTGCCGCAGCCACAATCCAGCCCCACCGGTGCTGGAGCACCCGCCAAGCACCAAGGTGTCACCCCCAAACCAACCTGTCCTGCCACCGCACCCATCCCGCACCTCCACCCCACCCTCAGCGCGCCGAGACCTGGCACGCTCACGGCACCCTGAGAGAGGCCCAGCACGCTCACGGCACGCCGAGACCCGGCGTGCTGACGGCACACCCCGCCCATCCTTCGCTCCTCGGTGCCTTCAGCCTCGCTCCTCTCCCTCTCCCCGGTGTTCCCCATCCCCGCCGGGGTATTTAAACGTGGAGAAGGGACTATTTGCCGCGGAGGCGGTGGCGCATTGTTAACGACTTGGCTCCGGCCGCGCAATTGTGTGAATATAATGGCTGGTGCTGAGAGAAGTGCCGGGGACCAAACAACGGCTATTAATAGGCAAACTCCGGGGCAGGGCTCGTGCCAAGGCTGCTCCGGCCAGACCCTTCCCGGGGGCACTAATCCTGTCCAAAGCATGGGGACCCACCGGCCCTCCCGGCAAGCGTTATTGGCAAAGGCTGCCACACACTCACCGCGTTTACCGATGGCTCCTGCCAGTGCTGGGTCCGGAGGGACCCGGCAGGAAGAGCCGCTGCTGGATCCCACGCTCGCGGCAAACAACGGCGGGGGGGGGGGGCTTGGCTGAGCTGCGGCGACGCCTCGGCACCCCCGGCACGCACCTTCCCCGCGCCACGCAGGTGGCAGGATGCTTCACCCCGGCCACGCTGCGCCGGCTGCTCGTGGCTCTGGGAAGCAGCCGTGGCATCCCAGAGGCAGGAGAGGCCCCGTCCTGCCTGCGCTCGAGGGACAGGCAGCGAGCAGGCAAAACCCAGCCACCGCATCCTCGCTTGCCGCCTCAGCCCCGGCACCCTCCGGCCTGGGGAGCACGCGGTGGCGCGGGGCCGAGCTGGAGCCAGGCCAGGGCCGGCAGCACCGACATCCCCGTCCGCACAACAGCTGCCGGCCCCGGCCCCAGACGCTCCTTCGGTCACGGCCGCGTTCCTGCCGGCAAGCTCTGGTTTCCCACCGGGGGCTGCCGGGGGGGATTTGTAAACCGTCGTCCGCTGCCGCAGCTCCGGCCAAGGGCCCTGGGGAGGGCAGGAGCCGGGGAGTCCCCCCACACCCTGCGGTTGTCGGCAGGAGCATCGCGGCGAGCGGCAGGCGCCGGGGCAGGGGTCGGGGCGGCGGGTGGGCGGCTGCACGGCGGCAGCGCTGACTCACGGGGTCTTCCCCGGCTGACACAGCAGCTCGGCGTGCCGGGGCCGGCGAGCGTGGCAGCGGCGCTGCTGGCCACCCAGCGAGGGCCACCGGTCCCCCCCTGGCACCAGGCAGGAGGGCCCAGGGAGCCCGGTGAGGGTGACCGCGGCTCAACAGGTTGTGGGTGCAGGTGGGGGACGGCGCTTCGGCCTTGCTCCTGCCCAAGGGCAGCGGGAACTGCTGGGGAAGAGGCTCCGGCAGCGAAGTGAAGCGTCCTCCTCCCTCGGTGGGGGAGCCAGGGAGGTGGCTCGGCACCGAAGCACTCCCTGGCCAGAGCAGAGGGAACCGCTGCCGGCAGCCCCCGTGCTCCAACCGATGCCGGCAGCTGCGGGCAGCCAGGGCTTGGGAGCCCCCCGCCGCCAGCCGGGCACCTCTGTGGGGAGGCAGTGGGGTCCCCTGCACCCATGGGACCCCCAGCCGTGTCCCTCCCTCCCTCCCTCCACCTGCTCCAGCTCCGTCGCCTCCTCCACCCGCGCCTCCCTCCTCACCGCCTGCGCTGGATAATGGCAGGAAGCGATGAGCAGCCCCTTCCCATCCCGCTCCTTCCCCTGCACCGGCGGCACCGTGGCACGGGGACCCCCGCCGGCTGCCCCCCAGCCCCCCCAGCAGCACCGTCCCGCTGACGCCCATGGGTGCCATGCACGCCCTGTCGGCGCGGGTGCCGATGCCTTCCCCTCTCTGGATAAGTATAAATAACATGACAGATGTCTATACAAAGAGTTATTCATATCGCTGCCAACCAGCGCAGCCCAGGAGCAGGAGCTGGAAGGGGCGTGGGGGGAGAATTATAAATAAAAGACACCGTCCTGCAAAAAAAAAAATGAAAAAAAAATGGAAGAAAGGGGTGTGGAGGCGGAGGAGGACGGAGCGGGGACTCCGCCGCGCCACCGAGGGCACGGCACCTCGAGGAGCGCCCGCGATGGGCACCGCAGACCCCGGTGGGTCGGTGCCGGGCGCCGCCGGCACATGGGGCAGCTCCGCCGGGACCAGGCGCGACGCCCGCCCCAGCACACGCCGCCCCGGCGCCCCCCAGCCCGGCGCTCCCCCTGTCCGACACCTGCGGCTGCAGCGTCCCCCCGTAAGGCCCCGAGGGCCGCCCCGTCGGTCCCCAACCAGCCTGGACGGCCCCATCCCACACCAGATGGGGCAAACGGCTCCGCGTTGATCCCGGGGGACGTTATCTGGGGCAAACGGCTCCGCGCTCGACCCACCGGGCACCGTCCGGCGCGGCTGGGCCCCACGCCCGCCCCCCAGCCCCGCGGGTACCTTGGAGTAGAGCCCCCAGGAGAGCTCGGTCTCGATGACCATGACGACGATGCCGAACATGCCGAAGATGAGCGCGTAGTCGCTGAGGCGCTTCCTCTTCTCGAAGAGCGCCCGGCGGTGCCCCAGCCGGTAGCCGATGTTCTGCGCCTTGCGCTTGGGCCCCTTGGCGAAGGCGGCGGGGGCCGGGCGAGCGGGCGGGCGGTCGGGGCGACGGGCGGCGGGCGCGTGGTTGTCCTCGCGCGAGACGACGATCTCGGGGGGTCCGCCGGCCCCGAAAAGCTGTAAGGGCTGAGCCTCCGGTTCGGCCTCGATGAGGTTCCGGCGGGATGCGCTGAGGCGGCTGAGGGGCTTCATCACCCCCCCGCTGTACTTGCAGGAGCTCATGGCGATCTCGGTGAAGGGGTTGCTGTCCCGCCGGTGAACCAACGGGCTGGGCTGCCGGTGTTTGCCGCTCCCCGCCCCGGAGCCCGCCGGGTGGTCGCCGAGGTTGAGCTGGCTGCCGTGGCGGGAGGAAGGGTGGAGGGCGGCGGGGGCGGCGGGAGGAGGAGGAGGGGCCCGTAACGACCCGGGCGAGGAGTGCAACAGGCTGTGCTGGAGCGGCGGCAGCGCGGCGGGAGGCGGCGGTGACCGTTCATCCCCCGGTAAGGGGCAGGGACACCGACCGTCCTCCTCCAGGTCCCCCACGCCCGAATCGTGGAGATGCCCCGATGTCTCCATAACGGCGGGACCGGCGCCGCTTTACCGGGCACCGGTTCCGCTTTACCGGCCACCGGCCCCGCACGCTGGATCATGAATGGGCGCCGCCGCTGCTGCCGAGCGCTCGCCGCCGCCGCCGCCCCCGCCGCCGCCGCCGCCGCCGCCGCCGCCGCTGGCCCGGCCCCGCCGCGCCATTGGCCGCGCCGGGGCTCCCCGCAGGCTGACATCATCCCCGCCCGCTCCCCGCTTCGTATCCCCCCCCCCTACACACACACACACACGCCCCGCGCCCCCGGTTCCTGCGTCTCTGCGGGGTCGTTCGGGACTTGTAGTCCGCCGGGGTGCACCGGCGCCGGTACCGGCGCCGGTGCACCCCGGCGGACTACAAGTCCCGAACGACCCCGCAGCGGTTCCACACCCCCCCCCCCCATCGGGTTTCCCCCCTCGACAGCTGCGGGTCCCCGGAGGGAAGCAAACCGCCCCGGGGCGTGGGGGGGGGGGACACCGGGCATCCCCCCCGCCCGTTATATAAAACCCCGTAATCCCCTTACGGAAACTGGAGATTACGGGCAGAAACTGGAGCGGGTGCTCCCGCGCTGGGGGGGCGGGGGTGTGTGTCCCCCCCCCCGCCACCACAACACCCCAGGGATGTCCCCAAGGGGGGATCAGAGACCGCAGCGATGGGGTGTGGGGGGATAAAACCTTAATCCCCGTTCCCAAACTCACATCCCCCCTCTCAACACACCCCCCGCCCCCCCCCCCCCAGGCCCCCCCCCCCCAGCTGTGCCCAGCTGCTGTGGGAGAGGAGCGGGTATTAGGGCAGGAGCTTGGGCAGCGGATAATCTGCAGGGAATTGGCCGCTGGAAGCTTATTAAAATAACCACGAAGCACCCAGCTGGTGACCCCCCCCCTCCCACCCCGCCCGGGGTGGTTGGGAATTAAACTGCACCTCTGCCCCCCCCCAACCCTACTAAAGCTGGGGACCCCCCACAGGGGGTGGGGGCGCAGCCAGAGGGGCATCACCTGTGCCCCCCAGCCCCGTGTCCCCCTCCTCGTGTCCCCCCAGCTCCACGTGAAGGTGTTTCCCCCCCCCCCAAAAGGGAAATGAGACACAGACCCGGGGTGGCTGCGATTCTCCGTGTCAGAGCTTTATTTGCAGGCCGGCACGAGGCAGGAGGGGGGATGCCGTGGGGCCAGGGGGGGTGACACAGTCCCCAAACCCCATCGGAGGGTCACCGGGCTATAGCCGGCCACGGAGCCACCGCAGCAGCGTCTCCAGCTGCTCGTCCAGGGCCACCTCGTCCCCGTCGTTGGTGATCACCCAGTCGAAGGCCACTCCCTGGTCCAGGCCGCACTCGGACTCGGCGTCATCCACCCCTGGGTGAGGCCCCCGAGGGGGGTCAGGATCTGTCTGTCCATCCGTCCCCCCCCTCCAAGTCCCCCCTCTGGAGTTGGGGGGTTTTAGCTAAAACCTCCGGCCCCCGCAGCCAGGGGACGGCGGTGGCAGAGGCAGAGCCGTGCCATGGGGCAGCCGCGGTGCCGGGGAAGCAGCGCTCGTTCCCTCGCTTACCGGCGACGAAGACCCAGTTCCTCCTCTTCCTCGTCTCCTCGGTGGCCGCCACCCGCACGGTCCGCACCGCGTCCCCATAGACGTCCCGGAACCACTCGACGTCCGAGAGGCGCCGCGTGTCGCTCACCACCTGCGCCGAGGCTCACGTCAGCGCCCGCCCCGCGCCCCCCTGCGCCCCCCACGCTCCCCCCCGGCCGCTCACCCACACCGGCTGCGCCGCTCCCTGCACCGCCGCCCTGCAGAAGAACCCGGGGTCGGCGCGGCGCTTCTCCTCGCCCCAGCGGATCATGTCCTGCCGGTACGTCTCCTTGTAGGCGCTGGCGTCCAGGAGCCGCTGGAAGTCCAGGCCGTGCTCCTGCAGGGAGAGGGGGGTCAGCGGGCACAGCCCGTGCCGGGGGACGGCGTGGCACGGCACGGCTTGGTGCAGCACGCCACGACTCAGCACAGCACGGTGTGGTGCGGCACGGCGCGGTACGGCACGGCGTGAGGTGGTGCAGTGCGGCACAGTTCGGCACAGCGTGGTGCAGCGTGGCAGAGCTCGGCACAGTGTGGCACAGCGTGGCGTGGCTCAGCGTGGCATGACACAGCACAGTGAGGCACAGCGTGGCACAGCTTGGCACGGCACAGTGTGGCACAACTTGGCACGGTGTGGCACAGCGTGGTGTGGCATGGCACAGCTTGGCACGACGTGGTGCAGCACGGCACAGCTCGGTATGACACAGCGTGGCGCAGCTCGCCACAGTGTGGCACAGCGTGGCACGGCTCGGCGTGGCCCAGCGTGGTGCGGCATGGCACAGCTCAGCACGGTCTGGCACAGCGTGGCCCGGCACAGCACAGCACAGCGTGGCCCAGCTTGGTATGGCCCAACGTGGCCCAGCGAGGCCCAGTGTGGCCCGGTGTGGCTCTGCAAGGCCCAGCTTGGCCCAGAGTGGCCCAGTGTGGCACAGTGTGGCTCTACGAGGCCCAGCGTGGCCCGGCGTGGCCCAGTGTGGCCCGGCATGGCCCAGCGAGGCCCAGCGTGGCACAGCGTGGCACGGCGTGGCTTTGTGTGGCCCAGTGTGGCACAGCGTGGCTCAGCGTGGCATGGTGTGGCTCTGTGTGGTCCAACGTGGCCCAGTGTGGCATGGTGTGGCTCTGTGTGGTCCAGCGTGGCCCAGTGTGGCTCAGCGTGGCCCGGCGTGGCTCTGTGTGGCCCAGCGTGGCCCGGCGTGGCGTGACACGGCGCGGCACGGCCGGGCGTGGCGTACCTGGGCGTACTGCTCCTTGAGGGGCCCGGAGAGGCGCAGGACGATGCAGACGTCGGGGCCCAGCCTGCGGGAGAGAACTCAGCGGGACGGCCCCGGCCCCGGCTCCACCCAGCCCGGCCTCCCGGCCCCGCCCCTCCCGGTACCGGCTCCGGAGCTCCTCGGCCACGAAGTCCTTCCCCGACTTCCTCTTCCCGCTCAACAGCAGCAGCGCGCGCGGCGCCGCCATCCGCCCGCCGGGCCCCGCCCCCGGACACGCCCCCGCCCGCTCTGGCCCCGCCCCCGCCCGCCCCCCCGCGGACGCAGAGTGGTACGACCCGAAGGGGGCGGGGCGAGGCACCGCTGACTCCGCCCCCCCGCGGGGCTCCCGCCTCCCCGCGCCCCCTGCAGGGCGGGGCCGGCACAGCGCGGGGGGGCGGTGGGGGGCACCCCAAAACCCCGCTGGGACACGGCGGGGCCCCGGCGCCCCCCAGCACCCCTGTTCCCTCCACAGCACCCAGTTGTCTCCCTTTCCCCCCAGGACCCTCAATTCCCCCCAGCACCCCGCTCCTCCCCTGAACCCCCCTTTCCCCCAGCACCCCCCTTCCTGCCTGCACCCCGTTCCCCCAGCACCCCCTGTTCCCTCCACAGCACCCCATTACCCTCCTTTCTCCCCCAGCACCCCCTGTTCCCCCCAGCACCCCGTTCCCTCTGCAGCACCCCCTTTCCTCCCAGCACCCCGCTCCTCCCCTGAACCCCCCTTTCCCCCAGCACTCTTTTCCCCCCCCAATACCCCTGCTCCCCCCAGCACCCCCCTTCCCACCATCACCCCCTGTTGCCCCCAGGACCCCCCATTCCCTCCACAGCACCCCGTTACCCCCCTTTCTCCGCCATCACCCCCGGTTCCCCCAGCACCCCCTTTTCCCCCCAGCACCCCGTTCCTCCTCTGAACCCCCCTTTCCCCCAGCACTCTTTTCCACCCCAGCACCCCCCACTCCTCCCCAGCAACTCCCCCTTTTCCCCAGCACCCTTCACCCCCCAACACCCCCTGCTCCCCCTTTGCACCCCCCCTTTCCTCCTGCACCCTGTTTCCCCCTCCCCAGCACCCCGTTTTTCCCCACACCCGGCACAGCTCTGCCCAGCGGTGACTTTTATTGCGTGGTGGCAGCGCAGAATCACACAGTGCGTCCGATCGGGGACCCGGCGCTACCCAGCCCTGGGGGGGTGCAACGGGCAGCCCCTGGCCCCCCAAAAACAGCCCGTGGGGAGCCCCAAATGAAGGCTCATGGTGGGGCGGCCGCCCCAGCGCTGCCCCCCGGCTCTACCCCCCCGTGCCGTGCTGCCGCGCAGCCCTCCGGCCCGGCTCCTTCCCGGCAGTGCTGCAAGAAAAGGGGGGGGTCACGATGGGGTGCTGGGGCTCACACCACCCCCCCCCCCGAGCCCCCCCGTCCCGGCTCACCCGCCATAGTGCCGCAGCACGTATTCCTCGAAGCCGTCGGCCGCCTCCTCGTCGCCCCGCTCCCGCCGCGCCACCTCCTCCAGCAGCTCCTCCACGTCATCCACGAAGTCGACAAAGCGCAGGCGGTCGTGGGCGAAGGCGCCGTCGGCCCCGAAGGCGCCGTCCAGCTGCGCCGCCAGCCCCCCAAAATATCCCCCCCAGCCCAGCCGCCCCATGAAACCCTCCAACAGCCGCAGGAATTCTGCCTTCTGCACCGGCTCCAGCGCGGCCCCCAGCACCTCCCGGCCCTCCTTGCGGGCGCAGTCGGCCACCCCCGAGCAGCCCTGGGGTGCCCGGTACCGGTTGAGCCGGGGCAGCTCGCGGGGGCTGTGCTGGGGGGAGCTGTGAGATGATTTCCCCCAGGTTTTTCCCGGCTTGTGCTCCCGGGGGGGCCGGGAATCCTTCCCGTGCCTGTGGGGTTTGCCCTGCTCCCTCTTTTCCCGCTCGTGGGGGGCCCCCCCGGCGCTGTGCCGCTTTTGCCGCCTGTTTTCCTTCTTCTCTGCCTTGTACGGTTTTTTCCAGGGTCCGGGGAAGGACTTGACCCCGTCCGCCTCCAGCTCCCAGCCCAGGCGCTGCTCCAGGGCGCTCAGCTCCTCCAGGAGCCCCTTGAGCCCCCCAGGGCCCCGCGCCCGTTCCAGGACACCCGCCAGCTCCTGCCGCACCGAAGCCAGCCAGCCATGCCGCCGTGCCGCACCCTCGCCACGGGCTGGGGCACCCGCACCAGGGGGCTGCTCTGCCACCGGTTCCCCGACCCCGGGGCTGCCCGGTGTCCCCGCAGCCCGCAGGCGCTGCAGCTCGGCCCGGGCGTCGCGGAGCGCGGCAGCCTCCTGCTCCAACGCCGCACGTAGCCGCGCGTTCTCCGCGGCCAGGCTCTGCTGCTGCGCCCCGGCCGCCGCCGCTTCGCCCTCGCTCTTCTGCAGCAGAGCATGCAGCTCTTCCTTGTGGGTCTGGGGCAGGGGGAGGACGTGGGGGGGAGCCGTGAGTGAGGTGGGAGGGGGAGAACAGCACTGGGACGCAGCACTTGGTGGCCCCAGGCCCAGCTGAGCTCACCCACCTGCAGCTCGGCCTGCATGAGCCGGATCTCCTGGTTCTCCTTGGCCAGCTTGTCCAGGAGGAGGCTCACGGACTGGACGCTCTGGGGGTCCCCGGTGTCTGATGGGGGGAGCTTCTGCTGCGAGTCCTGGGGGAGAGGAAGGATGGGGAGCGCCCTGGGGGGCGCTGAGGGTGCCGCTGCCCCTTGGCCAGCTCACAGAATCCCAGAATCATCTGGGTTGGAAAAGCCCTTGAAGCTCCTCCAGCCCAACCATGAACCTCACCCTGACCGTTCCCAACTCCACCAGATCCCTCAGCGCTGGCTCAACCCGACTCTTCAACCCCTCCAGGGATGGGGACTCCCCCCCTGCCCTGGGCAGCCCATTCCAACGCCCAACAACCCCTTCTGCAAAGAAATCCTTCCTAAGAGCCAGTCTGACCCTGCCCTGGCGCAGCTTGAGGCCATTCCCTCTTGGCCTGCCGCTGGGTCCTTGGCTCAAGAGACTCCTCCCCCCTCTCTGCACCCTCCTTTCAGGGAGTTGCAGAGGGCCAGGAGGTCTCCCCTCAGCCTCCTCTTCTCCACACTAAACCCCCCCAGGTCCCTCAGCCGCTCCCCATCAGACCTGTGCTCCAGACCCTGCACCAGCTCCGTTGCCATTCTCTGGACAAGCTCGAGTCATTCAATGGCCTTTTTGGAGTGAGGGGCCCAAAACTGAACCCACTCATCGAGGGGCGGCCTCCCCAGTGCCGAGCCCAGGGGTCACATCCCTTCCCTGTCCCTGCTGGCCACGCTGGTGCTGGTACAAGCCAGGATGCCATTGGCCTTCTTGGCCCCCTGGGCACACTGCTGGCTCATTACCAATCCCCCCCAGGTCCCTCTCTGACTGGCTCAGGGGGTGGTGCTGAGCCCCGCTGCAGACCCTCCTTACGTTGCCGGCAGCAGGCAGCGGTGACTCCTGCTCCCCGGCCGCCACATCCCGGATCACCTCACTCTTCACGGGGTCTGGGGAGGAACCGGACGGGGACGTTCCAAACCACGGCCGAACGTCCAGGCTGCCACGGGGCTGCACCCTGCCCGGGCAGGACAGACCCCATACTCACCATCCACCGCGTCGTAGATGCCACCTGGGGAGAGAAAGGGACAATGAGGAGGACACCAGGACCCCCACCCTGCCCATGGAAACCCCACTCTGCCCCTGGGACCCCCACCCTTGCCCCTGGGACCCCCCCTCACCGGAGATAATCAGCAGCCCCACGGCCATCAGCACCAAGACAGCCAGCAGGCACTTGCTCATGTTCAGCCCGTCCTTGTCACCGGTGTCCAGTGGCCCCCGGTGCGGGGCAGATGCCGAACGGGGGGGCCCGGAATGGGGCTCGTGGCCCTGCTGTTGCCACAGCCTCTCTGTGTCATCGTCGCTGCTGGTGCAGCTCCCCTCCTCCGTTGGTGGCCCTGGGGAGAGACGGGGTGGGGCACCTCCAGGGAGGGTCTGCACCCCAGCACGGATGGACCCCCCCACCGGAGCGACCCCCTGGGAGGGCCTGACCTGCTTTGGGGGTGTCAGGGCAGGGCCCCAGCTCAGCCTCGGGCTCCTCCTGTTCGTCGCCCTCCGGCACGGCAGGTTCCGCAGAGCCATCCAGGGGGGGCACCGCCCCGGCCGTGGGGTCCCAACGCTCCTCTGGGTCCTGCAGACACAGGCGCTGGGGTGTCACATGTCCCCACAGGGCCAGCAGGACCCCCAGGCCCCCCCCCTCAGCCCCCAGGCTCACCCCCAGTTCGCTGCTCTCGGGGTGCTGGGCCAGGTCAGGGCCGGCGGCTGCGCCATTGGTGGCCACAGCTGGGGAGAGGGAGAGAGCGGCGGTGAGGCGGTGGCGCGGGGGGGGGCCACCGGGTCTGTCCCATCCCTGCGGCTGCCACCTGCCTGTGACAGTGTCCTGGGGGCCTTCCTCCTCCTCTGGCTCCTCATCCTCGGTGCTGTGGGAGGCCGAATCCTGCTCCGGACCCACCGTGTCGATGGGCAAACCCTGGGAGAAGCAGGAGGAGGGTGGGGGTGGCACCTTCAGCCTCAACCCCCCCCCCCCCCCCCGCTGCCTCCCCCTGCCTGCAGCTCCGGGCAGGCTCTGGGGTGCTCCCCGGAAGGGGGGGCGGGTCCCCAGCCCGGGTCCCCAGCCCTCACCTCACCGCCCGCCAGCACCCAGGTGCTGTCCGGGTCCCGGGAGGGCGATTTCTCGGCCATGGGGACAGCCCAGAGCCACCTGCAAGAAGACGGAGGGACGTGACCCGGCTCCCGGTACCACCGGGACCGGACCGGGGGAGCCGTTGTCCCCGCGACGGCCGGTCCCCAAACCCTACCCGCGGTTGGGGACTTCCCCGGCAGCCCCGGACACCCCCCCACACACACCCCGCCGGCACCAGCTGCTGCCGCGGGGTATTTTTAGCCCGGTGATGCCGCCCGGCAGGTGGACGGGGGACGCGGGGCCCGGGCTGGGGACACCGGGACCCGGCAGGAAGGCGACGGTACCGGGAAGGGGATCTCAAGCATCCCCCCGCCCCCACCTCCAGGGACCCACAAGCACTCCGGAGGGAAGGGGGGTGACGTCCCCCGCCGGTGACACCCCGAACCGTCGCACCGGACAATGGCCGTGCCCACCGCTCCGCTGCGCAACCCCGGCCCGGGGCCGCCACCCCCGGGCCCCGCCCGGTCCCGGCCCCAGCCCTGCCCGGGGACGCGGTCCCCGCCGCGGCGGTCCCCAGGGCCGGGCGGTACCTGGTACCGCTGCCGAGGTGCCGCCGGGAACTTTCCCTCGGTCCCTCCGGTAACTTTCTCCCGGTGCCGGTCGCCGCCCTCGGGAAGGGGCGCGCACGTGACGCGAACAGCCAATGGGGGGGGCGGCGGCCGCGACGGACCAATGGGATGACCCGGGGCGGGGGAGGCACGTGGGGTCCCCCCCGGTACCGGATACCCCCCCCACACCCCCCCCAACCCCCGGCGGGAGCGGAGTGAGACACGGACACGCGTGTTTCAGAGTTTTATAGCGACGGTACAAAAGTTTCCATTAACGATCGGCTAAAATGGGGGAAGGGGGAGGGGCACCGGGGCTGTCCCGAGCACCGGGGAGGGGGGTGGGGAGCACCGGGAGTGCCCCCAGCATGTGGAGGGGGGGGCACCGGGACCACTGCAGGGCTCCGGGATGGGGGTGAGGACCAGATCGCTCCCCCCAGAAACAGCTCTGACCCCACGGGGAGAGCTGGGGGGTGGCACCGGGGAGCCTCAGTCCCCGAGGGGCCGGTGCACCGGGGCCGGAGCCGCAGCAAAGGGCCGGTGACAGCGCGGCCAGCACCGGCCCAGAGCCCGCGGCGGGTCCCAACAGCAGCCGGTGCCCGGTGAGGAGCCGCAGGCGGTGTCTCTCTGGCTGGCGAGGGGGGGCAACGGCTACAAATAAAAAAGGGGGTTTGGTCCTAAATCGTCAGGGGAAGCTGTACATGGCGGCGGGGGGCGGCTCAGCCGTCGTTGGCGGCCACCAGCTGTCCCATGCCCTCGCGGACGTAGACCGACTGGATCTCCTTCGTCTTCAGGCAGAAGTCGCAGGCCCAGACGGCGGAGGCCTCGGTGGTGAGCAGCCCGTAGGCGTTCTCCGTCATCCCCGTGCACTCCCGGTGGAACCACTTCTGGCAGGAGGCCTCGCACAAAATGGCGTCCTGGTCGTCGTTCACCTCGTTGCGACAAGCCCCGCAGGGGTAAACCAGCCCCGGGGGCGGTTGGTGACCCGAACCGCCGGCCGCCTTGCCGGGGGGGGGAGGCGGGAGGCTGTTGGTTTCCGGGGTGCCGGTGCCGCGGCCGGCGCTGTTGGGGGCAAAACCGGGCTGCGCCCCGTTGACGGCGGCGGGGGAGCCCGAGTGCTGCTCCTGGGCGAAGGTACTGGGTGGGGGGTTGAGGTTCTTGCCCCCCTCCTCGCCGCCGGCGGGGAAGCTGGGGTCAGCCCCGGGGAAGGGGCTGGCGGTGGGGGGCAGAGGGGGCATGTTCTGCCCCGGGCGCTGCATGGGCGACTGTCCAAAGAGGTTGCCGGGTTGGCTGAAGCGCTGAGCCACTGCTGGTCCCCCGGGGGGGTTGAGAGCCGGCCCGGGGCCCATGTCCCCCCGGGGGGGCTGCCCCATGGTGGGGGAGATCATGGGCCCAAAGCCCCCGACGGGCCCCTGCATGAGCTGCCCCGTGGGGGGGCTGAAGTTCTGTCCGAGGGGCTGGCTGAAGGGCTGCCCGGGGAAACTCATGCCCCCGGGCTGGACGTAGTTGGGGTTCTGGGGGGGCATGCTGAAGGCCGGGCCCATCTGCCCGGGGGCGAAGGGGGGGGGCTGCCTCCGCAGGGGCTGCGGGCCCCCGCCATAACCGGGGGGCACCTGCGGCGACATCCCCCCCTGGACGCGGAAGCCGCCGAAGGGCACGGGGCTGCCCAGAAAGGGGGCGGGGGCCGCCCCCACCTTGGGGGCCCCGAAATCATCCTCGAAGGGGTTGGAGGCCACCAGGTGATCCACCATGGGGGTGGGCGGCGGCGCGAACTCCGAGAGGTGCGAGTAGGCGGGGCCCTGCGGGGAGAGAGCGGCGGTCAGGGCTGCGGCGCCCCCCCCGGTGCCGGTGCCGGTGCCGCCCGGCCCTACCTGTGTGTTGGACTTGCGCCGTTTCTTCTCGGGGCTCTTCATCTGCAGCCCTGCGGGGACACGCGGGGCCGCGTCAGCCGGGGCCGGTTTCCCCCTCACACACACACCCCGCCGCCCCGGCCCGGCCCGGCCGCCCGCGCTCACCTGCTTTCCCCTGCTTCCGGCCGGGCCCACCGGCGGCGGCGCTGCCCGCGGGGTGCGGGGGCCCCGGCGGGGGCGGCGGGGCCGGGACGCCTCCCTCCAGCTTCTCTGCGTGCGGGGCCGCCATGGCCCTCACAGCCGGCGCGGCGCCATGGCCCCGCCGCCGCTCCTCCGCACGGCGCGCGGCGGCCCCGACCGGAACCGGAAGCAGGACCCGCGCGGGGCCAATCGCGGGGCGCGGGGCGGAGCCAATCGCAGGGCGCGGGGTGGAGCCCATCTCGGGACGCAACCAATCACGGAGCGCGGGGCGGGGCAGGGGGCCGGGGTGGACCAAGTGCTGCGCGCTGACGGGGGGGGGAAGCGGGACGAACCATGCGCCGCAGCCATAGGGGAGAGCGGGAGGGACCATGTGCAAGGCCGGGGGGGGGGGGGACGCGAAGCGAGGGACCCGTGTGCCAGAGGAGGGGGCGACGCCGACGCCAGGGGCGGGAGGGGCCGTGTGCCCGGTGCTCGCCCCCCCCTCCCCGTGTTCCCCCCCGCTCACACCAGGCAGGGCCTAGAGAAATACCAACTTTAATACCAACCGCCGGTTCCTTTGGTATAGCGGGGCCCTGGGGGGCTGCGAGGGGCAGGGCTGCACTTTGGCTTGGGGGGAGTAACACCGTGCATGCAAGGAGGGGGGGACACACACACACCCTCCCACTGCCCCCCCGGGGCTGCCAGAGCCGGCCGTGCCCAGCTGGGACCCCCAGGAGGGCGGGCAGGGAGGGGGTGCGGAGGAGCACGTCCCAGGAAGGGGCACGGCGGGGGCTGGGAGTGTGGAGGGGGGGCTCTGCCCCAGCCCCCCGCCCCCCAGCATTGCATAAGAGTGTGGGACCTGCGGGGTCAAGGCACAGAGTTAACACGTAAAGTGATCGGGTACAAGTGGGCGTGGGGCCGGCCGGGCCTTGTGCTTGGGGGAGCAGAGCCCCCCGCAGCCCCCCCCCTCCACAGCCCAGGGGACGAGGCCGGGCTGCCCCCCAACTCCAACAGCGGGGGCGGGGGGGGGCTCGGCTCCACCAGCCCTGAGGCCTGCACCCAGGCTGTGAGCGGGGAGCGGCCGCAGCACGGCAGCGGGGCCAGGTTTTGGTAGGAGCTGAGCTGCTGTGCAAAGGCTGGAGCTGGGAGGAGGCAGCGGCTTTGGCAAGAACAGCCCCCCACCCTGCAGGCAGCTCACACCACGCTGCCCGGGCCGCCCCCGCCCCCGCTGCAGCCACCAGCTCTCCACGTGGCAGAGGGGGACGGTGGCCTCAGCCCCGGCCAAGTCCACGCTCAGTCCCGAGCAGAGAACCCGGCTGAGAGTCCGAGGGCTCCCTGGGGCAGGGAGCAGGGTGGGGAGGGGGGGCGCTGCGCACCGGGGCCCCCCGGGCGCTCACAGTCTCCTCTCCACAGGCTGCTGCAGGCACATCTCGCTGCCGGCCGAGATGATGGGCAGGTGATTGTCCATGTGGTAGCTGATGAGGTGGCTGACGCTCTCGAAGCGGTGGTCTTTCGTCCTCACCTGGGGGGCCGGGGAAGGGGCACTCAGGAGGCTGCCGAGGCCCAGGAGAGGCCAAAGCACCGACGTGGGGGAAGCACCCCTCACCCCCACGCTCCACCATGCCCTTTCCATCCCCCAAATCAGCCCAGAGGAGTCCCCCAGAGAACTGGGGGGGAAGCCCAATGCCCTGGCAGCTCTTGTAACCCCCAGGGCCTCCCCCAAAGCTGTGCCAAGCTCCGTCCCCGGGGCGTTATGTGGACTCACCACTCCCTCAGGATCGACGAGCAGCAGATGCTTGGGCTGCCCGCCCTGCAAGCCGGTCAGCACGTACTGGCCCGGGGTGGTGGTGCTCTCCCGCACCAGAAAGTCTCCGTTCACCTTCAGCAGCTTCTCGGCCTCTTTACGGTTCATCTTCCCGTGGTACCAGGGCTCCCGTCGCAGCTGCTCCTCCATGGAGGCCACCACCTGGGCAGGGGGAAGCCCCACAGCCACGGCCGGGGGGACACGCAGGGCATCTTCAAAGGGCTCTGCAGGGAGAAAGGAGCCACGGGGCGGGTCTGGGACTGACCCCACAACCACCCACCCCCAGCCCAGGCACAGCTGCAGCCGCCGTCCCACTCACTCATGTCAAAGAGGTCTCTCTGGGTGCTGCCGTTGGCTGTGGCGGGGGGGCCGGTGGCCGACACTTGGCGCGTCTTGTCCATGTTCTGCACGTTGACGTAAGACGGGTCATCGAACAGGTCCGTGCGGCCGGACGCGCCCACCGGAGCCGGGTACTTCTCTCTCCCTGCTACCAAGAGCACTGGGGGTCAGCAGGGCTCCAGCCTGCCTCGGCCCCACCACCAGTGCCCGCTGTCGGACCGCTGGGGCTCCGGGAAAGCAGATGGGGAGCGGCCACATCCCTCCCGTTACCTTGGGCAGGAGCGTGCTGCTTCCGGGGGTCGTACTCCCCGCCGGACGTCTGGCCCACGGGCTGCAGGGAGAGGTGGGTGCTGAGCCCCGCTGTGCTCCCCACCCCTTCCTGCTCCCCACCCCCTGCTAGAGGTGCCGGGGAGAGACATTCCGTGGCTCTCGCAGTGGAACAACCCCGAGCGAAGAGCCCACGGCCCGGTCGGGGTCTCTGCACCTCCCTTGTAAGACGGAGCCTCCCCACGAGGACGCGCCCAGAGCCTTACCAGCGTGGCCCCCAAGTGATTGGGGGTCTGAGCAGCCCCATCCCGCAGCCGCATGTCCACGACCCCCCCGATGGGAGGCTCCTTTCCAGGGAAGTCGTTGTAGTACTGGTGATCCGGGGCTGGTTCCTCCTCTTCCTCATCCCAGGCAGAGCCATCAAACCCTGCCATCCTGGGAAGGCACGGCACAGATGAGCAGCCAAGGCTGCATCATCTCTCCAAAACCAAATGATCTCAGACATTCTCCCACCTTCCCACGCAGCCCTGCCCGTACCTGTCGTGAGGTGTCACCAGCTTTGGGGGGTTTTTCAGGTACTGCTTGAACCGCAGCTCGAAGGCCTGTCCGATGGTGCTGATCACGTCCTGCGCCAAGCCCTCGGGGCACTCCAGGATATGGCAGGCTGGGGAGGGAATGTGGAACCCCAACATTAAGTTCTCCACCCCTCAATCCTGCTCTATGTACCCCAGAGCTTCCTTCCGGGAGTCCCAGTGTCTCCCCACCACACTGAGCTGTGCTTAAACATCCACCAAAGGGGGGTTCTGGGATGGAGGACCCTCAGCAGCAGCCTCACCTCTCTGATTGACGGGGTCTTTGGCAACATAAGCGACATACTCGGCTGTGTCCTGTGGGTGAGACACCAGCGTGAGACGGGGCTGCCGAGGAGCACAGTGCCCAAGACTTTGGGGAGAGGGCAGGAGAGGCACCGATCCCCATCCCGGGGCAGGGCACGGACACACGGGGATCCTGTGTACTCACCGGGTCTCCCCCAGAAGCGAAGGAGATGGACTGCATGTGGTGGTTGGCAATGATCTGCAAGGCAGAGAGTTTGTTGGACGCAGCCAGGAGCTCCTCTGCGCCCAGCTGGAGGCAGCACCTTCCGCCTGCCACGATCCTCCCAGAGCTGGCCTGGCACCAGGGGCTTACAAGCCCTGGTTATGAGCCACAGGCCATCAGGAAAAGGACTGGGACACCAACAGGGCCACTGGGAGCGGGGTCAAACCCAGGAGACCTCGCCCCAGGCCCGGGGACTTGGGTCTCATCGTTTGCAGGACAGATGCTTCAAAGCATGTGGGGTATTGCTCCAATCCTTTCACCCCCAGGGACTGGGGCACTCAGCAGGTTGCAAAACCCACCCAGATATCCCTTAGGGAGGCTGGAGACATCCCCTGCCCCAGCAGTGCATGGGATGGGGGACACGAGGGGTCCTGCTCGCCTAAAAGCCACCCGCCCAGTGCCCAGCACCTCCCCACTTTCACCTGCTTGCAGTCAGAAGCCATGAGGTTGAGGCTGCTGGTGGAGATGGTCAAGGTGATGGGCATGCCGGCGAACTTCAGGTTGCTCTTGCCCAGGATGGAGTTCAGGGAGCGGCCGCAGGGCTGGGGGCAAACGGCAGTGTGGGGAAAGGGGCTCCCCGGGCTGGGCACAGCCCGGCTGCAGCGGGGACAGGGCATGTCCTGCCATCCTCCGCAGAGGAAACAGGCACCTCGTGCTCGCCACCGCTCCAGCCCAGCTCCGCCAGCCTGAGCCGTGGTGGGAGATCAGAGCAGCCCGGGCACGGCCAGTTGGGCTGGGAGCTGGCCCTTGGCCCCATGCCCAGGCGGCCGTCCATGCTCCCCCCGGCAGCTGCCCAGCCCAGCCTCACCTTCCTCCTCCGCACAGCTCCCTTGGCACCGGGCACGGCCTCGCACACCAGCCCAATGGCCTCCCTGCAGGGAGCAGAGAGGGATGTCAGTCCCCCCCCTGCCAGCGCCTGCCCTCCCCGTTTCCCTGTAACCCCCCAACCACGGGAGCGAGGACGTGGGGACAAGTGCAGAAGGGACAGGGTGACAAACAGGAACCCCTTGGGCAGCACCGGCCAGGGCTCTTTGAGGCAGGGGAAGCACATCAGCATTATCTGATGGGGCTGCAAGCAGCCTGGCCCCCACCGAAAGCCCCAACACGCCACCAGGGGCTTGCGCAGGGCTCGGAGCCACCCCCCCAAAAGCGGCAGCCCCTGGGGAGAGGCAGAGCTCACCTGGTGACCTGCGTCCTGGTGTTGAAATCCAAAGCCCTCATGGACTGGAGAACTTCCACACAGCCCATGTACTGGGGGAGAGAGCAGGGTCAGCCCGGCCGGCCCCGGGGTTCGCTCCCCGCGCAGCCAGGGAGGGCACCGGGGCCCCAATCCCCCCCCCCCCACCCCAGGTCCATAGCGGTACCCTCCCTGCGAATCCCACTGCCCACCTGCCACCCCCAAGGAGCACTCCAGGAGGCTCCCAAATCCCCTCCGTGACCCTTCCCACATCCCCCCCACCCCAGCCCTCAGCACTCACCCGGACGTGGTAGGAGACCCCGGGGCCCATGACCTTGTCATCGGGGTGCAGCCAGCCGCGGGTGGGCTTATTGACGAAGCTGCCGTGGCGGGTCCATTCGTCACCCCCCAGCTGGCCGCCTTCCACCCGCGTCTTCTTCCCGCAGCTCAACTTGTTCATATCCTGGGAACAGACAGCGACAGGTCCCGCTGAGTCGGGGCTGGTAGCCCCCCTCGGTGTCGGTGCCAGTGTCCCAGCAGGGCCGGGGTCCCCCGGGCTACCGCCGGCCGAGGAGCCCCGCAGGCTGAGCAGGTTGGCGGGGTTTGAGAGCTTCAGGTTGGCCATTTTGGGGAAGAAGGAGCAGAGGGTGGTGGGGCTGTCCTCCGACTCGGGCGAGAGCTCCCCGAGAGGCGCCGCGGGGCAGAGGGAGGAGGAGGAGAGGGAGGCAGGCAGAGACCGCGCGCCTGCGAGGGACTCCACCGGGGAGGCCGGGACCCCCAGGCCCCCCACAGCCTCCTCCAGAGAGGAGACAGACTCATTCCGCAGGTGGCTGTATTTGCTCTTCTGCAGGAGATCCATGCCGGAGAGAGGCGAGAAGGGCCGGCGCTGGCCCGTCCCGTGCGGCAGCGGGGTGGAAGCAGCCACCCAGGTCTCACGGAGGCCCCATGGAGAGTCCAAGTGCCTGAAGCCGCCGGGAAGCCACCCCCAAGCAGAAGCCCGGGCCGAGCTCCACACCAGGTCCGCGCCAGCCCGGCATGGCTGGCAGGGAGAGCCGGTCCCGGGACGCCAGGCAGCGGGGCCGGGGGCTGCCCGGCTCCGCGCCGTTGCAGCCGATCGATGGCGATCGGCGTCAGCAGGGATGCGCGGATCCGGCCAGACGTGGGAGAGAGACCCCGCGCTCCCACCGCGCCGGGGAGGAAACGGGGCCGCGGCGACGCCCCAGAGAGCCGCCGGCACAGAGAGCGGGGAGGCTCAGCACACTCGACCCCCGGCCTGGAGGTCCTCAAGCCCCACGGCCCCGCGCTGCTCCTGCACCGGGACGGCAACAAATCCCATTGTCTTCAGCCGGGGCCGGATCCGGCCCCCTCTGCCCCGCCGCTGGGTCCAGCACAGCTTTCCTCCCCCCCGGTCCCTGCGCTGCCCCAACGCCGCTAAGAGGAAATCAAAAGCATGAATATTTAAAGCCCTGAGACAAGGCAGCCACAGAACGCATCCAAGCTCAGCCCAGCCCCGTTCCCAGCACCGTCCAGGAGCGAACAAGGTCCTTCTGTGGCAGCCAGCGCTACGCAACCCACGTGCCAGCGGCGGGCAGCCGCCGTTGGCTCCCCGGGCTCTGCCGGGAGGAGCAGCGCCCAAAGCCAGGGGGGCCGCGACGCTGAGATGCCACCGGTGCTCGCAGCTGCAGGGACATCCAGCCCTTCGAAAGCACGGATCCGGTGGGAGGAAGAGGAGGATGCCCAGGAGCAGGATACAGGTGGGCTTGTCCGGCGGGGTGAGGCAGGGCTCAGCGCGGGTCCCCGGCTGTGGCGGGGAGCCGGCAGAAGAGGCGGCTGCTCTTAATTGCTGCTGTTGCTGCTTCCCGCATCCCGGCCAGCGCTGAGCGACGGCTCCTCCCGGGAGAGGAGAAGAAGGGGGCTGCCGCTAATTGGAAGGGCCGTGCTGACTCACGGGCGACGGGGCAGGCTCTGCCCGCGGCGGGGGCTGCGCGCGGGCTGGGGCGCAGCGCAGGAGGGGCTCCCAGCGAGGGGTGGGGACCCAGCGCCTATCTGGAGCAGAAAAATCAAGGTCACAGGCGGAGCTAGCGGGAGCGAGCCACGAGAGCATGCCGGGGGGCAAACCTCGGCCCCTTCTACCGTGGAGAGCCGGGTAGAGCCCCCCGCCTGCGGGCACGGGGTGTCAGGGCAAATCTCCCCTGCTCCCCCATCCTCGATGAACCGGTGTGACCTCGGGCCAGTCCACTCGCGCCGCCCACAGCCATGCTGCTCTCCATGGCCTCGTCCGCACCAGCCTCCCCGCAGGGCAAGAGCTCTCCCCACTTCCACCCACTGTGGGCTGAAGCAGGGATTTTAGCTAGCCCCAGGGATTTCAGCTAGCCCCACAGTGCCCAACCCCTCCGTCCCACCACGGGCCAGCGCCTTCCCGGGCACCAGGCGCTCCGTAAAACCGGCCACCAAGCCAAAACCGGGTAAATCCACGCCAAGGGAAGGGCTCTCCCTGCTTGGACCCGCCGCCACGCACTGCTCGGTGCTGGCAGCTGCCTGCCCCGCTTCCCAACCGCTGGCACACCGCCACACAGGGACAGGGAAATGGAAGCCAGGACGGAGCTGGAAATAGCCTCCTGCATGGCGCGAGGGGCTGCAGCTCATGCCGGCGGGTCCGTCAACCGCCTCCTCCTGGCGCCAGAACATCGCCTCGGCCGCGCACGCCGCCTCCGCGAGTGTCAGCCCCCACCTCAACCGCTGCCGGCGGTGGTCCCCCAGGCGCGGGGAGCCCACGCCAGCCGTCCCGCGAAGCGTTCGTCCCCGCCGGGGGCCCCCCGGCCGCTCGGCGCTGTGACCTTCCCGTGGCCAGCAGCGCTGCTGCTCTAAAGAAAAGCAGGAAGCCCGGGGCCAGGGAGCCAGGAAGCCGCCAGCCCCGTGAGGGGCCAGCCACAGCCCCCGGCTGCCGGGGGGAGCCCAGATGGGCGGTGTCGAATGGGTGCGGGGCAGTGGGGTTTGCCCACGAGGGCCGAGATGTGGGGTTGGGGTCCCCCAGCACGGGCTCTGTGAGCCCCAACACCTCCCCAGGGCCCTGCCAGGACAAGAGCAGTAGGGAATTGCGCAGGGGGAGGGGTGGGGGGGTCTCCTCAGCCCCTTCCCACCACGCCAGGGCCCGGCTGTTGCCCAGAAAGGCGACGGGGCTCGGAGCAGCCATCCCCGCCATGCACCGAGGGGCTGGCACGCCCCAGGAGCCACAGTCCCCTGCTCAGACAGGCCTCTGCTTTTATAAGATGGAACAATTTCTGATTTTATCAGAACCTCCTGAGGCCAGCCGGCCCACGTCACCCTGCCAGCCTGCACCGGCTGGTAACAAGACACATCGCTGCTCCCAGCCCTCAGAGACCAGAGGTGCCACTGCCACGGCTCCCCCAGCTCCAGAGCCCACCCCAGGGCATCAGAGACCCTTTCCCAGCGGGCTCAGAGCACGGAATGCAAACCAAAACGCGTGCGGAGCCAAGGAACAACAGCCCTGCCTGAACAGGCAGCCCTTGAGCCCCATCCAGCAGGCAGAAGCCCTTCTCCTTGCCAGAGAGGCCGGCAGCGAGCTCTGGCAGCGGAGCAGCCAGAACAACCGCCCCCGAGCTCCGGGGACACGTCCCGGCCCAGCCGCTCCTCGTGCCCCAGCAGCAAGGAGAGGTGCTGGACCCTCCCCACGCGTGGGAGAGGCAGAGGGACGTGGGCTACTTTTGGATGCCTGGGGTTGGGACTTCACACACGGCCCAAGGCGAGAAAGAGGAGCAGAGAGGGGACGCTCAGGGCCCGGCTACCGGGCCAGAGCCCGACATCCTCCCAGGAAACACAAACTGGGAGCTGAGTCAGAGACCTGGAACATGCCAGTGGTTTGGCAAGAAATCACAGTGAGGAGCAGGCAGCCGCGCGCCGGCCGCTGCCGCACGTACACATCTCACCCGGGGCAGGAGACCCCCTCAGTCTGCAGTGGAGCCAACCCCAAGCCTCTGGGGCAGGGGGAAAAGCAAAGAAAAACACTCAAATGCAGCCAACGGCTGCTTTTTTACCCCCCAAACATCACAACAGCATCACACAGCATATACCCGGTCCTGCACGCAACCTCTCCGCCGCTCAGAAGAGGGACTGGGAGATGCCAGCGGAGACCTGGGGAGGAGGCTGCGGCCCTGCCAGCAGGGAGAGAGGGGAGGCAGGATCCACCACCGAAGCCAGCTAGCCCTCCACCGAAGTCCTTACCACGTACTCCATCGCCGGCGGAGGGCAGGGCAGGCCCCGGGCAGGGAACAGAAACGCACAGCCCCTCTCGTCTGGCACTCCGACCTGCGGTTCGGGGACAAACAGGGAGTTAGCCAGCCCTGCCCGGGACTGCCGAGGCGGTGGCCCTGGCGCCAAGAGGCAGACCCTGCTCCTCCTCGCTGACCGCAGGCAGACGGGGCTGTAGCAGCCGCGCAACGTGCTGCCGATACACGGGGTGAGAGAGCCAGGGAAGTCTCCTGCTTCCCATCCGAGGGAGGACGGAGCTGGCGTGTGCCAGGGCAGGCACACGAGGCCGAGCGTGGCTCTGCTCAGACCTTGCCCGCACCAGCAAACGGTGTCAGAGGCCGAGAGTCACTCCGTGACCCAAGACAAATGTCGGAGCCGATCCCTGCCCAGTCCCAAAACCAGCACCCAGAGGCCACACGCAAGAGGGGAGAGTGGAGAAAGCCCAGGAGGGCAGAGCTGCCCCCTCCTGCCACCCTGACACAGAAGGACAGGCAGAGCCTCCTCCTCCCCAGGGGAGCAGTGAAGAAGGGAGTTGTGGAAAGAGGCTACGAGAGGGGAGTCAGGAGGGGCAGGAAGCTCTGCAAGAGGAAAACAAGGCAAGTGAAGCATGAGCAGCCCTTCCCACTCCCACTGCCCAGCCGATGCGGTCGGGGATGGGCCAGCTGAGCAGCGCAAAGCAGCAAACACAATTTACTTCCTCGCAGCAATCATGCCCTTATCTGGGGCCTGCAAAGCCTGCGCCGGAGCCCAGGCGGGCGCTAACGTGATTAGCTCTGGAGGCAGTGAGATAAGGAAGGCCCCACTTGGCAGGCACAGCGGCGCAGATCTGCCCTGGGCAGGGCCCGGTAGCACTGTGCCAGGTCACTCACTGCCGAGCAAAGGTGGCGACGAGGCCCTTTGGATGCCAGGGATCAAGGCTGGCGGCAGGGAATGAGGATCAGGACCCCAACTTGGGGTGTTTAGCCTCGCCAAAGCCTCCTTGGGACCCAGTTGTGTCCCCTTTCAGGGGTGGCGACTGCCCTGCGCAGCTCCTGGGGGCAGTGGCGGCCCAGCCACAGTGCTCCCCACCACAGGGCTGTGGGTGGATCCTCAGGCCCCGCTCAGCTGGGAAGAGATGGTGTCTTTGACCCCTCTGGAACAGGCCGAGGCCAGTGCACCCTTGGGGAGCGCTGCCGAGAGCTGCCCTTTGCCCACAGGCTTCCACAGCACCAACCCAGCGGGCAGGACCCGGGTCACATTTCCTCGGAACCTGCGTCTGGGGTGTCCCCAGGCCAGTGCAGCGTGTAGGTGACCCCATCTGAGAGATTCAACCGGAGAAGCAGGGACAAGCCTGTAACGGACGGACACAACGCATGGCCAGGGGGAAGGCAAAGACCTGCAAGGGGGAATATCTACCCCTGTCCGCAATGGCGGGGTCTGCTCTGGATCCTCACCCCCTGCCTTCCTCCGAAGCGGCGAAGCACAGGCAGGGCTGAAGGCAGGGTGGCAGCAGGGCGCACCCAGGTACTGTGGGGGCCAAAGATCCCTCCAAACGCAGCCGGTGACCCGTCCCTGCGGGGGTCACACCAGCCTGGGGCCAGACAGCGCCCCTCGAGCCGGCCTCCCTCCCGTGTACCGCCCCGGCACACACCCCTGAGCGCCCGGGAAGGGGCGACGCGAGCTGGAGCCCATCAAACGGCCCTGGGCGCGCACAGCGGCCGCCACACCGGCGGGGTCCAGGGCGTCGGTCTCACCCCTGGAGGCAACCGAGCGGCTGGCACAGCCCCAGGGGAGGGAACCGGGCCCGCCCCGCGGGGCCCCGAGACCCCCGCTCTCGGTTCCCCTGCGCTGGGCGCACAGAGGCAGCGGGGGAGGGCGGCCCGGCCCCCGCAGCGCCGGAGGAGGCAGTGCCGTGCCCCGGGGGCGGCTGCGGCGGGACGCCCCGCTCGCTAGTAGTGGCGGCGAGCGGTGCGCGCCGGCGAGCGGGAGGCCTCAGTCCCGGCGGCACCACCGCCGCAGGGGCTCCCCGGGGCACGGCCCGGCCTCGCCCGCCCCGGGAGCTTCGGGGCCTACACAGCCGCCGGGTGCCCCGCACGGCCCAGCCGCTCCCGCGGGGCTGCGCAGGCCGCACCGACCCCGTCACGGCCTCCAGGCGCGGCCCCCCCGCCCCGGGCCGGCCCACGCGCTCACCGGGGCACCATGGGTCTCGCGCCGGTCTCCTCCGGTCCCGGCGGCCGCGGCGCCCGCACCGCACCGCCCCCCCCCCCCCCCCAGCCCAGCCACTCACTTCCGGCCCACACCCTCCAGCGCGGCCTCACCGCGCCCCCGTCACGTGACGAGCGGACCAATAACGGACCGCGGCCGACCCGCGAGGAAGCGGCGCCGCGGTTCCTCCCCCCCGCGCAGGCGCCGGCCAATAGGATCTCGCCCCGCCCCGTGACGGACGTCCCGCTCTGCGGCGCCGACCAATGAGCGCGCGGGGCGGTGGCGTTTGAAAGCGCTGTGGGCGGGGCGGCGGCCGCCAACGGCTCTGTGGGGCGCTGAGGTGAGGGGCGCGGCGGGGGCTGCCGGGAAGGGGGCGGCCCGCCGGCATGGCGCACAAGCAGATCTACTACTCGGACAAGTACGACGACGAGGAATTCGAGTATCGGTGAGGCGGGGGACGGGGACCCGGTAATGGCTCCCGGGCGGGGGTTGCCGTGGTAACGGGTTCCTGGGGGGAAGGGGTGTCCCGGTAATGGCTGCGTGATAAAGGAGGGGTGTCCCCGGGGGGGGGGGGGGGCAGCAACGGTTCCCCGGTGGGGCGGGAGGGAAGTTGTCTGGGTAACGGTTCACGGGTGGGGAAGAGGGGCGTTATCCCAGTAACGGTTCCCCGGTGGGTGAGGGGGGAGTGTCCCGGTAGCGGCTCCATATTGGGGCAGGGGTGGGGGGTGCGGGGGTGTCCCGGGGCGGGGGGTGCCGCTCCCCGGGGTGCCCCGGTGCCGGCTGAGGGGTGCGGGGGTGCAGGCACGTGATGCTGCCCAAGGACATCGCCAAGCTGGTGCCCAAGACCCACCTGCTGTCGGAGTCGGAGTGGCGGAACCTGGGGGTGCAGCAGAGCCAGGGCTGGGTCCATTACATGATCCACGAGCCAGGTGAGCCCCGCGGGGGTGCAGGCGGCAGCCGGGAGCGGGGGGCCCTGGTCTGACGCCCCCCCCCGCGGTGTGTGTCCCCCCCTCAGAGCCCCACATCCTGCTCTTCCGCCGGCCGCTGCCCAAGAAGCCAGAGAAGTGAGCAGCCCCCGGCCCGCCGAAGCCCCCGCCGCCGGAGCTGAGACTGCACCTTCCTCCTCCTCGGCGTTCCCGAGGGGCTTCGCCCCATGTTGTACCAGCAGGTGCCCGTGACCCTCGGTGCCATCTGGGCGCCGCCGCGGCGTCTCAGTCCTGGTGCCGGGGGTCCTCCCTTCCCGGGGCGAGGCCTGAGCGTGCTCCGAAGCTTCAATAAATGGATGTTTGCGAGTTTGTGTCTGCCGTGCTGCGGGGGCACGAGGTGGGAGGGGAGGGGGAGGGCCTCCCGGTACCTCAGAGTACCCTGCCGGGGCGGTGCAGGCTCGCTCCCGGTGACCGGGGGAGCAGGGGAGGGCTTCCCCGGGTCAGTCCCTCCTCATCCCGGTGGTTTGGGGGGTTTCCCGGTGCCTGGGAGGGGGGTGGGGGGCTCCTGGTGCCCTGGGGCATCTTACAGGTGGGGCTGGGAAAAGATGCGGGGGGTTCCCGGGGAGGCGGGAGGGCTCCGGGGCCGGGGGGGCGGAGCTGCCGGTGCCGCGGGCCGGCGCACGTGCTACCGCCCCCGGGCGGGCCCACGGTCACGAAGGGGGAGCGGGCGCCGTCCCTGCCCGCCGCGGTGGTTCGGTCGCCGCGGGTCCCGCCTTCCCCCCCTCTCCGCCAATCCGTGCTGGCAGCGCGCCGTGACGGGCATTGCGGCTCGGCCAATGAGAGCGCGGGGCGGTGTCGCGGCCTGGCCGGGCGGTGACGGGCATGCAGCCCGGCCAATGAGAGCGCGGGGCGGTGTCATGGCCTGGCCGGGCGGTGACGGGCAGGCGGCCCGGCCAATGAGAGCGCGGGGCGGTGTCGCGGCCTGGCCGGGCGGGGGTGGCTGGTCGGGCCCATGTTGGGGGCGCTGCGGGGGGCGCTGCGGGCCGCCGGGGTTCTGCGCGCCACCGCCTCCCGCCCCATGGCGGCCCCCAGCCCCACGGCGTCCCGGAGCTCCGCCACCACCGCCGGCATCATCGTCATCGGCGACGAGATCCTCAAGGTGCGGCCGGGGGCGGGCCGGGGCTGGCTCTGGGGCCGGGGCCTGGCGGGCCCAAGGTGCCCCCGCCGCCACGGGTGTCTCCGTCCCCCCAGGGCCAGACGCAGGACACGAACTCCTTCTTCATGTGCCGGCGGCTGCGCGCTCTGGGCGTGAGGGTGGCCCAGATCTCGGTGGTGCCTGACGAGGTGGACACCATCGCCAACGAGGTGGCCGCCTTCGCCGCCCGCTTCACCTACGTGCTGACCTCGGGGGGCATCGGCCCCACGCATGACGACGTGACCTTCGAGGCCGTGGCCAGGGCCTTCGGGGAGAGGGTCACCCTCCACCCCGAGCTGGTGGCCCTGGTGCACAAGTTCTTCGGCAAGACGGACGCGCAGTGCCCTGAGATGAAGCTGGCTCGCGTCCCCGAGTCCTCCCGCCTCAACTACGGCACGGACGAGCGCACGGGCAGCGCCTTCAAGTACCCTCTGGTGAGCGTGCGCAACGTCTACATCTTCCCGGGCATCCCGGAGCTGATGGAGCGTGCCCTGGATGGCCTCGCCCACCTCTTCCGCAGCGAGCAGACCCGCTTCCACTCCCGCACCATCTACGTGGCGGCTGACGAGATCCTCATCGCGCCCATACTGGACCGGGCCGATGCCACCTTCCAGGGCCGCGTCAGCTTGGGTTCCTACCCAGACTGGGCCAACAATTACTACCGCGTGAAGCTGACGCTGGACTCGGAGTCGGAGCGGGACCTGGAGGAAGCGTATCGCTTCTTGACGGAGACGCTGCCACCAGGCGTTGTGGTGCCGTTGGTGATGGACTGTGTCTCACCGGCGGCCACGGAGGTTTATAGCCTGGCCGAGTCAGGTACAGGGAAGCGGTGCAGCAGCACAGCTCGGTGCCTCCGTGCTGCTCCAGTGCAGACCCCGCAGCCCAGCAGGGCCGGGGCAGTGGGAAGACCGGCCTGGGAGCAGAGCTTGTATGCTGGGGGGCCTGATGGGTGCTGAGGCTTTGCTGGTGCTGCAGTTGCTGTGGGCTTCGTGAGTGGGACCCCAGTTATCAGGGTGCCAGTCCCTGAGAGCACAGTGTGTGTTAGGGGGAGCGGTTGGGATCCCTGTCCCATCCTTGTCCCATCCCTCTGGGTTGCGCAAGCTCTTGGCTCCAGGCAGGTGCGTCTGGAGACCAAGACGTGCCTGGAGGCCCCTCGCAACGCCGAGGCAGCGTGGCCCTGGGCAGGCACCAACTGTCTCCTCCTCCTCCTCGCAGGCTCGGCCCTGGGGCAGAAGGTGGCAGCAGCATTGCGGACCATCGAGGAGGCTTTGGACCGGTACAGCCTGGCCCAGCTCTGCGTGGGCTTCAACGGGGGCAAGGACTGCACGGCCCTGCTGCACCTCGTCCACGCCGCCGTGGAGAGGTACCCGGCCATGGGGCTGCACCGGCCCGGCCTGGGGCAGGGGTGAGGGGGTCCCGCAGACCCCGGGCCGGGGCTCCGGGGCTCTCCCCTGCCCCGTGCCGGGGGAATGAGTGGACTCCTGGGGCCCAGTTGGCGGGGACTGGGCGGCTGCCCTGCCTCCGGTCTCTCCCCAGGCAGTACCCGGCGAGGCAGGAGAAGCTGCAGGTGCTCTACATCCGCATCGTGTCTCCTTTCCCCGAAATGGAGCAGTTCATCCAGGCGACCGTCCGGAGGTACGGGGGGCAGAGAGGGGTGGGCTGCCAGGCAGGGGGTGAGCAGTGTTTCCCCCGCGGCCCAGCAGGCAGCTGCCCATCCTTGCCTGCGCAGGTACAAGATCCAGCTCTGCACAGTGGAGGGCTCCATCCGGGAGGCCCTGGCTCACCTGAAGGAGCAGCAGCCGCAGCTGGAAGCCGTCCTGATGGGGACGCGGCGGACGGACCCCTACTCACGCACCCTGACGCCCATGTGCGTGACGGACCCCGACTGGCCCCCGTACATGCGCGTGAACCCTTTGTTGGTACGTGGCCTCCACCTGTGCTGGGGACAGGGACGGGGCTGGCCCCGCTGTGCCGGGGAGCGAGCCTGGCAGGTTAAAGTGACTCGGCAGGAAGGCGGCACTAATCCACACCCATCCTGGGGGGCTTCCCTCCCAATTCCCACTCTCCCCAGAACATCTGCACCGTTGTGTGGCCTTGGGTGCCCCTCATGCAGCTGAGCTGCCTGGTGCTGTCAGGCCGGGCTCATTCCTGCTCTCTGGGGGCTTTCCCTGTGTTGGGGAGGGACAGGGGTCCTGGGGACCAGCTGGCTCTCTGCTGTGGTCTTGCAAGGGGGGGCCGGCTGGTTTCCGTGGGGGCGAGGGGGCAGCCTGCCTGCCTCTGCACCAATCCCCGCCTAATTTTGCCCTCAGGACTGGACCTACCGGGACATCTGGGAGTTTCTGCGCAAGCTCTTTGTCCCTTACTGCGTCCTCTACGACAAGGGGTGAGTGTCTGGTGCTGCCCTCGCTGCTCGGCATGGCTGATGCCCCCAAGTGCAGCCTCGTAGCCCCCTTCTCCCTCCGCAGCTACACCTCCCTGGGGAGCATGGCCAACACGCTGAAGAACCCGTCACTGCGCTACACGGATGCCCGGGGCCGGGAGAGCTACCGACCTGCCTACGAGCTGGAAAATGAGGAAGATGAGCGCACTTCCCGCCAGTGAAGGCCCGCAGGCCGCACTCGGGGATGCTCTACTGGGACGCTGCCAGCGACCGGCTCCCCCGCGGATGTCACTGGCACTGCCGGGGATGACACTGAATAAATCTGCTGCCTGCCAGCGCTGAATAAACCTGCTGCGGTCTGCATTGCGCTCGCGCTTGGCTGTACCGGTCCCTTCGGGCCCCGCGGGGCTCTGACAGGAGCGGGATGTGGGGGGGGGAGTGAGGGCAGTTTTACCCGAACAAAAGGGTCCCCGGGCAGTGCCCCCTCCCCGCGCCAGCTATTGTGGAGGCTTTTGAAGCACAGAGAATGGAGCAGGTTCCAGGCACCCACGTGTCGGCACAGCTGCCTCCCCGCCAGTGTCAGAGCCCCGCTGAGCCCCATCAGCCATGCGCTTGCTCCGGACGGCGGCGGCGGCCCGTCTGCCGGGCTCTGCGAGGCGAACGGCGCGGGCCATGGCGCTGCCGGCACCCACCAACACCTCCCTGGGGCTGCGCCTGGGCTCCTGGCTGCTGCGGCTGCTGCGGGAGTGCGTCTACCTCCTGCTCTGCAGCTGGTGCATCCGCGTGCTGCTGGACTAGGGAACGGGGGTATCCCCCCCCCCGCCCCCCCACCTCCCCGATGCTGCAGGACCCCCCTGCCCGCCCCTGCACGACGGGTGAGTGTCCTCCTCGGCGCGGTGCTTGGGCGAGTGATAGGGGATCCAACTGGGGGTGACAAGGGCCCAGCCATGTTATTCTGGGGGGTGGCAGGGTCTTGGCTGTGGGGTTTGGGGGTGATGGAGTGCAGCCGTGGTGCTGCTAAGGGGGGTCCTCACCCTCTGTGCCTCTCTCCCCTCCCCAGGACTGCTTGTTGCCTTATGTTGATGGAGCTGATGGACCCCCAGCGCTGGGACCCCGCTCTGGCCTGCGCTCCCCCCGCCCCCCGATCACGGAGACCCCAATAAACCTGAGCAGTGCCTGCCCGGCTGGCTGTGTTTGGGGAAGCGCAGCCCCGCACCCCCAAACCTTCCACCCCTCGCCCTGGGGTAGGATCCAGGCACCCCAGCGCACATGTTGCCTCTGCCTGGGGCCGAGGGGCCGGAGTGGGCAGTGTGGCTCTGCCCGTCTGTCCTGCCTGTCCCTCCACGGGGTTTATCCCCTCCCATGACTCAGCCCCTTGTTTAAAGCGTTTGTCCCCACTCCAGGCCGTTTCCTGCCCCAGCCCCACGCGCCCGACCGGCACCGGCGCTGCCAAGAGCCGGCGGGAAGTGACCAGAGCAAAATGTCCCCAAAGGGCCCAGCCTGGCCGGAGCCGCGCCAAAGGTCACGGCCGGTGGGACGTGTGTGGGGCACCGGGGCCCTGCCGCAGCCGTGACTGTGGGTGCCCCCAGGCACGCTGAGCCCCCGCCGTGCCCCGGTGCTGCCTGTGCCAGCTCGGTGCCGGTGCCTGGCCCCGGCGCAGGGAAGCTCCGTGCGTTGCAGTCGCGGCGGCAGCGCCTGGCGCCAGCGCGGCCTCCCTTATCTCGGCGGGAAGTCGGGAGCAGGAAGCGCGGCCCAGCGCGGGATAAGGGTCCCGTTTACATTAGCTGCTTTGTTGTGGAGCCGACTCCCACCCTCACCCAGCGCCTGCGGGGCGGGGGGGGAGCTCTGCCTGCGGGGAGGGCTGGGGGGCCACAGGGACCCCAACCTGGGGTGCCCCGGGGGGCTCGGGTGCTCCTTGCAACCCCTGCGTGGATGCAGGCAGGGATGGGGGCTGCCAGGATGGTGCCCTGCCGCTCCACCCCCCCTTGCCCAGGTTGGCTCCTGTGGCCAGACCCTGCGCCGTGGCCATGCACCGGCGTGGGCCGCGGTGCCGTCCCGGCTGTGACCAGCTGCCCGTGGAAGCCAGGCCGGCTCCGGCAGCCCCGGTCGCGTGGTGCCGGCCATCCCTGCCCGCCAGAGCCCACGCAGCTGGCGCCTGCCCGGCTGTTGGCGTGTCCTGGCCCCGGCTCGGCCCCGGGGCTGGCCAGAACGGGGCGAATCAATGAATTCCCCAAACGGGGAGGTCCGGGGGAGGGGAGAGCGTCCCGGCACAGGAAAAGGTCTTGGCAGCGGCACGTCGCGGGCAGAGCGGTGCCGGCCGCCCCGAGAGCACGACCCCATGCGCAGCCCCGGCTCCTCGCCCCCAGCTCCGCCACCCACCGTGAGTGACACCCCCTTCCCCAGGGACCCCTCACTCAGCCCCGTGCCAGGGGGTGCGGGCAGGGGGGTGGCAGGGAGGTGGGGGGGTGCTGCAGGCAGGGGCGCGCGGACCCCTGCCCTCACCGTCTCAGCACAGGCAGGTTCTGCGCTGGGGGGTTGGTTTTGGGGTCACATTCCCACCTGACCTTGGGGACCCCTGTCCCCCTGGGAGCAGCGCTGTGTCCTCACGTGTCCACGGGGACAGGCAGCGGCAAACCCAGGCAGGGGCCCTGGTGGGGAAGGGGAGTGTGGTTCTACCAGCTCGGGAGGATGCACCGGGGATCCCCGCGGCCGCAGCACCCTCCTGGTACAAGGGGGTGAGGCCTGTCCCCGTCCCGCAGGTCGTCACCACCGCCACCCCATGTTCCGCTCGCGCCGTGCCGGGCTGGTGAGGCGGCTGTGGCGGCAGCGCTGCGCGGCAGCCAGCCCCGAGGACGGCCCCGGCGCCCTCAAACCGGCGGCGCACGCCCTCTTCAAGAAGCTGAAGGACGAGGAGCTGGAGCTGCTGGTGCAGGCGGTGGAGAGCCGGGGCGCCTGGGAGTCCGGCTGCGTCTGGGCACCGCGGGGGGAGCCGCGGGGGGCCAAGCAGGCGCTGCCCCCCCAGGTCCTGCTCTGCCGCCTCTACCGCTGGCCCGACCTCCGCCAGCCCCACGAGCTCAAGCACCTCTGCTACTGCGCGGGGGGCCGGGGGGGCTGCGGGGAGGCAGCCACGCTCTGCTGCAACCCCCACCACTTCAGCCGCCTGGCTGCGCCCGGTGAGTGCCGGCGGCTCTACCGGAGCCTCTCCTCACCCACCCGCCCACCCTCTGACCTCTGGTCCCTGGGGCTGGCTCAGGGCTCCGGGGGGGGCTCGAGGTGGGGGGCAGGATACATGTCACAGTCCCTCACCCTCTTCTCTCCCCCTGCCCAGAGACCCCACCACCCCCCTACTCGAAGGCTTCCTGCAGTCCCTCCTGGCCGGACAAGCCCCAGCACTCCAGCACCCAACTTCTGGAGTTCAGCTACAACGGCGGGGACTGGCGCGGTAAGGGGGTTCTGCCAGGCCGGGGGCTGCTCGACCCCCCCCTTACCCAGCGGGCAGGGGGGTATCGGGCAGGACTGGCTCCCCCGGGCAGCTCTGCTCCCACCCTGCTGCTGGTCAGGGCAGAACTGCGGGACACGGAGCCTGAAAATTGGGGAGCGGAGCCGGCAGCCACTCCCGGCAGGACGAGGGGTTCCTGCGAGGGGACCAGTGCGGGTCCGGCCCCCCCCCCCACTGCGGCTCCTGTTATTTTTGGCGGCGCCGGGCTCCCCGCCGGAGGAAACGCTGCCCACGGGGACACACACAATGTGCCTTGACGCATACGGCCGCGGCTCCAGCTTGGCTGCTGGCCACCAGGCCGCTGGCTGCCGGGGCCCCACCTTCCCCACCCCCAGGGACCCCCCCCTCCCCTCACTGTGGTCCCCAGGGACAGTGGCCGGGGACAGCCTGGCCTTATGTGCCGGCCAGTGACTCACACCCCATGCCGGAGCCAGTGCTGGGACATCCCCGGGGCACCGTGTCCATCCGTCTGTCCACTCCGCTGGTCCCTGCATGCACTGGGGGGCATGGACACCCCCCCTCCCCATGCCCACTCCCTCCCCATCACCTCTCCCCTTGGCCCCTCTGGCTGCACGGCTCGGCCACGCCTGGCGGTGACAACTCTGCTCTCCCTCACCAGACACCAGCCTCTCACGGAGCACCGTTAAGGATGGCTACTGGTGCAAACTGGCTTACTGGGAGCACCGGACGCGCGTGGGCCGCCTCTACGCCGTACACGAGGCCTCGGTGAACGTCTTCTGCGAGCTGCCGCGGGGCAGCGGGTTCTGCCTGGGCCAGTTGCCGGCCGCCCACCGTAGCCGTGCCGTCCGGCGAGCGCGCGGCAAGATCGGCCGGGGGCTGCTGCTGAGCCGGGAGCTGGGCGGCGTGTGGGCTTACAACCGCAGCGAGCACCCCATCTTCGTCAGCTCGCCCACCCTGGGCCCCCCCGGTGCCCGTGGGCTCACTGTCCTCAAGGTGCTGCCCGGTTACTCGGCGAAGGTGTTTGATTACGAGCGGGTGGGGGGCACGGGGGGCCGGCAGCTCCCCGGGGAGGGCCCCTGTGACCCCCACAGCGTCCGCATCAGCTTTGCCAAGGGCTGGGGGCCCTGTTACTCCCGGCAGTTCATCACCTCCTGCCCTTGTTGGCTGGAGGTGCTGCTGAACCAGCCACGCTGAGGGGCTGGGGATGGGGGGAGGGTGCCAGGGAGCCCCCCCCCCAAAGTGGCTGCAAGGGGGGCATGAGCTGGGGGGGCCCTCTGTCACCCCCTAGCCTCTCTCTTGCAGGGCTGCGCTGCAGTGGGGTGGTCCTGGCCCAGGGGACCCTCACTGGGATGCTCTGCCCCAGCCCTGGGGGGGTCCAGTGCCCCCCCGTGCCTGGCTCACTGCCCTGCCAGCACCCACCGCTCCCAGCCCCAGGTCTCTTGCTGACACAGGGCACTATTTAATCTCTTTCTCTCTTTTTTTTTTTTAATTTTTATTTTAATGGTTAAATTTATTTTAATTTATCTTATTTTTGTAAAAAAAGAAAAGCAGAATGCAGGACCCCCCCCCGCCCTGTGCTGTAGCCAGACCCGGCCAGGGTGGGGTGTGCAGGAGCCGGGCAGGTCTGGGGGAGACCCAGAGGGGGGCACAGGAAGGGAGGGATGGGGGGCAGAGCCCCAGAGCAGTGGAGGGGGGGCTGTGGGCCTGGGGGTCACGGCAGGTATGGGGGGAACTGGAGTGAGCTGGTACAGCTGGGGGGTGTGAGGCCAGTGAGCACAGCTGGAATATGGGGCAGGTGAGCACAGCTGGAGTGTGGGGCAGGTTAGAACAGCTGGACAAGTGTGGGGCAGGTTCTGGGGCAGGGAGCACAGCTGGATGGGGCAGGGGAGCACAGCTGGATGAGTGAGGGGCAGGTTCTGGGGCAGTGAAATACAGCTGGAATGGGCAGAGGAGCACAGCTGGATGGGGCAGGTAAGCACAGCTGGATGAGTGAGGGGCAGGTTCTGGGGCAGGGGAGCACAGCTGGATGGAGCAGGGGGCACAGCTGGATGGGGCAGTGAAGCGCAGCTGGATGGGGCAGGGGAGCACAGCTGGATGAGTGAGGGCAGGTTTTGGGGCAGTGAAACACAGCTGGAATGGGCAGAGGAGCACAGCTGGATGGGGCAGGTAAGCACAGCTGGATGACTGAGGGGCAGGTTCTGGGGCAGGGGAGCACAGCTGGATGGAGCAGGGGGCACAGCTGGATGGGGCAGGGGAGCACAGCTGGCTGAGTGAGGGGCAGGTTCTGAGTCAGGGAGCACAGCTGGATGGGGCAGGGGACGCAGCTGGATGGGGCAGGGGCAGGTTCTGGGGCAGTGAAGCACAGCTGGATGGAGCAGGCAAGCACAGCTGGATGAGTGAGGGGCAGGTTCTGGGGCAGTGAAGCACAGCTGGATGGGGCAGGGGAACACAGCTGGATGAGTGAGGGTCAGGTTCTGGGGCAGGGGGCACAGCTGGATGGGGCAGGAGGACACAGCTGGATGGGGCAGGCGAGCACCCCTGGGGCAGGTGCTGGCCCAGCCGGGCCAGAGGTGCCGAGCTCGGGGCCGGCCCAGGGCGGGCGCTGGGGCCGGTGCGGGGTCTCCCGCGGCCGGTGCCTGTGGCGGGGGATCCCCGGGCCCCTCCGGCCCCCGCGGCAGCACAGGAAGCGCCCCCCCCCCCCCCCCCCATCCGGGTGGGTAAGCGCAGCCTTGGAGGTCCCGGGGTGCCCGGGGCTGCGTCTGGTATTTGTAACCCCAATAAACGGTGCCACCGGCACCAAAGGACCCCCCCCGGTGTCCCCCCACGCGTGTCGGTACCGCGCGGGGACGGCGCGCTCGTCGCCCGCGGGGCTCGGCTCCGGGGACCGGCAGTGCCCTCTGCAGGCGGCCGCGGCCGGGCCGCGATGACCGCCCGGTCCTTCCTGCCACGCCGCCGGCCCGGCTGAGACGGGCCTGGCGGCTCCGCGGCCCCCGCCCGGCCCCGCCCGGCCCCGGCCCCGCCGCGTCCCCGCGGGCAGGAGGTGAGTGCGGGACGCGCCGTCGGGGCCGCCCCCCCCCCGGGGGAAGCGGACGGGCGGGCGGGGACCGGGAGAGCAGCCGCGGGCACCGAGGGCTCCGGCACCGGCAAAGCGCAGCGGCTACGGATAGCGGCGGCCCGTGGGGGCGGGCGGGGGCTCCGCGGGGAGCGGCGGGGCCGTGGGAGGCCGGTTTCGGGCCGGTGGGCGGCGGGGCCGGCGGCGGCAGCGGCGCGGAGGGGATTTTCTGCGGATTTCCCCCCCCCCTCACCCCCCCTTCCCCTCCGCCGCCCCCGCCGGAGCCCCGCGCCCGGTGGGTCGGTGCCCGCGGCGTGGCCGGGGGGGTGGGGGTGGGGGGGAGCGGACAAACGGACGGACGGACGGAGGGAGGTGATGCAGGTGCACGGACAGTGTGCGGAGGGGGGGGGGGGAGTGATGGAGGTGCGGCCGTGAGGGGGGGGGGCGAGGCAGGTGGACGGACGGACGGACAGACAGGGAGGAGGGAAGCGGAGTTCGAGGCCCGCGGAAGGAGCGGGCGGGCCGGGCGAGGCGCAGCGGCAGGTGCCCGGTACCGGGACCCGGCGGGCGAGGTTGGGGGGGGCCCGGCGCTGGAGCGGTGCCCCCCGGCGTGGCCCCCCCCGCCCGGCTGACATAACGTCTGCGCGGGGCGGTGTTTGCCTTGGCAGCCCGCGGCGGCGGCGGCGGCGGCGGCGGCTCCTCACACTTTCCGCCGGGCAGCGGCCGGGCTCTGAGTCAGGAGCCGGCGGGGGGGGGCCGGGCGGGGAGTGGGGGGGGCCGGGGTGAGGCGAGGTGAACCCCGGGCCGGGCCGGGCCGCGCCGCCGCTGCCTCCCGGGGGCCGGCGGCGGCCAAACAGGTTGCGCGGGGTCCCCGCCCAGGCACCTGCGGAGGGGCCGCTCCGGGGGGGGCCCCCGCCGCCGCGCCCTGCCCCAGCGCCGCCGGCAGCGGGGGGGCGGGGGGGGCTGCCCCACCGCGCCCCTCGGCACCCCGGCGCCCGGCTCTCCGCCCCCCCCCCCCGCTTCCCCGTTCTCCGTGCCCGGCTCTCCACCCGCCCCCCCCCCCCCCCCGGTTCTCCATCCCCCCCTCGGTGCCCGCTCTCCCGGTTCTCAGTGCCCAGTTCTCCATCTCCCCCCGGTTCTCGGTGCCCGGTTCTCGGTTCTCCACCCCCTCCGTGCCCGGTTCCCCCGCCCCCCCCCCCCCCCCCCCCCCCGTGCCCGCGGGGCGGAGCGGGGCGGGCTGGCCTCGGGGCTCGGCGGCCGCAGCGGGCGGGGCGCGTTCGGCGCCTGGCACCGGGCGAGGCGCCGGCGGGGCCGTACCGGGCTGCTGCCCCCGCCCCCCCCCCCCCCCGCCGACCCCAGTCCCGGGGGGGTCGGTCCCTGCGCGGCCCCGTTAATCGCCGCCGTCCCGCGCCTCTGACTCAGCTCTTCCCTACCCCCCACCGCACCCCGGTCCCGGGGGGGGGCCCCGCATGGCCCCCGCCCTCCCGTGGGGGGGGTGTGGCGGGGCTGATGGGCGGCCCCCCCCGCCAATAGGAGGCCGGACCGCCGGCGCGCTGCCCAATGAGCGGGGCGGGGGCGGGCGCTTCCTGGAGCCCCGGCGGCGGCGGCGGTGGGGGGGTGGGGGGGGGCGGGCGGGGCGCGGCGGCGGCAGGTGAAGGCGGAGGCGGGGCCGCGGCCCCGGGACCGGCCCGTAGCTCGGGCGGGGCGCGCAGGTGAGCGGCGGCGGGTGGGAGCGGACGGACCCACCGACGGGGTCTGCGCGGAGGTACCGACCGACCGGTAGCGGTACCGGTGCGGCGACCGCTTTTGCAGCCCGGTTGCGGTGAGTCGCGTGGATCCGGGATGTTACCGGCTACCGACGGGCACGGTCGGGGCGCGGAGCACCGCCCGCTCCCGGCGCACGGTCCAGGTGCCCGCCCGCCGCTGCTCCGCGCTGGAGCCGGCGGACACGTCGCCCGTGGGGTGGGGGGCGGTCACGCGTGGGCTGTTCCCGGTCCCTCCGCACGGGGCTGCGGGAAACCGGAGATACCGGCAGGTCGCCGCCGCCACCTCCCGGGGGCGGCCGCCAAACCTCCGGCCGGGGTCCGGTTGTGGTGCTGCCACCCAGCCCGGGGTCCCCCGTGGGCTCACACCACGGGTGACGGGGGTGCTCCTGCCGTCCCACCGCCCTTCCCGCCCCGGGGAGCCGCTCGGCCGCGTCCCCGGCTGTGCGGGACGGCACCGTCACGGCGGGGAGGCAGCTCGGGACCCCCCCAGCTGCGCCGGTGCCGGTAGAGGCGGGAGCCGGAGGGTGGGTGTCCCCGTGTTGCCCGTGACCTGCCGGGCCTGGCACGCTGGCAGCGGCGGTGGGTGCCTCGTCGCTGGCCACCAGCGAGGGGCCGCACGGGCGCCCACCGGGCCCGGCGGCTCGGTAGCACCCGCCAAGCACCGGTGGACTCTGCCCCACGCGCACCCAGCCCTGCTGTACCTGTTCCCCCCTGGCCGGCTGCCCCCAGCCGGCTGTTTGCCCGGGGCGGGGTGCGGTATTTACCCTCCCGCCGCGGCCCACGCCGGAGGAGAGCCACCGTCTTGGGCCGCGGCCGCCCTTGACCCCGGGCTGCTTTCACCGGGTGAGGGGACGCGGTGCCGGGTTCGGCGTGGGGTGAGGCTCGCTGTGCCTCGGTTTCCCCCGCCGCAGCCAAGCTGGGAGCAGGTTGGGGTCCCCCCCCAGCGCTGGCAGAGGCACGCGGCAGCTGCCGGTGACTCGAGGCCGCGGTGGTGATGCCGGGTGCTGGGAGTGGAGGGAGGGGCTGGGCTCAGGAACTTGAGTGCGTGGAGAAGGGGAAGCTGTGGGGTAGGGGAGGGTGTGAGGCTGGGGGCTGGCTGGGGCTGGGGGTGCCCTTGCTGGGGACTGGGGTGCAGAGTGGGTGAAGCCCCTGGGCATGGGGAGGTGACCGGCGGGTGGGGGGGATGGTGGTGTTGTGTCCTGGGGACTCTCTGAGACCCCCCGCCCGGGCACAGGCTGGCCCAGGCCCCCCCTCGCCGGCAGCGCCGCGGTGCTGAGGCCGTGGCAGCGCAGCTCTGCCAGCTGGTGCCGAGCACCCTCGGTGCACACGTGGCACGAGCGCGACGGGCCTGAGCGCGGCGGGGGCGGGCAGTGGGCGCAGCGGGGGGTGCGGGGCCAGCGCAGCCCCCGCTGCGCCCCGGCCCTCGAGGGGTGGCTGCTGCCCCGTGCGCGGAGCAGGAACTTCTCCTTCGGGGCGGGCGGCGCATGATGAAACCACGGAGAAATCTCTCCTGGCAGCGCGCGGGCTGCTGGCGGGAGCCCCCGGGAGCCTGCGCTCCCCCTGCGCTGCCGCCACTGCCTTTCCATGGTAACCCCACCGCGGGAGCCGGCGGGGTGCTGGCGGGAGAGGCCGCCCTGTCTGGGGGGTTGGCGCCCGCCTGGCTCCCCGCGGCAGTGCTGGCGTCCCCGACATGCCCCGGGAGCTGCGTGTCCACACCCCAGTGAGCCCCGGGGCGTCTGGAGGACCCGGCGAGGGGCTGGGCTGAGACCCGTCAAACTCGCTTCGTGCCAGGGAGGTGACGCTTGGGTGGCCGTGCAGGCGGTGGGGGAGGCGGCCGTGGCCGGTGACCTTCAGCGCAGCCGGTGCCCAGCCACGCTCTGTGTCCGGGGATGGGTGGCCAGTTCACGTGCACACCGGTGCGGCGGGAGCTGTGGGGCCCGGGGCAGCCCGTGGCTGCGGAGCCGGTGGTGTGACTCGGCGGGACCGTGGGCGGGCGGGGGGACCGAGCCATGGCGAGGGAAAATGAAAGCAGGTGATGCGGAAGGAGAAGTAGGTCAGGCGAGCGCTGGCCTCTCCCGGCAGCCTCGGCTGCGCTGCGTGCTCCGCTCTGCCCCGGCTGTCCCCGCCGTGTCTCCGGGCCCCATGGGCAGCGGCTGGAGGGGGCGGTGAGTACGGGGGTCCTGCTGCCGGGTGCTGGGTCCCGGGCAAGGTGGGTGCCAGACGCTGCCTGCCCTGGACACCAGCGGGCTGGGGAGCGCGGCCAGGCTAGCAGGCACGCGGCGGGCACGGCGGCACCCCAGTAATTTTGCTTCGGTTCAACCTCCCGCGGGTATCCTCGGGGCCACGGGGCTGGGGGCCGCGGTGAGGACAGGCAGGAGGATACTCCGCTTTTGTCCCACTGCGGGGCCGAGGAGGGGAGGGGAAGGGGATTCCCGTCCTGCTCAGGCTGTGCCGAGCCAGCCGGTGCGGTGGGGACATCCCGGCGGGGCTCGGGGCTGGGGACAGCTCGGGGACGGCCCCGTGTGCCACTGCCGGGCTCCACGGCCGGCTGCCCCCGGCTCGGCTGCGGGGCTGGGGCTGTCGCCCTCCCCACGGTGTGGGGCCGGCCGGGGTCTCGCTCACAGCGCCTGTGGGGATCGGGGAGGCTGCGGCGGGCATGGCCCTGGTGGCAGCCCTACGTGGGCTCGGGGGGGATTAGAACCGCTTGCCCCCCCCCTTCCCTCCCCCGGGATCAGCCGTGGGCAGCAGGGAGCTGGCAGCAGGCAGCTGCCGTGGGGGCGGAAGCCGGGCTATTTCGGGGGGTGTGGAGGGGGGGCCGTGGGCTGACACTGTCCTTGCCGGGTGACCCCAATGGGACCAACGCTGCCCCGGTGCCAGGATGGAGCATTGGGGCCTGTCCTGCACTGGCTGGTGGTGCTCAGCCCCCGGGGTGCCGTGAGGACACGGACCCCACGTCAGGGAAGAGATGCCACCAGCCTGGGGGGCTCCCCGGGGCCGTGTGGCGCGGCAGGACCTGGGGGGTCTGGCTGTCCTCCAAGGGGCTCCCGTGACTGTGCTGCAGGGCGAGCGGCCCCGAAACCAGCTTGCCCTGGGGCTGGCAAGTGGGACCAGCCGCGGGCAAGCCTGCCTGTCCCAGGCCGAGGGCTGGCAGAGCCTCATCCTGCTGCCACCAGCACCCCTGTGCCCAGCCCCAGGCTGTCAGGGTGCCCACGGGCAACCGAGTCTTGCTCCATCCCAGCAGGGTCCTGGCCAGGCTGGGCCGTGCAAGCCGGGGTGTAGCGGGATGCCCGGCTCTGCCGTGCCCCTCGGCACTGGCGGGGGGTGGCCTGGGCACCAGCTGGGCTCGGAGACCCCTCTTGACCCCTGGGCTCGGAGCCCCCACCTTGTCCCCCCGGCTGCTGCGGGACTCGCGGGTGGGTTTCACCCCATGCCGAGGTGATCAAACGTGGGGTTTGCTGTTGACCATTTCCTTCCTGTTCCCCCCCCTCCCCGAGCTCCATTTCAGCAACCCCTTCCTTCCTTCCTACCTTCCTTCCCTCTGCCTGCTCCTGCCTGCACGTGGCCCCACTCCTCGGGCTGCGCTGGCAGGGAGCAGCTGGGGACAGCCCGTGTCCGGCCTCGCGTGGCCACTCCCCGGCACCGGGGATGGCGACACTTGCAGTGGGGAGCCCAGGGGTGACCCACAGAGGCCACGCACCCTTGGCCACATCTGTCCTGGCCACCCATGGGTGAGGAGGTGGCCGTGGGTCCCCCTGTCCTGGCAGGTCGGGGGGTCCCCCGTGTCAGGAGGTGGGGATGCCCGTGGCTGGGGTGCCTGTCCTGCCGTCGGGAGAGGGGCCGTTGTCACGCGGGAGCTGGGATGCTGCCGGAGCCCGTCCCAGCTGCGTGCGGGATGGGGCCGTGTCCCATCACTGGTGACACTGGTCAGGATGCCACTGGCCAAGGCAAGGGCGGGGCATGGAGGAGGATGGATGAAGGTCAGCCCATCCTGCCCAAAGACCAGCACCTCCACTGCTTTGGTCCCCCCGTCTGGGTGGGCACCCTCAGTGCCCCCTGTCCGGGGCGAGCAGCAGTTTGCGGTCGGCGCGTGGGTGGTTGCGACACCCCCAGGGTGGGGGGGACATGGTGACTCACCCCAGTGGGGCCTGGCCACCAGCGGGAACCCTGAGTCAGGGCTGCGTGCCCATGCCGTGCCCCTCCCTGCCCGCCTCGCCCACCTTATCTCCCGCCCTTAGCACCTGGCACACCTGGGCCAGGGGGGGCTGGCGCCGTTCCCCTCCTTTATGGGGAGCAAAGGGCAGGCAGAGGGTTGGCAGGCAGGTGCCGTGTCCCTCCCTCCCTCCCTCCCAGGGATGCTGGCCTGGGGCCGTGCCCCCCGCCGGGGTGGCTGGCCAGCCGGGAGCATCGTGGCAGCGTGGTGGGCAAGGCTGCCTGCACCGCCGCTGCCTGCACTCCGGGCATTGGGCTGACCCGCGGCGGCACGGCCGGCCCCTGCCCAGTACACGGTCCCCGGTGATGGGGGAGGTGGGATGCCACGCCAGGGACCACTGGCCCTCATGGGCGAGGTGCCGGGGCGGCTGCTGCCCCTCTGCCCGCCTGCCGTCCCCGCTGCCCGCCCGTGTGGTCGGGCTCTTGCACAACCTGGCTCTTTCCGCGAACGTTGCTGAGGCCAGAGGCCCCCTCCCTGCCCGGCTGCGCGGCCGCGCTGGCACAGGGCTCTTCCCCTTTCTGCCCGGCCTCAATGCTGCTGGCAGCACCGGCACGGCTGCCCGGAGCCTGGCCAGGGCCGTGCCAGGGCCCCCCCAAAGCCGAGGGGGGGGCCCAGCCCTGCCGCAGCGCCCTGGCACGGCCCTGGCCAGGCTGGTGTGGGCGGCCGGGGCGGATGCTGGGTGCCGGCGGTGGGGTGTGGGGAGCGCTCCCCGGGCTGCTAATTGCTGTTTAGCTGGGGACGCAGAGGGTGTAATTACAGGGGGGATTGCGTGAACCTGCAGCTGGCCCCAGGGGGCTGCAGGGGCACGGCGGCGGGGGGGCCATGGCCTGTGGTTGCCCCTACGCAGGGAGCGGAGGGGACCAGGCAACATGGTCCATCCAGAGCCATCCCCGAGCCCCCTCCCCAAGTCACAGCGTCCCGCATCCCCCATGGGACCTCGGGGACCCGCTTTGGGGGCAGAGCGGGACGTGTATTTGCAGGGTTGGGGGGCGGCTCTGGGGCTGGCCAGGCAGGCCACGGCACGCCACACCGAGCCCAGCCCTGCGGTGGCAGCCCCGCTCCCGCCGAGCGCAGGCGCCCTCCCGGCTCGGCTGGGCCCAGCCGCGGCCAGCGGCGAGCACCCAGCGCCCTGCCTTGGGGCGGCGGGAGGGCGAGGGCCCGTCCGACGCCTCGGTACGGAGGGCCGGGGCAGGCGGCAGGCAGGCGATGCCGGCAGCGGCGAGGGGATGCCCACGGCACGGGGCGCCCGTCCTACCGGCGCTGGGAATTTCCTCCCGCGGGAGGGGGGCCAGGGGATGCCCCCCGCCCGGTTCCGGGTTGGCGCCCCGCGGCATGGTGCCGGCCACGAAGGGTTAATGCCGTGTGTGTTCTGGGAAGCGGGGCTGGGAGGTGCGTGACCCGGGGTGTGGGCGTCGACTCCTTTTGAGGTGGGATCCTGCGCTCAAGTGCAGCGGGGAGCGGGGCCAAGTTCACACAGCACCCTGCCTTCCCCTCCCTGCCGCTCGCGGGCCGCCGACCCGGCCGCGGCGCAGCGCCGAGCCACCCCGGGACACGCACCAGGTGAGCCGCGCGCCCACCCCGCTGACACCAGCCCTCATGGCAGAGAAGGTGCCGGGGCGGTGGGGACTTGGTGTGGTACAGCCGGGCACGGGGAGGGCCGGGCACGGCTGCTCCGGCACCAACCGGAGGCTGCCGGGATGCTGGTGTCACCCGAGCCGGGTGTCGCCCTCGCTGCCGGTGGGGTGAGATGGGATGGGAAGGGACGGGCGGTGAGGTCCGGGTCACTGTGGCCTGGCAGAGCCGGGCCTGCGCCCTGCGGCGGCAGTGCCAGGCAGCCGGACGCGCCTCTGCCTGGCCCAGGCGGCGGGGAAGGTTTTGGCAGCAGAAGGGGGGCTGCGATGCCAGCACGGGGCTGGCGGCGGGCAGGGGGCTGGCGCGGGGGCTCGACTGGGGCCGGCATCTGCTTGGCCCTGCTGCAGGTGCCGGGGTTGGCGCTGAGGACGCCGCCGGTCCCGCAGCCGCCTGCTCCGCCGTGGCGGGGCTGCCTGTGCCCAGCCTCCAGCCTGGCTACTGTGCCGGGCTGGCACCGGGCCCCAGGAGCTGCACCGGGCGCGGAGGCAGAGCTGAGCCGCCACACTCCGACCCCCTTCCTCGGCGCCGATGTCCGCGGCACACGGCCGTGCCCGCGAGGCACTCGAGGTGCTGGGCACTGGGAGCTTTCTGGGTGGCACCACCGCGGGCACGAGGAGCTGGGTGGCAGCGGGGGGTCGGGGTGGGTGCCGTGGGGCTCGCTCCCTGGCGCCGTGGGGTGGGGGGGCTCTGTTTATCACCTTCCCTCTTCAAACCATTTCCTTTCGTCTCTGCTCGCTGTTTTTCTTCTTTCAAAGAGCGGGATCGCTTCCCCCAGCTGCACCCCCCCTCCAGCACGGGGACCCCTGGCACACCTCTGGCACGTGCCCACTTCAGGGCTAGTGGCCCCCAAGCCCACCATCTTCCCCGCGGGGTGGGCAGAGGGGCTGAGCGGCCCCGTGGCCCACAGCCACGTCACCCCCCCCCACCGCAGCGGCCGGTGCTGGGGCCACCACAGGCTTTGGGCAGGGTGATGGAGTGTGGGGGGGATGCACAGCCCGGACCCCTGGGTCCCCTTCCCGGCTCCCGAAGGACGAGGGCCCCCGGCGGGGCGAGGGGCCGGGGGCCAGGTCGCTGGCTGGTGCCGCGCTCCCCTTCCTGGGTGACTCATTCTCCCCAGTGCGGCTGTGAAGTCCCTCGACAGCGTTTGTGACTCTTGTGATCGAAAGCAGCAACACTCGGCAGCAGCCTGGGGCGGGGGCTGTGCTCCCCGGGGGACCCCAGCCCCCCCTTCCCTAGGGGGGAGCAGGTGGGGGGACCCCCCAGGCACCCCCAAATGTCCCTCTGTCCCCAAGCCGGGGCCCGGCACAGGCTGGCACTGTGCAGGGTGCCATCCTGGCTCGGCGACACGGGACACAGCCAGTCCCCGTGCAGGGTGGGTGCTGCAGGGCCGGACCCCCACCCTCTGTGTGCAGCTGTGCTGGGGCGCCCAGACCCCCCCCCAGGGCGGGGTGGGAGGGGGCTGGCAGGTGAATGGGGCCTGGCCACGGTTGCGCCAGGCGGCCCGGGCCGGCGGCGGGATGTCAGGGTGACCTGGGCAGGCATTGTTCCCGCTGCCGCCCGCCCCGGCGTGGGAGCCAGCTCAGCGTGGGGAGCGACCCCCCCCCCCCCCTTTCCCCAGCTCCGTGCGGCTGCTGCAGCCGAAACGGGGCCCGGCCGCAGGCGTTGACGTAACCGAGAAAGCCCTGGTGCGGCGGGAGTGGGGGCATCGCCGCTGGCCCCCTTCCCGGCCCGTGGCCCCCTGCACCATCGTCACCGGTGCCAGCCAGGGAACGCCGGGGGGCTGGGGGTGGCTCTGACACCCTCACACCTCGTCCCCCCCCCATTTCCTTATCACGGCTGCAATCTCTTCGACGGCAGCACCCGCTCAGCATGTGACTTCGCTCCAGCGGGGAGGATGCGCGGGGGGGGGTGGGGGTGTCGGGGAAGAAGCCGTAACAGGCGGTTTGGTGCGATGGAAAATCCCCCTCCTGCCGCCGCCTCGCCCCCGCCCTGCCCCGGCCCCACGGGCTCGTCCGCAGGCATCCGGGCCCGCGGCCGCTCACGGGGGTCCCGGCTCCCTCGTGGGGCTGGGCCAGGCCTCCGTGGCATCAGCAGCACCGAGGCCGCTCCCACCCGTACCACGACACGGTGTGGCCGGCGGCCGTGCCCGTTCCTCTCGGAGCTCCCCACCACCCGCCAGGGTACGGCTGGGGGGGCCTCGGCCGCTGCACTGGGCCTGGGCACCCCCCATGCGGGAGCCCCGATACACGGGCACGTGCCGGTGGGTGCCAGCCCCAGCCCTGCAAGCAGGAAGAGCCCTGCGAGCACCCAGTGCCTGGGTGTCTCATGGGGCTGGGGGTGCTGTGGGCACCAGGGGACAGGGAGGGTCTGTCCTGCTGCCGTCGGGGTTTGGCTGGGCGAGGCAGCGATGGAGGATACAGGTGCCACCCAGGCTGGGGGTCCGCAGGGCTCCGGGCTGCCCTGGGTGGGTGCCACATCCCCATCATCCCCCTCCAGCCGCCCAGGCCGCGGCGCGGGGCGCTCGCCTCCCCTAATCCTGCCCCCGCTGCTAATCCGGCCTAATCCCACCGGGGGCTGTCGCTGCCTGTTGGCTCCCAGGGCCATGATGGTTTAATCACCCCTAATCCGCTCGCCCCCGCCTGGGTGGGCAGCGGGGACCCCGGCCGGCGGCGCGACGGGCTCCTGGCAAGACGGGGGGTGGCGGAGCAGGGAGGGGGGGGTTGGCCATGGGCGCTTGGCGCCGGCGCCGGCATCCCGGGCGGTCGGCACTGCCCGGCTCCCAGTTTCAGGGGCGGCTGCCGCCTGCCATGCCGGTCGGGCCTGCTCGGCAGCGGCTGGGGCGGCTCCGCAGCCGGTTGCTCCGGGGCCGTTCCCAGCTCCTGCCGAGGCAGCCCCAGCTGGCGGCCGCCCAAGCGCAGGGAGCGGCCGGCGCGGGGATGGGCCCCTGTGCCGGGGGCCGCCGGCCGCGCCGCCCCTCCACGGGCAAGAGGGGGCACGTCCCCCGCGCCCGCCGACGGCACAGCGTGGCTTGGCACGGGCCGGCACGGCGTGGCCGGGGTTCAGTTCGGATGGGCCTGGTGTGGCTCAGCGATGGCCGGTGCCGCGTGCCACCCTCCGCCGTGGCTTGGCGAGACTCGGTGTGGCACAGCGCTGGCAGCACCGAGAGCCTGGATGTGGCGGTGCTGCGTGCCCACCTCTGCCTTCCCCAGGGTGGTGGCAACCGGAGGGACCTCCCGCCCCGGGGTCACCCAGCAGCCCCGGGGTCACCCAGCAGCACCGGGCGAGCGTTACCCATGGCCAGGCACGGGGTCATGGGCTGGGCTGCTGCATCAGAGCTGCCGCTGCTGCCTGTACCCTGCCTGTGGGGCCGGAGGGCAGTGGGTTTCCTCTTCCCACAGGCTCCATCGCCTGCCCATGCCGGCTCCAGGGGACGCACGGGTCCGTGGTGCAGCACCATGAGGACCCTGGGTGCCAGGGCCAGGTTTAGGGCTGAGGCCAAGCCCTGCCAGCCGCAGCGTGGGAAAGGCCCGGCTCACTCAGGCAGGGCTTGGCTGGGCGAGGAGCGGCCCCAGGCTGGGGCAAAGGGAGAGGGAGGGGGCCGGGCCCCCACCGGGAGCGGGGGCAGGAACCGGCGGCGCGGGTGCTGATCCTAATCTGCGGTGGCAGGAAGCGTGGCCCCCGTTCCCAGCCCGGCTGGGCTCTGCGGGGCGGCCCCCGGCCCTCGGGGCCCTCTTCCCGGCACTCGCCCGCCCACCCGTGCCCGCCGCCGGCGAGGCCCGTGTGTTCCCAGGATGGGGCTGCTGGGAGCCAGCGGCTGCGCCCCGGCCGTGCCGGGAGGCCGGGGGGCCGGGGGGTGGGTGGGCTGGCGCAGGAAGCGCCGCGCCTCGGCACCGCTCAAAGGCACCACGCCGAGATTTCCCCCTTTGCTGTGGTGGCGCGGGGGGCGGCGCGGGCGGCGGGGTGCTGGCAGCGGAGGAAGCGCGGGGGGCTGCGGCGAGGGGCCTGCCGCCCGCCAACCTCGGCGTTGAGGAGGGAAGGGGGTAGGTTGAGGGCAGCCCCCGGGCCCCCAGCTGGCCCCGGTTCGGTGTCCCACCGAAACCCCGGTCTCTGGTGCCACCGCCACCGAGCCCCGTGCGACGGAGGTTTCCTCGCAGCCCGGTTTCGCGGCAGAGCTGATGCTTCAGCCGCAGCGTTTCCTTTCGGCTGGTTCCCGTGCCAGTCGGCGAGCGTCCCGTCCTTCCCGCAGGTGAGGACGATGGCCAGCCCGGAGGACGACCTCATCGGCATCCCCTTCCCCGAGCACAGCAGCGAGCTGCTGAGCTGCCTGAACGAGCAGCGGCAGCTCGGGCTGCTCTGCGACGTCACCATCAAGACGCAGGGGCTGGAGTACCGCACCCACCGCGCCGTCCTGGCCGCTTCCAGCCGCTACTTCAAGAAGCTTTTTGCCGGGCCGGGGCCGGGGCAGGAGGTCTGTGAGCTGGACTTTGTGGGGCCGGAGGCCTTGGGCGCGTTGCTGGAGTTCGCCTACACGGCCACGCTCACCATCAGCAGCGCCAACATGGGCGAGGTGCTGCGAGCCGCCCGGCTGCTGGAGATCCCCTGCGTGATCGCCGCCTGCGTGGAGATCCTGCAAGGCAGCGGCATGGAAGCCCCCGGCCCCGACGACGGCGACTGCGAACGCGCCCGCCGCTACCTGGAAGCTTTCGCCGCCATCCCCGAGGGCGAGGCGCCCGCCCCGCCGCCCCCCCGCCCCGCCGCTCGCCGCAGCAAGAAGACCCGCAAGTTCCTGCAAGCCCGTGGCGCCCGGCTCAACAACCACGCCGAGGAGCCGCCTGCCGAGGCCGAGGGCTGCGGCAGCCCCCCGCCGCCTCCCCGGCCGCCCTCACCCCCCCTACCCGAGGGGCTGCCCCTGCCCTACGAGAGCTTCGAGCTGCCCGAGGAGGAGGAGCTGCCCCCGCACCCCTTCCCCTTCCCCTACCAGCCCCCCCTGTCCCCCGAGGAGGCCGCCTCCGACGAGGACGCCATTGACCCCGACCTGATGGCGTACCTGAGCTCGCTGCACCACGAGTCGCTGGCGCCCGGGCTGGATACGCCCGACAAGCTGGTGCGCAAGCGCCGCTCGCAGATGCCCCAGGAGTGCCCCGTTTGCCACAAGGTCATCCACGGGGCCGGCAAGCTGCCCCGCCACATGCGCACGCACACGGGCGAGAAGCCCTTCGCCTGCCAGGTCTGCGGGGTCCGTTTCACACGGTGAGTGCTGCCGGACGGGCCCTCCCTGCCTGACGGGTACCCGATGGCAGCCCCGTGGCACGTCAGCCAGCCCCGCCGGCGCCTGGGCACATCCCTGGTGCGGTGCTGTGCAGGTCCGTGGGGTCTCTGCACCCCCGAGTGCTGCCGGATGGGCCCTCCCTGCTTGACAGGTACCCGACGGCAGCCCTGTGGCACCTCTGCCACCCCTGCTGGTGCCTGGGCACATCCCTGGCACAGTGCAGGTCCGTGGGGTCTCTGCACCCCCTGAGTGCTGCCGGATGGGCCCTCCCTGCCTAATGGGTACCCGATGGCAGCCCTGTGGCTCCTCTGCCAGCCCTGCCGGTGCCTGGGCACGTCCCTGGCGTGGTGCCGTGCAGGTCCGTGGGGTCTCCGCACCCCCCGAGTGCTGCCAGACTCAGGGTACCGGGCAGCGTCCCCCACCACACCTCCCCTGCCAACACCGGCTGCGTCCCTGGTGCGGTACAACCCATCTCCCCCCACCACCGGTGCCGCAGCGGCCCCCACACACCCCCCCACGACCCCACCAGAGCACCCAGACCCCCCACACCCTGCGAAGCATCCCTAACCGCGGGGCTGCCGATCCCACCCCGCTGCCGGGTGCCGGCCGCCCCGTGGTGACGCCTGCCCGCGCGTGTGTGTGTGTGTGTGTGTCCCCAATTTTAGGAACGACAAGCTGAAGATCCACATGCGCAAGCACACGGGCGAGCGGCCTTACTCCTGCCAGCACTGCAGCGCCCGCTTCCTGCACAGCTACGACCTGAAGAACCACATGCACCTGCACACGGGCGCGCGGCCCTACGAGTGCTACCTCTGCCACAAGGCCTTCGCCAAGGACGACCACCTCCAGCGGCACCTCAAGGGCCAGAACTGCCTGGAAGTGCGGACCCGCCGCCGCCGCCGCGACGAGCCCCCCCCACCACCCGCCGGCCCCCCAGGCCTCGACCTCTCCAACGGGCGGTTGGAGGGGCTGCGCCTTTCCATCACCCGTTACTGGGGGCCGGGACAGCCCGAGGAGGAGGAAGAAGAGCCGGAGGGCGAGGAAGGGCCACAACCGGATGACGCGGTGCCGGTGGAGACGGCGTAGGGGCCGCTGCGACGGCGGGCGCCGTGCTGGGCCGTGCCGAGCCGTGCCGTGCCCGCCGGGGTTTCTGTTCCCGTTTTTCCCGTCACGGTTCGTTCCCAGTTATGCAAAGGGGGAAATTCCCCCCTGGCCGATTTGCACAATGGGGTGGGGGGGGTGGGGGGGGAGGAGGTGTCCCCAATGCCCCCCACCGTGCCCGGGCGGTGGAGCCCCGGCGGGAGCTGGGTAGGAAATGGGATTGGGGTGTGTGTTCCCCCCCATAACCCCCCCTCCCCGTGGATGCCCCCCCACACACAGCGGGGCTGGGACTGGGCGGGGGCACCCACAGACTGAGCCCCCCCCCCCCCCCCCCCGCCAACCGGTTGGCGGGGGGCGGGGGGGGGGGGGGCCACCGCCCCACATTGTACATAGCTTGTGTCCTCCCCCCCCCCCCTCCCCGTCCCGAGCAGCCCCTCCCCGGCGAGCCCCCCTCGCCCCTGCACTCCCGGCTGCTTTCTCTTGGTTGCACTATTCGGGTGAGCCCAACCGGGTGCGGGGCAGCCCCGGCCCCCACCCGACCCCCCCCCCCCGCCCTCCACCCTCTCCAACCCACCCCGGCCCTGTGGGACCCCCCCTCCCCGGGGTGGCCGGGCCCCAGCGGTCACCCCTCTGCCCTTTGCACATGCCCCCCCCCAGGGCGCAGCCCCCCCCGGGGGAGCAGGGGACCGGCACTATTTGCCTAAAATAAGAGTTTATCTATATTTAAAAAGATGATGTAATATATTCCCCCCCCCCGGCCCCTCCGCTGCTGCCCGCCAGCGCTGCCCGGCCCCTGCGCGTCTGTCCCTTGCCACGGGGTGCCGGGAGGGGTGATGGGGACGAGGGGCTCGGCTCCCGTCATGGCTTTAAAGTGCCTTATGGTGAACTTGAAATTTTCGGCTACTTGAACCTCTCTGGTGTCAGGAACCAAACGAATAATCGGCGGGCGGCCGCCCCCCGCCCCGCCGGGTCGCCTCTGTCTGTCTGTCTGTCTGTTTGTGTTTGTTTTTTTTTTAAACGAAGGCTGCTTGGTAATAAACGGAGAAGCAGGGACCCCCCCGCACCCGTCTGTCTGTCTGCCCTGCGCCCCCTCCCCGGAGCAGCTCTGCTCAGGCCTGGGGGAGTGAGTGGGGCTGGGGGCACCGTGGGGACAGGGCCAGGGCTGGGGGTATCACGGGGATGGGGCTGGGGGCATCACGGGGATGGGGATGGGGTCACTGTAGGTTTGGGGTCACCACAGGGACATGGCTGGGGACACAATGGGGATGGAGAGGGGGGCACCATGGGGATGGGGATGGGGGCATGAGGGGCTGGGGGCACCACGGGGATGGGGCTGGGGGCACCGTGGGGACAGGGACAGGGCTGGGGGCACCGTGGGTTTGGGGTCACCACAGGGACATGGCTGGGGGTACTACAGGGCTGGGGGCACTACAGGGCTGGGGGCACCATGGGAATGAGGATGGGGGCATAAGGGGCTGGGGACACCATGGGGCTGGGGGCACTGTGGGGGCAGGGACTGGTCTGGGGGCACCACAGGGATGGGGCTGGGGGCACCACAGGAACATGGCTGGGGGTACCACAGGGATGGAGATGGGGGCATGAGAGGCTGGGGAAACCATGGGGATGGAGATGGGGGCACCATGGGGATGGGGGCACCACAGGGACACAGCTGGGGGTACCACAGGGATGGGGGCACCATGGGGATGGGGACACTGCAGGGACAGGGACAGGGGCTGGGGGCATGAGGGACTGGGGACATGAGGGGGCAGGGACTGGGCTGGAGGCACCATGGGGATGGAGATGGGGGCATGAGGGGATAGGGGCACCGCAGGGTGGGGGCACCATGGGGATGGGGACACCGTGGGGACAGGGACAGGGCTGGGGGTATCACGGGGATGGGGCTGGGGGCACCGTAGGTTTGGGGTCACCACAGGGACATGGCTGGGGACACAATGGGGATGGAGAGGGGGGCACCATGGGGATGGGGCTGGGGGCATGAGGGGCTGGGGGCACCACAGGAACCTGGCTGGGGGCACCATGGGGATGGAGATGGGGGCACCATGAGTCTGGGGGCACCACAGGGATGGGGATGGGGACATGAGGGGCTGGGGGCACTGTGGGGACAGGGACAGGGCTGGAGGCACCATGAAGATGGAGATGGGGGCACCCCGAGTCTGGGGGCACCACAGGGACATGGCTGGGGACACCACAAGGGTGAGGATGGGGGCATGAGGGGCTGGGGACACCACAGGGATGGGGCTGGGGGCACCACAAGGTCAGGACCACCATGAAGTGCCAGATGCCAACTCAGGACATGGGGACTGGTGCCTCGAGGACTGGGTGCTTTATTCACTAGCCCCTCCCCACCCACCCCGGCAGCTCCCAGCTTCCACCGCGCTGCTCGGGCTCCAGCCACGTCCCTGGAGACTGGCCCTGCGTCCTCGCCGCCGCGTGGCACCGTCCTGCCGTCACCGGGCCCTGCCCTTGCTGCTGGGCGGCTGCAGGACCATCACCTCCTCCAGCTCGCTGCCACTGCTCTCGGGCCGCTCCTGGTAGCTGAAGTCCAGGCTGGGGTGGGTGGAGGCGGGGGTGAGACTGGTGTTGGGGACCAGCACCCCCAGTGCCACAGGATGCCAGGGCCACCGCCACCGCCCTCACCAGCCCTCACCTGGAGAGCGAGCTGTCCTCGCTGTCCCCCCTGCTGCTGTCCCCATCGCTCTCCCCGCTCGCCTCCTCCTTCAGCCGGGCTCGCAGCCGGGTTACCAGCTCACGGGGCAGCCGCCGGCTGCCCCCCCGGCCCCCCGCCACCTCCTTGATGCGCTGCCGCAGCAGCCGCCCTCGCTCCTGGCCTCGCAGCACCCGCACAGCACCCAGCCACAGCCCCACCGTCTCCTCGTCGCTGGAGTCCCTGCGGGGACGAGGCAGGGGGATTGGGCTGCAGCCTGCCCCCCCCCAAGGCTCCGCTGGGCCCCCCTGCACCCCCTACTCACATCTCCTCATCCCCGCAGTCGGGGTAGCTCAGGGGGCCCATGCAGACGGAGCAGATGTTGCTCAGGGTTTGGTAGCACTCGCTGCAATACAGCCCTGGGGAAAAAGGGGCTGTGAGAGGGGGGGGAGATTTTGGCGGGGGTGTGGGGTGCAGGGGGGTCTTATGTCCCCAATCTAGCAGTGGGGGGGGGTCCTACCTTTGCAGTTGGGCGTGACGCACTTGATGAAGTCCGGCTGCTCTGCCATCCCGCAGGCCAGGCAGCGTTTCTGCTGGATGCCCAAGAGCCGAGCCAGCCGGGCAACAGCAGGCAGCCTGCAGGCAGGGAACTGATGCTCCATGGGGCAATGCCACTCCCCGGGGGGGTCAGCGGCAAGGGCATTGCCACTCCCCTTGCCGCGGACCCCCCGGGGAGTGGCATTGCCCTTTGGCAATGCCCAGCAAAGCTGCTTACCTGGAGGTGAGGAAGAGGAGCAGGTTGCCTTCGCTGGCGTCAGCCGTGTTCCGCATGGCAGCTTGGCGCAGGGCACGGACCAGCCCTGCCCGCCGTGCCAGGATGGTGCTGTGGAGGAAGGTCGTGCGCTCCTGGAACGGCGGGGATGGGGTGAGGGCAGGTGGTTGCCAAAGGAGGGTGTGGGTAGGTCTGGGGACTGGGGGGGGGCGCTCGGGGGGGCTTCTTACCTGCTCACGGGCCGGGTAGTAGGCGGCACACACCACCCGGCGCAGACGTGCCACGTGGCTGCCGAAGACGGCGATGAAGAGGCAGATGCCGTACAGGAGCCCTGGTGGGAAGAGGACGAGTCACACCGGGGTGACCCCCCCTTCCTGTACTCCTCCTCCCCCCCCAGTCTGGCATGCTGAGGGTGCTGCCCCCCCAGTTACCCATGTTGATGTAGGTGCCGTAGTCGGGCTCCACGGGCTGGAGGAGGCAGCGCGGGGAGAGCACCGAGATGTTGCCCTGCTGCAGCGCATCAAAGGCAGAGATCACGTCCCGGAAGATCTCGCTGGCGTAGCCCGTCCCGCTGACGCTGATGCCCAGCACCGCCGGCGCTGTGGGGAGAGCGGCTCAGTCCCGGGGAACGGGGATCGGGCCACCCACAGAATCCCAGAATCATCTCAGTTGGAAAAGCCCTTGAAGCTCCTCCAGCCCCACCATGAACCTCACCCTGACCGTTCCCAACTCCACCAGATCCCTCAGCGCTGGCTCAACCCGACTCTTCAACCCCTCCAGGGATGGGGACTCCCCCCCTGCCCTGGGCAGCCCATTCCAACGCCCAACAGCCCCTTCTGCAAAGAAATCCTTCCGAAGAGCCAGTCTGACCCTGCCCTGGCGCAGCTTGAGGCCATTCCCTCTTGTCCTGGTGCTGGGTCCTTGGCTCAAGAGACTCCTCCCCCCTCTCTGCACCCTCCTTTCAGGGAGTTGCAGAGGGCCAGGAGGTCTCCCCTCAGCCTCCTCTTCTCCACACTAAAACCCCCCAGGTCCCTCAGCCGCTCCCCATCAGACCTGTGCTCCAGACCCTGCACCAGCTCCGTTGCCCTTCTCTGGACACGCCCGAGTCATTCACCCGTCGCCCCAAATCCCCAGCTGTGGCTAGCAAAGCACCTAAGGGTGCTGCCCCGGCACGGTGGGTGGCGCTCACCCCTGGCGACGATCTCCCCCCGCAGCTGGTGCCGGACCAGGTCAAGTAGCCAGAAGAGGCTGTAGTCGGCCAGGATGATGCTGAACCCCAGCAGCACGTGGCGCAGGACCCCCACCAGCTGCAGCCCGTACCGGCGCCGCTCCTGCCGCGACAGCCACAGCGCGGCTGGACAGGCATGGCAGCACCGTGAGGCTGTGCCGTGCTGGGACCCCCCCAACCCCAGCTCCCCGCTGTGGGGTTCGCCTGGGGGCTGCCCCTGGGGCGTGGGGCTGACCTGGGGGGATGTAGCGGCCGCTCTCCCGGGCTGACAGGGGCAGCACGGTGGGTCTGCCCTGCTCTGCTCGCCGCAGGTCCAGCTCCACGAAGCGCCGCGTGATGTAAACGTTGTCGAAGGTGTCATCCTTCAGGTACCGGCGAAGGTACCGCAGTGCCCTGGGGACACAGAGGGGCTGCTGGGCACCGGCTCGCTGGGTGCCCGTCCTCACAGAGGGGGGAGAAGGGGACCCCAGCCCGCTCACTGGAAGTAAATGTAGAGGATGGCGCAGAAGGAGACGTGCGTGAAGAGCCCCAGGACCCGGCGCGTGGGCTCCAGGTGCTCGCTCACACTCTCCATGATGTCCAGGGCCACCTCCCCCAGGCTCTTGCTGGCACTGAGGTCGACGTTGAAGCGGTGCACGGCCGAGATATTGAACTCGAACTCCCGGCGGACACGATCCAGAGCATCCGTGAGGGCTGCGGGGGTGACAAGGGCTCACACGGTGCTGAGGGTTGGGGCGAGAGCCGGGAGGGGGCAGAGAGGGGGCAGAGAGGGACCCCTGAGCCCCCCCCCAGCACTGGGATACTCACGGGCTGTGATTTGCCTCCTGATGAAGTACTGGACGTACTGCGGGACGACGCAGAACATGAGGGCAACTGTGGGAGAAGGGATGTCTGTGCCAGGGCAGGGCCCCCGCGGCGGGCAGGGGTCCACCCTGCCACCCCCCACCCCGCTGCAGAGGGTCAGGGCCCCAACGCACCGCTGGCCAGACCACAGAGGGGCTGGAAGGCGACGATGATGTAGCAGAGGAAGAAGAGGAAGGGGATGGTGCGCTCGCAGTTGTCCTTGGCGTCGTTGAAGAGGCGCATGCAGCGCTGGTACGGCGTGCCCAGCTCCTTGTTGCACACCCTGGCCATGTTCGCCAGCCACAGCCAGACGTTGCGCAGGGCCCGGGCTGTGGGCGGGGAGCAGCCGTTGGGGGATGACAGTGGGGACAGGGACGGGCCAAAAGCAGGTTGGGGGCTGCTGGAGGCCCTCGGGGACCTCTGCTCACCGACATGGCTGACGGAGTCCATGATGGAGCGGAAGAACTTGCGGACGTGGTCACCCACCACTTTGGCTTTCTGGGAAATGTCCTTGATTTTGGTCAGCATGTCTGTGGAGAAAGGGGACCCCTGATCGTACCCCGAGGGGTGAGGGCAGGCCAGGGCGGGCCAGTGCTGCTGGTGTCCCCACCCCGGGAAGGGACCCTCCCACCCTCCCGCATCTCCCCGGCCCTTTCTCTCACTCAGCAGCGGCTCCTGGGCGCGTTGCAGCCGCTCGGCCGTCTGGTTGAGGGCGAGCTCTGCCCCGCACGACAGCGACTCGGCGGCCTGGGAGAAGTTGTGCAGGATGTTGGTGCAGGGACCCTGCACGGCCATGCCCAGCGCCAGCAGCAGCATCAGCATCTTCCCCTCCCCTGCAGGGACAGCACAGCCCTGGGGCTCAGCTGGGACCCAGCACCCCCCCAGCACCCCCCGCCCCAGCTCCTGGGAGCGGGACCAACCGCCTGCTTACTGGTGAAGATGTGGGGCAGCGCCAGCAGCACGCTGACCCGCACCTTGAAGGAGAAGGCCATGCCCAGCCCCAGCCCCGCGCCCAGGGTGATGGTGGTGACCAGGCAGTACCAAATATTGTGGCCCTGCGCCAGCAGCACCACAGCCCCATACACGCTGGCCAGTGCCATGCCCAGCAGGAAGCCACCAGCGCTGCGGGCCAATTCCTGCGCCTTGCTCGCCTCCTTCGGCCCAGGAGGAACCTGCTGAGGTTGCCTGTTCCCGGACTGTGGTGCTGGGCTCTTCTTCCGGCCCCTCAGCCATGAGACCAGCCCCATGCTGGGCTGAGCTCTCCCAGGCTCCCGGTGCTCTCCAAAGGCTCTGGGAACAGGGATACGATGGGCAGAACAGGCAGCTCACAACGCGCCAGGTCCTGGGGAGCATCTCACCGTTTCCAGGGAACATCTCACTGTTGTTGGGTCCCGTTGCCAGGGAGCATCTCACCGTTGTGGGGTCCCAGGGAGCATCTCACCATTGCCAGGACGAGGGCACAGAGCCATGGAGCCGGTGATGGCCCCTGCGCGAGAGTACTTGGCTGTGACAGAGGCACCCAGGAAGGAGAAGCCCCCCAACACGAGTAAGATCCCTCTCAGCCCGCTCCCCCGGCCGCGGCTGCCCGTGGGCAGTGGGTGAGGGCAGGGCTGACACCTCCCTCCGCACCCAGCCCTGAAGCGAGTGGTGGTCTCGCTGCTGCCCGCCCTGTGCAGCCGGTTCCTCTGGAGCCGGCCAGACCAGTACCGCAGCAGCAAGTTCTTCCTGGGCGCCGGCGTCGGGACCCTCCTTGGCCTCGGTGAGTGTGTCCCGGTGCTGGGCACGGCGAGGGGCCGGTGGCACTGGGAGCTCAGGGCACATTTGTGGGTGTTTCAGGGCTCTCCCAGCTCCTCATCGTCCCCATGAACATCATGGAGACGCGCAAGCTGCAGCTCTCCGGCGTGCTGACGGGTGAGGATGGGGCTGGGAGGGGACTGGGGTGATGGGGGCTGTTGTGGGCCCTGGGGGATTCTCTGCGGGACCGTGGGGACAGCTCTCTGCTCCCTGCAGGGCTGACTGCCTTGGGCTGGGCCACGTCCCCCCACTTTCGCTGTGCCAGCCTGCTCATGGGCCCCAAATTCCTGGGCAAGGAGGGTCGAGTCTACATTCTCTCCTTTGTCCTCGCTGCCATCTACAATGGTAGGGTCTTCCCCGTGTCCCCGTCCCCCTCGGCAGAGTCCTGGGGGCTGGTGGGGTCTGAGCCACCCCTGCCAACACCAGGGCCCGTGGCCAACGTCTGGCACAACCTGGAGGAGGTGACGCGCTCGCTGGGCTGCGTGGCGGAGCTGCAGGTCAACCACAGCCGCCAGCTCTGGCGGGTGACGATGGCCCCCATGCGCGGGGTGATGGAGGACATGGTGGTGAGGCAGGAGGGGTCCTGGGGGGGTGGGGGGGGGGACAGCGGGAACGGAGCTAAACCTCTGTGTGTCCTCCCAACCCTGGCAGCGGAGCGGGCAGACGCTGAACACGGAGATGCAGAACATCTCACGCGCCTTCATAGCGCTGAACGAGGAGGTGGCCAGCGAGGCGGGGTACGACCTGCGCCAGCAGCCGCAGCTGAACCCCCGCTCGGCCACCAGCACCCAGCAGCTGTACGAGAGGAAAACTAAACTGCGCTGCAACTGTGAGCGGGGCGGGCAGGAGGCTGGCAGCGCGCCGGGCAGGGGATGGGGCTGCTGCAGCCCCGCCACTGCTGGCCTTGCAGGGCACCCTGGATGGTGTCCAGGCCAGCGGGGCTGGGGGTGTCCGGGCAGCTGAGGGCTCCTGCTCCCCCCAGATGTGATCGAGTTGGGCATGAAGCGCTGCCGGGACTGGTTCAGCAAGAAGCACGACGTTTGCATGGCCCAAGTGCGCGTGCCCATCGTCAGCCACTTCGTCTGCCTGCCCATGAAGTTCACTTTCCTCTGCAACATCGTCCAGGGTGGGTGACATGTGGGACCCGCACCCCGTCCTCCCTCGGTGAGGTGGCTCCAGCTGTGCCGCCTGCAGCCCCCCGGGACAGCGGCCACAGTCTGTGCCAGGGCGATGCCGACGGGGTTGTGGCTCTGCCGGCATTGTCCCCGCTCTGCCCCCACTGTCCCTGCTCTGTCACTGTCCCCACCCTGTCCCCGCTCTGTCCCTGCTCTGTCCCTGCTCTGTCCCTGCTCTGTCTCCACTCTGTCCCCACTGTCCCCGCTCTGTCCCTGCTCTGTCCCCACTCTGTCCCCACTCTCCCCGCTCTGTCCCCATTCTGTCCCTACTCTGTCCCCGTTGTCCCCACTGTCCCCGCTCTGTCCCCACTCTGTCCCCACTGTCCCCACTCTGTCCCCGTTCTGTCCCCACTGTCCCCACTCTGTCCCTGCTCTGTCCCCACTGTCCCTGCGCTGTCCCCGCTCTGTCCCCACTCTGTCCCCACTCTGTCCCTACTCTGTCCCCACTCTGTCCCCACTCTGTCCCCACTGTCCCCGCTCTGTCCCCATTCTGTCCCCACTCTGTCCCCGCCCTGTCCCCACTCTGTCCCCGCTCTGTCCCCACTCTGTCCCCACTGTCCCCGCTCTGTCCCCACTCTGTCCCCACTCTGTCCCCGCTCTGTCCCTGCTCTGTCCCTGCTCTGTCCCCACTCTGTCCCCGCTCAGTCCCCGCTCTGTCCCCGCAGTCATGCGCAGCTGGTGCCAGGACAGGATCCCTGTGGATGGCAACTTCGGGCAGATGTACGACATGGTGAACCACTCCGTCAGCAACCTCAGCCAGGATTTCAGCTCCGAGGTCGTTTTACAGGTGGGTGCCCCATCCCCTCCGCCCAGGGCCCGGGGTGGGGGCTGGATCCTGCTCAGCCCCGCGGCCCCTCCGCTGCAGGAGGAGCACCGTGAGATGATGTCGGGCATCAACGTCTCGGCGGAGCAGCTGATGGAGGAGGTGACCTCGCACGTGCGGCAGCACGGTGCCCGCCTGAACCGGGTCGTCTCCTTCTTCCGCCTGCTGCTCTCCTACACCTTCCTCCTCGTCTTCATCTCGTGAGCTCTGGGGTGGGGAGGGTGGAGGGAGCACCCCCGTGCCAGCTGCAGGGCATGGAGGGGTGAGGGTCTCCTTTGGCAGCAGGTCGGGAGGGGGGGGAGCGCAAAGACAAGGGGGGGGTCCTGAGGGGCTGCAGCTGGCCCTTCACCCCCCCCAGACCACCCCCCCTCTTGCCAGGGCTTTCTCCTACACCAAGCGGTACTGCCAGGACATCTGCTTCGACAACCTCTACATCACCACCTACTTCCACCAAATCGATGCTCGCCGCAGAAAGCAGGTGAGGGGGGGAGAAGGGGCAGAGGGTGGCCCCCATCCCCGGTGGGGGGTTTCGGGGGGCTGCGCTGAGCTGCCCAGCTCCCCCCTCCCGCAGCACAAGCGGACGCTGCTGCCCCTGCACCCAGCAGAGCTCTCGGCCGTCATCTTCCCGTGTCGCCTGACCGTGCAGGCACCCGAGCTGCGGAACTTGGTGAGGGGCCGGCAGGGGGCTGGGGGGGCAGGGGGGGGCTTTTGGGTTGACCCAGCGCTGAGGGATCTGGTGGAGTTGGGAACGGTCAGGGTGAGGTTCATGGTGGGACTGGAGGAGCCTCAAGGGCTTTTCCAACCCAGATGAGTCTGGGGTTCTGTGACTGGGGGGGGTGGGGGGCAGGCTGTGGCAGACCCCATTCCCTGCAGGTGCTGGAGCTGCTGGAGTGCATCCCACCGCTGCTCCTCCTCCTCCTCTCCTGCGGCCTGGACCACGTGCTCTTCACCATGCTCAGCATCATCCAGCAGCACTCCTTCGTGCAGTACTCCTTCCACAGTGAGCCCCCGGCCCCCCCGCGCCCTGCAAGGCTCACCCCCTCCCCTCCGCCCACCTCTCCAGCCCCACAGCCCCCCCCATACATGCTCTCATCCTGCAGGCAGCCACCACTTGTCCGTGCAGGTGACAGGGACGTCCCTGATGGCTCGGCTCCTGAGAAGCACCGTTGGGGCCCTCAACACCTCCTCCGACACCCAGCTGGAGACGTCCAACTTCGGTGACACCCCCCAGCCTCCCCCGCCAAGCTCCATGGCCTGGCCACCCCTGCCTGCAAGAGGGGCTGGGGGGGCTATATCCTGGGAGGGGGGGGCTCAGCGCTGTCACTTTGTCCCCAGCCTGCCTGCCGCAGCCGCGGGGCATGAGGAGGCAGCAGTACGTGGGCAGCTGCCTGCCCCTGGCTGTGCTGGTGCTGTTCTGCCTGGCCCAGGCCTACACGTACCGCCTGCGCCGCGCCATCGCCGCCTTCTACTTCCCCAAGGTGAGCCTGGGGGGCAGTTTTTGGGGTGGCCTTGGTGCCTCCCAGGCCACCCTTCACGGTCTTCGCCAGCGCAGCGGGAGAAGAGCCGCGTGCTTTACCTCTACAACAAGCTGCTGCGGCAGCGGCAGAGCTTCGTCCGGCGGCAGCGGAAACGCATCGCCCGGCGTGAACGGCACCGCCCGGGATTGGTGAGCGGAGGGATGGGGACGCGGGGCTGGGGGGGGTCCGCTGTGCCCCTGCTCCCGCTCAGCCTGAGCGCCCCCCCACCGCCATGGCCCCGGTCCCTCCGCAGGGGATGTCGTTGCTGCAGCGTTGGCCGTGGCTGCGCCGCTGGATGCGCCGGAGCTGCACAGTGTGCGGGACCCCCGAGACCCCCCGGCATCGGGTTTGCCCCGCGGCGGCCTGCGGAGCCCCGTACTGCGGGTGGTGCTGGAGGGAGGCGGGGGGCACGTGCCTCGCCTGCACCCCCGGGGAGCACGGCCTCTCCCAGGACAGCAGCGAGGAGGATGCAGGGTACGCGGCCTGAGGGCACCCTGCAATAAAGGCTGCGACACCCCCCCCGTGAGCGGTGTGAAGTGGGGTCTGGGGGGGGGGGGCATCTGCGGGGGTGGGGGTCTCAGGGGTATGGAGAAAGGGGGTGTAAGGGTGACCAAAGTGGGGGAAATGGGAGGGTGGATGATGTGTGGGTTGGGGAAGGCGGGGTTTCACGGGGGGGGGGGGTGATGGGGGGGAGGTCTCTGCTGTGTGAGGTGATGAGGGTGGGGGTCTTACTGTACCGGGTGATGGAGGTGGGGGTCTCCGGAGCTCGGGATGGGGAGGGAGGGGGTCCCGCTCCGCAGCAGCAGTGAAGGGGTCTCCTCCGCAGCACCCCGGGCAGTGGCAGCCGGTCCCGGCGCAGACGGAGCCGCCGCTGCGCGGAGCCCCGGAGCCGCCCCCGGGGGCGCGGCCGCCCCGGCCCCCCCCGCGCCGGCCGGGCTGGGCGTCGCCGGCGGAGCGGCGGCGGGGCGGCGGGCGGAGCCGGGCGGGGGCCGGGCAGGAAGTTCCTCCTCCCGGGTCGGGCCGGGCCGGGCCCGGCGGCGGCGGCGGTGGCGGTGCCATGCGCGGCGGGGGCGCCGGCGGGGGCGGCCGCGGCGGGTCAGCTCGGGAGCCGCTTGCCCGGGGCCACCGGGCCCCGCTCGGGCTGCGGGAGGGCGATGGGGATGCGGGCGCTGCGGCTGCTCCTCCTCGCCGCGGGGCTGCTCCTCGCCACCGGCACCGGGGGCACCGGGAGCGGCGCAGGTGAGCGGGGACGGTGGGTGCCGGGGGGGGGGGGGGGGGCCGTCGGTCCGTGTCGCCCAGCCCGGGGGGGGTCCGCTCCTCGGCTCCTCCGGGGCATCGCGCGGGGACCGGCGGCAGCCGGGGAGGCGGTGGGGGTGTCCGTGCTTGGCGGCGGGGGTCGGGACGGGAGCGGGGGTCGCAGCCCCGCGGGATGCTCGGTGCCCCCCCCCGGGGGACCGCGGTTTGGTGCAGCCGCCGAGCCGTGGGGACCGGCGCTCCGGGGGCCGGTGGGGCCGTGGGGAGCGGGGTCTGCGGGGGACCCCCGTCCCTCCAGCATCCTCCGGACCCCAACAGGGCGGGGGTGCCCTGGAGAGCCGGGGGGGGGCCTGCGCGGGGGTGAGGGACTCTGGGCCAGCCGGGCCGGTCCTCCCAGCCCTGCCCCCAGTCCCCGAGCTGGTTGTACTGGGCAGCCGGGCCGGGGCTGACGCAAGGCCTGGCAGGGGACCCCGGGAAGCCCCTCCCGAGGCCCTGCGCTCCCCATCCCCCTGCCACCTCCCACCGCGGGGGTCACCTCCAAGTGTCCCCCAGGCTCCGCTGGGAGCCGGCGCCCTGGGTAGCGCGGCCGGGCGATGCTTGGGGCTTCGCCCCGGGGGCACCCCAGGAGCTGCTGGGGGGAGCGTGGGAGCCCCCCCGTTCCTGCTCCCCACCCCGAAGCCCCTGCCCTGGCCCTGGGGGGCCGTGCTGTGATGGGGGGCTGGGGGGGAGCGGGGTGTGCCGGAGCTGCTCTGGGCCCCGTGCAGGTGACAGCTGGCGCCAGCGCCGTGCAGAATTGGGACACTCCTGGTACGTGACCCCGCGGGTCCTGCGGGACAACCGGACCCTCAGCCTGGCAGAGGCGACCCAGGTGAGCCCCCGCCCGCGTCCTTGGGGTGCTCGTGCCACGTGGGGGCTGCCTGCAGCCCGCCACCTCCCCCTGCCCCCTTCCCAGTGCAGCAAACCCAGGTCCCCTGGCCCCAAGTCCCTGGGGGTCTGAGCACCCAAGGGCAGTGGGGAGGGTGCCCCCCAACGAATCCCCCTTCCCCACCTGATGCCGAGAGGGACCTTGGTGGGTCAGGGCACCCACCCCGCGCCCCGCGTTCCTCCCGGCTGGGGCGGAAGGGCCCAGCCCGCCCCGTAGCTGTTGGGAGTCTCTCCGGCGTTTCCGCCGCGCTGCACCGGGCAGGAAGCGCGGGGGGCGGTGGGGGGGCCCCGGCTCTGTCCCACTCCCCCCCACCACCCCCTTCCCCAGCACAATGAACCGGGGAGGGAGGGACGCTTCCTGCGGGGCGCGAGGGTGGGGGCCGGGGCGGGCAGGGGATCCCTTCCGCCCCCTCCCTCCAGGCACACGCCAGGGCCAGGCGGGTCCCCTGGCCCCCCGCCGACACCCCGCTGAGGTCACAGCGTTTCAGAGGGTGTGTGGGGATGGGAGGGGACCCGCAGCTTGGGGCGGGGGGGGGGTGGGGGGGTTCTTCTGTAACTGCTGCCTGTGGCAGGGGGGGTTCCCTGCCCGGCTGCGGGTCCTGCTGGAGCTGGAGGGGATGCGGCTGGTGCTGGAGCTGGAGCAAAACTGGTGAGTTGGTGGCTGGCTGGGGCAGAGCTGGGGTGGGAGTGGGATGGGGGTCCCAGGGGTCCCGTATCCATGAAGGGTGTGTGCAGGGTGGGGTTCCTGTGGGCTCCGTCTCCATCCATGGTGCACAAGGGGTGGGGATTTTGGGGACCCTCTCTCCTTCCATGGTGCACATGGAGCTGGGGTGTCCCTTGTTCCCCTTCTCCATCCGTGGTACGTGTGGGGTGGGGGTCCCAGGGACCCTGTCTCCATCCACAGCGCAGCCACAGCTGGTGGGGGAGGTACCAGAGTCCCCGTTTCCAGCGGTGGGGTGAGCTGGGGGGTCCCTGCTGTGGGGGTGACACATTCTTCTGGCAGGGAGCTGGTGCTGGGCGCCGGGGCGCTGCTCTACTACCTGCCCAATGGCACACAGGTGACGCAGGAGGCCAGCGAGCAGGTAGGATCTGGGCATGTCATGTCCCCAGTGGCGTCCCCAAGCCATCCCCATGACCCCTGGGGACCCCAGTATGGGGGTGGCTCCTGAGTCCCCCCCATTCTCTGCTGCAGGAGCACTGCTGCTACCGGGGGATGGTGCGGGGCTTCCCCGGCTCCTGGGCCAGCCTCTGCGCCTGCGCTGGACTCAGGTGAGCCCCCGGCCCCCTGCAGTCCCGGAGCCCGGCTCCCACCATGCTGCTGATGCCTCCTCTCCCCTTCCCCAGTGGCCACCTGAGGCTGTCGGAGACCAGGAGCTACGGGCTGGAGCCGGTGGCCAGCAGCCCCCCGGGGCGGCACATCGTGTACCAGCCGCGGGAGGTCCGGCTGGCGCCACGGGCCTGTGGGCAGGGCCCTCTGGACCCTCCCCAGGCGGCGGCAGAGGCGACAGACCCCCCCTGGCCACAGAGGGTAGGTCACCCGTGGGTCTTAGCCCCACTGGAGAGGGTCCCCTTGCCACCCCCTGACCCCCTCTCCTCCCCAGGGCAAGCGGGCGGTGGCGGAGCAGCGGTTCGTGGAGCTGGTGATGGTGGTGGACCATGCTGCGGTGAGTGCTGGGCATGCGTCCCCGGTGCAGGGGCTGCCCTGCTCCCCCCCAGCCCCCCTGACGCCCCTCCCTGCACCCCCAGTTCCAGAATTACCCCGACCTGCAACGTGTCCGCACCCGCACCCTGGAAATCGCCAACCAGGTGGACGTGGTGAGTTGCTGCCGTGACCTGCCAGGCACCGTCCATCCCAGCCCGGTGCTGGGCTCGGCTGTCCCCTCACTGCTGTGGTGCCAGGGGGGTCTCTGACCCCCACCCCGTCCCCCCCCCAGTTCTTCCAGCCACTGGGAGTGCGGGTGGCCTTGCTGGCGGTGGAGGTCTGGAGCGAGGGCGACCAGTTTGCGGTGGGCGGCAGCGCTGGGGCCGTGCTGGAGCGGTTCCTGCGCTGGCGCCGGGAGGAGCTGCTGCCCCGGCTGCCCCACGACAACGCCCAGCTCCTGACGTGAGTGGGGGACGGGGACGGGGACGGGGGGACAAGGGGCGCAGGCAGCCCTCCCCCACCCCTGCGCTGTCTCCCCAGGGGCGCCCACTTTGAAGACGTCTCGGTGGGGACGTCGGCTCAAGCCTCCATGTGTTCCCCCGCACGCTCCGGGGGGGTCAGCATGGTCAGTACCCCCGTCCTCGCCACTGTCCCCCTGCTTCCCTCCCGCCCTGACCCTCCCCGCTGTCCCGCAGGACCACTCGGTCAGCGTCCTCGTCGTCGCCTCCACGGTGGCCCATCAGCTGGGGCACAACCTGGGCATGCGGCACGACAGCGCCGGGCGCTTCTGTGACTGCAGCGACGTCCGGCAGGACCGCGGCTGCATCATGGCATCACCCACGGGGTGAGGGCAGCGGGCAGGGCCGCGGGGGGCTGGGGACGAGCCCCCTCCCCGCCTTTATCGACCCCTCTCCGGCTCCGCAGGCTGACGCCTGGCTTGAGCTTCAGCAACTGCAGCCGGCAGGACCTGGAGCGCAGCCTGCGGCGGGGACAGGGCTGGTGCCTCTCCAACGTCCCCGAGCCCCGGCGCCTGGCTGGGAGCCCCCGCTGCGGGAACCGCTTCCTGGAGCCGGGCGAGGGCTGCGATTGCGGCCTCAGCGTGGTACGGAGAGCGGGGGGGGCTCTGGGTGGGTTGGGGTTCCCCCCTGCAGCCACGCACCCCCCCTTCTCCTGAGGCTAGGGCTGCCCAGGGGCGCCGTGGCTCTGCTCAGGGACGCTGTGGCCCGGGCCGGCTGTGGAGCTGGCAGGGGGGTGCTGGTGCCACGCGCTCACCGTGACCCCCGTGCCGGCAGGAATGCACCGATCCCTGCTGCAACAGCAGCATCTGCCAGCTGGTGCCTGGGGCCGAGTGTGCCACGGGGGACGCCTGCTGCCAGGACTGCCGGGTATGTGGGGACAGGCAGGCAGCGGTGCTGGCACTCCAGCTGCTCCCTGGAGTGGGTTTCTTGGGGGTCCCTGTTCATCTGACTGTACCCCCCTTGCTCCCCCACCAGCTGCGTCGCGCCGGACACCCGTGCCGGGAGCCCCTGGGCGAGTGCGACCTGCCCGAGTTCTGCGACGGGGTCTCTCCGCGCTGCCCACCCGACACCTTCCTGCAGGACGGGCAGCCCTGCGCCGGCGGGCGGGCGCTCTGCTACGGCGGCGCCTGTGCCACCTACGAGGGGCAGTGCCAGCAGCTGCTGGGGGCAGGTACGGTGGGGCCAGGGCGGGGGTCAGGGGCTGGGTGGGGGTGCTGAGGCTTGCTGCCCCCCCCCCGCTGCAGGCGCCGGCCCCGTCTCCAGCTCCTGCATGGCCTCCCTGAACGCGAAAGGGGATGAACGTGGGCACTGCGGGCGGCTGCCCAACGGCTCCTACATCGCCTGTGCCCAGCGGTGAGTGCCAGCTCCAGCTCGCTGTCCCCCCACCCCTGCGCTGTGTCCCCCCACCCCTGACCCCTCTGTCTCTGCAGGGACGCTGGCTGCGGGATGTTGCAGTGCCAGCGCAGCAGCACCCGTGGGGACAGACCAGAAGGGTCCTGCCAGGGGACCCTCCTGCCCAGGGACGAGGATGTGAGCGATGCAGCCATGGTGCTGCCCGGCACCGCCTGTGGCCCCGGGAAGGTGAGTGCCAGGGCCGTGGGAAAGGGTCTGGGGAGCAGGGGGGTGCTTGCCCGGTGCTGACACCCCGTCCCCCCGCAGATGTGCCTCCAGCGCCGGTGCCAGGATGTTTCCACGCTGGGTGACCAGCAGTGCCGGAGCAAGTGCCACGGGCACGGGGTGAGTGCGGGACCGGGGGGTGGGTGCTGGAGGTGGGGGCCTGCCGGGGGCTGAGGCTCGGTGTCACCCCCCTCAGGTGTGCAACAATCACGGGCACTGCCACTGCGAGCGGGGCTGGGCCCCCCCGACCTGCGAGAGCCCCGGCGCGGGGGGCAGCCAGGACAGCGGCCCCGCCGCCCTGGAGCGAGGTGAGGGCCAGAGGCAGGCAGGCGCCGCGCAGAGAATGAGGCTTTGTGCGGCCGGAGCTGGTGTGGGGTGCAGCGAGGGGGGGGCTGACGTGCCAATCTCCGCAGGGGGGAGCGCCCTGCCCACCGCCCTGCTGCTGAGCGCGCTGCTGGGGCTGGCCCTGGCGCTGGGGCTCTGCTACGCCCGCCGTGCCGGGCTGCACAAGCACCTCTGCCAGCTCGGCAAGGGGACGTCCTGCCAGTACAGGTACCGGAGCCGGCGGGGACTCGGGGAGGGGTGGGGGGGACACACGTGGGTTGTCACGCGTGCCTCGTGCATGTGTGCGCCGTGGCAGGGAGCGGAGCTGCATGTGGGCGCGCACACGCGTGTGGTGGGGCAGCGGGGCGCGGGCACGTGCGCGTGCACACGCGTGTCCCACGGCGGCTGAGCGAGCGCTGTGCATGCGTGTGCCCCCGGTGAGTCCGTGTGCGTGTGCATCCCCCCCCGCCCCTCCCCGGCGCAGGTAGCAGACCCTGTCATGCATCGTCACTCCATGTCACCGCGGTTCTTCCCTCCGTGTCACCGCAAGTTCCTCCCCCCCCACGGCTGCCTGCCCGTCCCCCCCCCAACCCCAGCCCCGGGCTGAGCCCCCCCACTCTTCTCCCCACAGCGCTGAGACCCGGGTGCGATTCCTGGGTCCAGAAGCCCCAGACGGCTGGAGCGGGTAACGTCACTGCCGGAGCCTGGGCGTGGGGCTGTCCCTGAGCCATCCTGCTTCGCAAGGCCTCCGGTGCTGCGATCTTCCCCTGGCAGTGCCCGGGGGGTGTGGGGCAGCCCCGGGGTGCAGGGTGTCGCATCTTCCGGTGCTGAGGGGTTCGTTTCTCTTGGGCTTCTGCTGGTGTCGGTGTCTCTTGGTTGCCGTGTGGGCTCCTCCGACCACCCGGAGCGAGCGGGGCCTGATCCTGCCTCTTCCCTGCAGGATCTCGCAGCCGGAGCCCCGGTCAGGCAGCCAGGGCCCCCCTGAACGCCCCCGGCCCCCGCAGTGGCGTCAGGCCACGGAGCTGCAGGTCATGCACAGCAGCAAGGTGAGAGCCGGGGGGGGATGGAGGGGGGCCGCTGGTGAGGGTGATGCTGTCGCCGTGGTAACAGGCTGTGGTTGCCGTGGGTACCAGGGTTCGGGCTGGTTGTTGCCGAGGAGGCATCCCCGGGTACCAGCTCTGAGCATCCCTCCGCGCCGGGGCCGCGTGGTTCGACTCCGCGGCACCCCGGGACAGGAGCAGCCTGGCACGGCCCCGACACTGCTGCTCCGGTCGGTGCCCTGTGCTGGGCTCGGTGCCCGGCCAGGGGCTGCGGTGGCCACTCAAGCCGGGGCTTGGTGACACGGGGCTGAGCCCCACTGTGGCATGGCGGGGGGGGAGTGTCTCTGCTTCGCGGCGGGAGGGGGGTCTCCGCATGCTGCACGGCTTGCCCCGCTCGGGGGCTGCATGGCGCCTGCCCCCTCTCCCTCTCTCCGCAGCCGGCTGCCCTCGGCTCGGCCCGGCCCGATCCGCCCTCCCGGCCTCTCCCGCCGGACCCTCCTCCCAAGGTAACGCCCGGGCCGGGGTGGGGGTCCCGGCCAGCACCCCCGCGGCCACCGCTGCATGCCTGGCTGCGCACCAGCTCTCGGGGACCTCCGTGCCACGGCTCCCGGTGCCCCCCGCACGGGAGAGCCCTGGCCGCCCCCCAGAAAATCCCTCCTGCCTGGCGGGAGGCTCATCCCCGCACCCACTGCTCCCCGAGCTGTCTCGCTGTCCCCCGCTGTCTCACTGTCCCTGCTCTCTCTGCCCAGGCCCCCCCCTCGGACAGGCCGCCCCCCCCCACACGCCCGCTGCCCGCGGACCCCGTGGCGCCAGGCACTCAGGTAACGGCAGCACGGCGGCGGCACCAGCAGCGTGTGGGGCAGGACGGCGTGTGCCTGGGCCGGGGGGGGCCCTCCCTGGGGTAAGGGAGGTGGTTTGCCCCCCCCCCAAGCCCAGCAGGGGGGGGCTTGGCCCGTGGGGAGCTTTGACACCCCCATTCCCCTGCAGCCCCCAGGTCCGGCCAAGCCTCCCCCGCCTCAGCGGCCGCTGCCCTTGGACCCCCCGGGGCCTTCGCACCCCCACAGCGAGACACCCCCTGGTCACCCCTACGTCACGGTGATTCCCTCCAGGTGAGGGGGGGCGGGGGGGGCTGAAAGGGGCCAGAGCAGGGTGCCCAGGTTGGGGGGGTCTACATGCCACCAGAGTGGGGTGCTGGGGGGGGGGCAGAGCAGGAGGCCAGGCTGGGGGGACGGCAGGGGACCGGAGTGGGGGGAGTTGGGGGGGTGGGGGGGGGGAGCTGGGAGGAAGGGGGGGGACCAGAGCAGGGGCCGGGGGCTGCAGGGGAGGCTGCGGGGAGCCCGAGCAGGGGTCCCATCGCCCCCCCTCTCTCCCCCAGGCCGGCCCCCCCGCCGCCCGCCGCCGCCCAGCGGGAGGCCTGAGCCGCGGGCCGGGACCGCCGCAGCGCTGGAGCCGCGGGGAAAGGCCTCAGCGCGGGGCCTCGCCGCCCGCTTGTCCCCCGCCGACGCCAATAAAGGGGCTGTGAGCTGCCTCCCGCTGCCTCCGCCGCACCGGGGGACCCGGGGCGGGGGGGGGACAGGGACGGGACAGGCAGCCCCGCCCCCCGCCGAACTACAACTCCCGGCAGCCCCCGCGGCCGGCACAGGAAGTTCCCCCCGCGCCGGAAGTGGCTCCGCCCGCCGGCGCCCCCTGGCGGCCAAGGGAGCGGGGGGGGCGGGGCCCCGCGGAGCCACGTGGGCGCGGGAACCGCCCGGCGGCGGGGGGACACGGAAGGGGGGGGGGGGGGACACACGTGTGTGTGTGTGTGTGGGGACACGTATGTGTGTGTGTGGGGACACGTGTGTGGGGACAAACATGTGCAGGGGGTGTGTGTGCAGGGACATGCATGTGCATGGACACACGTGTGTGCGGGGACATTGGGGACACACGCATGTGCACGGGGGTGCGGGAACGTGTGTGCACGGGGGGTGTGTGTGTGCGGGGACATGCATGTGCACGGACACGTGTGTGTGGGGACGTGTGTGGGGACACATGTGTGCACAGGTGTGTGCGGGGACATGTGTGTGTGCAGGGAAACGTGTGCGGGGACACGTGTGCATGGAGGTGTGGGGGGGGACACGTATGTGTGTGCATGGACACGTGTGTGTGGGGACAGGTGTGTGTGTGCGTGGACACGTATGTGGGGGGACACGTGTGTGTGCAGGGACATGTGTGCGTGCATGGACGTGTGTGTGTGCAGGGACGTGTGTGTGCAGGGACACAAGTGTGTGCACAGACACGTATGTGTGCACGAGAACACATGTGTGTAGGGATATGTGTGTGTGGGGACACAAGTGTGTGCACAGACACTGTGTGCGGGGACACACACATGTGCATGTGTGTTTGCAGGGACACACGTGTGCGTGGGGACACATGTGCGTGGACAAGTGTGTGGGGACATGTGCGCACGGACACGTGTGTGCAAGGACACATGCATGTGCACAGACACGTGTTTGTGTGGGGAGACATGCGTGTGCACTGACGTGTGTGTGCAGGGACGTGTGTGTGCAGGAGCTGCCCTGTGTGCACAGGGGCAGGTGTGTGCGGGCACATGCATGTGCACATATATATGCATGTGCAGGAGCCACCCCCTGTGTGTGGACACGTGTGTGTGCATAGACATGTGTGTGTGCATACACATGTGTGTGCAGGAGCTGTGCTGTGTGCAGGGACCCCCCCAGTGGGCACATACACATGTGTGTGCAGGGCCACATGTGTGCAGGAGCCATGCTGTGTGCAGGGACACGTGTGTGTGCAGGGATGCACGTATGTGCAGGGACACGTGTGTGCAGGAGCCATGTGTCTGCCATGTACACATGTGTGTGTGCAGGAACCGCCCTGTCTGCGCAGGGACATGCGTGTGCAGGGACATGAGTGTGCAGGAGCTGCCCGGTGGGTGCACACGTGTGTGCAGGGATACACATACCTGTGGGGACACACGTATGTGCATGGACACACGCGTGCAGGAGCCACCCCATGTGCACAGACACATGCATGTGCACGGACACACGTATGTCCACGGACACATGTGTGGGGGACACACGTATGTGCATGGACACGCGTGTGCAGGAGCCGCCCTGTGTGCACAGAGACACGCGTGTGCAGGGACACATGTATGTGGGAGCACATGTATGTGGGAGCACATGTATGTGGGGGCACACGTATGTGCACGGGCACACATATGTGCAGGGGCGCACGTATGTGCACGGACACATGTATGACCACAGGCACATGTATGTGCATGGACACGCGTGTGCAGGAGCCGCTGCGTGTGCAGGGACACATGTATGTGGGGGCACATGTATGTGCACGGACACATGTATGACCACAGACACACGTATGTGGGGCGACACACGTATGTGCACGGGCGCACGTATGTGCACGGACACATGTATGTCCACAGACACACGTATGTGCACGGACACGCGTGTGCAGGAGCCGCTCCGTGTGCACCGACCGGCACCACCTCCCCCGCCCGGTCCCGCCGCTCCTGCCGGTGCCGGTGCCGGTGCCGGTGCCCGGCCGAGGGAGGGGCGGGCGCGGGGCCCCCCCGGTGCCGGGGCCGGGTCCGCGGGCGGGGCCGGGGCCGGTCGATGTCCGCGGGACCGGGGGCGCCGGGAGGCCGCCGGGTCGATCCCGGGGGTGCCGGTGCCGGTGGGCGCGGGGGGGTGGCCGGGGCCGGGGGTGGCGGGGCCGCCCCCCAAGGGTTAATGGCACTCGGGGAAGTTGCCGGGCGGCGGCCGCGGCGCGGATTGGCCCGAAGTTGGCGGGGCGGGCCGGTTCGTGCCGAGCCCCGCCGGGCCGGGCCGCCCCCGCCCCCCGCCGGCCCCGCCGCCCCCCGCCGCCGCCGCCGCCGGCGGAGCCATGCGCCCCGCGCCGCTGCTCGGGCTCCTGCTCTGGGCTCCGCTGCTCTGGGCGCCGCCGCCGCCGGTGCGCGGCTTCCGCCACGGCATCCACTGGAACGGCAGCAACCCCAGGTAGCGCCGCCGCCCCCGCCGGCCCCGCCGCTCTTTGTGCGTCCCGGGCCCCGCCGAGCCCCGGGCCCGCGCCGCCGGGAGGGTCGGGGCGGAGGGCGGTGGGCTCCCGGGAGGGGCGGAGCTGCTGGGCACCGAGCCACCGGGCAGCGCTGGCAGCACCGAGCCCCGGGTGGTAGCCAGCAGGTGAGTGTCCCCCGGTGCTACCGAGCCACCGGGCACCCCTGGGCGTTACCGAGCCTGTGAGTACCCCCGGCGGTGCTGAGCGACACCGGGCGTCCCCGCCGGTCCCGAGCACCAGGGTGGTCCCGAGCCGGTGAGGACCCCCAGGTGGCACCAAGCCCCTGGGTGGCACCGAGCCCGGTGAGTAGCCCCGGTGGTACCGAGCCACCGGGCATCCCCAGGCGGTCCCGAGCCGCTGAGTACGCCCGGGTGGTGCTGAGCCCCGGGCATCCCCCGTGGCACCGAGCCAGCGGGCACTGCCGGTGGCACCGAGCCCTGGGGTGGCAGCAAGCCGGTGGGCAGCCCCGGTGGCACCGAGCCCCGGGTGGCACTGAGCCCTGGGTGGCACCGAGCCCCTGGTGGCACCGAGCCCCCGGTGGGCAGCCCCGGTGGTGCCACGTCCCCGGTGGCACCGACCTGCCCCGAGCGCAGGTGCCCTCGACAGTACCGAGCTTTTGGGCATCCTCAGGTGGCACCGAGCCCGGGCACAGCTCGTTGGGCAGCTCTGGGCCACTTGTGGCCGGTGGGCACCGAGCCGGGGGTCACCTTGGGTGGCATCAAGCCGGTGGGTGGCACTGCCAGGCCTGCGGGTCCCCGTGGCCCATGTCCCCGCTGGTGGGGGCCACGAGGCGACGGGCCCAGCCGCTGCCGGGCCAGGGGTGCTGCCCGCAGGCTCTGCCGCCCCGTCGGGGGGCCCCGGGCTGGCCCCAGCCCCCCCCCGGCCTCCCGCCTCCATTTTAGGCATTTCCCAGCTCAGGGCTGCTGGGGGGGGGGGGGGGTTTGCAGGGGGGTGCTGGGCCGGGGGGCTCGTGGCCTGGGCCCGCAGGTGGGCACAGGCTGGGCAGGGCTGGGGGCACCGATGCTGCCTTGTCCCCCCCCGCCCAGGAGTGGGTGGGAGACGCGGGACCCCCCCACCCATGGGTGTCCTGGGAATGGGGGGGGGCTGCGTGTCCCTCCGAGGGGTCAGGGCAGGTCCCCCCCGGCAGCCCTCGGCCCTGCCTGGGCTCGTCCCGGCCAGCGTCGCCCGGCAGGATGCTCTGAGTCAGCGGGCAGCCTGCGCCCGGTCCTGTCCTCCAAGAGCCCCCGGCCTCGGGGGGGGGGGTGGGGGGGGGTCCCGAGCCCCCCCCCCCCCGGCCTGACAGCGCTGCCGGTCCCGGTGATTAACGCACCGGCCTCCGCCACAGCTGCCAGGACTGTGCCCGGTGTAACCACCGCCCGCACCGGGGCAGGAGGAGGGGGCTGGAATCGGCCGGGGGGGGTCTCCCCGGCAGCCCCCCCCCCTCCCCACGGGATGGGGTGACCCTGCCAGCGCAGGCAGCCCCAGCCCTGCCGGGACGTGCCCAGGCCGCGGCAGGATGCGGCCGGTGGGGCGACGCGGGTGCAGGTAACGGGGGGGGGGGTGGTGACGGAGGGGGGGGGCAGAGGGGCTCCTGCTCTGTCGCTGTCCCCAGGGCGGGCAGGACCAAGCGTGTGCACATGTGTGTGTGCACATGCGTGTGTGTGCACAAGTGTGCACGCGTGTGTGTGCCTGCAGAGGTGTCTGCTCCACCCCGGCCTGGCCGCACGCGCGGTTCGCCCAGGCGTGAGCTCATGCGCCGCTGCCTGCCCGCGCAGGTACCCGGCCTGGGCCCCCTCCCCTGCCTGCCCGGCCACCAGACCCCCCCTCACAACCCCGTACCCCCTTGCCCTGGCCAGCTGCCCCCCCCCCCCCCGCCAGCAGCGTTGCCGGTGCAAGCGGCCTCACGCGGGGGTGGCCCCCCTGGCCCCCCGCCGTGGTGTCAGCGCCGATCAGCGCCGGGGGCGATGAGGCGGGTGCCTGGGGCGAGGGGCTTTGTGCCCCGGCTGGCGTGGCTGGGGTCCCCCCCGCCGGCCACAGCGGCCGAGCCCATTCAGCTCCAGCGGCCTGCGGCTAATCCAAGCTGATGCCTGGTTGTGTGGGGCGGGCGGGTGGCCGGGAGCTCTTTTGGCAAAAGCCCGGCTACCTGCTTTGCCAAGGCCGGGGTGGGGAGGGGGGCAGCGGGGCATCCCTTTGGGGGGCACAGCGGGATGCTCCCCGGCTCGCCCTGCCCGGCAGGTTCCTGCAGGACGACTACACCATCCAGGTGGCCATCAATGACTACCTGGACATCTACTGCCCGCACTACGAGGGGGCCGTGCCCGCCGGCCGGGCAGAGACCTTCACGCTCTTCATGGTGGACCGGGAGGGCTACCGTGGCTGCTACGAGACCCCCGGCGCCTTCAAACGCTGGGAGTGCAACCGGCCCCACGCGCCCTTCGGGCCCGTCCGCTTCTCCGAGAAGATCCAACGCTTCACCCCTTTCCCGCTCGGTTTCCAGTTCGAGCCGGGGGAGACCTACTACTACATCTGTGAGTGAATTCGGGGCGCGGGGGGCGGCCGCAGGGGGGGGGGGGTGCTGCCGGGGTCGGGTCCCACCGGCGTTCAGGTGGGAACCGGGTTTGGGGCACGTAGGGGGGTCGGGGTGCACCCAGGATCTGGGGGTTGGGGTGCTCGGGAGGGGCCGGCTGCGCCGGGGCTCTGGGTGCAGCCGGAGTTGGGGAGTCCGGGTGCCCTCGGGGCGGGGGGGTGTGTGGGATGCAGCCAGGGTTGGGGTGCGGGGGGTGCAGGAAGGGGGGGTGCGGCTGCACCCGTGGATTCTGGATGCAACAGGGTTTAGCGTATGTGGGGGAGGGTCGGGGTGCGCGGGGGGTCTCTGGAGGCCGCGGGGTGGGGGCGAGGGGGGGGGGGTGACGCCCCCAAAATCCGCCGGGAGGGGGCGCCCCAGGCCCGGCTCTGGCCTGGCCTGGCCCGGCCGTCGGGGGGGTCCTGGGCCGGGCGGGGAGGTGGGGGGGAGCCGTGCGGGGGGTGGGGGGGGACACCCGCTGATGTGTCCCCTCTGCCCAGCTGTCCCCAGCCCCGAGAGCACCGGGCGCTGCCTGAAGCTGCGCGTCTCCGTCTGCTGCAGAGGCACCAGTGAGTCTGGCTGGGGGGCGGGGGGGGATGACTGCACCCCAAAAGTCTGGGGTTCCCCTTCCCCTGCCTCTGGGGCAGCCTGGACCCCGCTGGGGGCTACCGGGGCCTCGGGGGTGACACCGGGTGCCCCAGGGCAGCCGCTCACTGACACCGTCGGGGTTTGTTTCAGCACCGGAGCCAGTAACGGAGGTTCCCAATTCGCAGCCCCGTGGGCGCGGGGGGCCGGAGGGTGAGTACAGGGTGGGCAGAGGGGCTGGGGGCTGACGGGGGGGGGGGCTGTGGCTCACCCTGATCTCTGCTCCTGCCCTGGCAGACGCGGTGCCCGCCCGGGGCGTCGTGGCCCCGCTGCAGCCCCGCGCCCCGTGCCTGGCGCTCGCGCTCCTGGCCCTGCTCTGGATCTGACCCCCGGCGCTGCCCATGGCGGGGAGACGGGCTCCTCTGCCCCACCGCCCGCTTCCAGACTCTTCCTCAACCACCATCCTCCCCCTCCCCGCCAAGCCCGTGGGGCAGCCCTGGGTCACGACTCACCCGCCGGACCTCCACAGAGCCGAGCCGGGGCCAGGAGCTCTGGCCTGGAAGGTGAGGGGGGACAGCGGGGGGCTCCGGGGTGGTGGGGGGGGACTGGTCCCCCCGGCCGCACCGCAGCACCCCCTGACAGGGCTCTCTCCCTCCCAGGGACCTCGCTTCCCCGGGCCAGCATTGCTGCCCACCGGCCCCGCCGGCCGCCCTGCCCAGCGCTGGGCTCCTCGGCGGACGCCTGCTCTGCCCCAGGGCCGTCGCCTCATCTCGTGCCTTCCCCCATGGACCCCCCCCAGCCCCAGGGGGATGGGGACCCCCTCCCCAGGCCCTGGAGTGGGGCAGCAGGCGCCCAGCCCCGCTGTTGCCTTGTCCTCCGGCGAGGACACACCGATCTGTCTTCTGGGAAGACGCCCTCCTCCTCCTGCCGTCACCGGCCCCTACGGTTTGGTTTTAACCCCTGGTAGTGACTGAGCCGAGCAATACAGTGTTTGCAAGATCGCAGCCCCCCCTCCGGCCTCGCGTCGCCCGCGGTCCCCTCCTGCCCGAGCCCACGGTCCCCGTCCCCCAGGGGTGCAGGGACACAGGCCGGGGAGGGGGGAGCTGCTCCCCGGGAGGTGCTTGTGCGTCTCATCGCAACCTTTAAGGCCGGGGGTTTAATTGCAGCGATTTGATATTGAGATGTCAGCTCATGTCACGGGGAGAGCTTTAATTACAGACGAGCTGCCTGCAATTAGCGCCTGGCAGCGGGACCCAGCGACGGCCGCTGGCGCCTGGGATGGGATGGGGGCAAAGGGGTGGTGGGGTTGGGGGGGGGTCGCTCGCCCGGAGCCCCCGGCCCCGGTCCCGCTTGCTGCCCTTGCCTGGGCTTGGGCTGCCCACGCGGCACTAGTCGTCCGTCCATCTGTCCGTCCCCCCTTCGGATGCACCGCGAAGCGGGGGGCTGCGGGGGGGGCACGGTTGGGATGTCACCCTTTGCTGACAGGACACCCGGGTGTCTGCGGGGGCCGATCTGGTGGCACAGCCGGGTGGGTCCGCGCTGGGGGGGGGGGTCACAGCTCCGGGGCAGCCGCGGGATGGAGCCGGCAGTGGCAGGGCCCAGGCTTGCCCGCCGGCAGGAGGGTTGCTCGAAGCTCCTGCAGCGGCTCCTGTGCCCCCCACCCTGTGGGTGCAGCCCCCCCCGCCACTGCCCTCTTTGGGGGGGGCCCAGCTGGGGCTGAGCTCCCCATGGGGCCACCAGCAGCTGGGCCCCCGCAGCCCCCTCCCCGCGCAGGCGTTGCCGGCCGCCTGCCGCAGTGGTGCTGGGCACGTCAGACAGGTTTTATGGCTTCTCGGAGAAACTGCTTGGCAAGAGGCTGAGCAAAAGCATCGACCGCGCCGTGCCCCTCCCCCCCCCCCCCCGCGCCACTGCCTGCCCCTCCCCCCGCCGCACCCCATCCTCGTACCCCGTCCTGGAACGGGCAAGGACACCCCGTCCCCAGGGGGGGCAGCGGGGCCTGGACCCAACACGGGGCCTGCGGTGGAGCCCAGAGGCTGCCGGGGGCAGTGGGGGGGGGTCATGCTTTTGTGGGACCCCACCCCCATGCGAGATGCTGGGGACACTGTGCCTTATGGGACCCCCTCTGCGTGGGGGTGACACCATCCTTGGGGGGACTGTACCCCCCATGGGGTGCTGGGAGCAACCATGTCCCAAGGGACCCCCATATAGGGATGCTGGGTGGGGGCATCCCCCAAAGGACCCCCGGGAAGGGGTGATGGTGACCTGCGGGACCCCCGTGCAGGGGTGCTGGGGGGCTGTGCCCTGCGGGACCCCCATACAGGGATGCCAGGGGGGTGCCCATCTCGCTGGCCCAGCCCCTCGGGGCTTTCCTGGGGTGAGGCCAAGGGGTCCCTGTGGGGACCCACAGGTGGGTGCGGGGTCCAGGAGCAGGGGGGGGTCCCTGTCCTTGAGCGGGGGTTGCTTGGTATGCGGGAGCCGCTGCCGGCTTCAAATCCCATCGACTTCCAATGAGCAATGCCATCAATAAAAGCTAATTGATGGCACGGCCGCTCCAAATCAGATTCCCCGTCCCCTGAATCGAATTGATGGCTCCGCGCCCCGCAGCCAGCCGCGGCAGAAATTGAATCTATTAAAGGAATAGGCTCCATTAGCCCGTCCCTTCTGTCTCGCAATCTCCCCATCTCGGGGCTCCCCCCACAATGATGCCAGCCCCCCCCCCCTCCCACCCCAGTTCCCCGCTGCCACCCACACCAGCCAGGATGCTGGGGTGCCAGGACACCCGGGTCCCACTGGGGAAGGTGAGGGTGCCAGGGTGCCCTCAGCCAGCGGGCCAGTGCCCCACGGGGCAGCCGCAGGCGCTGCGGGCGGGTGGGAGTTAAACCTTTGGAAATGGGGAAGGAAAAATTTATCGCCAGGAACAGAAAATGATGCGAAATGGTAATAGGCAGCACTGAGATGAAGAGGGGGATAAAGAGCCGGCGGGGCCGTGCCGACAGCCTGGGAGATACGGCGGCGTGGTGGGAGGTGAGATGGAGGCACGGCGCGGCCGTGCCCAGCCCTGTGGCACCGGGACGAGCCTGGGCACAAGCCCCCGGTTCCCGGCAGCATGCAGGGAAGCTCCTGGCTCTGGGTCACCCGGCCAGCAACGCTGCCGGGGTCCCCACACCCAGCCACGCCGGGACAGGGGCTCTGGCACACCCCAACACCCCTCCCCATGCCGGGTTGAGGATGAGGTCAAGCGCTACGGCCATGCTGGGGGCAGCCCCAGGACACACAGAGTGGGATGTGGGGCTCAGCGGCCCCCCCAGAGGGCTGGAAGGGAGGAGCACGGCCCCCCCCAGGGTGGTGGGGCCCATCCCTGCCTGTCTCCCATGGGCACAGGGCAGCGGCTGCAGCCCCCACCCAAGAGCTGCCGAGAGCATCCCGGAGATGGGAAATGGCTCCGTGTCACCATGGAAACGGGGCCACCGGCTCGCCATGCCGAGGGGACACACCGAGCCAAGGGGACACGTGTGCTGAGCCCCGAGGAGCACAGCACCGGGTGAGCCAGGCCCGATGCACCGGACACCAGGCGCTTGGCCACAGGTCCCCCGGCACCCTGGGGCCACGCCACAGAGCCCATCACCCCCCCCAGTCCTCCCCCCACATCACCCGGCGGCTGTGGGTGCACGGTGGGGTGCCCCCCCACACCCATGCGATGCCACCCCGATGCGTTGCCACCCCGGCCGGGCAGCTCTGCACCACCACACCGGTGCTCAGCACTGGGTGCGTGGGGCTGGAGCCAGCTCTTCCCTGAGCAGCCGCCTGACGATGCGCATCATCAAGGTTATAATTTAGCAAAACACTCAGCAGGGGCTTTGGAGGGAGCTGGCCCGCGCCGGCTAATTAGCCAGAGCTGCACGCACCGAGCCCACACCTGCCATAGCAATGAGGGCTCGTGCGCTGGGCACGCCGGCTCGCACACGGGTGCCGGGGCCGGCGCGTCCCGCAGGACCGGGGCTGGGTATCGGGCAGGCAGCTGCCTGTCCGCTGGCCTGTTCCCGCTGCCGGGTCGGAGCAGAGGTCACCGTCGCTTCTCTCCTCTGGCCCCGGGCCACGGCAGCAGCCAGCGCAGTGGGGAGGGCGTGCGGGAGCGTGGGGTGCACGCTTGGCACCCCGGGCACCGGTGGGTTTGTGCGCTCCGGGTGCAGACAGCCGCTGCCCGCACACATCGCCATCCTGTGCTGGGGTGTCTGCCCATCCCTGCCTGCCTTCTGCCTGCGCCCTTGCACGTGCCGGGGTGCCGGCAGCAGCTTGGCAGGGCTGCCCACCCCCCCCGCCCCGAGCCCGCTGTAATCCTGACGGACAATAATCCTGCTGTGCCGGAGCTGGGATGGGCAGGAGCTGCCCTTGCAGCGGCAGCGCGATTCAGCTGCCGGCTCTGGCGGTGCTGCCTGCACCCGCTGCATACTAAGGGCCCGCGGTGCTGCGCCGGCTCTGCCATGCCCGCGCTCCCCGTGCTGGGACCCTCTCTGGATCCCTGGGGACCCACAGGACCCCCAGCCCGCAGCGTGGAATCTGCCTCCCGAGCACGTGGGCAGGGTGCAGTCAGGGTGCAGGCAGGGTGCAGGCAGGGCTCCCGCCTGGGTCTTAAGCCTCCTGTCCTCTTGCCCCTCATTGGTTTTAAATAGAGCCGGGTCTATCCCGGGACTCGCCTGGCACCGGCCCAGCTGGCAGGAGGAGAGCGGAGCCGCAGCTCAGCAGCGCCTGGGACGGGGAGCAGGGCAGTTGGTGCAAACGACGCGGCGTTACCCTCCGGCACGCTGCGTCCCCCGGGCTGCCAGCCGGTGAGGTCAGGGGCTGGGGGGTGGGTGCCCGCTCAGGGTGGCATCTTCCAAGGGTGCCCGGAGTGGGTGCTGCGGGGGTCTGGGTGCCAGGGGTTCACCACAGCCCCGGTGAGCAGCAGCTGACAAAGCGCCAAGGGCGCAGAGCCCGTCACCTCCAGGCACGTGTCCGGCTGGGAGGGTGCTGGGGGGGGCAGAGGGGCCCTGGCACCAGGAGCTGCAAGCGCAGTGTCCGGGCACGGGGCGGAGGTGAGTCCCCGGGGGGCTGCAGTGCAGGAGGGGGGGGCTGGCAGGCTGGTCGGGGTCCCGCCTCATGCCAGGGGCCCTGCAGTGCCTCTGTGCCTGCTCCCCACTTTCCTTGATCCACCCCACGGTCCTTTGATCATCAGGCTGCTGCTAACGAACTTCCCTGGCAAAGACCTCATTAGCCACGCGAGAGCCCTGTGCTGCCTGGCCAGCATCTGGCTTCGGTGGGCATGGGGTTGCCCAGCTCCACCGCGGGCAACCTCCCAGGGGTCCCTGCTGGTCCCAGCCCGGGGACAGGGACAGGCAGGTCCCAGTGGCCGGCAGGAGCGTGGCACGGCCGGCCCGTGGCCAGAAGCAGGCGCAGCAGGAGCCTGATCGATGCGCTGAATTATTTAGCGAGGGAGCACGAAGCGGCTGTGACGGCAACACCCCGCGTCGGGGCATGGGGCTCACACCTGGCCAGGGAACGCCCCCCACCACCAGCCCAGACGGCGTGGCCAGGCTGCAGGGACCGTGCACCCACCTGGGGTCCTCTGCCACCCTCTTGGGTGGTGGGTGCTGGTGGCACAGGGCACCCCACTTCCCCCAGCAACTCTCCGTGCTCCGCCGGCTGTGCCAGGCTGTCCCCAGGTGGTGCCACCGGCACCGCCCGCTCTGTCCCCAGCTCCCGGCACCGTGGCATCGCCTGGCCAGCAGCACGAGGCTGGGGGGGCGGCTGCCGCTGGCGAAGGGACCACCTGTTTTCTCCGGGGTCCCCCCCAGGTTGCTGCATCTCAGGCAAGCGCTGAGCCACGGCCGCCCTTGCCCCATACCCCCGGCCCTTCTCCCGAGCCTTTTATCAGCGATGCATTATTAAAACTACCCCGCGCCATCACTCACGACCGGCGTGACGGCGGGCGCCACATCAAACCTGATGAATATTTCAGGCCTTGAAATCTACTGCGCATGCATGTTTTATCCTGAGGACCCCCCCCGCCACACTCCCCGCCGCCCTCCCCAATTTATTAGCTCGTTTGCTTCCTCACGCTTCTGCCCGGCACCAAGGGCACAGTGGAGCAACGTCACCGTGTGCACCCAGCCCCTCTCCCTGAGACCAGGCCGGGGGGGGTCACCGGGATGGGACAGGGATGGGCTGTCCCCGAGGGGCGGATGGGCAATGTTGGAGCTGGTTGCACATCCTTGGGGCAGAGCTGGAGCAGCCCCCCCACCACTGCCAAGCTCGGTGCCAGCTGCGGGTCCCCAGGATGGCCCCCATGTCCCCCAGGACACCTACACCCATCCGAACCCTCCTTTGGCACCGAGGGGCTGCAGTTCCCCCCCACATCATTGCCGGCAGGAGCACGGGGACAACCTGGGGCAGGTCACAGTGTGGACTCATCCCTGGCACCCCCAGCCTGGCACCCCCCCCACGTCACCCCCTTCCGCATCTGCCAGCACTCCGGGTCCTGGCGGCCGTAGATGCTAATTGCAGCGTGATCTATGTACGGCAGGAGCCGTATATTGATGCTGCTTGTCACCCCTCGATCAGATTAACGTCACTTAGGCACCAGTAATGGGCAGCACAAGATCTGTCACCATGCCTGCAGCGGGGCTGGCGGGGGCTCCGGCACCACCACGGGTGTTGGGTCCGATGTGCCACCACGGGCCAGGTCCCTGCCCAGTCCCACAGATGCTCCGACGACGGCTCCATCACCTTCACACCTCTCCCGGCACGCCCACGGAGCCACCCTGTGCCCAAACACCCCAACGCCTGGGGCACCCTGGGGCCACGGTGCCATGGGCACAGCCGCCGGCGCGGTGATGCACTGAGGAGCCCCTGTGCACGCCGACAGCCCTGGCCCACGCTCTCCTGCGCACACACCCTCCCCGTTTACAGAATCACAGAATCATCTCGTTTGGAAAAGACCTTGCAGATCACCTAGTCCAACCCTTAACTCGCCCTCGGGCTGCACGCGGTGCCCCGGGCACGACGGCAGAGCCAGCGCGGCCCAGGCAGCGCTGGGGGAGGGCGAGATGCCGCCAGGGCTGGGCTGGGCTGAGCCCCGGGGATGCTGGAGGCCCTGCCAGGGCTCTGCTGAGGGCAAGTCTGGGGTGTGGGTTGCACGGGGCGGGGGGGGGGGGGGGCGGTGGCCTTGTGCCCGCCACGCGCTCAGCTGCTCCTGAGGCTGCTGGAACAGCGGGGCTCGGCGTGGGACATTTATGGCTCCTCATGGCCCAGTGGCACGTGTCGTCAGCTCTGTGCTCATCTCTCCACCGCTGCCTGCCCAGGTCTGATGGGTGCTGGGGGGCAGCGGGATGAACCCCCACCCCAGACGGTGCCTGCTGCAGCCCCCACAGCCCCCAGCCACAGTGTGGGGGACACCGGGGTGGCACAGCTGGGGCAAGCGGAGCACCGGGCTCCAGAGCGGGCAGGGACGAGGCCGGTGAGGAGCCAAGCGCTGGGGCTGGCGGCTGCAGGTCCGGCTCCGTGTCCTTGTCCCTCCCCTGGGGAGCTGGGGCTGTTGCGCTGCAGCGGGGCCGGGTGCCAGCCCCCGCCACGCTCACCCTGCCCACGCCAGACGGCTCCCTCCCGGCACGGCCCTCGCACCCACCGGCGCATCCTCGCCACGGCCACACCGGAGCAGGAGGGGCTGGGCCAGGGTCAGCGAAGCCGGGGCTGCCGCTGGCGGATGATATTGGAGTGATCTTGAGGCCGGGAGGGAGGTTTGCCACGCGGGAGGAGAGGAGAGGAGCCGGCTGAGTCACCCGGTGCCGGCTGCTGACTCAGGCGCTTCCTGCCAGGTAGCCCCCGCCGCTGGCGCGGGGGCCGCCGGGCCACGGGATGCGGCAAAAGGGCCAGCTGGGACCCCGGCCACCTCCTGGCACCCCGGTCCAGCACCCGCAGCACCGGTGCAAGGTGAGAGCGGCGTGCGCGTGGGTGCTGGTCGGTGCCTCGCAGCGTGGTGGCCTGTTTCTACCTGGGATCACCTGCCAGTGGCACAGCCGCGTGCCACGGTGGCACGGGGGGACAGCGCCAGCCGGCCCGTGGGAACCACGAGGAGTGCCAGCACCTCCTGCCCAGCACCTCTGGGTGCCCACACGCCCTGGGCTGGTGGGATTTGGCACGGCAGAACCCGCCGGAGCCAGGTTTCCGGCAAACAGGCTCCAGGCGCCCAGGGCAGGGACCCGGCGGCTTCCTCCCCGCCGGGCAGCGGGAGCAGCCCCAGCAGCGGGAGCCAGCGTGGGGCTGGCAGAGCGGCGGAGCCGGGAGCCACGCACGGCTTCATCCGGCGGCTCCGCAAGGAAGCTGATTTCCTCCGACAGCCCGGCTCTGTGCTGCCGCCGCCACCCGGCGCAGCCACCGGCTCCGGCTGTGGCCGAGCTGCTGGCGACCAGCTTTGCGTTGGCAATTAACCCTCCTTTGCGATCCCGCGCCATCAAGCTCCGCATCAATTAACTCAAGCTGCTGAGGTGCTAATTAATGAATCACCCCCATGTTCATCTGTGTAGCGGGGCTCACCTCCAGCCTCCCTCCAGCATGAGGCCGCTCTGGCTGGACCTGTGGCTCGCCAGGGAGGTAGTCTAGTGGCCACCCATCTTCACCCCCCCTGGGTCACGCTGCCATCGCTCCAAGCCCAGCCCCGAAGCAGCCCCAGGAGGTCCCAAGGGATGCTTCCAGGGCTGGGGGTCCCCCATCTCCCCTGGCACAGGGTGGGGGCTCATCACCCCGCGCCCTCCCCGGCACAGCGCTCGCCGAGACGCTGACGCGGCGCGACCATCCGTGAGGCCTTCATTCAAATTTAAAGACCAACACGGGGATAAAAAAGGGGCAGTGAGGAGCAAAGCGGCTGCAAGCCCCCGGGCGTGCGACCTGCGGCGAGCCTGCCCCGGGCACGCTGGCCGGGCACGCTCCCTGGCACGACGGCAGCGTGCCTGAGCGCCGGCACGGGGCTGCACGGGGCTGCCCGATTTGTACGGTTAAGCGCTGCCAGGAGGAGCTGGCGGGAGCCCGGGGCTGCTCAGCCCCCCACGGATGTGCCGGTACCACCGGCTACCTTCTCCCCGACCCGGGTGCAGTGGCCCTGTGGCCCTGGCTACCCGCTCTGCATGCCATTAGCATCTTCTTGCCATGTCCAGCTGGACACGTGCCGGCACCTGGCTCCTGCCGGCAGGTCGGGAGCCCTGAGCTCAGCGTGTTCGGGGATGTGTAGGTGTGGCTGGTGAATATTTCATGCCTGCGTTCACCGAGCCCTTTCTTGGTTACACTCCTGCCTCCTCCCCGCGCTCTCGCCATGTTTATTTATTTAATGAATTATTTATCGGCTCCCCCTCTCGCTCGGCTGGGCGCTGCTCCGCCGATGCCCCCCGCTCCCCCCCCCCCGGCTCCCAGCCCGGCGCGATGATTTATTGAATGCCGGCTCTGCTTTGCGGTTGCGACATGCTGTCACAGGAAGCCGCGGTTAAATATTAACCAGGGCGGGTGAAGCAGGTCCCCTGCCCTTGCTGGGCACGCGCAGCCAGCAGGACCCTCGCTTCGAGCACAGTGGCCACTACGGCCAGCGCCCGTGGCTACCTGCTCCAGTCGGTGGGCGGGTGGGAGGTTTTGCTGTGGTTGCCGCAAACCTGCTGACCCTCAGCACGGTGGACACGGGGTGGAGGAGATGGGGGGGCATGGAAACGGGGGGAAACCGGGGCTGCTTCACGCCCCAGCTCTCCTGGAGAGCTCGAGGCCTCTCATGTCCTCTTGAGAGCGAAGCCACCCAGCTGGCAGTGTCCCCTGGCTGTCCCCTCCACAGACGTTGTCTCCTGCTGTGGTCGGCAAAACCCAGCCAAGCCCCCTCCGTGTGCCGGCTGCCGCAGCCGGGCTCTGTCCCCAAGCCCCGGGGGTGATGCCTGGTGGGTGCTGGCACCCACACGTGGGTGCACACCGTGATGCACAGGGTGCATTTGGCCACCCGGGTCCCTCCATCCCTGTGGCCCTGCACAATCGGGGTGCTCCAGCGCGGGGGTCCTCCCCTTGCGAGCGCGGCGGCGTGTGGGTGCCGGCGGCTGCTGCGTGCGCGTTGCCATGAGCGGGGGGTTTCCATGTGGAGGTGTGTGTTGCCATGGGTTTGCCGAGCCAAAGCGTTTCCATGGTGGCAGCGCGGTGCTGCCGGGGCCCTTCCAGAGGTGCGCAGCCCCCCCGGGATGCCCCAGCCCCAGGGCGCACCGGGAGGGAGATGCTGCTGCTGCCACCACCGTGCCCTGGCACCTGGATGCCCCTGCACCCTGCACCCCCCCCGCCTACCCCCCCCCCCCCCGGGCCAGCCAGAGCCCTTTTCCACGTGTTGTGTTTTCTTCACTTCAGTTCTCTGGATGAATAATTAATAGAGGCTTTTTTGGTCCTCCGGGCCCTTCCGCCGGCCCCCTCCCCCTTCCCGGCAGGGCTCTGGTGGGGGCTTGGTGCCCCCGGTGTGGATGGGGGCTGGGGGGCTGTGGCACAGCCCTGTCACAGCCATCACCAGCGCTGGGCCCCCCCCCAGCACTGAGTGGGACTGGGGGGGCCTCGGCAAGACCATCCATCCTCATCCCCCTCCCTGGGCTGCGCCAGCATCCGCACACCCAAAGGGGTGTTGGGGAGCCCAAAAAGGGGCCCTGAGGGGGGAGTGGCTCCACTCCCACCCTCAGCTCCCCTGGCAGCTTTGGGGAGCCATGAAACCCCCCCAAAACCTCCGCAGATGCCCCAAGCCCACGGCTACAGCACGTCACCTGCGTGGGCTTGGGAGCCACCAGGCCCAGGCGGTGGGGACACGGGGACGTGGGGCCATGGCGTTCAGCCCCCCCGCTCACCACTCGAGAGAGACGGCTCCCGGCGGGGGCAGCCAGGGCTGGCTCGGCAAAGCCCAGCCGCTGTTTTCCTTAAACCTCCCGGTTTCGTTTGCAAGCTCTTGGGGCTGCCAAATCTCCAGGTCATGTGCGAAGCCGGCGCTGCCGGAGCGGGGGTTGTTGGGTCGGTGGCGGTAGCGTGCGCGTGCTTGGGCGCGCTCCGGCCTGGGGAGCTCGCGGCGTGTGCCCGCGTCGGGGCAAGCGTGTTTGCATGTGCACACGTGTGTGCTGGGGTGTGGATCACCTGGCACACGGTGCTGCCGGGCGGTGCCGCGCCGCAGTTGCTAAGGATTCTTGTCGGGGATGGGCGGCTGGAGCTGGCACCCAGCTCCATTCCCTTCCCGCGTGGTCGGCGGGGACTGGCACCCGGGCAGCACCCACCGTCCCTGGGGCTGCCGCTGCCTCCCTCTGCCCCACAGACCCTTGGCGGGGGTGTGGGAATAGAAAGGAGATTGGCCCCACGGGTGGGTGCTCGGCCACGTGCAGGCTCCTGGGGCAGGATGGGGCAGACGTGGCTGGGCTCCTCCGGCACCTGCGCTGCCCTGGCACGCTGGCCCCAGCCCGCCCTTGCCAGTGGCGAGTGGCTGGGTGCCCGCGGTGCCCACCCTTCCGCCTGCTCCCGTGTCCCCAGGGTGGCCAAACCCCTCGGTGAACACATGTGACCCCCACGGGGCCCTGAGCCACCACCCACGGCTCTCCCAGACACAAGGACCCCGGGGGTCCGTGCCCTGAGCCCCAGCGCTCCCACTCAGGGACACCCCAATATTGGTGGGACCCGGCACTGGTGCCCCCACCTGGGGGGGTCCTGGTGAGACCCCAGTGTCGGCAGGATCTGGCCCCAGTGCCCCCACCCGGGGGGGTCCCAGTGAGACCCTAATATCGGTGGGATCCAGCCGCAGTGCCCTCACCCGTGGGGGTCCCGGTGAGACCCCAGTGTCAGTGGGATCTGGCCCCAGTGCCCCCACCCGTGGGGGTCCCAGTGAGACCCCAGTGTCGGTGGGATCCGGTCCCAGTGCCCCCACCCGTGGGACTCCTGGTGAGACCCCAATGTCAGTAGGACTCGGCCCTGGTGCCCGCACCCGTGGGGGTCCCGGTGAGCCCCCGGTGGCACCTGATCCCGGTGGGACCCAGCCCCTGTGCCCCCACCCACGGGGACCCTCAGCCCAAGCCCAACGCCACCCGGTGCCGATGCCCGGTGCCGGTCACAGGCGGGCTCAGGGCGGCGGCGGGCGCGCGCGCGCGGGGGCGCGGCGGCGGCGGGTGCGCGCGGGGCGGAGCTGGGCGCCGGGGGCGCGGGGGCGCGGGCGGCTCCGGCTCGGTTCTCCATTCATTGGGATCGCGGCGGGCTCCGCGGCGGCGGCAGGATGGCTGCTCGGGTGCCCGCGCTTCTGCCCCTGCTCCCGCTGCTGCTGCTGCTGCCGGGCCGGGGGCCACCGGGGGCCCTGGGCAACCGGCACGCCGTGCACTGGAACAGCTCCAACCTGCAGTGAGTGCGGGGCGGGCACCGGGCCGTGCGGGGGAAGGACGCCGGTACCCGGGCACCGGGAGGGCGGTGGGGGGGTCCCCGGGACCGGGCGAGGCGGGGGGCGCCGCCGGGAAGGACGCGGCGGGGGCGCGGCGGGGATCGTTCTGAAGGATGCGCGCAGCGGCGGGGGGGGGGGGGAGGAAACGGCGGGGGAGGGGGACACGACACCGGGCCGGGGGCGCGCGCGCGCCGGGAGTGCGGGACCCCCCCCCCCCCCCCCCCCGCCTTCTCCCCGGTGCCGGTGTCCGCGCGGCCCCCCCCGTGCGGGCGGGGCTGCCGGACCCCCCCCCCACACCCCCCTCCGGTGTCGGTGCGCTGCCCCTCCCGGCCCCGCGCACCTCGCCCTGCCCGCGGAGGCGGGGGCCGCTCGGGGTGGGGGGGGCGGCGGGGGGGTGGCAGCCGCTCGGCCGGCCCGACCCGACCGGCGGCGGCTCTGGTCCCCGGGGCCGCGCTCCGGGGCGAGGCGCGGGCACCGGCGGGGTCGGGCTTCCCGCTGCTCGGCGGCTCCCGGTGCGGGCGCGGGTGGGTCGGTGGCACCGGGAGTCGAGTCCTTCTCCCCACCCCCCCCCCCCCACCCCTCCTCGACGGCACTGACCCGCCCCGCGACGGGCACCGGGGGTGTCGCGGGAAGAGCACGGCCAGGCTCCCCCCCCTCTCCCCGGTGCACCGGGCCGGGCAGGGGGTCCCGCTGCGGCGCCCCCGCCGCCAGACGCGCCCCCCGCCTGTCTGGGCGCGGGAGCGGCACCGGCGGCGCGGCGGGGGCGGGGGGGCCTGATGGGTGCCCGCCGTCGTGTCGTCGTCGTGTCGTCGTCCCCCCCCGCCATCTCGGGCGGGCAGCGGTGCCATCCCTGGGGCAGCAGCCGAGGGCGGTGGGGCCGGGGGCTCCGGGGGGGTGCGCGGGGGCTCCGGGGGGGGTGCGAGCGAGCGGAGGTGTGGAACCTGCCGTCGCGCCCACGGCCGCGGGGAGCGGAGCCGCCGGGTGGTCGGTGGCCGCGGCCGCCCACCCCCCGCCACCCCCCCCAGCACCTCCCTCACGCTCTGTACCGGGGGGGCTGCGCCCTTGCCCTCATCCACCCGGGGGGGGGGGCTGCCTGAGTGCGTGGGGTGCAGGGCACCCACACCTGGGGCTGGCACAGCCGCACCGGAGGGGAGCGGGCACCGTGCAGGCTTTGGGGTGGCGACGGGCACGGCTGGGCTGGGCTCCCCCCGGGAAGGGGGGCGCTGCGAGTCCGAGGCGGGTCCGTGGACCCCCCCCTCCACGAGAATCGGGGAGCTGCACCTGCTGCCATCACCCATCTCCCCTTCCCTCGCCTGTGTGAGCGCTCAGGGGTGTGGCGGGGGACGTGCGCCCAGCCGGAGCATCCCCTGGTACCCACCAGGACTGGGGCTCCCCCCGGGGGCTCCCCCCCCCGCCCTTGTGCCCCCTTTGTGCAGGGAGGGAGCGTCCCCCCGGCAGCTCCTTCCCCCTCCCATTGAGATTGTGTCGCCAGGCGGAAGCTCGGGCCCCATAAATTGTGCGTGTGTGCGACGTGCCGAGGCGCAGCACAATGGCGAGGCGCTCAGCTCGCCCCGCCACGCTCGGGCATCCCCCCCCCACCCTCCCCGCACCCCACTCCTCCATCTGGACCCCGCTCACCCGCCGGCCTCGTCCCCGCGCCGCCGTGACATTGCGGGTGGGAGTCACCCATACCCCCACCCTCGCCCCGCCACCACCGAGGAGCCGCCTCTCCCCACCCCATGGCCCCGCAGCCATGTGCCGTGACCCGGCCGCTGCCCCGGCACCTCCCGGGGGACGGGGCGGAGGGGGGTGCCAGCGGGGGGTACGCCCGCCGTGCCAAACCGGGGGTGTCGCAGCCAGACACCCGCGCCCGCTGCGCACGCGTCTCTGGCGCGGCTGCGAGCGTCCGGCTCAGGGCACGGGCGGCACGGTGGGGGCGGCTGCGGCAGAGACGTGTCCCAGGGACTCCAGAACGCTGATATTTATTGTTAGGCAGTGCGGCAGCTCGGCCGCAATTATAGCCACGCGGCAAAATGTCTGGATTAGATAAATTATGGGGGGAATTAGGCTCCCTGGGCCGCAGCCTGCAAATCCCAGCAACCCCGCTGCAATCAGAGCAATAAACAAGCTCTGCGCGGCCCCGCGGGGCTCTCCGGGGAGGGGGGGGGATGCCGGCAGGCTCAACTGCAGGCAGCTCCTCGGGGGCTGCACCAGGCACCCCAGAAATTTATTGCATCTCCCGCTGCACCACCCCGGGTGCCATGCGGCTCCTCTCAGTGGGAGGATGGGGCGAGGGGCTGCCCCACGGAGCGCACCCGGGGTCCTGGCGGTGCCTCGGGGAGCGGGGCGGCTGGTGGTGGCTTGCCCCCGCTTTGGGCATGTGGCCATGCTCCTCTGGCCACCGCAGCAGATGGCTGGTGGTGCCTGGGGGCTGGGAAGGCCACTGAGTGGGCAGGACACCCCTCCTGAGGCGGGTTCGGGGTGCTGATGGCAAAGCCCAGGGGAGGTGCGAAGGCGGGATCGGAGGCTCGGGGTAGCGCAGGTGCCTGCCACTGCTCGGCCAGGCTGTTGGTCCGGCTGTGCTGTCCGGCTGTCCTGCTGGTGGCGGCCAGCAAGCCTTGGGGACACAGGACTATCCTTGGCCGGTCCTTGCCCTCTGCTCCCAGGTCCTGCCAGGAACGGGCACGGCAGCACAGGGCGAAGGTGCGGGGTGGCCATGTCCTGCCCAGTGCTGGCACTGTGGGAGGGGGGGCGGCTGCATCCCTGGGGTGCCCCGTGTTGTGTGGCCGGGGGCTCCTGGGGGTGTCCCCAGCCGAGCTGGGCCCCGGTGTGCCGATGCGTGTGGGCTACCACCTCCCTGCTGGGTGTCCTGGATGCTGAGGTGGGGACAGCGGTTTGTCCCTGTGCGTGGCCAGCTCCCCCCAGAGCAGGTTGGGGTGAGCCACGCTGCGCCCCTGGCTCCGGTGCGGGGACTGAGGGTGCCGGTGCCTGGGGCCTTGAGGTGCCCGGTGCCACGGAGCGGGCACAGTGGGGTGACTGTGCGATGGGTGCTGGTGCCCGGCTGAGACAGGCAGGTCGGAGCCCACCTGTGTGCAGGGAGGGCCTGGCATCGCGTGCGGCCCCCCCCCCCCCCAGCCGCCAGCGCTGCCGCCACGCTCTCTTCTTCAAGGCAGCTTTTATCTGGCTGACTTTGTGTTCCAGGCGGAGAGAGCTGGAGCTCTCGAGAGCCCTTGCGCGAAGCAGCCTCTCCCGGGGGAGCATCTCGCACAGGAGAGGAGCCATGTCCCCGCTCTGCGCCCGTCGGGGGGGGGGGCTGGCACTGCCCGTGCTCCTGGGTCCTCGCTGGCTGCCAGACCCCAACACCGGGGCTGTGCCCACCCGGGTCCCTCCATCGCATCAGTGTCCTCGGGTGGGCTGGGGGGCTCTGCCACCCCCTGCCCTACAGCTGTGCCCCCCAGGCTGAGCCGTGTGGGGTACAAGGAGCCCCTGGCCGCCCATGGGTGCTGGCTGGTGGTGCTGGCGGGAGCTGCTGCCCGGGGGCAGAGGGTGCCGTGCCCCGTGAGTCACCGCGCCGGGCGGCACCGAGCCCTGGCAGCGCCGTTCCTGTGGGAGAAGGGGCCGCGGCATCGGGGTGCGGAGGCTGTTCCGGGGTGCAACCGGGCCGGGGCTGCCCGCTCCTGCCCAGGCTGGTAATTGAGTCACTGGTTGCAGATTGATGGTTTAATTAAAACCCAATTAGAAACCTCATTGATCTTGTTAGCAAAGCGGGAAGGTACGGGCTTTAGCGGGGATTAAAGGGATCGCGTGGCCGTCGATAGGGACGGGGGGTGCGGGGACACCTGTAGCGTGGTGCTGGGGGTCCCGGGGTGCTCGGGGAGGGCTGCGCCCGTCACCCCGGGGTGGGCGCTGCCCTGTGGTGCCGTGGTCCCTTCGCCCACCGTCTCCCCAGGTGCCCTATTCCCCGAGCGGGGAGGTGGCCCCCGGGGTCGCCGTGTGCCGGCGATGCCTTTTGCGCCCGCACTTTGCGGCTGCGCCAGGCGAGTGGCGGCGGGGACACACACACACACACACACATGGCGGGGGGGGGGGCCATGCCGTGCCACCCGTGTGCGTGGGCTGCGTCGCAGGCGCTGTCTGCCGAGCCAGCGCGCGTGTGCGCGGCCGTCTGGGCGCCGTGACTGTGCAGTGCTGCCTGCGTGGGGAGGGCTGGCACGGGGAGGGGGGGGCCGGGCTGAGCCACCCATCTCCCCGACGGCTGAGCGGTGGGTGCAGGAGGATGGTCGGTCCCCCCCGCCGTCTGTCCCTCCGTCCATCGGTGCGGACCGACGGCGGCGATCGATGCGCCTTCACCTCTCGCCGTCGCGCGGGGTGACTGGAGGGGGACCGCGTAAATCAACGGCACTTTTTTTTTGTTCCCCGCCTGATCGATGGGTCCCGGATGTGCTGAAAGGGCGAAACTGCCGGAGCCAAACAAAGGGCCTGGCTGGGCTGGGGGGGGTCCGCCCTGGCACCCGGCGCCGAGGCTCACCACGCCGTCCCCTGCCTCGGGGGATGCCCTACGTTCCCCCGGTCCTCACTGCTGGCACCGCCAACGTGGGATGCTGAGCCCAGCTCCGGCCCCGCCGCCCTCCAGGCCTTTCCCGCACCGTGGGGCCGAGTCGCTGCATCATGGGGGGGTCCGGGCGGGGGGTCTGGTCCCCTCGTGCCGCTGCCGCCGGGGCGTGCTGCAGTGCACCAGGCGCTCCCTAGCAGTGCCTGAGCGAGCGTGCGGCGCTCAGCCCAGATTTATCGCAGCAGATGGGAGCGAAGCGGCCGCCCAGCTCACCAGTGGCTGCGGCTTGCCAGGTAGCCGGGGTCCCGCCGGTGCGGGGCCGGTGGGCGCCGAGCCCAGCCCGCGCTCGGGACGGTTCTGCCAGGGGACATCCATCTGCCCGGCGCTGACAGGCTGCTGGAAGGTACCACTGCCTTGCAAAGCCCTGCTCTAAAAATGCAGTCGTGCAGAAGTGATGCTGCCCGTTCTGCTCCTGCGTTTAACCCTTCGGGCACTGCCGGAGCCTGATGTGTCCCACCAGCTGCACCGCGGCTGCCGGAGGCTGGGGGGTCCATCCTGACCCAGGTCACCTGTTGCTGCAGCTTCCTGATGGTTATGGGGGCTGGCAGGGACCGGGCAGCACATGCCAGCTCTGGGGTGGGTGTTGGTGAGAAAGGAGGCTGAGACCCTCGCTCTGGGTGTCTGTTGCCATTCTTCTGCCCAAAAACAGGGCCCATGGGCTCCCTGCCTGCTGCTGGGGCTGGGCTGGGCGTGCAGCTCTGCCTGCCCTGTGCTGCCAGACGCTGCAGGCAGAGCTCAGGCTGCTCCGGCGATCGCGTTGAGGCTGCTGGGATTTGGGGGCATCCAGCTGCGTGGGGTGCTGCTCTGCACCCCTGGGACTGGCAGGCACGGCGCAGGAGCCGAGCGTGGCAGGGACATGGTGTTGTGTCCGAAGCTGCTGCCGGAGTCCCCTGGACGTGCCCTGGGCCTTGGTGGCCCCGAGGCTGTACCTGTTTGGGGCCGCTCTCCAGCCCCTCGCAGCGGGTGACGATGCTCCTGGCACGCAGCAGCGGCCAGCGCTGTCCATGGGGCTCACTGCCATGGGGAGCAGAGCTGCCAGCCCCCGCCACACCATCCAGGGTCCCCTGTACCCCCCCGGTGCGGTGCTGCCGTGCCCCAGCCCAGGGGGAGACCTTGGTGCCACGTGGGGCAGCGCTCATTAGCGAGGCTGTTTATCAGGAGCCGCTTCTTAATGAGCCCCGGGTGTGGGGTCCCAGGGGGGGTTGTGCCTCAGCACTGGGTGCCGCAGGGGAAGGGGGGGTTACAGCTCCCCGGCACCCCAGGGCAGGGCTTCCCCTGGCACAGCGGGAGCTGGAGCCAAGTGTCACTCCCGTGGGTGCAGAGATGGGGGCCCGATCCTGGCGAAGGCGCTTCCTGGAGTCCCTGGCTCCGCTGGCACAGCCACAGCCTGGCCGCGGGGAGCACCGGCAGCTGCCCTGGTGTGGGGCAGCCAGCTCCGGGCACGCTGGCGTCCCAGCCCTGCGTCCCGCACAGAGTTAATTGCAATTTTCTCCTCGGGGCCATTTCTTTAATAACAAGCCTTTTTCCTCCCCCCCCTACCCCCCCCCCCCCACCCCGCTCCGCTCCTTCCCACCACATCAAAGGGGGAAGATGAAAGGTCCCGGCGCCCCACAGAACAAGGGTGGCTGCCTCAGCACCTTGCTGGTGCAGGAGTTGCCCGGCGGCCGGTGGGTGCCGGGCTGGGCTGGGGAATAGCGGCTGCGCGGCGAGGGAGGTGCCGCGTGGGGCTGCGCTCCCTGCCCCACGGGTGACGAGGTCTTCGGTCGGCCCCCCACGGCCCCCGGTGCTGGCAGCAGCGCTGGGCAGGGAGGTGACACTGCTTGGGTCCCCCTTTGCCAGTGGGACACGGGGTTCCCCTTTGGTTCTCTCTCCAGCGCCTGGCTTTTGGGGTGCTGCATGCCAGGGTGCCGTGGGGCCTGGCAGGGTGCCGGGGCTCCCCAAACAGCGCCGGGGGCGGTTGTGCAGGGTGGGGCGTCTGCACGCGCAGCCCTGCCTGCTGCCTGCCCAGCCCTGCCGGGGAGACCCGGGATGCCGGGGCAGGGCCCCGGGGAGGGCGTGGTGGGACCCCCCGGGTGATAAGGGAACCTCGAGTGCTGGGTCAGGGGGCTCACAGATTTGTGTTTGCCCTCACCGGTGGGGAAACGGGGCCCCGAGCCGGAGCGATGCAGCGCGGGGGAGCCCGGCGACATGTGCCAGGATGCTGCGATCTGCGTCCCCGGGGGAACCTCGTGGGCGAGGGACCCCCAACGCAGCGGGGCTGGGGGGCCGCAGCGGCGCGGTGCAGGGAGGCACCACCGGTGCTGAGCCGGGTGATGGAGCGAGGTCCGGTCAGGGTCCGGTACTGCCCCGGCAGCTCGGTGCAGAGCCAGAACCTTGCAGCGCCGGCTTGTAATTAATTGGCAGGAGCAGTGGGTCAGCGCGGCAGCGAGGATTACTGCGGCCGGGATTTCCACCGGGCGCGGATTAGGAGCCAGCAGAGCCTCTCCTGAGTGGATCTGAGGGGATTGCCGCTCCTAATCAATGTAAATGAGGCTCCCCCAGGGCCACCCTTTACGGCATTAACGAACTAACAAACTAACGGGATTAGCCAGAGCAGGGTGAGAAATCCTCTCGCTGAGTTGCGGCGCGTGGCAGGGCCGGGGCCGCGGTGGGTCGACTCCAGGCTGCTGGGGCTCTGTGCCCCCCCCCCTTGCTCCCCCAGGACTGCGTGGCGAGAACGGCGTGCCTGTCAGCCCCATGGCCTGGTCAGTCTGTCTGTCCCACTGTGTCCGTCCCCTCCTTGAGGCCACCGGCAGGACCCAGCAGCGCTGTCTCATGCAGCCAAACTCTCACAGGCGTGTGTCCCCCCCCCGCCCCGTGCATGTCACTTGGCACCCACAGCATCCGTACCCCGGCTCGCGCCCCCCACGCCGGTGATGCCACGGGGCTGCGCAGGGTGTTGGGGCTCCAGATCGAGGGATACCGCTGCCCCCCGGGGTCCTTGCTCTGTGATCTGCCCGTTCTCCAGCTGCCAGGTCCCTTTCGAGGAGGGGGACGGTGTTTGGGAAGGTGCCGGGGGTGTCCCTGACCCCCGCTGTGTCCCCCCCTTCCCTTTGCAGCCTACGGCGGGAGGGCTACACGGTGCAGGTGAACGTCAATGACTACCTGGACATCTACTGCCCACACTACAACGCCTCGGTGCCCGAGCACCGGCTGGAGCAGTACGTGCTCTACATGGTGAACGCGGAGGGCTACCGCACCTGCAACACCAGCCAGGGCTTCAAGCGCTGGGAGTGCAACCGGCCCCACGCACCCCACAGCCCCATCAAGTTCTCGGAGAAGTTCCAGCGCTACAGCGCCTTCTCGCTGGGCTACGAGTTCCGCGCGGGGCAGGAGTACTACTACATCTGTACGTGGGGTGCTGGGGTGGGACCCCCATGCAGCCACCAACCCCCACCCCCCCCACCTCCCCATACCTGGGTTCCCTGTGTCCCACCCCAGCTGATCCCCCCGGCACAGCACCACCCGGTCGGGCCCCTCTGTGTCCCCAACCTGGCGTGGCCAGGACCCCCCGCACCAAACCCCCTCACCAAGCTGGTCCCACCTGCACCCCCCTGGCTGGGTGGCTGCAGCCCCCCCCCCCCGCCCCAGGAGTGGGCACCCTGCGCTCAGGGCTGGGGGTGTGGGGTGGAAGGGGGGTGCGGGGAGGGTTGGGGGTGTTGTGATGCAGGAGTGAGATGGGGGTGTGGGGGAAAGTGTGGAGAAGCAGGATGGGGGGGTGGATGGGGGTGCTGATGGAGAAGGCAGGATGCTGATGCAGGATCGGGGCTCGAGGGTGCTGATGTAGGTGCAAAAATTAGGGTGCTGATGTGGGATTGGAGTGCTGGGGGGTGCTGGTGCAGGTTCAGTTTTGGGGTGCTCTTGCAGGATTGGGGTGCTGGGGGGTGCTAGTGCAGGACAGGGGTGCAGGGTGCTGATGCAGGTTCAGTTTTGGGGTGCTGGTGCAGGATTGGGGTGCTGGGGGGTGCTGGTGCAGGACAAGAGTGCAGGGTGCTGATGCAGGTTCAGTTTTGGGGTGCTGGTGCAGGATTGGGGTGCTGGGGGGTGCTGATGCAGGTTCATTTTTGGGGTGCTGACACAGGATTGGGGTGCTGGGGGGTGCTGGTGCAGGGCGGGGCTGCAGGGTGCTGCTGCAGGCGCAGCTTCAGGGTGCAGGGTGGGGGTGCTCCTGCATCACCCACCACCCCGGAGCGCATCCCCAGGCAGGCTCAGACCCCCCCGTGCCCAGCCCCACTGATCCTGGGGGTGCCCTGGGGGTCACCCGCTGCGGAGCCGCCCCAGCCCGCTCTTGCCTTGCAGCCACGCCGACACACAACCACCGCCGGGCCTGCCTGAAGATGAAGGTCTTCGTGTGCTGCGCCTCCAGTAAGTACCCCCATCCTTTCCCACCCCCCCGGGGGGGGCTGCGGGCGAGCGGGGGGCTGCCGGCGGGTTCCCCCATCCCTCCCGGCGAGGGAGGCTGCGGCGCAGGGCGGCCAGGGAGCGTGACCCCCCCTCCCCTCTCTCCCTCTTGCAGCGTCACACTCCGGGGAGAAGCTGGCGCCCACCCTGCCGCAGTTCACCCTGCGGCCCGAGGTGAAGATCGAGGACCTGGGTGAGTCGGGCAGAGCCCCCCACCCCGCAGCGCCGCCGCGTCCCCCCGCCCTCCCCGCTGCCGCCACCGCCGCCCGTGGGGCAGCCCCAGCCGCGGGGTGGGGGTTCGGGGCCACCCCCCCGGTGCCACCCTCACCCTCTCGCTCTTCCCCACAGACAACTTCAACCCGGAGATGCCCAAACTGGAGAAGAGCATCAGCGGCACCAGCCCCAAGCGGGAACACTTGCCCCTGGCCGTGGCCGCCGCGCTCTTCCTCATGACGCTGCTGGCCTCCTAGCTCCCGGCGCTGGTGGGGGCCCCGCCAGCGCAGCTCCACCGAGAGGGGACCCCCCCGACCTGCTGCCCCTCGTGAGAGCCAGTGGGGAACCACCGCGGGACCACCCGGCCCCTCCGCACCGCCACCCCCCTGCCCGGAGAGTCCCTCAACGCACGGCGGGGGGGCTGGGGGCTGCGGCACGCACCGATCCCGCCTGGGTCTCGCCTCCCCGCCCCACCACCACCACCCCCCCGCCAACGGCTGCGGCCACGTCTGCGAGGATGCGGCTCGGTGCGGCTGCGTGTACCGCACCTTCCGCTGATGCCGTCCCACAGCGCGGAGTCGGTCCTGCCCGCGGAGTCCTGCCCGCGGCCACCCGGTGCCTCGTGGCTGGGGGGCAGCGCCAGGTTGGGGAGCCCGGTGAGGGCAGGGACCCCCCCAGGGCCGGGCAGCCTGTACATACCTATATAGAGATCTATACATACTGTACAGAGAGCGACTATATAGATATATCTATACTGTACCATAGGCAGCGGCGCCAGCCCGGGCTGGCTTGTACATAGTCGAACGTGTTGGATTTTCCTCGTCTTCCGTGAAGACCCGACCTATGCAAACGCACAGACACTTTTTGGGGAAAAACAAAACAAAAAAAAAAAAACAATCTCAACCTTTTTTTCAAGTGCTTTGGCTGGTGATTTTCATATTCTGCTCTTAGTCTATAAAAAAAAAAAAAAAAATAATAAAAGGATAAAAAAACCGACCCCTGTCACGGCGACGTGCAGCGCTCCCGGCCGGCCCTCGGGCACGGTGGGCTCTGGCCGGGGCAGGGGGTCAGGCCAGAACCAGGCGCCCACCTTCACCGTGCGCCCCCCTCGCCGGCCCTGGGCACGACGGCTCCAGTCCCTCTGGCAGCGAGGGCACCCCGGGGAGATTCGGGGCGCTTCCCTCTGGCTCTGCTCCCCGTGGACCCCCCAGGCACCGGCATGGAGCAGCGGGCAGGGACACGGTGCTGCCCGCAGGAGGACAGCGAGCAGCACCCGCAGGTAAGGGGGGTGTGGGGCCGCGGGCAGGGCCTTTGGCACACGCAGGTTTGGGGGGTGCTGGGGTGCGGTGGCTGGGAGCAGCCTGAGGAGGAGCAGGCACAGGAGAGCCTTCCTCATCATCCTCGCCATCCTCGCCGGCTGCATGGGGTGAGCAGCCCCAGTGTGCCCGGGAGCCCCATGGGAATCCCCACATTGCCCCCCCCGGCGCGTCTGGCTCTGCCGGGCATGTCGGCTCCTGTTGGCGTCGGGGGTATCTGGCACAGGCCTGTCTGTGCGGCGGCTCCCGCGGGATGGGGGGACGCCCTCAGCTCCCCCTCCCCCGGTGCCTCCGGCGAGGCGAGGGGACGCGTGGGGAGGGGTTGAACTCGGGTACCCGCAGGGGATGGGGTCACATCTAAGGGGGGTGTCACTGGGGCTGTGGAGGAGCGGGGCGCACCCAGCCCTGCAGCCGGCACCCCACAGCCCCAGCGGGTGCAGGGGAGCCGCCGTGCGGGTCCTGACCCTGCACCCCACTGGGCTGGGGGGGCCCAGTGCCCTCAGGGAGGGGGGCAGCCGCTCTCCCCGCAAGGCAGCGTGGGACTGGGGGGGCTGCAGCCCCTCTGCTGATGGGGACTGACATGCTGTGGAAGTGGCCTCGGTTGGGGGGTCCCCACAGCCATCGCGGTGGGGCGGCCGCTCTCCCCCCGCCCCGGCAGGCGCAGCTGGGCGGTGGCTCAGCGTCCCGCCGGCCCGGGCTTGTCCAGGTGCGGGAAGAGCCGGCGAACCCGTCAGACGGGTCCTCCGAGCGCTCCCGGCAGGCGCCGGGGCTCCCCAAATCCCCCCCCCACGCTCCTGCAGGCCTGGTTTGCTGTGGGGCCGGGGACCCTGCCCTGGACACCCCCCCACCACCTCCCTGGGGACTCGGGGTGACACCCAGGGTGGGCTGGGTGGCTCTGGTTTAGCCGGGGTCTGGCTGTGGCGGCATCACCCAGCGCTGCCGAGGGCCGTATCCCGGCTGGACGCCGGCTGCTGGACGCGGTGCGGGGCCGTGCCGGTGGCACGCGGCGGGGTGGGCTGGCGAGCCCGGCTCAGGCCTGTTGGCCTGTTACAGAGGGAGTAGGGCACTGAGCCGGCTGCCCCGCGGCACAGCGAGTTCTGCTTGCAAAATCCCTCCTGCCACTCGCCTTGGGCTTGGCACCGCTCCCCAGCGTGCGTGTGGCACCGCCGCCAGCTCGGTGGGGACCGGCCACCCAGCCCTGCTCCGCACCGTGCCCTCAGGCAGGGCGCAGCGTGGCCAGGACCAGCCGGGAGACTCCTGGGGTGCCGGTACGGGGGGGGGGGGGATTCGCAAAGCAGGGAGGAGCCCTTGTTGGGACCCCAGTACTGCGGTTCAGGTGCCCCCCCAGGTGTTGGAGGGGGGCTCCCACAGCCCTGGCAGCAGGTCTGGCTCTGGGCAGGGGGTGTAGGCCTGGCCGGGCAGCGCGGCACGAGGCTTTGCATCACCCCGTGGCAGCATCCGTCCTCCCCGGGCAGGGCTGGGTGCATCCCGCTCTCCGGCCAAACGTGTAAGGGCCTGGCGTGGCCGGCCAGCCTCGGGGACGTGGCTCTGCCGCTGCCACGCGCAGCCTGGCGTCAGGCCGTGCCTACCTGCTGGGCTGCACGCAGCCAGAGCGGCACGTCACCGCGGCCTTTGCTCCCGGCGTGGACTGGACGGCTCCTCTTCCTCTCCCAGCTCCATGGCCGGTGATGTCAGCCCAGGCAGGGGCTGGGGCGCACCTGGGTGTCCCGAGCTCAGAAACCATAAATAGTTTGTCACGAGCTCTGCGGCCTCTGGCCGGCCCCACCTGCCCCGTGCCGTGCTGCCGCAAGTGTTTACGGCGCGAAATGGCTTCACCTTTGTCCTGCAAACCGCGGCTGGCGCGGCAGGAGCTCTGCCTGCACGGGCACCGACCCCATCCCGCGGTCAGCCGGGGCAGTCCCCAGCCCCGAGTGCACCAGGCGACGTGGCCGTGACCATGCACACGTGTGCACACCACTGCCGGCACCCCCTGCACAGGGCACGGCCCACCCTGACCGTCACCCCGTCCCTGCCGTGGCTCGTCCCCCACCATCCAGCCCATGGGGAGGTAACGGGGCACCCTCCAGCCCCAGCTTGTCCCTGGGGCTGTCCCCAGGAGGGGACACGTGCTGGTCCTTCCTCCCCCGGTGCAGCCGGCAATGCTGGCACTGCCCTTCTGCCATGGGCCAGGCAGGATGGTGACACCGGGACCTGCCCAAATCCCTGTGGCCTCGCTCCCAGCCCTGTCCCCATGTGCTGGTGGCCCTTCCCCAGGGCTGGGGACCGCAGTGGAGGGGACAGGCTGGAGGGGACAGTGTGGAGGGGATGGAGAAGCCCCTCAGCCAGTGGTGCTGGGTACCGCATCCCAGTCCCACGGGACAGATCCAGCGTGGTGCTCCAGGAGCTCATCACCCCCCCGGGGCTTGCACCAGCCCTGCTGGAAGGGCTGGGGAGAGGCGCCCTTGGGTGCTGAGTTACGGAGGGGTTACGCAGTCCCCCCCCATTGCTGCTCCCTGCCTCAGTTTCCCCAGGCACCCGGCACAGGCTCAGCCTGTCTCTGCCACGGTGGGGGCATTAGCGGGGCGATGCTGGGACCCCGCAGAGGGGAGCGGCTGCAGTGCTGACCGGCTCCCGCCACCGTCCCCGCGGCTGGCGCGTGCCACGCTCCGGCTCTCTGATCCCAACAGGCCGTGGCGGCCCCAGGGGTGTTCCCGGGAGGTGCTGCCCGGTACAAGCCACGGCAGCGCCGGCTTCCCGGGAGCAGGAGGCCTTGCAGAGTCATTACGGTGCAGGGGATGATGTCAGGCCTGGCCGCAACAAGGGAGGATGAAAAGGAAGAAGCGGGTCCCCCTCCTGCCGGAGCAGAGGGTGGGGAGAGAGCCCGGGAGGACACGGGGGGGATGTGGGGGGCACCCCACAACCTCAGCCCGGCGGGACCCCGCAGCCGACAGCCGCTCTCTGGTTACAGCCGCGGTGCCGGCGCCTGCCCGCGCCCCTCCAGCGTGCCAGGGGAGCGCTCCTCGCACGGCTGCAGCGGCGGGCATGCAACATTACCCACAATCAATGGATCATTATGTAATAAACAAGAGGAAAGTTGTTTTGCAAATGCGGCTGAGTTATCACTTCACAACACAGCGGCGAAGCATCTCGCCGCCCGGCTTAACCAGGATGGATCGGTGTTGGGGGCAGATGGGAGCAGATACGAGCCGCCGCGCTCCCCGCCAGGCAACGCGCCCGCTGCACCCGCAGCCCCCCACCCTGCGCCGGGCGGGGGGTCACGGGAGGGGGGTTTCAGAATGTGGAGCAAACAGAGGGGGGGGGGAGCGGCGTGGGGAACACGTGTGGGGTTTATCTGGGGCTGGAGCAAAGCCCTGGGGGAGTGGAGGCAGCTGGGAAGGGCAGGGGTGGGGGGGCTGCCCCTGCATCCCCCAGCCCCTCCTGGTCCCCAGCACCTCCTTGGTAGCCGCTGCAGCTCCTCAGGCCCCACTTGCCCAGCGGCTCCTGATGTTCCCCGGCATCTCAGATAAGGGGGTTCCCATGGCGACGGCTCGGGAGGGGACATGCCTGCAGGGTCCACCCCCCCTCAGCTGGACCCCACTGCCGGCCGTTGCCCGCCCCCCCCCGGCGAGGAGGGGACAGTCACGCCCTCGGACCCTTTGCCCCGAGCCCCCGGGGTTCACATCGCCCCCCACGGAGACCCCCCCAGGCCTCACCCCATCGCTGCCCATCCCCCCCCGTGCCTCAGCCGGGGGTGACCCCCCCGCCCGCCTCAGGACCACGGGTGGGGCGGTACCGCCGGGCAGGATTTACCCCCCCGCATCCCACCACCACCCTCCCCCCCCCGCCGGAGCCCCCGCTGGTGGGGGGGAGTGGGGGGGTGGGGCCTGCCCGGTGCCGGTCGTGCGTGGGGCCGCCGCCCCCCCCCGCGCTGCCCGTGTTGTTGTTGTGTCTCGGCCCCGGTGGCGGGGCGGGGCGCGGCCCCGGGCGGGGCGGCGGCGGGGCCGTACTTAAGGCGGGGGCCGGGCGCGGTGCCCGCCCGGCGGAGCGCGCCCCGCGGAGCGCATGGAGCGGCGGTGGGTGCCCCTGGCCCTGCTGGGGCTCGGGCTGTGCTGGGCGGCGGCGGCCGAGCGCCACACCGTCTTCTGGAACAGCTCCAACCTCCGGTGAGTGCCGCTCCCCGGGACCCCCCCGCCGCCGCTGCCGCCCCCCCCCCCCCCCTCCCGGGACCCGGCGGCCCCGAGGGCGCGGACGGCGCTGCTCCCTGCCGGGGCCGGGCGCTCCCCGGCGGCCTTTGTCCGGGGCGGGTGGCGGGGACGGAGCCTCCGTGGGGCTGGGGAAGGGGGAGGGGGGCGGGTCGAGCCCGGTGCTGGGGCGGGGGGGCCGGTGCTGGCGGGCGGCGGGGCCGGCGCTGAGCTCGGCGGGTCGCAGCCGGGGAGCGGCGCGGCCGGTCCAGGTGCGGACCTGGCGGGGGGGGGGGGGGAGCCGGGGGGGCCTTTCCGTTCCCAAGGCCGAGCGGGAGCGGGGCCTCTTCCTTCCCCGCGGGGGTGGCGCGGCGCCAGCCCCGGCGCCGGGGCACAGGGAAGCGTGTTGACAAACACGGGACTGGCCGCGGCTCCCGCCGCCCGGGCAGGATGTGCGGGGGGGGACGGGGACACACGGGGAGCTGACCGGGATCGGCGCCCCCCAACACTCCTCCCCGCCCCCGGCTGTAGGGGTCCACCCCCAGGGTATGACCCCCCGATTGTTGAGGTGTCCCCCCCCTGCGGGGCATCAGTCCCCGTTAGCTGTAGGGGTGTCCCCTCCCCGAGCTGTGCCCCCCTAGGCTGTAGGGGTATCCCCTCCTTGGGCCGTGTCCCCCCCCCCATCAAGACAACCCCCCGGATTGTAGGGCTGCGTGTCCTCTGTCCTGCCCCACCCCCCAGGTGACAAAGGTCTGCAGGATTTGGGGAGCAGGGGAGGCCGCTGCAGCCAGCGAGGTGGGGGGTCGCTGCCAGTCCATCCTCCCCCCCAGCTGGGTGAGGTGTGGGCAGCGAGAGCTGCCCACACCTCCTGGCTCTGGGAGCACTGGGACGGGCAGGGTGCGCGTCCCAGCGGGTCCCCTCCCAGCTCCCCGGCTGCTGGGGCCGCAGGGGAGCACTGGGAGGGGGGGTGCGCTCACCAGCAGTGTGTGAGAGGCCGGTCTGGGGGGGCTTTTCCTCCCAAAGCCAGTCTGGAAACTGTAGGACTCTGCACAGGCCAAGGTGGACCAAAGGTTGCCCCTGCTGTGGGCAAGAGGCCTTGTTAATCAGTGTGGGGGATTTGGGGGTGCAGAGGGGGGTGTTACCCCCACACCTCTGCCCGCTGGAGCTGAGCCCTGCCTGCTCCCCTCCTGCTGCAGGTTCCTGAGGAGCAACTACACGGTGGAGGTGCGTCTCAACGACTACCTGGACATCATCTGCCCGCACTACGAGGAGGGGAGCGTGGACCCCCGCGCTATGGAGCGCTACACCCTCTACCTGGTGGAGCCCGAGGAGTACCGGGCCTGCAAACCCCGCTCCAAGGAGCAGATCCGCTGGGAGTGCGACAAGCCCAGTGCCCTGCACGGCCCCGAAAAGTTCTCCGAGAAGTTCCAGCGCTTCACCCCCTTCACGCTGGGCAAGGAGTTCAAGGAGGGGCACAGCTACTACTACATCTGTGAGTGCCTGGGGGTCTGCCGTGGGGCTGGGGTCCCCGCTGGGCTCCCCCACCCCTTCCCTAACCCGCATCCTCCCTTGCAGCCAAGCCCATCCACCACCACGGGGAAGCCTGCCTGAAGCTGAAGGTGATGGTCGCTGGCAAAGGCAGTGAGTATCGCCTGGACCCCCCTCCGGTGCCCCCCCTTTCCTGCTCTCACAGCGTTGGTGCCCGGCTTGGCCTTTCCTGAGCTGAGTCACGGCCAGGCCGTGGCCCCCAGCCAGCCCCGGGGTGTGGGTACACGTGGCTCTGGTGGGAAGGTGCTGGCGGCCGTGGTGGTGGCGGCGAGGGGGGGGGGGCACGGCCCCCAGTGAAACGTGGCTGCGGGGGGTCGGGGAGCTGCCCTTCACCGGCCTGACCCTGTGTTTGCTTTGCAGCTCAGGCACCGCCTGTCCCTGCCTCTACGCAGAAGGGGAGGATCCAGGCAGGTAGGTTGGTGGCTGCAGGCGGGCAGACGGGTCCGGGCAGCCGTGGGGCTGGCAGGAGAGCCAGGCCGAGCCCAGCCAGGCTGAGCCTGGGGTGATGGGGGGGTCCGGGGAGCGGGGTGTGCTGATGTGCTGCTGGCTTGGGGCCCGTCCTGTCCCTCCGGGATGTGCTCACAGCTCCTCTCTCCTGCAGATGACGCAGCCGCACACGTGCTGAGGAGCGTGGGGCAGAACTCGGCCATGCGGGGCAGCAGCCCCTTCACCTTAATCAGCCTCCTCCTGCCCCTCCTGGTGCCACAGGGGCTGTGAGCTGCCCCGCTGTGCCCGGACGGACCAAGGCTGCAGTCGCTGGGGACGGAACCGGGATGCTCAGGACCGCCGCGGTCCTCGCACGCACCCCGGGGTGACCTGCCCTGCGCACATCTGGGCGAGGAAAGGATTTATCAGTATTACGGAGGGCCCGAAGCCGAGCTGAGCAGCCAAAGCCCTCGGGCTGCCACAGCTCCCCTGGCCCTCGCAGGCAGGATGGTCTCAGCAGGGGGCGGCTGAGCGTGAGCCCAGGACTGGAGGGGCTGCGTGTGCCCTGGACTGGAGGGGAGCAGGGGGCTGGTACCCCTGCCCCAGGAGCTGAGCTTGCCCACCGATGGCCCTCGGGTCTCTCCCCGCTGTGGGCTCAGACTGTGACGTGTCCTGCAGGTGGGGACGCGGTGCTGGGTGCTGCCGGCGCTGGGGGCTGTGGTCCCTCGGTGTCACCAGCTCGGGGAGTCCGGACGTGCTCCAGATGCCTGGCAGCCAGCAGAGCGGGGCTGGAGGAGCCATCCCCCTCCCCACCGTGCTGCGCCCCCTCCCCATCCTTCACCCCATCGCACAGGGGGCGGCGAGAGCTGCCCCCACCCCGGACCTTCCCCTTTCCCCCCCCCTCTGCCGGGTGCTGGAGGGGCCCCCCCACCCCCAGCAGCACCCTGCGTGGGGCGCTTTGCCTGCCCCGATTTGTACAGCTTTCTAACATGGGAGTTTTTATACGATTGTCTTGAATAAATAACCAAGACCACGCTGAGCACCTGGGGGGGGGTGGGGTGGGGGGGTGGGGGCAAAGGGCCTGTCCCCCACACCATGGGGGTGGGCTCTCCTGGCCATGCCTGGCCTTGGGAAGGAGGAATGGCCCATGCAGGGCGTTTGTGCTGGTTAATTAATTAATTGGCTGGTGTTTGCACAGGGCTTTGAAGTGGAAAAGTGCCACAGCAGTGCCAGTGCTATCAGTTGTTTTTATCTGGTGACACAAGGCCCTCCCAGGGGCTGGGGGGGGCTCGTGTTTACCCCTCCCCTGTGTACTGGGATGAGCTTCCAGGCCTGGGGCAGGGGCTGCCCTAATGGGATGGACCAAGGAGGGGGCTTGGATGCAGCTGGAGCCCCCGGGGCTGGGCAGGGGCCATGGCCTGGCCGGGGGTCCTGGACACCACTCCCCCCACCGCCCCCGTGGGGTGGTGGGACCCTGGGGACACGTGGCTGTGGGAATGGGGGTACTCGGGGCATCACAGAGCTGTGGGACCCCCGAGGTGTGAGATGCTGGGGAGGGGCGATCTCGGGAAGTGGGAGCACAGGGATGTGTGACCCCCAGGCACAGGGGTGTGGGGGGACCCCGGGGGTGAAGGGTCCTGGTGAGGGGGGGGGGGGTCACAGTGACAGGAGGCCCCGCGAATTTGGGGTCACAGGGATGTGGGACCCCAGGGCTGCAGGGTCCTGGGGGGGTGGGCCCCCTGTGCTGGGGACATTGGACACCGAGGGTGGGGTCTGTATGTGTTCCCCCCCCCCCCCCAGCCCCCCCAAGCTGTGGGGTGCTGCCGGGGGTGCCCATCGCGGTGGTGTCGGGGCTGCTCGGCCCGATGCGACGGGGCCCGGCGCCACCCCCACCCCCCCACCCCGGTGTCGCGGCCGGTCCCTCCCCCCGGTAGTGCGTCCCGCCCCGCCCCGCCGCGGGCAGCGCCGCCCCCCTCCACGCTGCCGGTGCCCGGTGCCGCGGCCCGGTATGGCCCCGCTGCCGCTGCTCGCCGCCGCCTGCCTGGCCTGCACCCTCGCCATGTTCGGGACCGGCCTGTGAGCGCCCGGGGGGGCGGGCACCGGCGGGGGGGTTGCAATGGGGGGGTTGGGGGTGCAATGGGGAAGGCACCAGGGCCGGTTCGGGGGGTGCGCTGGGGTCCACTGGGGGCTGGCGCAGAGGATTTGGGGGTGCGATGGGGAGGGCACTGGGTCCAATTCAGGGGGCGCGATGGGAGGGGAATCGAGGGGTGCAGGGGAGCAGCGCTGGGGCTGGGGGGTGACAAAGCTGAAGGCAAAGGACACCAGGGAATGGGGGGGCTGGGGGTGCAGGTTGGGGTCAGGGGCTGGAGGAGGGGTCACAGGTGTGTGTGGGGGGGAGGACTGGGATTATTTCAGGGTGCATGTTTTGGGGGGGGGGGGTGCCTGCTGACTGCAAAGATTATAGCCCCCCCAGCGCTGCACCCCCACCCCGTGGTGCCAGGCGCCCAGGAGGCCGCTCCCTTCCTCCGCTCTCCCTAGGTCTGACCTGCGCCAGATGTTGGCAACCAAGAGCGTGGAGAACATCCAGTTCCTGCCCTTCCTCACCACCGATGTCAAGTACAGTGGGGTTGAGCCCTGGGGGGGTCACATGTAATTGGGGGGGGCGGGGGGGGGGGTGTTACATGGCGGTGGGGAGGGCAGAAGCCCCCAGGCTGCAGCGTGAGCACCTCTGCCCTTTGCGCAGCAACCTGAGCTGGTTGGGCTACGGCTGCCTGAAGCAGGACTGGACGCTGATCGCTGTCAATGCCATCGGGGCGGCACTGCAGACCCTCTACATCCTGGCGTACCTCTACTACACCCCCGTGAAGGTGGGGGCCGGCCTGCCTGGGTCAGTGGGGGGGACAGCGGGACCCCCAGCCTGACCGTCCCCCTCCTCTCCATCCCAGCGCCCCGTGCTGCTGCGGAGCCTGCTGCTCCTGGCCGTGCTGGCTGCTGGCTACGGCTACTTCACCCTCCTGATTGGCGACACGCGGACGCGCCTGGCACGCCTGGGGCTCTTCTGTAGCGTCTTCACCATCAGCATGTACCTCTCGCCACTGGCTGATCTGGTGTGTGGGGCTGGGCGAAGGCCTGCGGCAACACCGGGGTCGTCCAGCCCTGGACCAGCCTGACATTTGCTTCTGCAGGCCAAGATTGTCCGGAGCAAGTCGACACGCTGCCTGTCCTTCCCCCTGACCGTCACCACCTTCCTGGCCTCCACCAGCTGGACGCTCTACGGCCTACAGCTCCATGACCCCTACATCATGGTGGGTTGGGGCGGTGGGTGGCCAAGAGATGCTCTCCCATCCCATCCCATCCCATCCCATCCCATCCCATCCCATCCCATCCCATCCCACCCCACCCCACCCTGTCCCGTCCCATCCATCCCTTTTCATCCCATCCCATCCCATCCCATTTCACCCCACCCCACCCCATCCCACCCCATTCCATCCCATCCCATCCCATCCCATCCCATTTTACCCCACCCCACCCCATCCCATCCTGTCCCGTCCTATCCCATCCATCCCTTTTCATCCCATCCCATCCCACCCCACCCCATCCCATCCCATCCCGTCCCATCCCGTGTCCCCGCCGTGGCATTCAGCTGAGCAGTTGGCAGCCGGCCGACCCCCGTCCGGCATCATGTGTGTCACACAGCAGAGCCCGTGACTAGGCTCAGCGAGATGAGTATTGATTTTAATTAATTAGATGGTATAAGGCCAATAAATCTCCCCCGGCAACGCAGGGCTGGTGGAGCAGCGGTGGGGGAGGGCAGCAGCGCTGTGAGCCGGGTAGATCCGTTCCCCCCGCCACGTCCCTCCCGCAGGTCCCGAACGTGCCGGGGATCATCACCAGCGTCGTGCGGTTCTGGCTCTTCTGGCGGTACCCACCGGGCCAGGACAAGCCCTACAGACCCCTGCACGCCTGAGGGGGCCCCGCTGGCCCCCACGTGCTGGCGGATCCATGAAGGATTCCTCCCAACCCTCGCCAGTCTGCTCCGGCGGGGACCGGCCCCAGCCACTGAGCCCCGAGTGCCACCGCGGTGCCGCTGTGCCCCTCGGCCGAGGGCCACCAGCTCCTGGCAGGACCGGGGCCCCAGGAGGGCACCTCCTGCCTCTGATGCCATCGTTCTCCCTCACCGGCGTCCCTCCAGCCCTTCGTCCCTCGGTGATGGTTGGGTCAGTCTCAGCGATGCCTTCGGGGTGCTGGGAGCCCCCCACCCCATCCCTGGGCATGCCACGTGTCCCTGGGGACCCCGGACAGTCTTCCATGCCCGCAACTCTGCCCCAGCACCAGGCTGCGGCTGCTGGGAAGCCCCACATCTCTTTTGTACAAATTTAAGTGCCTTTTAATAAATCAAAGACTCTTCCCAGTGCCTGGTTGTTGTCCCCTCCCTCCTGGCTGGGGGGTGAGTGGGACGGCTCTTGTCCCCACAGCTGCTTTGTCCCCAGGATGGAGAGGGGGGGGTCATCCAGGCACCCCCTGGGCTCTGACAAATCGTCCTCCAGCAGCACCCACTTTCCAGCAGCAACACATCGGCCTTGGACCCAGGAAGGGAACGGGCACAGGGCTGGGTTGGGGCGGGGAGGAGGCGCTGAGGAAGGCAGCGCTGCCTGGGGAGGCTGCTCTGACCCCCCCAGCCTGGGGACACCGGTCGTAGCAGGGAAAGAAAACTCTGTTCTGCAGCTTCAACACGGGGCTTGCTACTGGCCATCACGCTGGCAAACTTACAATCAATTAAAATCCTCACTAAAACCACGATGGATCGAGCGTGCACAAATCAAGCAGCCGTTGGCATCAACCCAAACTCGATTAACAAATTAACAATGATCTGGAATGAAGTTATCAGGCAAGCACATCAGCAGAGGGACAGGAGCATGTTTGGGTGACCAAATTATGCAACAGATGACGAAGCCTCGTGAAAGGGGCAGGAGACCCCCCCCTGTGGCCCAGAGCCCCTTCCTGCAGCTCCGTAGGCGCGGGCAGGTCCTCCAGCCTGGATGACGCAGGCCGGATTAAGGAAGCGGTGACGAGGCCTTTGGCAGCGCCCGCGCTACGGCTCAGACACTCGTTTACACCTTGCGACGTGGCCTGGGAAAAATCGATAAGGAGGCGAGCGGCAGGAACGGGGCCGAGACGAGAGCGGCGGCTGGAGGGGAAGCCGAGCTCCGGCTGCCGGGCTCACCCGGCGTGCTCCATCTTGCCGCCGCCGTGGCCCGCGGAGCCAGTGCTCCCCTCGCCCGCACCGGCTGTGCTTGCAGGTGTCTCTGCCCCAGGGACTTGCCCCGGGGCCGTACCCGCTCCCTGAGCCGCAGAAGCCCCATTTCCCAGTGGGGAGGAGCCCCCGTTCCCCACCTCCTCCAGCATCGGGGTGCAGCACCCAGCCTGGGCGAAGGACTGACCGCCTTGGGAAAGGGCAGCTTTCCCCACTGACGCACCAGGCAGAAACTTGGCTGCCAACCGGTCGCTCCGGCTGGCATGTGCCGCGAGCGGCTGGTGGGAGCGGCCACCATGTGGCCCCACGCACGAGGCCAGAGGCGAGCGGAGAATCTCCCAGGGACGCCAGTGCCTGCAGCAGGCACGTGTCTGTGCAGGGAGAAGCTGCCGCCGTGCTGCTGCCTGCCGAGCTGCTGGAGGGCTGTGAGTAGCTCCTGGATGGCCAGCAGTAGCCTGCAGAGGGCTGTGAGTAGCCCACGGAGGGCTGCTGTCCTCACCCTGCACCAAGGCTGCGGTCCCTGCCCCAGAGTCACCGTTTTGCCGAATCCGGGGCGATGTCACCCCACGAACAGCCCCGCACACAGACCAGAGACCGCGGGAGCTGCCCACCCTGGTCTGAGCTGCCACTGTTGCTCAGGAAACAGCTAATTAGTTGCTCCTGCTAATTAGCCCGAGTCCTCCCTCATGATACCAACTGCTCCTTTTTGCAGAAGGATGCGCAGCCGATAATTAAAAACAAGAAAGTCCTTTGGCTGGTATGCGAAGAAGCCGGGGAGGCTGCCAGGAAGGCAGGCCCCAGCATGCGTCACCACCAGCCGCGCAGCTCTTCCAGCAGGGCCGGCAGCGTGGGTCTCAGGCCCCCCCGGACAGAGGGGCACCCCCAGACAGAGGCCTGCCAGCCCCCTCACCGCCGCAGGGTGCCCGTCCCCCTTCCCGGAGAAGCTCAGTGCGAAGGTGGCGGCAGAGGAGCAGCAGCTGCAGCCGCTGCACGGGCAGGAGCGGGGAGCAGCCCCCCGGCGTGGGCTGAGCCGCCCTGGCAGGCCGGGGGAGACCACAGGCTCTGGGCACTCTGCATTTTAAAGGCTGTGCCGCCTGCTCCACCCAGGCAGACTCTCTCCTCCTTCCCCTGGAAACGGGCCACCAGGACCGGGATGAGTCTTCTCCAGCTCCCACCTGACGGTGCGAACCACATCTGAAGGGCAGGCGGGAATGCGCTCTGCCCGCAGTGCTACCCAGTGCCGCAGGCCTTCGGGGCAAGGCCCGATCCTGCCCTCGCCATCTCACAGCCCTGCCTCTAGAGCCAAGCTCCCAGAAGTTTGGAGAGGGAGAGGCCATGCTGGGCTGGGGCAGCCTCCCTGCAGGGCAGTGGGAGAGCTGAGAAGGGCCTGTGTGGAGACCCCTCCTCTGCGTGGAGCTCCCTGAACACCAGCCTGATGCTGGGGAGAAATCACAGAATCCCAGAGTCATCTGGGTTGGAAAAGCCCTTGAAGCTCCTCCAGCCCAACCATGAACCTCACCCTGACCGTTCCCAACTCCACCAGATCCCTCAGCGCTGGCTCAACCCGACTCTTCAACCCCTCCAGGGATGGGGACTCCCCCCCTGCCCTGGGCAGCCCATTCCAACGCCCAACAACCCCTTCTGCAAAGAAATCCTTCCTAAGAGCCAGTCTGACCCTGCCCTGGCGCAGCTTGAGGCCATTCCCTCTCGGCCTGCCGCTGGGTCCTTGGCTCAAGAGACTCCTCCCCCCTCTCTGCACCCTCCTTTCAGGGAGTTGGAGAGGGCCAGGAGGTCTCCCCTCAGCCTCCTCCAGACTAAACCCCCCCAGTTCCCTCAGGTGCTCCTCGTAAGACATGTTCATGTAAGAAATGAGGGATTTCCCACCAGCGTGGCTTCGAGCAGTGTTGTGGCCTCCTCAGCTGCCCCCAACCCCCAGGCCAGGGCAGCACCGCGCAGGGGAGCTGCAGCTGGAGCCCCCACCCCGCTCTCCCCTGCGCCCCCGCCCCCTGCGAGCACCGTCCACCCCAGGCAGTCACCGTCCCTTCAGCTTTATTGGGGTCAGAAGCGCAGCCCTCGTCGGCGCAGGTCTGCTCGCGCTGCGCTGATGTGCTCCTGCAGCTCGGCGGCCGCCTCCTCGCAGTCGTTGAAGGTGGCCAGGCGGTAGCCCACAGTGGCCAGGGAGTAGCAGCCGAAGGCCACGAGCAGGTAGACAGGCAGGGGCAGCAGGGCCTGCCGGTACGGGGCCGGCAGCCGCAGCCCCGGCGGCGCCAGCGCCAGCGCAGCCCAGGCCGAGCCCAGCAGGGCGAGTCCACACAGCCACTGGCCCAGCTTGGTCATGGCGGCCTGCGGAGAGACGGGCCGTGAGCGCCGGACCGACACCCCCCCGCCGCAACCGGGCCGGGCCGGGCCCGGCCCCTCCGGGGCCTCCTCAGCAGAGCCTGACCCCGAACCCCGCCGGCCCTTCGCCAACCGGCGCCGGGACCCGGCCCCGGCCCCCTCCGAGCCCTCCCGAACCGGTCACAGAACCGGCACCGCCCCCGGCTGCCGGAACCGTCCCCCGCCCCCACCTGGATCGGTCCCGGGGCCCAGCGCCCGCTCTCCCCCCCCCTCGCGCCGTCGCGGGGATGACGTCACGGCAGCGCGCCGCCGCGCGGGGGCCGCTGGGAGCTGGAGTGCGGAGCGGCGCCACGTCGCCCAGCGCATGCGCGGGGGGAGCGGCGGGAGCGGCGGGGCGCCCCCTGCGGGACGGGCGGGCCCGGGCCCGGCCCCGGTGCCGCAGGAAGCGCCGGGCTTTGTCGGCGGCAGCGGCCGAGGCTGCAGGAAGCATCTGGTTTCCTCGGCGTCCGGCCGCGGCGGGTGGCGGGGACCTGGCGTGGGAGCAGCCCCTGCCGGCCCTCCCACGGCTCACGGGGCCTCAGCCCTTCCCACGGCCCCCCCATGCCCCGGGGCCACCCCGGTGCCCGGTGGCTCCCCCCTTGCCCGTCGCGGGGAGGGCACGGACGCCTCTGTTCCCCTGCCAGGTGCCGGCAGCCTTGGCCGTACCAGCGCAGGGGCCTGGTGGCAGCGGAGGATGGAGCTTGCCCCCGCCCCCGCGGCTCCCCCTGCCTCACCGGACCCCCGGGACCCCCGCAGCCCCCCCGCCGTCTCCCTCTGGCCGGGCCAAGCCCCTACGGCACCAGGGCCTGCTCCAACCCGCCCGGCTCCGCTGGGATTTTCCTCCCTTGCAGGTCCAGGCAGACGAGATGCCGTCAGCACATTTTCCCTGTGAGGTGGCGGGGCGGTCGGCGGCTGCCACCCTGCCCTGGCCGCACTCTGCTGGCCCGCGCCGAGCTCCCCCCGCCACCACCGAGGCAGAGAACCCCCCCTCAGGCTCCACCGCAGCCCGGACTGACAAGCGGGACCATTCTCAGCCTCACCGGCACACAGCGGGGCGAGGAAACGGGGCCGAGGGCCGGCGGAGGGACCAAACCCGCAGCAGCTGCGGACAAGAAGCTACAAAGAAATGGCTTTATTGGGCGGCTGAGAGCCCCAGTCCGTCCCGGCGGGGAGGGGGCTGCCCTGGGGAGGGGGCAACAGGACATCAATTCCTCTTCCTGCCTTTGCCAACAGCCTTGGCGGGAGCAGCGACAGGCGCTGCAGACTGGTAGAGAGTGGAGGAGATCTTGTTGATGTAGTAGAGGCCGACCATTGAAAAGATGAGGCTGCGAGGAGAGAACAGAAGAGGCTGCTCAGCTGCTGGTCAGGGTCGAACCGACACTGGGGGGGTTTAGTGTGGAGAAGAGGAGGCTGAGGGGAGACCTCACGGCCCTCTGCAACTCCCTGAAAGGAGGGTGCAGAGAGGGGGGAGGAGTCTCTTGAGCCAAGGACCCAGCGGCAGGCCAAGAGGGAATGGCCTCAAGCTGCGCCAGGGCAGGGTCAGACTGGCTCTTAGGAAGGATTTCTTTGCAGAAGGGGTTGTTGGGCGTTGGAATGGGCTGCCCAGGGCAGGGGGGGAGTCCCCATCCCTGGAGGGGTTGAAGAGTCGGGTTGAGCCAGCACTGAGGGATCTGGTGGAGTTGGGAACAGTCAGTGCCGGGTTAACGATTGGACTAGGTGATCTTCAAGGTCCTTTCCAACCTGGATGATTCTGGGATTCTGTGACACCCTCCTTTCGATCCCACTGCGCTGCGGTGCCACCCTGGGGGTCCCTGGACAGCCTTGGCCCTGTCTGGTGGCCCGTTCCCCTCCCAACGGCAAACACGAGCCATCAGGGTCCCCGGCAGCAGTCCCAGCAGCACAACAGCCGCTCCCCCCGCTCCGGGGCAGGCTCTGGACTTACCAGGTGGTCACGCAGACTCGGTGAATGAGGCCAGAGGCAAAGAGAGCCAGCAAGAGGCAGGTGAGGACTGCAGGGGACAAACAGAAGAGAGAAAAGATGCAGCTGTGCTGCCCCAACACATCAGCCTCGGAGTGACAGGGGCCGGGGCTGCAGCGATGCGGAACAAACCCACCCACGGCATGGGAGAAGCTCGGGGGGAACCACCAGGGTGGGCTCTGCCTTCAGGGCGGGGCTGTGACGCTTTGGTCCCCCAGGCAGCCCCTCACACACCCAGCCCTGCCGCGGGCTGCCACACCCTGACGCCTTCAGAGGGCGGCGTGCTCCCCCCTGCCCCGTGCCCCACCGCAGCACTTACTCTCGGGGAAGATCTTGGCCTGGAAGCCCTTGCCAAAGACGAGGTTCTCCAGGTTGTTGAAGGCCTGGCCGGAGGGTTAAGGGCCATCACGGGGCGCTGCCCCCCCCGGCCCCCTTCCCGCCGCCCCAAAGGATACGGTGAGGGAGCAGACGAAGAGCGCGGAGCCCAGCAGCCCGCCCTGGATGGTCAGCCACTCGGTGGAGGCCAGCTGCCGGCTGTACATCTGCATCCCGGCGAAGAGCAGCAGCGAGAGCAGCGACGAGAGCGCCAGGGACGTGCCCGTGCCTACGGCTGGGGCCGCGGGGCCGCCTCAGCGGGGCCGCCGGGGGCCACCGCGAGGCCTCAGCCGCCCCCCGGGCCGCCCCGCCCCGCCCCGCCCCTCAGGCCCCAGCCGCCCCCCGGGCCCGCCTCGGCCGCCCCGTGCCCCGACCCCCGTCGCCCCCGTTACCCATAGTGCCCCGCGGCGTCGCCCCCGGCCCCGTGTCCGGCCCGTCCCGGTGCCGCGGGTCTGCGCAGGCGCGGTGCGGCGGCGCGCGGAGGGACACGGCGGCAGGCGCGCGGGGTGAAGCGGCCCCGCCCCTCCCGCGGCGCAGCGCTCCGCCGGGCTCCGGCGCCCCCTGGCGGGCGGGCGCGGCGCTGCGGGCCCCGCCGCCTCGAGCGCCCCCTGGCGGCGGGGACAGGCGCAGCGGCGGCCCCGGGGCGGGGGGTGCGGGACAACCCCCCCCCTCCCCCGCGCAGCCACGGCACCGGCCACGGCCACGGCGCCCAGCTCAACCCGCCCGCGGTCCGCCGCTCCCCGAGCCGCGCTGCCGTCCGCACGGGCCCGGCGGGGGGGGCCCGGGGGTGCGGCGGGAGCCTCCCGGTGCCGCCCCCCCGCCGCCGCCGCCGCCGCCGCCGCCGCCGCCGCCGGGGAGGGTCCCGCTGAGCATGCGCGCCGCCGCCCCCCGCCCTTCCCCCGGCTCCGCCGCTCCCTGCAACAGACCGGGGCGTCCGCGGCCGCCGCTGTTGCCGCCGCGGGGACCGGCGCCGGGAGCGGGCGCGGAGCCATGGCTGAAGGCGAGGACCTGCAGACCTTCACTTCCATCATGGACGCGCTCGTCCGCATCAGCGTGAGCGGCGGTGGCGGCGGGGGGGGCGGGGAACGGCACCGCGGGGCGGCCGGGCTGGGCCGGGCTCCCCCGGGCCCGGCATCTCCATGGCAACGCGGCGGGGCCCGATGGAGGGGGCGGCCGGGATGGCGGGGGTGCCCTTGAGGGCCGGGCAGGCCTCGGCGAGGCCTCGGATCCGCGCCCCGACCCACCGGGCAGCGATCCCCGGGGAAGGCCGGCACCGGCCCCCCCCTGCACTGTGCCACCGCCGCGGCCGGACCCCCCGGGGTCGGGAACAGCGGGAGCGCCGGGAGCTGCCTGCACACCCGTGGGCGGGTGCCCCAGTCCCCATCCTGACCCCGATCCCGGTGCCCATCCTGGTCCTGGCTCTGGTCCCAGTGCCGGTCCCGATCCTGGCCCTGGTGCTGGCCGCAGCCCCAATACTGGTCCCAGTCCCAGCCCTGGTCCCCACCCTGGTGCTGGTCCCAGTGCTGGTCCTGATCCTGACCGTGCTGCTGCCCCCAGGCCTGATGCTGGCCCTGATGCTGGTACCAGGCCTGATCACAGACTCGGTGCTGGTCCTGGCTCTGGTCCCAGTGCTGGTCCCGATCCTGGCCCTGGAGCTGGCCCCAGCCCCAATCCCCATCCCAGTAGCAGCCCTGGTCCCCATCCTGGTGCTGGTCCCAGAGGTGGTCCTCATCCTGGCCCTGCTGCTGCTCACAGCCATGATCACAGACTCGGTGCTGGTCCTGGCTCTGGTCCCAGTGCTGGTCTTGATCCTGGCCCTGCTGCTGTCCCCATCCCCAATCCCCATCCGAGTCCCAGCCCTGGCCCCCACCGCTAGTCCCAGTGCTGGTCCTGATCCTGACTGTGCTGCTGCTCCCAGGCCCAATCCTGGCCCTGATGCTCGTCCTCATCCTGGCCCTGCTGCTGCTCCCAGCCATGATCACGGACTCGGTGCTGGTCCTGGCTCTGGTCCCAGTGCCGGTCCCGATCCTGGCCCTGGTGCTGGCCCCAGCCCCAATCCCCATCCCAGTAGCATCCCTGGCCCCCACCCTGGTGCTGTTCCCAGAGCTGGTCCTCATCCTGGCCCTGCTGCTGCTCCCAGCCCTGGTGCTGGTCCTGCTTCTGGTTCTGGTCCCAACGTTGATCCCAGCCACGGTCCCCATCATGGCCCTGGTCCCGGCCGTGGCGGTGACGCTCCCCGCTCTCTCCCCAGACCAGCATGAAGAACATGGAGCGGGAGCTGGTCTGCCCGGTGTGCAAGGAGATGTACAAGCAGCCGCTGGCCCTGCCCTGCGCGCACAACGTCTGCCACGTCTGCGCCAGCGAGGTGCTGCTGCAGCACGGCTACCTCTGCTGCGACCCCACCTCCGAGCCCTCCTCGCCCGCCGCCACCCCGGCCACCCGCAGCCCCCGCCTGGGCCGCCGGGCCGTCCCCAAGCCCGACCGCCTCGACCGACTCCTGAAGTCAGGTGGGACGGCCCCGGAGGGGACGGGGACGGCACCCCCGCGGGCTCCCCCATGGGAGGGCCGAGCGGCTTTGGGGCGCCGCGCCCCGCCTGACGCCCTCCCCGCCTCCATCCCGCAGGCTTTGGCACCTACCCGGGGCGCAAGCGGGGCACCGTGCACCCCCAGACCGTCAGCTTCCCCTGCCCGGCCTGCCAGCGCGACGTGGACCTGGGCGAGCGGGGCCTGGGCAGCCTCTTCCGCAACCTGACGCTGGAGCGGGTGGTGGAGCGCTACCGCCAGACCATCAACATCAGCGCCGCCATCATGTGCCAGTTCTGCAAACCCCCGCAGCTGGAGGCCACCAAGGGCTGCACCGAGTGCAAGTCCAGCTTCTGCAACGAGTGCTTCAAGCTCTACCACCCTTGGGGCACCCAGAAAGCCCAGCACGAGCCCACGCCCCCCACCCTCACCTTCCGCCCCAAGGTATCGTCTTCCTTCCCCGCTCGGGGATTTCGCGGGTGTCGGTGGGGGGGACGCCTTGCGGGGGTGGGTGCGGAGCCCCGCTGAGCTCCCCTGTGCCCACGCAGGGGCTGATGTGCCCGGAGCACAAGGAGGAGGTGACTCACTACTGCAAGACCTGCCAGCGGCTGGTGTGCCAGCTCTGCCGCGTGCGACGCACTCACACCAGCCACAAGATCACCCCGGTGCTCAGCGCCTACCAGGCCCTCAGGGTAAGGGCCGCTGGGACGCGCTCGGGGTCAGGTCGGGGCTCGGCAGGGAGAAATCGGGGGCACCGGCGGAGCCCCGGTGCAGATGGGGTGTGCGGGCGCTTTGTCTCACCTCCTTCCCCGCAGGAGAAGCTGACGAAGAGCCTCGCCTACATCCTGAGCAGCCAGGACACGGTGCAGACCCAGATTGCTGAGCTGGAGGAGACGGTGAAGCACACGGAGGTGAGGGCGGAGGGTGCCTGCGTGTCCCTGAGCCGGGGGGTGGCACTGCCAGCCTGGTCCCCCTCTCGTTTGGATGAGCTGTGGGGGGATGTGGGGTAGGGGAGAACTTTGTAGAGTCGGGCTGAGGGTTGGACTCGCTGATCCCGAGGGGCTTTTCCAGCCTGAGTGATTCTGTGATTCTATATGACTCTATGATTCCTCCTCCCCGGGGCACGCGGCACGCTGACCCTGCCGTGCTCGGCAGGTGAACGGCTTGCAGGCCAAGGAGGAGGTGTCGCAGCTGATCCAGGGGCTGTGCGCCATGCTGGAGGAGAAGCGGGCCACCCTGCTGCAGGCCATCGAGGAGTGCCAGCAGGAGCGGCTGGCCAGCCTGCACTGCCAGATCCAGGAGCACCAGGCCATGCTGGAGAACTCGGGCATGGTGGGCTACGCCCAGGAGGTGCTGAAGGAGACCGACCACCCCTGCTTCGTCCAGGCCGCCAAGCAGCTGCACAACAGGTACCGGGGCGGGTCAGGGCTCTCCGGTGCCCAAAGTGGCCACCGCGTGCCACCCTGATGTCCCTGCTCTCCCACGCCGCAGGATCCTCAGGGCCACTGACTCGCTGCAGAGCTTCCGTCCTGCGGCCACGGCCTCCTTCAGCCACTTCCAGCTGGACGTCAGCAGGGAGCTGAAGCTGCTCACTGACCTGGCCTTCATCCGAGGTAAAGGCAGCAGGACCCGGGCACCGGCTGTGCCCCGTGCGGAGGTGCAGCCCCCGCGGGCAGAGCCCTGCCCGCCTCGGAGCCGGAGCTCGGCCACGGCCACGCTCGGGCGGGCGCTCGCGCATCTGCCGGTCCCCCCCTCCCCGTCAGGGACGGCCCCCGCCCCAGCAGCCCCCCCAAAGCCATCCCTGCCCTGCCCTGTGCCAGCGAGGCCAGGTGAGGGGGCAGGACAGGCAGGGCCGCGGTGCCAGGTAAGGGCAGCAGGAGCGCCGGAGGGTGAGTACGGAGCGGAGGCTGCCCCGCGGCAGGGCAGGCGCTTCCCCGCAGGGCAGGAGCCGCGTGGCCCTGCCGGACCCGCTGGCAACATTTTTCAGACCTGCTTCTACCTCTCTTTGTTTATAGGCTGCGGCCGCTGCTGAGTCGTCACCGAAGTAACTGAGGCAAGTCACATCCCTGCCCCAGAGCCGGCCCCGCTCTCTCTGTCCCATCCCGCCCTGTCCCCGCTCCGCCGCCATCCTCCATCCCCCTCCCGCCCGCAGGTGGTGGCAGGTGGTGGCTCTGAGCCCCCCTCCATCTGCTGCCTCTGCTCCTGCCCTCCCGCCCTCCCCTCGCCCCATTTCCATCCCCTGCTCGCTCCATTTCCGTCCCCTTCCTTCCTCGCTCCATTTCCGTCCTCTCTCGCCCCATTTCTGTCCCCCTGCTCACCCCATTTCCCTTCCCCTTGTCACCCCATCTCTGTCCCTCTCCTCACCCCATTTCCGTCCCCCTCCTCACCCCATTTCCCTTTCCCTTGTCACCCCATCTCCATCCTTCTCCTCGCCCCGTTTCTGTCCCCTTCCTCACCCCATTTCCATCCCCTTCCTTGCTCCATTTCCATCCTCTTTTGCCCCATTTCTGTCGCCCTCCTCGCCCCATTTCCTTTCTCCTCTCACCCCATTTCCATCCCCCTCCTCACCCCATTTCTGTCCCTCTCCTCACCCCGTCTCCATCCCTCTCTCACCCCACTTCTCTCCCCCTCTCACCCCATCTCCATCCCCCTCTCACCCCATTTCCATCCCCCTCCTCACCCCATCTCTGTCCCCCTCTCACCCCCTTTCTGTCCCCCTCCTCACCCCATCTCCATCCCCCTCTCACCCCACTTCCCTCCCCCTTCTCACCCCATCTCCGTCCCCCTCTCGCCCCATTTCCATCCCCCTCCTCACCCCACTTCCACCCTGCCTCCCTGCTCCCACCACACCGCCAGCATCTTCACGCCCCCCCGCCATCCCCATCTCCTCCCCTCCTCCTCTTCTGCTGCCTCCATCCTCTCTCTTTCTCTCTCTCTCCTCCCTCCCCGACTTGCACTCAGCCTGTCTGGTCCCTGGAGCCCCACAGCAGCGAGCTCCTCTGTCTCCCCGACTCGCTCTCCTCTGGTGCCTACACACGGTCTCCGCAGTCAGATCCCCCCTAGACTCCTGCTGGTTGTGCGTCCGTGCGTCCGTCCGGAATGCCCCCTCCCTGCGTCTGGCTGCCTCCCCGCCTGCCGGGGGGGGGGATGCTGCCTGATGCCCGCCGGTGCCTCTCCCCGCAGCGCCCGAGGCCCCCGTCATCGACACGCAGCGCACCTACGCCTACGACCAGATCTTCCTGTGCTGGCGGCTGCCGCAGCACTCGCCGCCCGCCTGGCACTACACGGTGGAGTATCGCAAGACGGACGCCAAGGCCAAGGGGCTGAAGCTGTGGCAGCGGCGGGAGGAGGTGCGCGGCACCAGCGCCCTCGTCGAGTACCTGGACACCGACAGCGTCTACGTGCTCCGGGTGAAGGGCTGCAACAAGGCGGGTTTTGGGGAGTACAGCGAGGATATCTACCTGCACACGCCACCCGCCCCAGGTGAGGGGTGTGGGGAGAGGGGGGGGGGCTTGGAGCACCCCGCCGGCTGCTGGTGCCATCCTCACCCCCTCCTCCTCCTCTCCGCAGTCCTCAACTTCTTCCTGGACAACCGCTGGGGCTTCAACCGGGACCGCCTGGCCATCAGCAAGGACCAGCGCGCTGTGCGCAGCGTCCCTGGCATCCCCATGCTCTTCGCCGCCGAGCGCCTGATGACCAGTTGCCACCTCTCCATCGACCTGGTCATCGGCGATGTGGCCATCACGCAGGGCAAGAGCTACTGGGCCTGTTGCGTGGATCCCAGCTCCTACCTGGTGAAGGTGGGGGTGGGGCTGGAGAGCAAGCTGCAGGAGTGGTTCCAGGTGCCGCAGGACGTGGTGAGCCCCAGGTGAGCGGCGCCGGGGGGGAGCTTGGGGGGTGCCCAGGGGAGCCCCAGCTTGTCCCTCACCAAGACTGGCCCCTTCCCCTGCCACAGGTACGACCCCGACAGCGGCCACGACAGCGGGGCGGAGGATACGACGGTGGAGGCGCCCCCCCCCTACGCCTTCCTCACCATCGGCATGGGCAAGATCTTGCTCTCGCACGGGTCGGCGCTCACCTCCCGCGACCCCAACGGCTGCACCGTGCCCTTGCCCCCGCGCATCGGCATCTGCCTGGACTACGAGCAGGGCAAGGTGAGCTTCTACGACGCCGTCTCCTTCCGCGAGCTCTGGGAGTGCGGCGTGGACTGCTCGGGGCCCGTCTGTCCTGCCTTCTGCTTCATCGGAGGGGGGGCCCTGCATCTCCAGGAGCTGGTGGCCAACAAGCAGGAGCGTAAAGTGACCATCGGGGGCTTCGCCAAGCTGGACTGAGCCGTGCCCGTGCTCCCCGCACGCGCGCCGGCCGTCACCCCCGATTGCCTAGAGAGCTCTAGGGCCTGGGGGGGGACAGGAGCGAGCAGGGAGCAGAGCGCAGGGAGGGCAGCCCTGGCCCTGCCGCCGCTGGGAACGGGCCAGGTGTTTGTTTTGCGGGGTGGGGGGGGGGATGGGGACAGCTCTGCCGTCCCCTCCTCTCCCTCCCTGCCTGCCCCCTTCTCCAGTTCGGCTGGAGGCTGCTCTGAGCTGGGGCCACGGGCAGGGCTGGGCAGAGGGTCAGCCCTAGAGACGGACCAGGGAGGGGGGTGCGAGCGGGACGCGGGGCTGCGCAGGGAGGGGGGTGGCAGGTGACAGTGGGGGTGATGGTGGGGGGGAGAGGCTGGGTGCTGGCTGGGGTGGGGGAGGCAGCTGGGCTTGGGGAGAGAGGGTGGGGGGAGGCTGGGCTGGAACAAGGTGTGAAGATTTTTTTTAAAATGGCTCATTTTCAATGTGGCTCACCCGGCTGCAGCGCCGTGGCCAGGCACAGCCACTGCGGCCGGGCACGGCTGCCGCTGGGTCCCTCCCACGGGCTACTGGGCTGTGGGACCTTGATGCCCACTGCCCTCCCCTGGGGCCCGCTGGCTGCTCTGCCCTGTCCCCAGGGGAGCCACGTGCTTGGCCAGCCCTGCCTGTGCCCCTGCCTGCACGTGCTCCGGAGGGACGCGCTCGGTCCCCGTTACACCGCTCAGTGCCAAACCACACGCAGCCGGGGCAGGCTGGGGCTGCGGGGTCAGGATCCGACCCGGCCGGGAGCCGCGCAGGGCCACCATCCACCGCGGGGGCCCGTGCCGGCGGTCTCGTGCCAGGATCCGTCCGAGCTGCTGTAGTTTCTCCTGGGTTCTGTTACAATTGCTGTATTTTCATGGTTTCCTACAATAAACTGCAATGCCAGACTCCTCCAGAGCCACCCCAGGGCAGAGGGCAGCCACCCTGCAGGGAGCACCGGCCCTGGAGGGGGGGGGGGGGGGGGGGGGGGGGGGCTGTGGGGTGCTGGCCGCTCCCCGGGGTGCGGTGCCCAGCGGTGAGGCCGTGGGGCTGGGCTGTCCTTCGGCCCGTGGCCAGCAGGGGCCAATCCTGCCCAGAAAAGGGCCCAGGGCAGCCGGGGCAGTGCTGACGTGTCCAGTCCCTGCCCACGCTCTGCCCGGCCACGTGGCTGCTGCCGCCCTGTTCGGGGGTGTCGGGGTGCCCCTGGACCAGCCACCAGCTGGGCCTAGAGAAAGGGGAGGTGGGGGGGGGGGGTCCCAAGGGTGGCTGGTCCAGCCTGGAGGGGGGATGCTGGGTGCTGGGGCATCTTCTCGGGGTGGGTAACGGGGGGGTGGTGCCCCACCCGGGTACCTGCATCCCGTGGGGCAGGCGGAGGAGCCCCATGTGGGGTCGGGCCCCACCCCGGGCTGGCGCCTGTCCCCGGGGAACAGGGGCCCCCTCAGTTGGGAGCGGGGTGCTGGCCGGGCTGGGCTCCCTGGGAACAGGCGGCTCTTTGTAGGGCCCGGCCCTGGTTCCTGTTTCGATTCCTGCGGGCCCTGCCCAGGGCTGGGGGGGGCGGGTTGGAGCAGGGTGGGGGTACACACAGCCCTGCCCAGCCCCATGCAGCAGCAGCAGCCACCCCCTGCACCCCGTGGGGCCCTGCCCTGGGCACCGACCTCATCCCCGACAGGCAGCAGGGCTGGGGGGGGGGCGCGGGGCCGGGGGTGGGGGGCAGATGTGACCCTGTGCCACAGGTCCGTGCTGGTTTTAGCTTTTCCCTGTCCTGGCCTGCAAGGGCAGGATCCGGGGCTGCGTGTGTCCCCCCCCATCATCCTGCTGTTCATGTGCACGCAGAGACCCCCCCCACCCCCCGCCAAAGCCCTCCCTGTGCCAAACATCGCAGCTCCTGCATCAATCCCCCCCCCCCTCAGGGTGCACCCTGGCCCTGAGCCCCCCCCACCACCCCGCCGAGCTGGAAAGCTGCTGGGTTTCGCTGTTGCTGTTGGCAACTCTGGCTATCGGCAAAGCGCATGGAAAACCAAAAGCAGCACAGACATCACCCCCCCCCCGCCCCCCCCCCCCAAGCTTCAGGGCTTGCGTCACCCCCTCTCACCAGGCAGCCCCCCTCCCCCGCCCCAGAGCCCCCCCAGCCCCTTGCCCGCACCCCAGCATGGTCCAAGCACCTCCTGGCACATGTCGGGGGGCCCAGGCACCCAGCGCGGCCCCGTTCTGCCCCCCCGAGCCCCCGTGCCGTGGCCGAGGCGCCCAGTGGCCACACGCTGCCGGGCCGGTGGCAGGGCTGGTTCCCGGCAAAGCGCCTGGCTCCACGCCTGAGCTCACAAGCGATTTCTTTGGGGAAGGTTCGTTTCCTTGTTTTTCTGCCTTTTCAGTGGTTGCCAAAACCCTCCCAGCCCCCAGCATGGGCCCAGCCCAAACCGGGACTGCTGGGGGGCGGGGGTGGGGGGCCACCCCCTCTGCTCAGGGCACGGCCATCCCGAAGGCTTGTGCCCAGGCGCAGCCCAGCACATGGCCCCGAGCCAGGCAGGCAAGGACCCGCTTTGGTCCCCAGCCCCGCTGGGGGCACCCCGCTGACCTTGGCACATCCCACAGCCCCGCCGCGCTCCCCCCAAACCTCTTTCGGGGTTCACGCAGGGTTTGAAGAACCCTGAGCCCAGGCCAGGCAGGGCAGGGGAGGGGACCAGCCGGGCTCGGACACGGCTGTGTGCTCGCCCGCGACACACGTCCAGGCTTCGCAGCGCTGGCCCCGCCGCTTGCCGGGCCCTTCGTCACCTTTACGTTCCGCTCGTGCAGCCGGGGATAACCAGTTGCACCGAATGAGACGTGTTTGCTCACGAGACAGAAACCGAGAGTGTGGGATGTGAGCAAGAGGGACGGCATCCCGGCAGGACACGGTCACACCCAGGGGGACGCAGGGGACGGGGGCACCACCCACACCCCGGCGACTGAAGGTGCAATGACAGCAAGTGGGAAACAACCCCAGCACGAACCCCGGGTCTGCCCGGACTGAGAAATGAGAGCGCCCCCCCCCCAAGCTGAGGTCACTTGGGTGGGTGACAGCCACGCTGGGGGTGTCCCACCAGTCACTCCCCGAGGAGAGGCACCCGCTGTGCTGGGGAGGCCCCCGAGGCATCACGGTGCACCCCACACCCATCCTCTTACTGTGAATTGTGATAAATAAACCACGGCCAAGGACCCCGCCACCCTCTTCCCCGCAGAGCCGAGCCTTGCGCTGACACCCTGCATATATATATTTATATAAAATAACACCACAAAAAGAGCAATTGAATCCCCAGGGGTGACCACAGGGGAGCATGAGCCCGGACCCCCACCCATAGCACGGAGCAGGGTTGCAAAGCCAAGCGAGTGAGGGGGCTGGGGGGTGCGGGGGACCCTCCCTCCTCCCACCCCGAATCTTTGTTCATCCAGTTCTGTCATGCGCAAGAATCCGGCTGCTCCAGAACCATCCGGGGCCGGTGCTGCTCCCCCGGGAGTGGGGGGCCGTGGCCACCCCCTCCCCTCGGCAGCTGCCCTCCGTCCCAGCGCGTCCTCAGAGGTTGTCAGAGGTGGGGGTAGAGTTGGTGTAGGTGAAGGTGCCGGCCCCCGCGCCGTTGCTGCTGGCCACCTGGGAGGGAGCAGTGAGGGGGGGTTAGAGCCGGGCTGAGCCCCCCCGAGGGCAGCGGGGGAGCCCCCACACCCTCACCGATGCCACCACATACAGCCTGGTGCTCAGCTGAAAAATGTACCCCCCGCCTGGTGGGCAGCTGCCCCCACCCCAGCAGGCACCCAGAGCCCCCATGAGCCCCCGAGCCCCCCCGGGCGCAGGAGCTGGCAGAGGAGCTGAAGTGGCCCCGGCGTGTTCCTCTCGTCCTGCGTGATAAGCCTGCCCGGCAAGAGCAAAGGTAAATATTTACCCAGGCCCCTGGTATTTGAACAGGGCGAGCTGCTCGCACGGAGCCAAGGCGCTGGATACAGCCCCCGCCCGCAGCACCAGCGCGTAGGGGAGCGCAGCGCGCCGGGGGGGACGGGGACAGCCCCCCCAAACCCCACCTCACTGGGGGGAGCCGTGCCCTTGGCGTGTGCAGGCAGCTCCTAAAGCTGCACCTGCAGGACTCAGAGCCGCTGGTGGGGGATACGGGGTGCAGGGTACGGGGATCAGCGCCCCCCCCCAGCCCTGCACTGCCCAGGCCCCAGCCCCACTCCCCAGCCGTGGCAGGAGGATGCCCCGACTCCGGCAGATACGAGGGTCCGGCTGGGACGCGGCTGAGCCTGAGAAGGGGCAGCGTGATCCGGCAGCGAACCCCCCGCCCGCTGCGCAGGGCTGGGCACGGGGAGCAGCCGCCCAAGGTCATGGGGAGCTCCCCAAAGCCGGGCCGGGTCTGCCAGCGCCGGCGCCGCTGCTCCATCCAGGCATGAAAGTTACTCTCACCTCCCAGCCAGGAGGGGACCGGCGTGGGGCGGGCTCCCAGGGTCACCATCCTCTGCCTCACCAGCTCCGTTAGCCATTAACCCAGCGGTCAAGGGACCTGCCCAGCTGCACCGAAAAGCACCTTCCCCTGCACCACTCCGGCCCCAGGACGCCGGGCACAAGCAGCCCCGAGGACGGTGGCACTTTGGCTCTCACCTGGCTGTAGGGGTTGGGTTTGCTGTTGGGTGAGACGTAGCGCCCGTGGCTCTGGTACGGGGGGTACTCGGCCATGGGGTGGTAGGAGTCCTTCGTGCTGAAGAGGTCCAGCTTCCCTTGGCTTTTCCGGCGGCAGGTGCAGGAGGTCTGAGGGTGAGGGAAGGGGTTGGGGGGCTGACGGCGTGGGGATGGGGACAGGGGATCCACCAGCAGAAGGCAGGTGAGGGCAGGGATGGGGATGGGGCACTCACCATCAGAAGGCAGGTGAGGATGCTCAGCAGCAGCAGGATGCAGACCAGGACCAGCAGAGCAATGGCCCAGTCCGGGACCGCAGGCACTGGTGCTGGCGACGTCACCTCCCCAGCGCCTGAAAGAGGGTCAGAGCCATGGCTGCACCGCCGGGCAGAGCTGCCAAACAGCCAAAGACCCCTGAGAGACCCCCAGGACGGAGTGCGAGGGGACCGACGGGGACCAGTCGGTCTTCCCAGTGCTGTCTGCCACGGGCACTGGGAAACTGCATCGGCTCTGCCAGCCCTGAGCCTGTCCCACCACCGAGGAGCCTCCCAGAGCACCCCCGCGGGTCTCCGTCTGCCCTCGCGCCCCCAGCCCGAAGCTCCCGCTCACTGTAGATGCTGGCCAGCTGCAGGTCCATGATGAAGCCTTTCTGGTCCAGTCTGTCCCTCAGCTGCTGCTCAATGACATCGCTGGTGATGGTTTCATTGCTGTGCCCAAACACGAGGGTGGACTGCACCTCCACCGAGCCGTGGCTGCCCGCGAGAGGAAGCGTTAGCGCCGGATCGCCGCCCCACGCGAGGGGCTCCGCGCTGCACAGCTGGGACACGACGGCCCCCGCAGCCGGAGCCGCCGGCCTGCTCACCTGAAACGGAGCTCGCTGCATCCCTTGTAGGTCTGCCTGCCGATGCAGCTCACGCAGCCAAAGACATTTTCGAACTGGAACAAAGCGTGGGGATGACGGTCACCTCCCCGGCAGATGCCCCCTCCCTCCCGTCCCCTTGCCGCTCCCCCTTGCAGAACCGTCCGGGGGTGCTGAGGCAGCAGAGCGGATGCTCGGGGCACATTCATGGGGAGTCCCAATGGGAGGCGGCTCCTTCCCGGGGTCTTTGCTCACCCGGGGAGCTCGTGGGCAGGGCTGGGACTCACCATTCTCAGGATGGTGTAGCTCAGGCTCTTGTACTCCTTCGACGTGGGGTCGCGCAGGCTCTCGTTGAAGCTCCTGTTGAGGATGCGGAAGGACAGCGGGACGCGGAGGAGCAGCTGGACGTCGGTGGGAAGCAGAGCCGCGGCTTTGCTGGGTTTGGGACTGCCGCTGCCGCCCAGCACAGCCGTGGGGGTCTGTCTGGGAGCCGTACTGCCCTGAGAGGTGACAGAGGTCTTCCGTGTGGGTGCGACCTGAGAGCTGCTGCTCCCGTTGCCTTTGGTGCTGGAGATGGGGATCACCGTGCCACCCCCCACGGTGGGCGCTGCGGAGCTGCTGTTGGTTGTGTTGGTGCCCAAGGGGGGGACCCAGCTGCTGCCGTTTGTGGTGGCGTTGGTGGGGGAGCTGGTGGCACTGCTAGAGACAGGCACGGCCGTGCTGTTGGCTGTGCTATTGCCTGCGGAGCTGTTGCTGGACTGGAAGTTTGTGGCATTGCCTGTAGTGGGGGAGACTGTGGTGTGGGAGGATACGGAGGTTTGGATCCCGTTGTCGTTCGTGTTTTTATGGATCAAGATCTTTAGAACAGTGATCATGGGGGTGGTGGTCGTCTCGGTGGTCATCTCCGTGGTGGTCGTGTCAGCCACGGTTGTCTCCGTGGTGGTTGTGTCAGCCATGGTCGTCTCCGGGGTGCTCTCGGTCGTGGTCATGGCGTGTGTACCTAGAGGGCACAAACCTAGAGCTGGGACTGCAGCACCCCTTTGGGAAGTTTTTATACAACACGAGTCCTCAGCTGGACGCTCCCCTGGGCCATGAGGAGCTGAGGAGCACCACAACCTCCAGGAACCGACCACTGGCCCATGAGACCAAGACGACCTTCAGGAACCCCCCCAACCAGGGCTCGTGCTGGGCACACGTGACACCACCGAGGGTCCGGGCAGCGCTGCCTGAGCAGCTGACACCGGCTCCATGCCCAGCCCTGTGGGCCCCCCTCATCCTCGGGTGACCCCGCCACACCGGGGGGCTCAGGCAGCTCCCCCCCCCCCCAAATAAAACCTCTTTTGCTGTGGGTCGCTGGGCTGGGAGGGTGAGGTGCCACCTGTGCCTCCCCCCGCACCCGCATGGCCTGGCTACTGGCCAGTGCTGGTGGCTCCCGGGCGGTTTCCCAGTGGGTGCCACAGGAGCCGGTGGCGCTGGAGGAGGCCCCGGGGTCCGGACGGCTCACCCAGACACACCTGCATACCAGCCTGCGAGCCCCGGGCGCAGCCTGCTCTGGCTGGTCCTGGCCCAGCCCGGCTGCCCGGCCCCGGCCGATCCTTTCAGACACGGCTAAGAGGGGCCACGGGCTGAGCGTGGTTCCCAGGTCCCGGCTTTGCTGGGCACAACCAGCCTTGGGGTGCTGCACCCCAGGGCCAGGCCAGGAGAGGCGGCAAGCTCCCTGCTGCCAGCGTGCCGAGGGCCACCAGCTCTGGTGTCCCCTGGTCCCCACTCAGAAATCAGCCCAGGGGACCCCGCTCCCATCCCCCTGCCCTGTTACCTCCCCCCTTGCCCAGGTCTCAGCCTGCTCCCTCCCCTCGGGGTGCTGTCACCCCCACCCCCTCACCTGCGCCCAGCACCAGCAGCAGCAGAAGGGTGCTGAACGCCATGGGCTTCGTCCCGGGGGTCCCGGTGCCTCTCGGGGCTCTGCGGCAGTGGCTGCTCTCCCGTTAGCCAGCGGCACGTTCCGCAATCCGGGATCAGGAACTGGCGGCTCGGCAGCGGCGGGCGCTTTATAGAGCACCTGGAGCAGGTGGGGAGGCCCCACCCCGCCGCTGGCCCCGGAAGGGGGGGTCCCTCTGCCCCACTCGGCACAGGGCACAGGGGTGCCACCTCGCCAACGGGGCCCCAGCGGCATCCTCCCACCAGGTTGGGTCCCCCGTGTTCCCCCGGCTTGGGGGGACACCACTGGCAGTGTCCCTGTGCTGCAGGTGGACGCAGCCTCAGGCGGGGGCACGGGGAAGGGGCAGTGGCTGAGCATCCCTGTGCAGGGGTGGGGGGCAGCGTCTGCCCGGCCCCATGGGCTGAGCCATGGCCCCCAGGTCCTGGTGGGGGGCACAGGGGGGACAGAGCCCCCCAGCCCCTCGTGCAGGGCAGGGGGGCCCCATCCTCTGGCTCAGCCCGGGGTTAATCATTACCGGCCAGCCACCGCCTCGCCCTACGCTCAAATAAACACCGGTGATACCCCCCGAAATGCTTACGCAGGTGGGGCCCAGGGCCCCACAAAATCCCAGTACCTCCCAGTAACCTCCCTGCCAGGTTCCAGGGCCCCCCCCGCCTCACGTATGAGGTGCCTCAGCAGGCACAAGACCCTCCGTCCCCTCAGGACACGGCCCCTGGCCCAGGCTGGTGCCAAACAGGATGCCGATGTTCCACCCCAGAGGTACCAAGTGCCACCCGTGCCGGGGCACAGGGCCCCCGTCCTCTCTGGTGACACGTGCTCCTGGCACGGCCAGACCACACGGGCCTTTCTGGTCCCTCCCTGCCCCTGCCCTGGGGGAGAGTCCCGATTCCCAGGGAGGGCCCCAATTCTCAGGGAGGGCTTGGTGGGGGCCCCCGTGCCCGGCATCCTGCCCAGCCCACGTGGAGCCGAACTGCCACCTTGGCTGTGCTGGGGGGGGGGGTTGAGGTGTCGGCGTGAAGGGGAGTGGAGAGGAGGTGACCCTCCTTGCTGCAGTAACGGTGGGGCACAGGATGGGTGGCTGGGGCATCAGCATGGGTGAGGTGGGACCCAGCTGTACCCAATCCCCCGACGGGGTGCACGGCCTTGGTGCCAGGCAGGGGGAACACGGGCAGGGCGCAGGCAGGGCGCGGGCAGCAGGCTCTGCGGGGAAGCGCAGGCAGCGATGCTGACCCCCACCACCCTCGCCCAGGTTGCTGCGCGCTCCCACCCCCGCCGTGTCCTGCTCTTTGTGCCCACCCCGGGTTCAGGTCGGTAGCGGGGATGCAGCTCCCGGGCCGTGACCCCCAGAGCCCCCCCCATTCCCCCAGCCTGCTCACAGCGGGGGTTCAGGGTTCAGAGAACCCCAGCGGACACGCTGCGGGGGAGGAGCTGAGGGGAAGGAACGGGGCGGCCCCGCAGAGCCACGTCCCCGGAGGGCACCCCCCAGCACCCCCGTCCCACGCCAGCCACCACCCACCCAGCACCGCGCTCGGGGGCCGTACCGGGGCCCCCCCACGCGTGTCCGCAGGGCTGAGCGGGACCGGGGGGGGGGTCCCCGGCCGCCCCGTCCCCACGGCCCCAGCGCCGCTTGAGCTGCGGTGCCCCCTGGCGGGCGCGACCCCACCCAACGCTCTCCCCCCCGCGCCCCGGCTCCACCGAGCGGGACCGGGAGCGGGGCCCACGGACGCCCCTCGCAGCTGGTGGGGGGGAGCCGCACGACCCCCGCCCCGCCCCACCCCACCGTGTCCCCCCCCCGGAGGACGGGGCGGTCGGCACCGAGCGCCGATTTCACCTGCCCCGGCCCCGCACAGGTGCGCGCAGCGCCGCCGTGATGCCCCGGTACCCCCGGGGCACCGCCCGCTCCCCGTCCCGTTGCGACCCCCGGGGCGGCAACGGGCAACGGACAACGGGCAGCGGCGGGGCAGCGCCGCGTTGCCCTTTTAAGAGGGGGCCCGGGGCCGCCGCGCCCATTGTCGCCGCCGCGGGGCGGGGGGGGGCCGGGCCGGTGCCGGTGCCGGCCCCGCGCGCTCCGGGGCGGAGAAGTGGGGGGGGGGGGGGCACATTCCGCCGCGTTGCCGGGACACCCGTCGCCATGGCGACCGGGCACTGCCGCCGGGGCTCGGCGCGCGCCGCGCAGTTCCCACGGAGCGGCCCGAGCGGCGGCGGCGGCGGCTCCGCTCCCTCCGGGGCGGCGGGAGGGACGGGATGCGGTGCAGTGTTGTGCTCTCGCCTACCAATATTGCACTCGTCCCGGCCTCCCGCCGCCACGGGCTCCGCCGGCGGAACCGGCCGGGCACCGGGCGCTCCCCCCCGCCCCACCCCCGCGACGAGCACCGGGAGAACGGCGACGTAGAACCGAGAGCACGGGGAGAAGAGGGGAGGGGAGGGGGGGGCCCAGCGCCCTCTCGGGGCACCAGGACCCCCCCCAGGAACCGGGCGCGCAGGCTAGAAAACACTCAAAACTTTATGGCCAGACTTCGGGCAGCGCCCGGGGTGGGGGGGTGGGGGGGGGCAGCCCCGCCACCCGTGGGGCCGCGCTCGCCCTGCTGCCGGCCGCACGCGCCGGTACCGGCAGTGCAAAGTCCGCGGGGGGCCGGGAGCGGAGCCCGGTCGGGAGGAGCTGCGGGGCCCGGAGCGTCCCTGGGTGCCGCTGGCGGGGGGGGCCCGGACCGGGCGCGGCCCCTCACTCGCGTCCCTCCAGCAAGAACCGGCGAAAGGGCTCGAAGTCGGCGGGAATCGTGTCTGTGGGGAGCGGGGGGGGGATGTCAGGAGCCGGGGGCAGCCCAACCCCCGGTAAGCGGGAAATCCCCCCCCGCCCCGGCCCAGGACCGGCCCCCGCAGCAGGGGCGAGGGGGGAGATGCTCTGCGAGGTGTCGGCCCCCGGGGCGGTGCGGGGGGGGGTCGCGGTGGCCCCGCGGAGGGGGGAGCCCGTGCTCACCGTTGCAGCGGTACTGCAGGTTGGACCAGATGATGTTCTCCTGGGAGAAGCAGAAGACCCCCAGCCGCCCCCCGCGCATGGTGGTGTCGATGATCACCCCGGAGTCGGCCACCAGCCGCGGGCCCTCGTACAGCCGCACCCTGCGGGAGGGGAACGGCCCGGCCCGGCCGGTCAGCGGGGAACCGGGACCCTACCGGGGCCAGCGCCGGGCAGCGCGACCCGGGGCTGGGGGGTGGGGTGGGGTGGGGGGGGTGGGGTACCGGGCTGGGGCCGGGGCATCCCTCCCCGGGGTGGGATGGGGGCACCGGACCGGGGACGGGACATCCCGCGGGGGCTGGGATGGGGGCCCCCCGCCGTGGGCGGGATGGAGTCCCCCCTCCCCTCCCTCCCCGCGCCGCCCCCGTCCCGGCCCCGCCGCCTTTGTCGGCCGCTTTGCATGTGAAAGGCGCCGGCGGCCGGCGAGGTCGCCATGGCGACGGGACAATGGCCGCGGGGGCCCGACGGGGCGGACGGGCCCGGCCCGCGGAGCCTCCCCGCGGCGGCCGCCCCGACGGGATCCTTAAAGGGGAAACGCGCCTGCGGCTTCCCCGGGACAGGGCCCCTCCCCACGGCCGCCATCCCCCCACTGGTGTGGTCCCACCGGGGCTGGACCCCTCCCCGCAGCCAGCACCCCCCCCCGGGGCTGGACCGTGTCTCCGCGGCCAGCATCCTCCCCTCCCAGGTGGCCCCACCAAGGGGGACCCTGGCCCGATGGCCAGCACCCCCTCACTGGGGTGCTGCCCCCGGGGCTGGACCCTTCCCCAGCAGCCAGCATCCTCCCCCTGTGCCACGTCCAGAGCCCCCCCATCCCAGCAGCTTCCGTGCCCCCCCACTCCGTGGCCAGCCCCTGCTCACCTGATGTAGCCCACCTGGGGCCTGTGGGCCAGTTGCCAGCGGTAGGACGTCTTGTCCCGCCAGCCCACGTTACGTGGGTCCTTCCAGAGCAGGCGGACGTGGTCGGGCGTGTGGCCCGTGTGCCACAGCGCGTTGCGCAGATGCTCCCCGGGGCCTGTTGAGGATTTCACTGCCTGTGGGTGCAGGGGGGAGGTCAGGGGGGGGACCTGGCCGGGGCGGGGGGCCCAACCCAGCCTGTGGGGTGGCCAACACCCACCTTGAGCTGCAGCCCCGGCTCGGCCACGGCGCGGAAGGGGGTGGCCTGCCAGTACGTCTGCTCTGTTTGCTTCCACATCACCACGTAGAAGCTGGCGCTGTCCTGGTAGCTGAAGATGAAGCCAGCATAGTCATCGTCGGTGACGGTGTTGACGTGGAAGGTGCCCTCGAAGTCCACCCCATTGAAGGCCGTGTAGCCTACAGGCAGGCAAACGCTGCAAGGAGCCCTCTCCCCCCCAGCACGGGACCCCGCACCCCAGCTCCCTCCAGCCGCCCCTTCACCCCGCTGCGGGGCAAAGAACCGGCCCCCACTGGGGGAGCAGGAGTAGGGGGGCTGCCCCACGGGGGCTGCAGCTGGGAGAGCGTCTCTTACCAACAGCCAAGCCGGGGTCACTGTTCATGGTCTGCACGATCTCCATGCCCTGGGAGGGGGGGGACAGCTGGGTGAGGGGCATCCCCAGGGACCTCCTGGCCCCCCTCTCCTCCCACCCCAGCAGCGCAGTCTCCAGAAACACGGGGGGCAGCACCCACACCTGGTTGAGGACAACCCAGTTGGGATCGATCTGGGCATCCCCCTCGGGGTCGAGGATGACGGTCTGGTAGGCGCGGAAGTCGGTCAGCGTCACCTCGGCGCTCTCGGGACACACGTCCAGCTGGTCCACCACCGTGTCGTTGTCGAAGTCCTCCTCGCACACGTCGCCCACGCCGTTCCCTGGGGACACGCGCCCCGGTCAGGGCCGGGCCGAGCCCACGCGGCTCTGCCTCCTCCCGCCCGCCCCGCGCTCACCGTCCGAGTCCTTCTGGTTGGGGTTGGGGATGAGGCGGCAGTTGTCTGGGCCAGGCGGCACGTAGTCGGGGATGCCATCGTTGTCGTCGTCATTGTCACAGTCATCCCCCAGCCCGTCATTGTCCGAGTCCAGCTGGGAGCTGTTGGGGATCTCGGCGCAGTTGTCCTTGGTGTCCTGATGCCCGTCCCCATCGCTGGGAGGAAGAGGAGGGTCAGAGCAGCGCTGCAAACTGGGGACCCAGTACCACGTCCCAGCACCCTTCCCAGCCCCACAGACCCCATCATCCCCCCTCCCGCGTCTCCCAGCCAGGAGCTGGCTCTGCCCCTGGGGATGGGACAGGACAGGAAGGGGGGGTGACCCCGCAGCAACACGGCCCCCACCTGTCCTCGTTGGTGTCACAGATGTCTCCTACCAGGTCGCTGTCCATATCTGTCTGGAGGAGACCAGAGCCCTAGTTCAGCGGACACCCAGGGGCGAGGGGGGCCAGTCGTGCCACAGGAGGACCCCCTGCCCCCCTGTCAGGCAGGACCCTGCACCCCCTGAACCCCTGCCCCAGCGTGGCCCCGGCCATACCTGAGTGGGGTTGCTCATTTCAGGGCAACTGTCACAGGCATCCCCGACGCCGTCCTCATCCCGGTCCGTCTGCAGAGGGTTGGGCACCCTGGGGCAGTTATCCAGCATGTTGGGAATCCCTGCAAGGACAGCGCTGGGTGGATGCCCTCACCCCCCCGGCCTGGCGTGACAGCACCCCTGCTCTGCGAGCAGCCCCGGCCCCGCGCAGGCAGGCCAGTCCCGAGAGCCGCTCACCGTCCCCGTCGATGTCGTTATCACAAGCGTCCCCCTCGCCGTTGCTATCCGTGTCCCGTTGGTCGTTATTGGGCACGTTGGGGCAGTTGTCGCAGGCGTCCCCGAAGGAGTCCGTGTCTGAGTTCTGCTGGTCCTTGTTGGGGAAGAGCCGGCAGTTGTCCTGCGGGGAAGAGGACAGGGATGCCTGTGCTGCGGTGGCTGGCAGACAGGAGGCCACAGTCCTGCACGGGTTGGGGCAGGAGGAATCTCACAGAATCCCAGAATCATCCCGGTTGGAAAAGCCCTTGAGGCTCCTCCAGCCCAACCATGAACCTCACCCTGACCGTTCCCAACTCCACCAGATCCCTCAGCGCTGGCTCAACCCGACTCTTCAACCCCTCCAGGGATGGGGACTCCCCCCCTGCCCTGGGCAGCCCATTCCAACGCCCAACAACCCCTTCTGCAAAGAAATCCTTCCTAAGAGCCAGTCTGACCCTGCCCTGGCGCAGCTTGAGGCCATCTCCAGCACGCTGAGACCATCCCAGAGCCACAAGCCTGCTGACCCCCAGGAGAAGCATCTTGGGGGAATCAGCATCAAGCCAAAGGGAGACGCCCTCAGCCCCACATGGCCCTTGAGGCCACAGGCACGTCCCACCCGCCCAGCACAGCCACCTCCACGTTCTTGATGCCATCGCCGTCAGCGTCATCATCGCACTGGTCCCCGATGCCGTCGTTGTCGGCGTCCTCCTGCCCCGAATTTGGTGTCAGGCGGCAGTTGTCCTGCAGGCACAGGGGAGGAGGAGACGCAGTTTGAAGCACAGCCCTGCCCTGGCACCCGCTGCCCGAGGATGCCGCCCTCCCTCTCCGGGAGCCACCTGCTTGCAGTGCTTGTTATTGTCGATGCAGGGCAGGGGCTCGTCTGGGTAGCCGTCAAGGTCCGTGTCTTGCCCACACACGTTGCCGTTGCCAGCCCAGCCCACGTTGCACTGAAGAAAGAAGAAATCAGGGGCCGCGAAGTGCCCTGGCAGGACCAACTGCTGCCTGTGCTGACACCCCCTGCACCCCACCGCTTCGCCTTCCTCCTGCCCCCGTCCCCCACTCACCGCGCAGGAAATTTCACCGTTCCTCTCGAACATGCAGAAGCCGTTGATGTCGCAGGGGTTGGAGGTGGGAGTGCTGCAGGACTTCTGCGGGACGCAGCCAGACGTTTGATTCCCCACAAACCCTGACTTGCAGGGACCACACTTGTAGGAGCCCTGGGGGAGAGAGAGGGCAGGGGCAGGATTAGGGCTGCAGAGCAGCCCCGGGCGCCAGGCGAGGGAGCGGGGCAGCTCTGCTCACCAGCGTGTTGGTGCAGATGGAGTTGGGGTCACAGCCTCCGTTGTTCCCGTCGTTGCATTCATCGATATCCGTGCAAACCTGCGAGCGGCGCGGAAGAAACCGTCACCCAAGGCCTTTCTCTGCCTGCAGCTCTGCCCTCCTCCGGCAAGCACGGCATCCTCCACCGGCCCCCGCGGCTCAGCAGCCCACGGGGATCTGGCCGAGTCCCGCGGCACCGCACTCACCTGCTTGCTGGCCTTCGCGTAGTCCACCCCGACGCCGGAGACGGTGTTGCCCCGATAGCCGCGGGGACAGGGCTCGCAGCGGAAGCCGGGGGCCGTGTTGATGCACTTGGAGCCGGGGAAGCAGGGGTTGGCATAAGCGCACTGCGGCCCGAGGAGAGAGACAGGCTTCACCCTTGGGCACGGCATCCCGCACGTCGGGGTGGCCACTGCCCCGGGGTGGCCCAGCAGGGCCCTTCCCCGGCTTGAGGACGCATCCAGAGAGGGTCTGCCCACGCTGCTCCACACCGGGAGCGTGCCCACCTCATTGATGTCGGCGCAGTATGTGCCGTTGCCCTCCAGCCCCGGCGGGCAGGGCCCGCAGCGGTACCCGGGGTACTCGTAGGTCTCCATGCAGTCCACGCCACTGAAGCAGGGGTTGGGGTTGCAGCGGGACCGGTGCTCGTGGAAGCCTGAGAAGAGGAGGGCCAAGGAGGGGGTGAGACAGGGCGGCCCTTTGCCCCCTGAGGTGGGAGCAGAGCCTCGCCAGCACTCACCGCAGACCTGGCACTCCATGATGGTGTTGCGGATCAGAGACATCTCCTTCACCTGCGAGGCAGCAGAGCACGGAGCATCACGGGGACGCAGCACACCGGCTGGCACCGCGCTCTGGGCAAATCCTGCCCAGGGAGAGCCGATACCACCCCACCGTCTCACCTGGTCCCTAATGTCTTCCCGCAGCTCGGTCAGGACCCGGTTGAAGAGGGTCAGCTGCGTGACCAGCGCCTTGGTCTGCTCGCCTGCCGGGACCAGAAGGGACAAGGTCAGCCCTGGGACAGATGCAGCCTCCTGGGGCTGTGGGCTGGGACTGCTCTGTCCCCCAGCACCGAACCGGGAGGATGAGACAACCAACGGCCCATCCTCCCCCTCCTCCCTGGCCCACATAGGACCCCTTCCCCCTGTAGCACATCTCACGCCCTCTGATCCACCCTGTCCCGGGGCCCTGCAGGCACAGGGACAGGCTGCGGAGGGTCTTCTGCCTCCAGGGAGCCCCAAACGCTGCCATCACCCTCACGCCAGGGAAAGGGGGAAGGAGAGCAGGGACTTACCCAGGATGGAGGCCAGCACGCTCGTCACTGCAAGGAGAGAGACGTTACTGAAAGCTGCCGTCAGAGCCCAGCAGTGTCACCTTGCACGGTTGCTCCCGGCCAGCGCGCGCAGAGCAGAGGAGCCCCCCCCGTGTGGGGACACCCGGACCGGGAGCGGCAGGGTGCTGTCACCCCCCACCTGCATGTGTCGCAGCACGTAGCACGCACCGGTGACCCCGTCAGCCCTCCACGCTGCCCCTGCTCGGTGCAGGGCGCGGCCGTGCCGTTACCTGCGCTGTGGATGGACTCGTCTCCTTGGAAAGGGCACTCGCTCAGGGCCCCGACGCGGCTCATGGACCCTCCCAGGATCAGCTTCATCGACTCCACAAACCCCTGACGTACACGGGGAGACGCAGTCAGCCGTGGGGAGCTCTGCCTGTCCCCAAGGGCGCAGCGGGGGAAGGTCTCAGCCCCCCAGGGGGTCCCGGCACTCACCTGCATCCTCTGGTAGGCCTTCTGCCCCGTGCGCACCTCGATGGACTCCACCTCTGCTAAGGGGATCTCGGACAGCTCGGGCAGCCCCACGCTGGAGTCCATCTGCTTGCAGTCGACGTAGAGCTCCACGCTCAGCATGTCCCCGCGCAGCCCGCTCAGGCGCACGATGACGCTGTGGCTCTGCCCGTCCGCCACGTGCGCGTGCTGCAGGTTGACCGAGTGCAACTTGTTGTCTTCCCGCAGGTAACGCACCAGGACTGCGGAGGAGCGGGAAGGGGCGTCAGCTCTTCCCCTGCCTCCCCCTCCAGCACTGGCAGCCCCCTGGGACCAGCGCGGGCCCCTCGGGTGACAGGAACTCAGTCCCTGTTTCTCTGCGAGCATCAGGGCAAGATCAGGGTCCCCACGTCCCCGCGCAACAGGCGCCCACCTTTGTTGATCTTCCCCACTATGGAGACCTCCAGCCACCTCGTGTTGTCCTTCTTGGAGTAGAGGCCGAAGAGGGTCCCCCCCTGCTTGGGGGGCAGGCGGAAGGTGGAGAGGAGGTAAACGTCGTTAACGGTCAGGAGCTCCATGCGGATCTTGTGCGTTATGCTGGCCATCTGCCGGGCCTCGCTCACCATCAGCAGGTCAATGACTGCGGGGGCCAAGCACCGGGGTCACATCCTGACCGGCAGCCCCAGCTCCGGCCAGAGGAGCGCGGAGAGGCCCGGGGAGGGGCAAGCCCGGCCACCCCGAGGGGACGGGGCATGGGGGACGGGGTCTCTGGACCGCCGGGCCCCGGGGGGGGGGGGGGGGGGGGGGGGGCGGGGAAGCCCTGGGGGCGCCGAGCCCCGCCCAGCCCCGGCCCCGCGCGGTGGCGCTCCAGGACCGGCAGCGCCGCGGCCGCGTCGCCGAGAGGGACCCGCGGAGCCCCCGCCACCGGCGGGACCGGCGGCCCAGCGGGGTCCCCGGCCCGGAGCCTGCCCTGCTGCCCTGCTCCGCAGCCGGGACTTCCCCGCGGGGGCGGCCGCTGCGCCCCGCCGGCCCCGAGCATCCCGCAGCCGGGGCGGGCAGGGCTGGGCGCTCCGGCCCCGCGGGACCGCGGAGCGGGGCCGCAGCTCGCGTGGAGCTGCGGGAGGAGCGCGGAGCCTCCCCCGGCCCGGGACCGGCTCCGACGGACGGCGCGGAGCAGCGGCCGCGGCCGCCCCGCCAAGGCGCAGCGGGACCGGGAGCCCCTGGAGGGATGGCCCGGCCCTCGGCACCGGCCCGGGGCGCTCCGGGGGAGCACGGAGAGCCCGGTCCCGCCGCCGCACGGCTGCCCGCCTGCTCCGGGCAACCGCACCGGGCAGACCGGGAGGAGCCCCGGCGCCGGGGCAAACCCCAGCCGCGCACCGCGGCCCCGGCAGCCCCCGCTGACCCGCGCGGCGCGACCGGAGCCCTCCCGCTGCCCCGAGTCGGCATCGCGACCGGCGTCCAGGCGGGGCCGGCGGCTCCCTGCCCCGAGCTGCCCCCGGGGCTCCTCCCGGTGGATGGGGGGTCCCGAGCTCCGGGGATGAATGTCCCTCTGTCCCCCGCTGCCCGCAGCCCGGCTGCCAGACCTCCCAGGGCGAGCAGAGCCGCTGTCACCGGCCCCGGGCCGGGGAAGCGGGGCCGGGGATCCCCGGCTGGCGGCCGCGGGGCCAGGCGGGCTCCAGCTGCCGCCTCCCGGTTGGCAGCGGGCCGGGCACCCCGTCCGCCTCGCCCCGTCGGGGCCGCCCCGCCGCCGCCCCGGGGCCCGGCCCGGTACAGCCTTACCTTGCAGCCCCTGGCGAGCCGCGCCGGCGGCGCCCAGCAGGAGCAGCGCCAGGAGCGCGCCGAGCGCCGGGCCCCCCGCGGCCGCCGGTGCCCCCATGCCGCCGGTACCGCCGGTGCGGAGCGGAGCGCGGCGGGGCGGGGTGGTGCGAGCGGGGAGGGGCCGGCGCTGCCGGCGAGGAGGAAACAAAGAGCCGTCAATCACGGGCGCGCATCCCGGGGACCCCGGCGGGCGCTCGGCCGCGGCGGCCCGGCCGCAGCCCCGCCGTCGGAGAGGAGCGGGACGGGGCGCGGCGCACCGGGCCCGGGGCTGCGGGTGACCCACCGGCCGCCCTGGCGCTGCCCGCCCCTGGCGCAGCTCCCGCTCACAGAAATTGAGTGTGGCAGGCGCCGGTTCACCGGGAGGTCAGGCAGTCTGGGGCCGCCTTCTCGCGAGCCAGAGCAGCCCCAGCAGCGCCGGAGCATCCCAGCCCGGGAGAGCCGGGGACCGCCGCCGGCAGCCGAGGGCGCGGGGACGGCGCGGGGACGGCGTGGGGCCGCTTCTGCCGGGGGTGCCAGTCCCCCCCCCGGGCCGGGCGGTGCTCCCCGGGCAGGCGGAGCCCCCGGGCCGGGCGGTGCTCCCCGTGCGGGAGAGGAGCGAGCGGAGCCAGCCCGCCTGGAGAGCGCTCAGCGGCGTAAATCAGCGCCGGGACCCGGCCCAAGCCCCGGAGCAACACCATGAGCTCATCCCGGGAGCTCCTTCCCCCCGCCCCGGGCTGCGGGCAGAGGGAGCGGGGGCACCGGGGGAGCCCCCCCTCGCCCCTTCCCGTGCCTTCGGGCGGCGGCAGCGCCGTGCCCCGCGGGCAGCGGCCGGGCCGGGCCGTCGGAGCCCACCGCGCTCCCGGGGATGCTCGGCCCGGCCCGGCCGCTCCCCGCTGAGCGCCGGCCAAGGCGGGCGGGCGGCCCGCGGCGCCCCGGCCGTGTTTACTCCTGTTTCCTCGGGCTCCATAACAACGGGCCGGGCCCAGCCCCGCTCCCCCGGCCCCAGCGGCTCGGCGCGGGCCAGCGGCCCCGGGTAACGGCGGGGACGGGCGGCTCCCGAGCCGCCCACGGGGAGTTTTCCCTCCCTCCGCTGCCAGCGGGCTCCCGCCCTGTTTTTTATTTTATTTTTTTATTTTTTTTTCCATGGAAACGTGCGGGGCAGAGGGATGCGGGGCGGGACCCGGCAAGCGCAGCCAGCGCGGAGACGAGCAGCCCCGGGCCGGTGCTGCGGGAGCCGCCGGTGGCGGAGCCGCCCCGCGGTGGGGGCGGGCGGAGCCGCCCGTGTGGTTCCGGGTCGGGCGGGAAGATGGCGGCGCCCATGGAGCTGTTCTGCTGGGCAGGGGGCTGGGGGCTGCCCTCGGTGGACCCCGACTGCTTGGCCGTGCTGGTGAGCGGCGGGGCCGGGGGCGGCGGCGGGGCCGGGGCCGGTGCGTCCCGTCGGGCCGAGCCCCCCCGCCCCGCTCCCGCCGCTCTCCTCCCTTGCAGACCTACGCGCGGTTCACGGGGGCGCCGCTGAAGGTGCACCGGGTCACCAGCCCCTGGAGGAGCCCCTCCGGTAAGGGCCCCCGCCGGGGCTACCGGCACCGCCCTCCCCACCGGCACCGCCTGCTGCCCCCCTCCCCATTGCAGCCGCTGCCCCACTGCACGTGCCCCGCATCCCACTGCACCCCTTCGCTCCCCTGCACCCCCTCTTGTCCCGTTGCCCCCCCCCCCGCCCCACTGCACCCTTCCGACCCCATCGTACCCCCCCGCCCCACTGCAACCCCCCACCCCTTCCCACCCCATCGTACACCCCCGCCCCACTGCACCCCCTCTTGTCCTATTGCTCCCCCCTTGCGCCACTGCACCCTTCTGACTCCATCGTACCCCCCCACCCCATTGCACACCTCCTTCACCCCACTGCAATCCCCCCCACCCCATTGCAACCCCCCCACCCCACTGGACCCCCCCTCCCCACTGCACACCCCCCTCACCCCATTGCAACCCCTTCACCCCATTGCAACCCCCCGCCCCACCACACACCCCCCTCACCCCTCACCCCATTGCCACCCTCTCACCCCATTGCACAACCCCCTACCCCACTGCACATCCCCTCACCCCACTGCACATCCCCTCACCCCACTGCAACCCCTCGCCCCATTGCCAACGCCCTCACCCCATTGCAACCCCCCGCCCCACTGCACACCCCCCTCACCCCATTGCAGCCCCCTCGTCCCAGCGCACTCCCCACGTCCCATCACACACAGCTTTTGTCCTCTCACCCACCCCCTCGTGTCACCGTGCCCCCCTTCCCCCCCTTACGAACCCCCCACCCTGCCGTATGCACCTCCCCCTCTACCCTGAGCCCCCTCACCCAAGCGTGGGGGCCCTTCTCCCCGGCACAGCTCCCCCCGCGCCCCTCGCCCGCGGCAAGGTGGCACCCAGGGCACCGCTGCCAAAAGCCACCCCCCTCCCTGCCCCCAGGGCGCCTGCCTGCGCTGAAGACACGGGACGAGGGCACCATCTCCAAAACGCAGCAGATCATAACTCACCTCAGGAAACAGGTAGCGGGGGGCGAGGGGCACCCCGGGAAGGAGGGGGCTTTGTCGCCGTCGCCCCAGAGCCACGGGCAGGATTTGCCGGATCACGCCCGTTGCGTTTGCTCTGCAGAAATATAACGCTGACTACGACCTCTCGGCTACGCAAGGGGCGGACACGCTGGCCTTCGTGTCCCTGCTGGAAGAGAAACTGCTGCCGGTGCTGGTGAGTCGTCTCGGGGGGGACGCGGGGGGAGATGGCCTCACCGAGGACCGGATCCGCGCCCTGGAGGGATGCCGGGGGGGGCTCAGGCGAGCACCCGCCTGCCGGGAGAACCAGAGAACGGTGCAGGCAGCAAAACCCCGGGGGTCTGGAGCAGGGATCAGGGTGCCGGGGGTCTGGTGTGGCAGCGGTGGGTTCTGCAGCCAGGGCTGGGGTCCGGCCTTGACCTTGATACTCCCTCAGCCCCTCGCAGTCGCCGGGGCAGCCGGTCCTGGGCCGGGCGTGGGCTCCGTGGCCCTCGCCGCAGCAAACGGCTGCTCTGGCTCCAGCCCCGCGTGTGGATTGTTCTCCGCCGCAGATCCACACGTTCTGGGTGGACGCAAAGAACTACGTGGAGCACACGCGGAAGTGGTACGCGGAAACCGTTCCCTTCCCCCTGAACTTCTTCCTGCCCAACTGCATGCACAAGCGGCACCTGGAGCGGCTGCAGCTTATGTGGGGAGACGGCTACATGGAGGATGAGGAGAAGCTGGAGAAGGAGGTGAGGGGATGTGGTCTGGGCACGGCAGGTCCTCGGCAGGTGCCCAGCGGGACCCCCACGAGGCCAAAATCTTAATTGGGGGGCAGGGTTCACCCTGGCTGAGCACCCCCTTCCCCTTAGCACCGTGGGTGCCAACCCTCTGTCCTCCTTCCCCAGCTCTACCGGGACGCTCGGGAATGTCTGACGCTCCTGTCCCAGCGCCTCGGCTCCCAGAAGTTTTTCTTCGGAGACTCGTAGGTGGCCGTAGGGGGAAGATGCTCTGGGGCCTGAGAGCCCCCCCTGTGCCCGGGCAGGACCGATGCCCCACGGTCTGCGGGGAAGCCGCAGCCCACGCGTATCGCTCTGGGGGTTGGACGGGCTGGCGGGGGACAGGGGTCTCGTGGCAGCCTGGGGCGAGGCGGGTGACAGGCGTTAAGGCTGTGACAGCTGCCGCCGGCCTCAGCATCTCCGTCCCCGTCTCTTGGAGCCAGCAGAGCTGCTCAGGGGTGGGATCATCCTGCTCCCCTCATCCTCACCTCGGGGGCTGGAAGCAGCCCCCTCCCGGGGAGGAGGAGGAGCCGCTTGCTGTCCCCTGGGGCGCAGGGGGCTGGGGGTGGCTGACGTGTCCGGGCGGCTTTGGGTGGGGATGGCAGGAGGGACCGTGACCCAGTCGCAGGTCTCTGTGCCCCAGGCCGGCCTCCCTTGACGCCTTCGTCTTCAGCCGCCTGGCGCCGCTCCTGAAGGCGAAGCTGCCCAACGGGAAACTGCAGCAGCACCTCAAGTCCCTGCAGAACCTGTGCAACTACTGCACCTCCATCCTCAGCCTCTACTTCCCCTGGGACGGAGGTGAGATGCGTTCCCCCACCTCGCCCCACGGGCTCAGGGTGACCCGTCCCCCCTCCCACACCCCTGCTCTGCCCCCCCAGGGGAGCCCCCGGCCAGCGCCCCGCGGGCTGCGGGTGCCGACGGCGGCGAGGCGGAGGAGGACCCCCACAAACGGCGCAACCAGGTGCTGTCGGTGCTGGTGGGACTGGTGGCCATGCTGGGCTACGCCTTCCTGAGCGGCATCGTCTCCATCCAGCGCGGTGGCGCGGGGCCGGCTGCTCGCCAGCCCATTGCTCTGGAGGAGGAGGAAGAGGAGGAGGAGGAGTGAGGAAGCGCTGCGCGACTGTTCCTTCTCCAGTCCCTGGAACTGAATTTTTACACCGGGAGCCTGGCAGCATCGCTCCCTGAGGGTGCTCCGCTCTGCGTCCCGCTGGGAATCGCAGCCCTCACGGCGGGGAGCGCGCCTGCCATGCCAATAAACCTCCCTCTCTCCGCCTGCACCCTCTCATCCTCCCAGCAAGCTCAGGGCCCTTCCCAGTTTCCCCAGCTGCCCAGGCTGGAGCGCTGCAGCCACGGTACTGCACCCCGCGTCCTTCCTGCAGCTCTGCCCCTCATCCCCAACCTTGGGGCTCCCGGGGATGGGGCGACCTGTGGGTTTTTAGGTTCCTAAAAGTACCCGTGAGTGTCTCAGCAGCATCCCCCATCCTCCCTCCGGCAGCTGCGGGGCTGAGCCATCCATCCCCCCTGCCCCGCAGCATTCCTGCCCTCCGGCTGCCCGGCAGAGCAGGCAGCAGGTTCTGGGGGGCTGGTCCCCCCGTGCCACGCTGCTGCCAGCCCGGTTTCCCCAAGAGCCACTGCACAGCGGGGGACCATCCCTGGCCAGCTGCCGGCCGTGGCAGAAACCAGGGACAAGGTGGGGCAGGATGCGTCCCCAGCCCAGGAGGGCACGAGCCCTCCCCGCTGCTGGAGGGACACCCGGAGCCCGACTCCCTGCAGCAGCGCGAGCGGCCGTGGCTGCAGCAGGAATCCCTCCGGCGCTGACAGCTCTGTTTGCATTCCTCCTCCTGCCAGCGACGGGGAGTTCCTCACAGCTGGCACTGCCAAAAGCACGTCGCGCGGTGAGCGCGGCTCCGGCTGTGGTGGCCGAGGGCATGTGGGCTTCAGAGCGGGGCCCGGGGCCAGCGGCGGCCGCCCAGGCACCGTGTGCCCCAGCAGCACCGCGGTGCTCCCTTAGGACACCCTGCACGGGGCTCAGCCCCGGGTTTGGCCGCGCTGCCGCGGTTTCCTCTGGTCGCTGCCGGTTTACGAGAGCGCAAAATGGAAAAGCGGCGCCTGGCCAGGCTCGGCTGCGCCTCGGCTGCCGGGCGGCACACAGCCCTCGCTTGTTCGGCCGCCACCGGCACCCTGACCCCGCTGCTGCGGGCGCTGGCTCTGCCCAGCGCCGGGGCTGAGCTCCCCGGACACGCGCCCCATGTGTGATGGGGGCGGGGGGGGGGGGCCCCTGCCTTGTGCCAGCAGTGGAGCCGCAGTGCTGGGGCCGGCTGCGGAGCCTCCCCCACGCTGGCCCAGTTTGAGGGGGCCCCACTGGGAGGGGGATGACTCAGTGCAGCCCCCCCGTGCCCGCTCCCCCATAACGTCACTCGGGAAGTATGAGCCCGACGCTCCCGGTTCCCATTAGCTGGGGTGGGGGGGGGCTGATGGCTGCTCCGGGAGGAGAAACCGCAGCACGTGGCCGCCTGCTCCGGCCGGGAGGGGAAACCAGGGCTCTGATGTCGGGGCCCTGTGCTAAATCCTGGCTGCTGCCCGCCCCAGATCCCTGCCAGCTTCTGGCCCTCGCCCTGCCTGGGGGATGCTGCAGTGGGCAGAGGGGAGGGAGATGCTGCCTCCCTGCATAAGGTGCCCCCAGGAACCGGGGCAGAGGCAGGATGGGACCCCACGGGGTTCAGCAGGTACCACCAGCCCCAAACCTGCCTCCTCGTCTGGCTGCCGGCACAGTCCTGCCCGCTGCGCAGGCAGCAAGGGAGGGCAGAGGGGGTGCAGGCGAGGTTGTAGAAAACCTGTTTATTTTATGAAAACCATCTAGAAAAGAGCAGGTGTTGCAGCCCTCGGATCAAACAGGTCCCCTGGGCCATTGTGGGGCTGCAGGGGCTGTTCCGCAGCCCCAGCCCCACGCAGGGGTCTGTCCCCAAGCCCTCCACCAGCGCCGAGCTCCCAGTGCCGGTTCCTCACCCCCCCGTGCTAGGCTGGCTGCTTCCACAGGAAAGTCTGGATGGAGTCACTGGGAGCCGTGGCCTCGATGAAGCCAAGCTGCGGGTCGGAGATCCCGAAGGACACATCCACGGGGGAGCTGTGGGGATGCGAGAGGGGATGCGGGTCAGAGGGGGCAGCCAGGCTTCGAGCCGGGGCGCGGGGCTGAGCCACTCACCGGTTCAGGACCACCAGGACGACGGCGCCGTCGGGGCGCAGGAAAGCGGAGTGCTCTAGGTCACACCGGCGGCACTTCTTGGAGACAGCCAGCCCCACCCGCTGCGAGCCCTCGGGGATGAACTTGCTGCAGGGACAAGCAGGGCCTGAGCGTGGTGCCCGGGATGGCGACTGGAGCCGGCAGCAGGAGCCAGCAGCCCCTTGCTGGCCACCCCCAGCCTTGACCCACCTGAAGTGCCCCAGGTGGTAGAACATGGGCTGCTTGTAGAAGATGTCCTTGCTGCTGTCCACGATGATGGGGCTGTCCACGTAGTTCTTGCTCCAGTTGGGACCCCCCTCCAGGTCCAGGGCCAGGTTCCAGTCGGTCCAGCCCGTCACGTAGTTGTTGAGGTTCTGCGGGGCAGGTGACGGCACTGAGCTGTGGCAGGCGCAGGGGGTGGCCGGCGCGTCAGCGGCCCCCGCCGAGCCCTACCGTCAGGATGCTGTGGCTGTACTTGCTCCCACGGTCCCAGCCGCCCAGCACCACCCTGGGCTCCCAGAAGTAGGAGCCGGTGGAGGCCTCTGTGGAGAGGAGGAAATAGTCTGGGAAGAGGTGATGGGTGATGGAGAGCGTGAGATCGATGGGCGCCAGGAAATCCAGGTACCAGTGGATGCCGATGCCGCTGATGTAGCTGGCGGCCACAGGGTCTTTGAGAACCTGGCAGGAGAAAGGAGGCATCAGTGCCCAGGGCTGGGAGAGCCGCCGTGGGGCCAGGAGAGCCGCCGTGGGAACTCACCACCTGGGCCCAGTAGGGCAGCATCACCCTCTGGTCATCCAGGATGATGAGCTGGACGTCGCGGTGGGAGCTGTTGGCCAGCGCAGGGCCCAGGTCCCGCGCGATGAAGTCCCGCTGGTGCTCGGGGGAGAAGCCCAGGCACTGGAAGGGGTAGAAGACGATCTCGCCGGCCGTGGGCTCGTTCCCCGCCGTCACTGCCCAGAAGGTCAGGTTGTACTTGGCGTATTCATCCAGGAACCTGGGCGCAGGGGCAGATGGTGAAAGGCCCCGTTGCAGCAGCACCAGCCCCAGCCCTGGGCACGGTGACCCCGGCACCCACCGCGCTCCCGCAGCCTCTCACCGGATGAAGTACTTGGCCCAGGTCTGGTGGTACTTGTCCCCAGGGCTGCCCTTCAGCGTCCCCCTCCCTGTCATCGCGCCGTTCGTCTTCATCCAGACCGGGGAGGTCCAGGGGCTAGCGTATAGCGACAGCGGACGCTTGGCCACTTCCTGGGCTGCCTGGAGGATGGGGATCTGGGGAGAACCGGGATGGCAGTGAGCTCTCCAGGTCTGCTCCAGCACTGGCGTCGTGCTCCCCTTCCCCTTCCCCTTCCCCTTCCCCTTCCCCTTCCCCTTCCCCTTCCCCTTCCCCTTCCCCATCCCATCCTGTCCCATCCCGGTGCCTCGGGCTCGCCCTGTGGGACTCGCCTTCATCCGCGTGTCCTCCTCCGTCAGGTTGAAGTGCTTCAGCTCGAAGTCACCCTCGGCGTCAGCATAGGTGTACAGGCGGATGGAGAAGTCGGTGCTGGCCATGGGGACGCGCACCAAGTTGTATTCGATGCCTGGGGACAGGGCAGGCGGTGATGAGCAGCCCTGGGCTGTATTCAGGGGGTGCAGTCCCCCAGCAGCCTCCCAGCCCCTCGGCACGAGTCTCAGCACCCAGACCCCAAGCAGGGGAGGCCAGACAGACCGGCCCTGCAACCCAGCAGCGTTGCCCTGCCCCAGGCTCACCTTCCTCGGAGAAATAGGAGCGGAGAAGGTGATTCTGGGCATCCTTGGACAGGGACTGGATGTTGATGGCAGCTGAGTCTGTGACGGAACCACCAAAGCCCTTCACCTTCTGGTACCGCTGCGCCGTGTCCAGGGTGAGGTGGAAATCTGCGGGGGACAAACATGGTCGCAGCCGCGGCGCAGGGACAGACTCTGTCCCCCAGAGTGCAGGCAGGTGTCCAGCCGGCGGGTACCTGGGGTCTTGGCGTTGCGCTGGAAGCTCCCCTGGCTGTGCTCCAGCCGCTTGCCGGCCTTGCTGCTCTCGTACTTGATGTAGGTGCCCGGCGCCGGCAGGACCACGGGGTCCAGTGTGTCACAGTACGTGGCGCTGCAGGCGCACACCAGCGAGCCGTGACCGAAGTCCCTGGCATCGCAGGGCCGGCCGCCTGCGGCAGGAGGAGAGACCGGGCAGGTACAGAGAGCTGTGGCAGGAGCCCAGCTCACCCCTTCCACCCACCACAGACACCAAACTCACAGCTTTTCCCCCCAAACCTCTGCAGCCCCCCGCTCGGGGACATGGCAGCAGCACTCACCTGCTGCCTGCAACGCTGCCTGCACCAGCAGGAGCCAGCCCAGGACGCCGGCGCACCCAGGCCCCATGGCACCTCTGCTGCAGCGCGGCTCAGACAGACACTGATGAAGCACCAGGGCTGGGAGCAGGGTGGTGGGTGTCAGCAATCAGCTCCTCTCGCCCTGTCCCAGCCCCGCACATGAACAGAGACCCAGGGCAGGGACTGCCCCAGCATCCCCCTGCCCGGCAGTCTCAGGGAGCACCAGCACCCCTTGCCAGGGCCGAGCCCCCACCGCCCTGCCCGTTCCCCCCAGCCCAGCGCTCGCCTTCCCTCCTGCCCCACCGGTGCCCAGGGACACCTCTGGCCGCATCCCAGCCGGGGGTGCAGCCCCCTGGGTGCATACAACCCCGCGCCCACCGGCCTGGTGTTCCCAGGCGCCCACACCGACTGTACCCGGCAGTGCAGTTCACTCCCATCGCCTCCCTCCCACTCCTTCTCCCGCCTCGCTCATCCCACAGCCGTTCCGTGCCGTTCCGTGCCGTTCCCTGTCGCTCCACACACCCCTGGTGCCTCCCGAGCCGCGGCTGGGAGCAACCAGCTCCACAATCCCAACCCCACGAGCGTGGCAGCCAGGGCTTGTCCAGCCAGAGCGGTTTGGGGCTCAAGTCCCACATTTCCCTGCTCCCTGCAGGTGCTCCCACCCTGCCCCGTCCCTTCCCGTGATGCTGGGCAAGGAGCTTCTCGGTGAGGGCACGGGAGGAGCCACCTCCACACCTCGGGACCCCAGTCCCAGGCCGCAGCCCCCTGGGCAGGGAGAGACGAAGGTGGGATGAGGGTGGGACGGCTCCAGCTCGCTGCTCCCGGAGGCTGCGCGGGACGGGGGCCAGGGTGTACTCAGGGGGTGCAGTCCCCCAGCGTTGCCTCCTGCTCCCTGCCGGGGGTGATGCCCAATGCCGCGGGCAAGGCCTCAGCGTGGTCCTGCTGTCCAGGGCCATCCCCGTCCCCGCTGGCCGGTGAAACCGCTCTGGACCCCGGGTACCCACCTGCTGCCAGAAAAGCCTCTCGCCGCGTCTCTGCCGGGCCGGGGCAGCGGGGCGGTAGGACCTGCTCTGGCTGTGCGTGGTAGGAGGTGACAGCGTCTGGCGGAGCAGGAAAGGTGAGTCCGGGGAGAGGTCAGCTCATGGGACTCTGCGTTTGAAGAGGAGCCCGGGGATGATTTTGCAACCTCGCTCCAACCAGAGCTTTCAACACTCGCCGCAGCATTTGCAAAGTTCTCCTGAAACCTGTCCCAGTGGCCAGAGGAAAGCGGGCAGGGAGCAGGATGCCCACCAGCCCCCCCAAGTGCCTCCATCACCCCCAGACAGGCCTCCCCCTGCAGCCACCTCTGCCCAGCCCCAGCCCAGCGCTTGCGAAGAGCCCCTCGGAAGCAGCCTGGTCTCCCCAGGACGCCCTCGGGCAGGGGTAGGGCCGGCTGTGCCCACCCAAGCGGCCCTGCCAGGGTCCTGCGGCTGCTCGGCCTCAAGTCCCACCCGGCAGCGGCTCAGCTTCGCTGTGGACATCGGCAAAATCCGTCAGAGCCACAGCCCTGACCTGAGCCCCGCTTGTGGCTGCACCAGCAACTTTCACCAGCAACCCCAGGAGCAACCAGCCACGGCTGCACCCCGCTCCCACCGCCCGGCTCAGAAGGCGATGGGCGCAGTGGGGGGCTGCAGGTGCTGCCAGCCGGGGCCCCGCTCACCCCTGCCGTGGGGCTGTGCCCCCCACGCCTCAGCCCCACGCCCGCAGCAGGGCTGGGTGGAGCAGGCTGAAGTAGTTTATCATCTGCAAAACAAGTCTGGGCTCCGCACCTTCTAATTTGGGATGCTTCCTAATTGCAGGCAGCAGGAGAAACAAGAAGGGGGGGGCCGAGCTACGGGAGAGGCAGCATCTGCCCAGCCTGGGCCCAGTGTCCCCCTGATGCCACTCGTGTGTGTGGCCGGGGAGGCAGCCCCTCGCCCGGGGACCACTCCTCCTGCTGCGGGCCGGAGCAAGGACCCCCTGGCTCAGGCTGCGGCTGGTGGGGATGATGGGGATGATTCCTGCAGCCTCCCCACGCCCTCCGCCGGGGGGGTCGCATCCCTCCATTTCCCCGTCAGCTTTTCAGCATGGAGGGAACGTACTAGCCCTGCGGCAGCTGCGCTTCCAGATGGCCGGGGAGCACGGAGCCCGCCTGGAGGGGCTGTGCCGAAGCATTTCCCTGCACAGGCGGCCCTGAGCCGCCGCTGAACATCTGGGGGTGCGGGGCTGCGTCTGCGCCGTCCCTGCGTGGCAGAGCTCTGATGTTCCTTGAGAAGCGCAGGCAGCCCAGCTGCCCTTTGGGCCAGCGCTACCCGGGAACATCGACGATGTGCTCCGTGAACAGGGCTGAGACAGAGCCTGGTGCCACCTTCATGCCGCGCTTCAAGAAAACAGCTGTTAAACCTCTTTTTTTTTTTTTTTGTCCTTTTTCCCCAACATCAGCAACTCCACAGCTCACACACGAGGGGAGTTTGCCAAGGAGCGCTCTGGCTTTCTCATTCCAGGACTTCAAAGATGCTGGTAATGTTCCCAAAGGCTGGAGCAAGCAAATACTGTAACTGGTATTTAAGGAGAGCAAACAGGACAGCCAGGTAATTGCGGGCTGCCAGCTCGATGTCGGCCACCGCCAGAATAGAGGGGAGTCTGTCCGGAGGCCACGCTAGCGGAGGGCGGCTGGGTGCAGCCAGTGGTGTGAGCTCTGGAAGAGATGGCATCAACCTAATTTGTCTGTGAGACTTAGTGGATGGGGACGCTGAGTGAATTTACTCGGCCTTTTCTGCCCTGGTGCAACAGGACATTGTGATTTAAAAAGAAAAAAAAAAAAAAAAAAAGTAGGCTGGGGAAAACCGACAGCACATATGAAACAAATCAAGAGCTGGCGAGCGGCTGAGGCTCCAGCTGCAGCGATAAACAAGGCAGCCACACGCAGGCCACGGGGCTGGAGCCCTCCGGGGCACCCCTCGCTCTTCGCCGCCTCTCCGAGGAAAACCGAGCGATTTCTGAGAGCGTAGAGGAAACACTGACGGGGACGGCGCATACCGGAGGGAGCGCGTCACGGCTTTACTTGGCGCCCGAGACACACGCGAAGGTTTCAAGGGAGCCACGTGTGGAAGCGTGGTCCAGGAGACGGCACAGGAGGAGCTTTCAAGGGGCTCGGGGGTGCTGAGGAGGGAGGGGGGAGGCCGGGAAGCGCCAGCAGCAGCAGCCGTGGTGAGACCCCAGTGCCAGGAGCACACTCAGCCTCTTGCATTGGGGCAGGACCCCGGGTCCCTCTGGTGCCCCCAGCAGTGGGTCACCACCAGCTTCCACCATTGAAGGATGCTGGAAAAGGGGAGGGAGGAGAGCTGACCCCCCAGAGACCCCTAGAGACCCCCAGTACCGAGTGCTGTCCCCAGCACTGCCCTGGCCATCACTGCTGGCGCCACAGGTAGGTCTGGATGGAGTTGGCCGGAGCCACGGTCTCGATGAAACCAACGGCGGGGTCCTGGATGGCGAACGGCGCGTCCCAGCCAAACCTGGGGGGCGAGAGGGGCTGAGCAGGTTGGCACAGCTGGGGCCAAGCGTCCCCCCCGCCACATCTCCTCACCCAGGCTGCCCCACTGACCTGTTGAGGACCACCAGGACCAGGGCCCCGTCGGGGCGCAGGACGGCCACGTGCTCCAGCTGACAGATGAGGCGCCGGCAGCTGCTGTGCAGCCCCACGCGCCGGGAGCCCTCGGGGATGAACTTGCTGTGGGGGGAGGAGCAGGAGAGGGATCGTGCCCCCAGTCTCAGGCTGGTGGCAGCACCTGAGTCCCCCCGGCCCTGACCCACCTGAAGTGCCCCAGGTGGTAGAACATGGGCTGCTTGTAGAAGATGTCCTTGCTGCTGTCCACGATGACGGGGCTGTCCACGTAGTTCTTGACCCAGTTGGGGCCCCCCTCCAGGTCCAGGGCCAGGTTCCAGTCGGTCCAGCCGGCCACAAAGTGGTTCAGGACCTGGGCAGGTGGGGAAGAGGCTGAGCCGGGCCCCCAGCCCCGGGCAGGCAGCGCTGGGGGGGCCGTACCTGCAGGATGCTGTGGCTGTAGTGGTTCCCCCGCTCCCAGCAGCCCAAGGACACGGAGAAGCGGAAGGTGAGGAAGCCGCTGCAGGCCTCCGTGTAGAGGAGAAAATGGCCAGGGAAGAGCTTGTGGGTGACCTCGAGGCTGCAGCGGGCCGGGACGATGCTGTCCAGGTACCAGTGAACCCCCATACCGGCGACGTAGCGGGCAGCGGTGGTATTGCCCAGGACCTGGGGGGGAGCAGAGGAGATGCCTCACACCGGTGCCACCAGCACCCTGAGCCCCGTGGGGACGGACACACAGACCCCACATGCCAGCGGGGTCTCCTAGGGCCACCTGCCTCCTCTCTTGTCCCCTCCCACCAGCACCTCAGTCCCCCATGCCTGCAGCCCCCTCCCCTTCAGCACCTGCACCCCAAGCAGCACCCCGACGTGGCTCCAGCACCCTGATGTGGCTCCAGCACCCCGCTGGGTTCAGAGCAATGGGTGTGTGGGGGCAGACGTGCCCCTCGGAGGGCTCCTCGCCCCCCTCGTGGCTCCCGCTGCTGCCTGGTCCTCCCTCCGCATCCCCCTCCAGGGTGGTCTTGTCTGGTCCCCAGATGCTGCTGGTTCTGCACCTTCCCCTGCAGCTCCTGCCTCGCTCGAGGCAGAAGCAGGAGCACGTTTTATTTTCTTTCCTTTTAGTTTAAGGTAATTCCCACAAAGAACTCTTCAGCGTTGCGAAGGATAAGCCCAATCAGCCGAAACTCTGCCTGGAGAAGGTGCTGGCAGCGCCTCAGCACGCTGCGCTTCGGGAATCCGGGACACAGATGCCACCTCCCGTCCCTGCCTCAGCCAGGCACACGCGGAGGCGGCTGCTACCGAATTAGCCAGCTGCATCTCGCGCTCCCGCAGACCCCGTTTGCTTCCTGCTCTGTCTAGGGCCGGGAGCGGCTGCTGGCTTAATGTTTAGCTAAAACCCAAAGCTCGAGTGGGACATGGAGCGGAGGGAGAGGAAGGAGCCAGGCAGGGCGGTGGGGTTTTGCTCTTCACCACTTTGGCCCAGTGGGGGAGGTGGATGCGCTGGTCGTCCAGGATGATGATCCGGGTGCGGTGGGGGCTGCGGGCCAGCGCGGGGCCCAGGTCCTGGACCACGAAATCCCGCTGCTTTGCGGCGGTGAAGGCAATGGTGGGGAACTGCGGGGGTGTGAGGAGTGCGGCGAGGGGCTCGTTCTGCACCGTCACCGCCCAGAAGGTCACGTTGTGTTTGGCGTATTCATCCAGGAACCTGGCGCAGGGAAGGGGGGGCAGCGTCAGCCGTGTCTGCGCGCCCTCTGCCCACCCTAGCCTCCCCCATCTGCCATCCTCAAGCATCCCAGCCCCAGCGGACGGTACTTGATGAAGTAGTTGGCCCAGGTCTTGTGGTACTTGTCCCCCGCCTGCCCCTTCAGCGTGCCCTTCCCGCGGACGTCCCCGTTACTCTTCATCCAGCCTGGGGAGGTCCAGGGGCTGGCGAACAGTGACAGTGGCCGCCTGCTCATGGCTGAGGCTCGGTGCAGGAGGGGGATCTGCAGGAGGGGGCAGAGGGACCAGCTCAGCTTCAGCTGCAGCCCCCTGAAACTACACAGCCCAGCGTGGGAGGAAGGGGAGCACTCAAGGGACCTCCGCAGGGAACCTGCGAGCACCACCCCATGGCACGGCGCCCCGGCCCCACACCCTGCCAGTGCCAGCCGAAATGTGCCAGGAGGAGGTGCCAGCTCCCACGAGCTGTCCCCATGCACCCTGCTGCTGTGCGTGCGGCTCAGCAGCACCCAGTCACGGGGGTCCTGGCACATGCAGGAGCTCCGGGGGGGGGGGGGGGAGAGGGGACAAGGTGCCGATGGCAGTGCCTTCAGCCTCCCACCTTCATCTTCACATCCTCCTCTGCCAGCCTGAAGTGTGTCAGCTCGTAGTCGTGGGGGACGTCGTCGTAGCTGTAGGGGCGCACAGAGAAGTCGCTGCAAGCCATGGGGAGCCGGATGAGGTTGTACTCAATCCCTGTGGAGCAGGAAAGGCATCAAACAGCACCGGAGCAGGCACCCAGGTGATGGGTGTCCCTGCAGTGGGGGGACCCTACGACACACCCCACGCTGCTGGTGCCCTCACTGCTCACCGCTCTCCGAGAAGTACGAGTGCAGCAGATTGTCCTGAGCCTGCTGCGACAGCCCCAGGATGTTCAGGGCAGCAGCATCGGAGAGGGACCCGCCGAAGCCCTTCAGGTGCTGGTACAACGCAGAGACGTTGAGCGTCAGCAGCAGCCCTGCGAGGGAGAGCCCAGCTCAGCCCGCGGTGCCCAGGGCTGGGTCCTGGGGTGGCATTTGCCACCCACCCGGCCGCAGCAGGTACCTGGGGCGCGCAGGCTGTGCTGGAAGCTCCCCTGGCTGCGCTCCAGCCGCTTGCCAGCCTTGCTGCTCTCGTACTTGACGTAGGTGCCCGGCGCCGGCAGGACCAGGGGGTCCAGCGTGTCGCAGTACGTGGCGTTGCAGACACACACCATGGCGTCACGGCCGAAGTACTTGGGGCTGCAGGGCCGGGCGCCTGGGGGGCACGGGCAGGGTGGGGGCAGCTGCCGGCTTGGGGACGCGTCCCTGCCAGAGCCCTCCTGCCTGCCCCGGGGTGCTCCCTCTGCCCCCACGCGCTGCACCCCGTCACCTCCCCTCACACCCCAGCTCCTGCACGACACCCAGGCTCCTGACCCTGTCCCAGGGCACGCTGGCACCCAAGCCACGCTGTCCCATCGCCACCCCCGCAACGTCCCTGCACTCACCTGCAGCCCAGGGCACCGTCTGCAGCAGCAGCAGCCAGCTCAGGATGCCGACAGTCCCCATGGCCCCTCCGTGTCCCCCCAGCTCCGGCGGGTCCTGGGGAGCAGAGCCTGTGAGCGGGGGCACCCTCAGCCAAGGCAGACGTGGGTGCAAGAGGGGGTGGAGGGACAGGCTGTGCTCGCCGGCTGGATCAGCGCTGTCTCCTCTGTCCCCACTTCTCCTTCCAGGAAGCTCCTGCCACACGTGCCGTCCTCCCCCCTGCACAGACCCTCGCCTTGCAGGAAGGTCAGGTGGGTTCATCCCTCCCCGGAGCCCGCAGCCCACCCACCTCCACCCCGCTGCTCCCCAACCTGCACTGCCACCAGCCCTCCTCCTCCTCCTCCTCCGGCAGCTCCAGCCTCCCCACCTCGCCTTTACAGGGAGCTGCTCCGAGGCCTCCCTCCGCAGCACACCCTCTCCCACCCCCACAGCTCCTCCTTGCTCTCCTCCCGGCCGTACCTACCACTGGTCCTGGACCCGGACCCGGACCATTGCACATCTCCTCGCCGCGGGGCTGGAGCTGGGGAACACCAGGTCCCCCACACTTTCTGCTGCTGTGCAAGGGTGTCAGCCCCCAGAGAGGGGACGGGGACATCAGGCTGGCAGCTCTGGCCACTCAAGAGGCCCCACCAGCACAGGGAGATGCAGCACAGGGCAGCTCTGAGACCCCACTGCAATGCCATGAAGGAAGAGCTGATTTCTTTCTTCTGTCAGGCAGGGTCTGGATGAATCCCTGGAAGTGCAGCAGAGCCCACGGGCAGGCTCACAGGCACCGTAGGGTGTCCTGCTAATAACAGCACCTGGGGTGATTTACCCCTGCCCATCACCCTGGTTCCCCCATTCCCCGCTAAGAGCTGAGGTGGCCATGCACCCAGAGTGGGGAGGGTCCAGGACCCCCAGGTGAGGGTGCAAACCTGGCGCAGCAAAAGGACCCGCACGGGAGCTGGAGCCGCTGCCCTGCCCTGCCCAAGGCTTCTGCATTGCTCACCCCAGCTCAGCATGCGCCGTGCAAGCGGCAGCACCCAGCGGGGAAGTGCCCCAGCTCCTGCACAGGCAGGGTTGTGCTCTAGCCCCCAGCAATGGGGACGAGCCAGACCCACGGAGGGGAACCCGCTGCCCCCCACAGCATGTGCCTGCTGACAAACTGCTCCGGGAGAGCCCCCTGCTCCTCTGAGAGCGATTCTCCCAGTCCAAAGAGACAGGGCTGAACTGGGCCGGCTCACCCAGACACCGCCTGGTCCCGGTCACTTTGCCCAGGACATGCCCACTCCCGTGGACACACACATCACTGCGGGGATGCCCTCAGCATCTCTCCGCAGTGGTGGCCCAGGGGGACAGAGAGCAGCCAGCTCCCAGCCCAGTGGCCCAAGAGCATCGAGCGCCAGGGCTCAGAATTTCCCTGCACAGGGTTAAACTGCCCCGTCAGCTCTTCTCCAGGCAGAGCAGCACTTCATGACCAGTTTTCTCCTTTCCTGGCATATCAGATGCAGCTGTGGGGCAATTCAATTCATCAAAGTTCCTCCTACCCTCCAGCGCTGCCCTGACACGATCCCACGCCTCCACCTGCCATGTGGGGCCGAGCCACGGGGCACCCGGGCCAGCTGCCACCGGGAAGGGGCAAACGGGGCTGGGCAGCCCCCAGCCCCGACTCACAGGGCAAACAGGCAGCCCTGGAAGGAAGCCCTTGGCCCTGTCCCTCTGCCCTGTAGGTCTCCCACTCCCAGCTGTGACTAACGTGTCACCTGGCTGCTACACCCAGGGCTAATAAGCCCCAATTTTGGGGAGGGGTTAATAGGTCAGGCCCAGCTGCCCCACGGTGATCAGCTTCCTCCTGGTGTGCTGCAGCCTCCCAGGGTGCCCCCCACACCCTTTTCCTCCCCGTTTTGGGGTCTGGCTCTGCCTGCCCTGTGTCTGGCCACAGCCAGCTCAGGTTCCCACGAGCCTCCACAGCTCCTGGGAGCAAAAACACTGTGGAGGCTGCTGGAGCTCGTCCCTACCAAGACAGGCCGATAAGAGCTTCCTGCTGAGCAGGAAAAGTGAGACCCAGGGGAAGGGCAACACCTCGGCACGGAGTGGGTGGCACAGGCGGTGCTGGGCAGCCCCACTCAATCCTCTTGAATCCGCTTCTTGCTGCCGCTCCCAGCACACGGGGTTTCGCGTGGCCTTTGCAGACTGTCCCCCGCAGCAGGCAGAGCAGCCTGGGGGGTGAATTTTGTCCCTTAGGCAGGCCGGTTGGGGGCTGTGAGAACATGGAGCTGGTCTGAGCTGCCTTTATGGGTGGCATGACTGCAAAAACCATCAGTGCCAGAGAAGGAGCCGGGCGTGCAGAGCCTTGACGCGGCATCGTGGCTCCAGCTCCAGCGTCCTGCCAGGCAGCTGGACCTCGGCCGGGGGCACGGGGAGACCTGGCCCTTACTGGTGGTCACTGGTTCCAGGCTGGCTGCTGGGGGTGGGGTCCCGTCATCCCAGTCCCAGCAGCCACCAGCTGGTGTGTGCCCCAAAACGTGCCAACGCTTTGCACAAGAATTAATGAGCCAAGCCCAGTGACGTTGAAGGATTCATTCCCTCTCCATTTAACACAGTCAGTCCTTCAGAGCCGAGCAGAGCACAGGGACAAGGCACATGTGCCGGGATGATTCAGCATCCGGCCATCAGCTTTTATCACCAGAGCCGGTAAAAAGTTAAAGGAAGCCGGTAAGTAAGAACCTGGGAAAGAAGCAGCAGGTGAGGAGCGATCCTGTGCCCGGGCACAGGGATGCTGGAAGGGGGATGCTGGGAGCGGGACTCGCTGTCGCTGCGATCCTGGAGAAATATTTCCCTCTTGTGGACAAACACAAAGAGCCTCCGGGCGGGAGCGGGATGCACAGCCAGCTCTCCCCAGGACTCGGGCATCCCCCCGGTGTTGGGGGGTCCCAGGGCTCCTGCCCCAGAGCAGCGTCCTGGTGGCACCGCAGTGCGGGAGGTGCCAGCTTCCCGGGGTGACCCTGTCACACACTTACCCACCGCCCCGGGCGCTGCCAGAGTCAGCACTGGGCTGTGCCCGGCCCACGCAGCATCACTGCTGTCAGCCCCGATGGCATCCCTGGGCCACATCCCGCCTGCCTCGACCCGCCTGACCCGGCTCAGCCCAGCAGCCGCGGCCTCCCTTCCTCACCCTGCCTGCAATCGTGATCTCCCTGCCTGCAATCGTGACCTCCCTGTCCTAATCCTCTGCTCAGCACACCCTCCCAGCTCCTCAGCTCCTTCCTGGGTGTGCCCGCGCTCAGCACCCACTCCTGGCCCCGTGCCCACTTGCTCAAGCTGCCCCGGCTCCGCGGTGGGTGCTGAGCGCCAGGTGCCCCCCGAGCCTCCTCGTCACAGCGGGGACGGCTCTGGGCTCTGCCCTGTCCCTGCAGGGGACAGCACACCCTGCTGCAGGGCCGCTGCAGCCCGACCCCCATCTCCCTCCCTGCAAAGCCCCAGGAGAAGCTTTGCAGCTGCCCTGGCCCCATCCAGAGCCAGCTCCTACCCTGAACCCACCGTGCTGCGACGCTCCTGGAGCTGGTTCTGCCTCCAGCCCCGATCCCGGGACGCACCCTGCACCCTGGGCTGGGGGTGATGTGATCCACACACCCCCCCAGCCCAGCATCGGGCTGCGAGAGGTTCCAGCTTGGCAGGAAAAGTACAAAAAGCTGAATCTTGGCCACAATCCCTGCCCAGGGCTTCCACCAAGGCAGGTGTCCAGGCATTTCACCTCCGCTCCTGCGCCAGGACCCAGAGCATCTGCGTGCAGGGCAAACCCTGAGCTGCCTGCCAGTTCCTAAACCTGCCCGCAAAGGCAGCGGGAGAGCACCCAGGCTTGGCTCACAGCCCTGCCAGGCAGCACGCGCTTGAAACTGGGAGCAGACTGGTGCCTGGAGCACCTCCCGGGCAGGGTAAGCCCCGCTACGAGTTGTTGGGGCCAGGGGGGAGCAGGGTGGGCAGGGAGAGCGGCCGCCCTGGGGGGCTCCAGGAGCTCTACGCCGCTCGTGGGACTCCTGCAGGCTCCGTGCCCAGGTGGCACCCAGCCATGGTGCCCAGGAGCAGGGGAGGGACCTGGAGGTTTCTCTTCCAGCCACAGACATAGAGGCAACATCAGCGTTTAATGTCGGAGCAGCAGCAAACAGCATTCACAGCCTCTGGGATCTCCACCCCGAGGGGCACCGGTGCCCCTGGCCCTCCTGCACGCACACGGCGCTCCCCAGCCCGGCTCGCTCCTCCGGCTCACCCGAGCACTCGGCCCCATCGCTGCGCTGAGCCGCCCCCTCCGCGCCCCCAGGCCCGAGCCCGCAGGCAGCGTGGGGCTGCTCCTGGCCCGGCTCAGTCCGGCCCCTCAGCCACGGGCGTCCCAGCCCCGTCACTGCCGCTGCCACAGGTAGGTCTGGATGGAGCTGGCCGGAGCCACGGCTGCGATGAGGCCAACGGTATCGGCCAGCCCGAAGGTTACGTTCTGCAGGGACCTGGGGGGTGGAGAGCAGCGGGGTCAGACCCACAGCAGCTCCCGAGCAGCAGCAGTGCCCAGGGCCCAGCAGGATGGGGTCCCACGCTTGCAGGCCAGGCTGCATCACTCACCGGTTCAGAACCACCACGACCACGGCACCGTCGGGGCGCAGGAAAGCCGTGTACTCCAGGTCCGTCTTCTTGGACTCTTTGGAGGCGATGAGCCCCACACGCTGGGAGCCCTCGGGGATGAACTTACTGCACAGGCAGGAGCAAGAAGCAACCCCAGAAAGGGAGTCAGACCCCAGAAAAGCTCCCCTCCCGACAAGCCTGCCCTGCTCCCCTCCTGACAAGCTGCTACTGCAACCACGAATCTGGAGCCCAGGCAGCTGAGAGCGTGTTGGGGGGGCCCTGACCCACCTGAAGTGCCCCCAACCCACCTGAAGTGCCCCATGTGGTAGAACATGGGCTGCTTGTAGAAGATGCCTTCACTGGCGTCCACGATGACGGGGCTGTCCACGTAGTTCTTGACCCAGTTGGGGCCCCCCTCCAGGTCCAGAGCCAGGTTCCAGTCGGTCCAGCCCGTCACGTAGTTGTTGAGGTTCTGCAACAGGACAGCCCAGACTTCTGCCCAAGGAGTGGGGTGCCAACGGGAGAGGGAGCATGCTGGCAGCCCTCTCTGGGGCCCACCGTGCAGGGCGACGCGGGGGCCTCACCATCAGGATGCTGTGGCTGTACTGGTTCCCCCGCTCCCAGCAGCCCAGGATCACGTCCCTCTCCCAGAAATGGGCCCCAATAGACGCTTCCGTGGCCAGGATGAAGTAGTCGGGGAAGAGCTCGTGAGTGGGCACCACCGTGTCCTGTATGGGACCAATGAAGTCGAGGTACCAGTGGATGCCGATGCCGTGGACGTAGCGAGCTGCCTCTTCATCCTCCAGGACCTGGCAGGGAGAAAAGTCAACCTCCACCGGGCCCCGCGGGGCAGAGAGCCCCGGGACTGCGCAGCCGAGCCCCCCATGGGGTCCACGCTGTGCCAGCAGGATCGGGCTCTGCCCAGCTCGCTGTGCTGGCGACCCCACGCCGCACTCACCACTTTGGCCCAGTGCGGGAGGTGGAGCCGGTTGTCGTCCAGGATGATGAGCTGGATGTCGCGGTGGGAGCTGTTGGCCAGCGCGGGGCCCAGGTCCCGCGCGATGAAGTCCCGCTGCTGCTCGGCCGTGAAGCCCAGGCACTGGAAGGGGTAGTTGTTGATCAGCCCCGCCGAGGGCTCGTTCTCTGCCGTCACCGCCCAGAAGGTCAGGTTGTGCTTGGCGTATTCATCCAGGAACCTGGGCGCAGGGGAGAGGGGTGAGCCAGGGGGTCTCCCCAACGCTGAGGATCCCCCGGGTATCTCCCTGTCTCCTCGCCCCGAGAGCTCTTTACCGCACAAAGTAGTTGGCCCAGGTCTTGTGGTACTTGTCCCCTGCCTGCCCCTTCAGCGTGCCCTTCCCCACGAAGGACTCGCTGGTTTTCATCCAGGTCGGGGAGGTCCAGGGACTCGCGTACAGCGACAGCGGCTGCTTGCTCATGGCCATGGCTCGGTGCAGGAGGGGGATCTGCAGGAGGGGGCGGAGGGACCACCTGAGCTGAGCCCCTGCACACCCCCCACATCCTCCCCCAACTCCCTCCCGCCGCTCACTTTCAGCTTCGTGTCCTCATCGCGCAGGCTGAAGTGGGCGAGCTCGTAGTCGAAGGGAACGTCGTCGTAGGTGTAGGCGTGGAGGGAGAAGTCGCAGCTGGCCATGGGGAGCCGGACGAGGTTGTACTCCAGCCCTGCCAGGCACGGCGGCGTGGGACAGGCAGAGGTGGGCAATGGGACAGGATGTCCCCAAGCCCTGCTGGTGCCCCAGCAGGGGCCCGCAGGGTCCCCGTCACCATCCCTCCTGCCTCCCCTGACGGTCTCACCTTCCTCAGAGAAGTACGAGCGCAGCAGGTGATCCTGGGCTGTTTCCGGAAGGGAAAAGACGTTCATGGCAGCCGCATCGGTGACGGAGCCGCCGAAACCCTTCACCTTCTGGTACCGCTGCGTGGCGTCCAGAGTCAGGACGAGATCTGCAGGGAGGGAAGCCAGCGTGACGGTGGGTCGCAGGCAGGGTCCAGCCCGTCCCTGCCAGCCGCAGCAGGTACCTGGGGCGCGCAGGCTGCGCTGGAAGCTCCCCTGGCTGCGCTCCAGCCGCTTGCCGGCCTTGCTGCTCTCATACTTGACGTAGGTGCCCGGCGCCGGCAGGACCAGGGGGTCCAGCGTGTCGCAGTACGTGGCGTTGCAGACACACACCATGGCGTCACGGCCGAAGTACTTGGGGCTGCAGGGCCGGGCGCCTGGGGGGCACGGGCAGGGTGGGGGCAGCTGCCGGCTTGGGGACGCGTCCCTGCCAGAGCCCTCCTGCCTGCCCCGGGGTGCTCCCTCTGCCCCCACGCGCTGCACCCCGTCACCTCCCCTCACACCCCAGCCCCCGCGCTACCCCCAGCCCCCCGACACCCCCCACCCCGCCGCCGGCCCCGCGCTCACCTGCGGCCCGGTGCACGGCCAGCAGCAGCAGCAGCAGCTGGCCCAGGGCACCAGCGGCCCCCATGGCCCCTCCGCGGCCCCCGGCGGGTCCTCCCGGGGCGCGGGGCCTGCGAGCAGCGGCCCTGTCGGAGCCTCCCGTCCCGTGTCCCGTCCCGTGCCCCGTCCCGGCCGCCCTTCCCCGCAGCACCGGGCCCGCCGCCGGCCTCGGCTTTAAGGGCGCCCGGGCTTCCCGTTCCGCCCACGCCCGCAGCGCCGATGCGGCACCGGCACTGGGCGGGCCCGGCCCCGGTTGGGCAAGACAGCGGGTGCGGGCCCGGCCCTACCCCGGCGACGGTAACGGAGCTGCGGGCCCGGGGGAGCCGCACGGGCGGCGGGGCCGTTCACCCCCCCGGCACCGGGGAACCCCGGGAGGCGCAGGCGGGCACCGGGCACGACCCCGCCTGGGCTGCGCCCCCGGTACCGGCCGTCCCCGGCTGCGGACCCGGCCGGGCCGCCCCGCGCCCACGGAGCCGCCAGCGGGGTCGCGGCGCCCCGCCCGGCCGATCACGTGATCGATCAGCTGACGCGCCCGCCCAGCCCCGCCCCGTCCCCCGGCGCCACCGGCCCCACGGCCCCGGGCGGGCGGCGACCACCTTTATTCGGTCTCTAGCGAGGGTCAGCGCGGCTGCGAACGCCGCGGGACCGGCCCCGGGGGGCGGGCGGGGGGCGGGCACGGCCAGCGCAGGGGACCGGGCACGGCCGGTGGGGGGACAGGGGACAGGCACAGCCGGCGCAGGGGACAGGGCCGGGGACAGGCACGGCCAGTATGGGGGGTGGGGGGGGGACAGGCATGGCCGTCCCGGGGTACAGGCACAGCTGGCACAGGGGACAGGGCAGGGGACAGGCACGGGTGGCACAGGGGACAGGCACGGCCAGCGCAGGGGAGGACAGGGCAGGGGACAGGCGCAGCCATCCCAGGGGACAGGCACGGCTGGCACAGGGACAGGCACAGCCGGCACAGGGGACAGGGCAGGGGACAGGCACGGCCATCCCAGGGGACAGGCACAGCCGGCACAGGGGACAGGGCAGGGGGCAGACACGGCCATCCCAGGGGACAGGCACAGCCGGCACAGGGGACAGGGCAGGGGACAGGCACGGCCATCCCAGGGGACAGGCACAGCCAGCACAGGGGACAGGGCAGGGGACAGGCACGGCCAGCGCAGGGGACGGGTATGGCCGTCTTGGCCCCCCAGCAGACACCCCAGGGGACCAGCCCCTCGCCCTGGCCCCGCCTGGGGAAGGGGCCCAGAAGAGGCCCCAGGGCAGTGGCGCAGGACCCAGCCCCGCCGGAGCAGCAGCAACGTCTGAGCAATGTCCGAGGGCCCTGGCCCAGAGCGGGACCCCCTCGAGGGTCCCCGCGGAGGCTGCGCCATGGGTGGGGGTGCGATGTCAGAGGACACTCTCCTTGCAGGTCCCGCTGAGGCTCCGCGGGCGGCCGCGCTCCAGCCGGCGGGCGGACAGGAGCCGTCGCAGGGACGAGGTGGAGCTCAGGTCGCCGCAGCTCTGCAGGTGGATGCCTTCGTGGGGCCGCTCCGCTCCCGGCCAGGCGCTCCAGGGAACCTGCGACCCCATGGGGACAGGCTGCAGCCGCGTGGCTGGCACCCCTGCCCGCAGCACCCCGCGTTCTGGGGACGGCAGGGATGGCGGAAGCGTCTGTCACACGCGTACGCCGTCATTAGGGATGGGCTCGTTCCCATCGGGGCCTCCCGGGCTGCGCAAGGTTCTCCCGTGACCCTTAAGCCGAGGCTGGGATGTCCCAGCGACTGCCTCCGGGCTGTGGTGACTCAGGGGCAAAGCCAAGCCGTTGCGACACGCACGATTTCCCTGATTTTCCCACTCGTGGCTACAGTGGGGACCGAGGGGAAGGGGCTGCCACGCCAGGAAGGGCTGGGCAAGGGCAGTGCCGTGGGAAGGGGGCTCTGCCTGCAGCCCCTGCCTGTAGCCGGGGTGCTGACACCATGAAGTGCCTGGCGGGGGAACGGGGACCTGGAAGGACCAGCGTGGAGATACTGGTGGGGACTGGAGGGAGGGAGAGGGTGTGGATGGGGCTCCCTGGAAAAGAGGAGCTGCCCACCTGCTTGTGCCCCTGGGAGCTGTGCCCGGGCACCTCCACGCCAGCTGCTGGGCTGCGCTTGGGTCTCTGCAGGAACCTGGCCACCAGCCCGCGGGTGCCCCGGCAGACCTTGAGGTCCCCCAGCGAGCGGGTCGTTGTCTTCGACAGCTGCTGCGTCACCTTCTTGGAGGGCAACAGCTTGTTCTTCCCCACTGAGCTGGCCCGGAGCAGCGGGGGGGAGTCACAGTGCGAACGGCGGAGCAGGCAGGCCTCGGAGCACAGCCCTGCGGAGATCACAGGATCATTCAGGTTGGAAAAGACCCTTGGGATCATCGAGTCCAACCCTCAGCCCGACTCTACAAAGTTCTCCCCTACCCCACATCCCCCCACAGCTCATCCAAACGACCCTTAAACACACCCAGGGATGGGGACCCCACCCCCTCCCGGGGCAGCCGTGTGGGATGCCAGGACACTGCTCCTGACGGGACGTGTCCCCGCAGCCCCTGGGGGCCCCCTCTCTCCCCTCCCCAGCCAGCGGGAGCAGTACCACTGCGGGGTGAGCCTGATCCCCAAAAGGCTACAGAAACGCTCCCCCCATCTCTTTGTATATCCCAGTACATCCCAGTGCCCCGACCTGTATCCGCAGAGGAGTTGGACACGGTGTCCTCCAGTGCTTTGGTATAAATTTCTTCCCTGAAATCTGCTGGGAGCAGAACGAATGCTCAGGCTTTGGCAGCGCCCCGCACCGCTGCGCAGCCCCCCAGCACCAGCTCAGGCAGCACGACTGCCCCAGCAACCCCCCCTCCTCCCAGCCCCGCAGACCCCCCCAGCTCCCCCCATTCCCCTGGCACAACCGCCCACCTCAGAGCAGCTCTAATCCCGCCTGGCCACGGAGAAACGCCGCCAAAACCTGCGGCACATCCCGGCCGCCCCGGACAGACCCTGCCGCACACACGTCCCCCCGTCCCGGCCGCCGTTGCCACCTACCAGCTCGGCTGGCCGCCAGGACGCAGGGGTCACTGTGCGACCTCACGAGCAGGCGCTGGCTCAGCCCTGGGGCTGGGGACGAGGGGCAGGAGGTCTCGCTGTTGCGTCGCGGGTGGCAGAGGCGGCCGGCGCTGGGCCCCGCGGAGCGGCCGCCCCCTCGCCCCTGCAGCGAGCTCTTCTCCTTGAGCCGCACCTCGGGGAAGCAGGGCCCGACGCAGCGGGCCAGCCCCTCCAGGCGATTGCAGCTGTGGGTGACGGCTCCCCCCACCAAGATGCCGTCGTGGCCAGGCTCCGCCGTGGAGCAGGAGTAGGAGCGTTCCCCCCGCACCCGGGGCTGGGGCGTCTCCTCGAAGGGTCCCTGCAAGCCCAGCGTGGGGCTGCGCGCGTGGTGGCTGCACTGCACGCAGTCCACGCTCAGGCAGTAATCCGCACGGCTGCGCTGGATGGAGCGGAAGAGGACGTAGTCGACGGAGCGCATGGAGCCCTGCAGCTCCAGGAGGCACGAGTCCTCCGAGGGGCTGCTGTCCCCGGGGATGTCCATGATCTCCGACATGATCAGGGACCCGCTGTCCATGGACACTGCGAGGAGCGGGTGTGAGCGAAGAGCCGTTAGGCAGGGCCGGTCCCCCTGAGGCGCCTCTCCCGTCCCACGATGCCCCAGCCCGAGGCGCAGCGCCGAGGCGCGCTCACCTTCCCCGCTGAGCACGATGGAGGGGACGCGGTCGCAGGTGCAGGCGTGCGAGCCGTCCGTCAGCTGCGAGTCAAACAGGGTGGCCTGTGGGGCGGCACGGTCAGGGCGCAGGCAGAGCAGGAGCCCAGCCCTGCCTGGCCATCCCCTGCCCGCAGCCCCCACCCCATCTCCCACCTGGCTGTCTCCCCGCAGCCCCATCACTGTCTCGTATGAAGGGGGGAAGTCGGTCGGGTAGAGGGGCACAGGGCTGTCCATGGAGCCATTGTAGGTGATGCTGCAGAGGCGAGAGCAGAAAAGCCACGTCGGGTGGGACAAGCCCTGCCTGGGGGAGAAACAGGCCCCCCTGCTCCTCCACGACGGTGGCCCCGCTCCACCAGCCTGGGTCGCAGCTGAGTACCTCTGCGCGTCGGTCTCGGAGCTGCAGGTGTACTCGGGTGGGTAGTAGGGGGGTGGCGGCACCGGGGGCACGAATTCCTCAAAGTCCATCATGCTCTGCAGAAAGGTGTCAGGGGGGGACGTGCACTCCAGCGTCACGGAGCTTGAGCGCTGGGGGACGAGCTGCAGGGAGAGGGGAGGAGGGAGATGTGGGACCCCTCACCCAGAGATCACAGAATCATCTAGGCTGGAAAAGACCTTGAAGATCATCTAGTCCAACCATTAACCTAGATCCAGCAAGGGATGCGCGTCCCAGGCCTTAATCTGCACCCAGCTGAGGGCAGGTCCTGCCCTGGCACCCCAGGGCCCCCCCAGCCTGGGAGTGCTGCCCCCCAGCCCCGTCTGCTCCTGGGCCAGGGCTGGGACTCACCACATGGACAATGTCAAGGGAGAAGATCTGGATGCAGCACACAACAGCAGAGAGCGTGCAGATGATGGTGGAGAAGATGGTCAAGCCACAGACGCTGAAGAGGAGGTCCTGGGGAGGAGTGGGGTGAGCTGCGGGCGCCCCCAAAGCACGGCGGGGTGCAGAGCCGCTCCCTGGGGAGCCCCTTCCCCGCCCCGGGTCCCCACCTTGAGCGCCGTGCGGATGCTCCGGCAGTCGGGGTTGGGGAACATGGTCAGCATCTCGCTCTGGCGGCTGCAGGAGGCGGGCGGGGGCTCCAAGCGGGCCTGGCAGCAGACGCACGAGTCCTTCTCCTGGGGACAAGGAACACCATGAGGGACCTCCGGATGCCAGGCTCTGCCCCCGAGAGCCGCAGACACGTGCCACCGCCGGAGCCCCTGCTCCGCAGCTCCCTGTGTCCCCGGAGCCCTGTGGCCAGGGCCAAGCTGCGCTCCGTTGCCCGGACGCACTGTGGCAGCCCCCGGCCTCCCTCACCCTCTCACAGGCCTCCAGGGACTTCACCAGCTGCGCGTTCTGGCAGGACAGGATGGACCCAGCGAGGCTCAGCATGACGCCCAGCACCGACAGCAGCGTGAAGAAGGTGATCTGTAGCGGGGAGGAGAGGGGCTGGAGCCGGGCCGGGCTGCGGAGCAGGGAGCCGACACATGCAGCTGCGCGTCTGGGGGCACATGGGGCTGCTCGACCCCCTCGCGCTGCCCTCCCCATCCTGGCCCCCCGCCTGTGGAGGGGTTCCCCCCCCCAACACCTACCACCAGGGTGAGCGGCCGCTTCCAGGAGATGATGCCGATGAGCCCAGACAGCGCCAGCTGCAGACGCACAAGCCCAGGGGTGAGGATGGGGAGGGGTCTCTGCCAGGCAGCGGGGCCCAGAGCAGCCCCCGCCCTTGGGCAGAAGCCCCCCGAGCCCTGCGGGCCCAGAGCCAGCCCAGGAGCAGCAGGGCCGTAGGGGCAGCCCTGGTGCCACAAGCCTGGAGAAACTGCTGATTCAGGGCACTGGAGAGCCTGGGGACTGCAGGCAGCTCCGTGTCCGGCAGCAAACCCAGGCCAGGATCTGTGCCGCAGGGTCACCACGGGGGGCTCAGGGTCTGTCAGGGTCCTGCCCTCACCCCAGGCCTGCAGCAGGCAAGGAGCAGGGCAGGGCTGTCCTGTCCCCCGCCCCGGCGCCACTGCAGCACCCCCCACCCCCCTCCCTGCCTGCACAAACCTGCTCGGGGTTTGTCCAGAATGTGGCACCTCAACGCACAGCCCGGGTAGCACCCCTGCAGCGCGCCGGGGGTCCCCGTCCCTCACAGAGTCACCCTGGGGGAACCCTTGGGATTCTCCCACAATGCACCACGGCTGCCACAGGCAGAGGGTGGGGGAGCAGCGGGGCTACACTCCCCTGGGACCGGCGGCAAATTCAGCATCCAGGGAGCTGTAGGGACCCCTCCCCGCGCTGCCCCGGCCCCAGACTCACCGAGAAGCCGGCCCAGGACGGGCAGGAGTGTCGGATCTTGGTGGAGGGTGTGATGGTGGCCGCCACCAGGCTGAAGGTGACGATGAGGACGCCCAGGATCACTTGGATGAAGCCCAGCACCAGCAGGATCTGCAGCCAGGTCCGCTGGCCGCGGAGGTGGGTGAGGCTGCGAGACGTGCGGCCGGTCAGCGAGCGGCTGGAGTCGCTGGGGGAGGGCATGGCTGCCCCGGGCGGCGAGCGGGGACAGTCCCCCCCCGAGCCCCGGGGCAGCCGGTAGCCCCGCGCCAGGACGGGGCCGGCCCGGGGGGAGCAGGAACGGACGCTCTGCGGGAACGGGCCGGGCTCCACCTTTCGCCTCCTGGAGGATGCTGAGGGCGGCTCTTCCCTGCCCCCCGGAGGGGTGCTCGGGGCAGCGCCCACGGCCACGCGGGACCCGCGGCCGCCAGAAGCTTCCGCGGGTTGTCGTGGGACCAGAACCGGCCTCAGCGGGAGCTGCGCATCCCGCCCGGAGAGGCGGCCTAGAGCTGCCGGCCGCAAGCCGAGCGCGGCCCCGGGGCTCGCTCCTCCCTCGCCGTCCCTCGAGCGCCGGGCCCCCGCCGGGGGATCATGGTGCCCTGCGGAGGCCGCCGGCCCCCGGGCCTGGCCGCCGGCCCCCGGGGCAGCGCCGGGAGGCGGGAGCCGCGGGCGGGCGTCCGGCCGCCGCCCAGGAGCATCCTCCGCGGGCAGCGGGCGCAGGGGCCGGGGCGCCCGCGGGGGCTGGGGGGGAGGTGTCCCCGCTGCCAGGAGCGCCCCCGGCACGGGCCGGTACCGGCGAGCGGCTACCGGCGGGCTCTCCGCCCCGCTCCCCGCAGCCCCGGCCCCGCGCGGAGCGGCTGGCGGGGACGCCCGGCCGGGGGGAGGCGGCGCGGAGCGCGTCCAAGCATCACCCCCGGCGGCGGCCTCCGGGATCCGCGCTCCGCCGGGGGCCCGGTGCGGCGGGGGCCGCAGCCCGGTGGCCGCGGCAGGAGGCGGAGCGGGCGCGGCCGAGGCGCAGCTCCGGGAACGCTCCCGCAGCCGCCCGCCCCGGGGCCGCGCCCGCCCCTCCGCGGCACGCCGGGAGCTGTAGTCCCGCCCGCCCCACCGGGAAACCGCCGCCGCCCCGGCCCCGTCACTGCCCTCCCGGTCCCGCCGGTCAGCGCACGGAGACGGCGGAGGCACGGCGTGAAACTTCATTTATTCCTTAAATAAAACCGAAGGCGGCTTGGCGTCGGGCAGAGCAACACACGGGAGGCCGCAGCCGGCAACTGCCCCACGGCGGGATGGCCACTGCCAGCCCCCCCCACCTCCCGCGGGCGCTGACCCCCCCCAGATGAAGGCACGAACCCCTCTCGCCAGCCCAGGAGCAGTGGAGAGGAGATGGGGCAAAGCGGAACTCCTGAGCCCCAGCCCAGGGCCACCAGGCCCAGGGGATGGGAGCCACCAGGGGCTAGCGGGGACACAGGGCACGTTCTGGGCAGCTCAGCCCCCCCCCGCCCCCCAATGGAGGGGGAAGGGCCCAGGGGAAGGGCTCGGTGATGGGTGAAGTGCCAGGGGGAGCAAGGGGTCACTGGCCCCAGGGCAGGCAGAGAGGAGGAGGAAGGGAGAAGCTGTTCACCCCCTCGCTGGAGGGGAGGAGGGAGCTGAGGGGGTGCCAGGACCCCTCCTCGGTGCCCAGCACCTGCCAGGCCTGGGGGCACACAGAGGGCTCAAGGCAGGAACCCCCCCCGGCAGCTGCCTGTCCCAGCCCCACTCTCGGCACAGGCTCAGCTCAGCAAAGGGGAGAGGATGGGGGCTGCCCCCCAGCTCAGCACCCTGGGGACACGGCCACCCCCACCCCACCAGGGCAAAACCCTGGGGGAAGATGGGGATGGTTTTCTTAGCAGAGAATCGGGTCTGTGCCAAGGGGAAGGGGGGGAAAAGCCTCCAGGGAAGAGCCAGCCCCTGCCTGCCCCAGGCCTGGGCCCAAGGGGGGGCCCTTTGTGCCCCAGGACACATGAGTGGCACAGCCAGGTGGGGAAACAGGAGAGCCCAGGGAAGGTGAGCAGCCGTTTTGGTCGCTGTCACCTGTCTGGAGGAGGCTCCGGCCCCCAGCAGCTGGTGCTGGAAGGGGGGACGATGCCAGGCGCAGGGCTTGGCCACGGCACCTCCCACCCTGCTCCTTCCTCAGTGCGCCGAGGGGAGGGGACCAGCACAAACCAGAACAGCCTCCATCCATGAGGAAAGGGGTTAGAGCAGCAGACGATTCAGGCACCAGCACTTCCAAGCTGGGATGAGGCAGCCTCTGAGAGCTGATGCAGACACACGGGGATCCAATGAAAGTGCAACTTGGATTTCCTCTTCCTTAGAAAGAGCCCACGTGCGGTGAGAAGCCGGGGCCCCTGCCTGGCTAGGGCGCCCGGAAGGCGTTGGTGGCAGCGCCCGCAGCAGCGTTGGCCGCCGCAGTGCGCACTGCCTGGTTGGAGAAGACCCCGGCAGCAAACTCCTCCTGTGCTTTCTGGAAGCTGGCACCTGTCCGGCGGTACAGGGAGTGGATCTGGAAGAGAGCAGCAGGCTCGGGGTCAGGGCACCGGCCCCGTTCCGGGCCCTCAGTGAACAGAGCTGTAACCCCACACCTGCCAAAACCCACCCTCATCCTCCCACAGGGGTGCTCTGGCCCCAAGGTTCAACCCAAACTCACCTTTTTCAGCATAATGATGCCCAACACAGCCACTGCTGTGAAGAATAAGGACACCAGGATCATCATCACAGCCACGGCCGTGTTCTTCCGCAGCGCTATCAGGCTCAATATCCAGCCACTGCAAAACAAGAGGCGGTGGCCCACAGGTTCCCTCTTCCCCACCTCCCTCCTCCCTTTCCGGGGTACTGGGCCGGCCGGGGCTCCCTGGGGTCAGCACAATGCGCACCTGAATCCCCAGTTTGGTATGCCAATCGCCTGCAGCACGTACATCACGTTCTGGGCAAAGAAGACGAAGAAGAAGACAAAGAAGTTGAACGAACTGTCACTCCTGGGAGAAAGAGACAGGCAAGGTTAAGGCACGGAGAAGAACTCTCAAACCTTCCTTAAAGCGGGGGACACAAGGAGAACGTGAAGCTCAGTGCAGAATCACCACATCCCCCAAAACCAAAGGGCACAAGGAGCTGGGACACCATTGGTGCCACAGGCGGGGCAAGGGCCCGTTCAACCAAGCAGCCCGGTCTCCCCAGCTTCCAGCACCGGCCACCCCACCTCACCGCTTTGCTGGCCCAGGAGCTCAAGCGTATACACACCTGAAAGCTTTGTACATCGGCCTATACCAGCAGACAAAGGAGCAGGGCGTGTAGAGGAGAGCCCAGAGAATGGAGAGGCCAAACCCAGAACCGGACGAGGGCTCCACACAGAACCAGGCCAGCGAGGACAAGAAGTTCAGGAAGAGAGCAATGGTGCTGGCTAAGGAAGAGGACGTGGGTCAGGCTCAGCCCCCCAGCCCCGGGTGCCACGTGTTAATCACGACTCCTCCAGCGCAGCAGCGCTCACACACACACAGGACACCTGCTCTACCCCCTGCCAGGATCTGCCCTGAGATTTCCCCCAGGGACTCACCCATCCAGAGGTAATACATGGTAGTAACGGTCTTCTGGAAGTCCGCTGGGATCTCCACGGGGATGTCTTGGTAGAAGCAAGGCTTCACCGGGCAGAAGGACGGCAACGGGGGCCAGTTGTTCACCCTCGCTGCGGGGGGAAGGAGGCGGGAAGGAGAGAGCAGGGGTGCTGTGTAGGGGGGGCCGAGGGGAAGGTGGCCGCGTCCCTCCCCTGCCCCGCAGGCCACTCACTTCCAGCGCCGCCGAGGGCCGCGTTCTGCAGCTCCCTCTCCCGCCGGTCCAGCTCCTCCGCCTTCCGGTTCAGCTCCTCCTGCCGCTTCAGCAGCTCAGCGGTGGCGGCGGCGGCCGAGGCCTGTGGGGGAACGCAGGCCCTGGGGCTCCCGCCTCTTCCCCGGCCCGGCCCGCGGCGGCCCCGCGGCTGCCCCCGCCCCGCCCCGTACCTGCGTGCCGTAGGAGCCGTAGTTCCGGGGCTCCGTGGGGCTGGCTTTCCGCGGGGGCTGCGCGGCCGCCTGCGGCGGGGCCATGCCGGGCGCTGGCAGGGGCGGCGGAGCCGCCGACGGGGCCTCGTACGGCGGCGGCGGCTGCAGGAAGAAGAGCAGGCCGGTGAGGTGCCGGTCGCCGCGGGGAGGGCCCCGGCCGCCGGGGAACGGCCCGCCCCGCCCGCCGCCTCACCGCGCCGCTCTCGAAGGGGTTGTAGGCGTCCAGCGCCGCGCGCTCGGGGCCGGGCCGGGGCTGCACCGCCGCGGGGTCCTGCAAGAGACGCGGCCGGGGTGACGCGGGGGCCGGGCCGGGGCCACCGCCACTCCCCTGGACGGGACGCACCTGGAAGGGGTTGTCCGGGAGCACCGCGGGGCCGCCGCGTTGGGCCATGGCCGGGCCGGGACCGGGACCGGGACCGGGACCGCCGCTGCCTCAGCCCCTCCGCCACGTGGCCCCGCCCCCGCCGCCGATTGGTCGCCACGCCGTGACGTCACCGGCCCCGCCTGCGGCCCGCGGAGCCTCGCTGCAGGGGGCCTCTGCGCACGCGCGGGGCCAAGCCGGGCGGCGGCGAGCACGTGACGCGGTCACATGTCCGGGAGTCACGTGCCGGCGCAGCCATTTTCCCCCCCCCGCAGGGGTCGCCGGGAGCGCGTCCCCATGGCAACGCCGGACCGGGGCCAGGCCTAGGCCTCTCCGCCGCCCGGGCCCCATCGTACCCCCCGGGTTCCCGGTGTCCCATCCCAGGGCCAGGGCCCCATGTCCCCCTGGTTCCCCCATGCCCCGGCGGGTTCTGGGTCCCCCGCCCAGGGCCGACTCCTCTACCCGGCGATGGCTCCATTCAGCCAGGCCTCCCGCGGCAGCGGGCCCCTCCTGCAGGTCCCCCGGAGGCCTCACGGCCAAACCCCTCGGCTGGGCTTTTACCGGACGCGTCTTACCGGGGCGGCATCCAGCCTGCACGGAACGCCCCCAGGCCTTACCCTCGGGGAGGTCAGGGGGGGTGCAGCAGAGCAGCTGTTTCACCGAGCCCACCCGAACCAGCCATACAGCAGACTCCAGGGAAGAATTCGTGGCATGAGGAGCAGCTTGGGGAATTTAAGTTTTGTGTCTCCTGGGCCAGTTATTTATAGGGATCCCTGCGTCCATCAACTACCAGCTGCACGTGGACAGCATACCGACATCCGCTGCCAAACGGGATTCCTCATCATCCTGAGAGCAGCAGCACAGGACATCTACCCGTACCCGCCTCTGGTTCCTGTCCCAGCTCTCAGTGCTTAGCAGCAACCGCACCTCTCCGCTAAAAATATTCTTTAGCCTCTGAACAGAGACTTACAAAGTTACACACAAATCCAGGAGCTCCCACTTCAACCCAGACAGCTGCTCCCTCGAGCTGTGCTGTCTGCTGGGGTGGTAAAAGCTGTGGATTCAGGTTTTGGACACTGGTGTGAGTTAAGTTTTTTTTAAGCCTGAGACAGACTGCAGGTATTATTTGGTCGGTCTAATTTCTAATTCTCCTCTGGATTCACCCAGTTGCTGGCTACACATGCAGCAGGACATGGTCTTCCCCTGCTCCTGTTCCCTGGCACACACTACCCGGCTGGCTGCTGCCTAGCTAAGCAATACCACAGGAGGCAGGTGAAAGCTTCCAGGCCAAGCTCTTTAAGTTAGGATCACAAGCTCATGAAGATGACTCAATGTCACCCCTCCTGAGACTCTCCCCCACTAACTCCAGGTGAAGCTGGACTTTTCCTTTATCCCTCTGCGTGATGACAGTCTGCCAGAGCCAGGACACAGCCTGGCACAGACAGATGGTGCCGCAGCAGAGCGATAAGCTCCTGCAGAGCAGATCATGAGTGTCTGCTGTTACAGACACCACCCCAGCAAGACTCTCCCAGACACGCTGGCAAAGCATCTACACAGAGCTGCCATCAGGTCTGAAACATCCTCAGCAATTCCCATGGAAAAGTCCAAGCCAAGGCTGAGCTGGTAAGAGCCCAAAAGGCACAGACACTGGGCTGTGTGCTTGGCAGCCGAATGTGGGTACCTGGACACCCGTTTTCCAACAGCCATCACCCCTAGCCAGTGCTCCACCCCTCGAGGGAGCAAGAGGTTTCTCTAGTAAAGAGAACACATTATCTTGAAGTACCCACTGTCCTTTTTCTGTATCCCACCTCAATCCTGATCTGTACCCAGCTTGGTCTTTGCTGCCCCCCACACCAATTGCAGCCTCAGAGGGCCAAAAGCAGCTCGTACCCAGTGCACACACTCAGGCCAGCATCCAAGCTTGGGAGAAGTGGTGCGGGCGGATGGAACTGGCTTTGTTACCGAGTTTTCTGGATCACTAAGTACCTTTCATCCCACCACAAGAGGATACACCTTCCTTCCCTCTGCAGGGTGCAGCACACTGCCACTGTACTCCAGGAGCACAACCGACCCACAGAACAGCCCCAAGAGGGGCTGCTGCTGGTCCAAACCCAGATCAGGTCGTTTATTCACTTCATATTTATTTTTCACAAAGACTGTACAAAATTCTTATAAAACTCTGGTGTGGGGATGGGCTATGACATTGATCCAAAAAATAATTCCCATGCAGTCCCACCAGTTTCATAACTTACAAGGAAACAGATAAGCTACAGAGAGCTGTGAGTCCTGGAGTATTTACAGCGAGGAGGGCAGGAGAGAACAGGAGACAAAGCAACATGTGAACAGAGGTATTTACAGTATGGACATACAGGCCCCCTCGCCTCACGATAACGGCAGCAGCAATAGCAGGAGGTCAGGCCCGTGGTGCTCAGAGGCCGATATAGAATATGGGCTATTTACAGTATCTCACATATTAACAGCTTTACAAACGTGTCCAGGGAGTTCTTCTCATGTATAAAAAAAAAAAGCACCAAGTGTCTGAATAGAAATCACACAGGCCTCCACGGGGGCTAGAATCTGAGGGCAGGCTGGCACCTGTGGCGTCACCGGCTGATGTCTCTGCTAGAGTCCCACATTTTTGTGCTCGGCTCCATCTCCAACATGTCAAAGAAGGGGTGCTTGAGGGCTTCGGCCAGGGTGATGCGCTTGGACGGCTCGTACTCCAGCATGCTCTCAATGAGGTCAAAAAGGCGGTGATGGTCCTCAGCCTCAGAGGTCAGGTATCGCTGGGGAGGTGGAGGGGAGAGGTTAGGGCCAAGCACCCTGCCCTGGTATGTTCCCTGGGCTCAACGGACAGCTAAGCTAGGGGAAGACTGGTTTGTTCAGACCGTCACTCATCCTAGACCTGAATTCTGGGCTGCTTTACCCAGCATGAAACTGCCGAGTTTTCACACCCCCCCCCCCCCGCCCCCCATCTTTCCCAGGCACTTCCTGAGGTCTCCGTGCCCTCCTCCTCCTCCTCCTCCACTTCAGATTAAGCTCAGGCTGCAGCAGTCTTCCTAGTTTATGTCTGGGACAGCCAAGGCTCCTTTGGGAAGACACTGGTCTGACCCTTTTGGTGGCCCAACCTTGCCCACAGGAAGAATCTTCTCAACTGGGGCAGGCACTATAAGACTCTGCAATGAGAAAAGGATAAAGCAACCGGGTGCTCCTGCCCACCCCACCTTACCCGCAGCGGCTTGCAGTTTTCCCTAACATAGCGGCCAGCAGAGGTGTTCTCATCCCAGTCCAGGCGGCCATGGTAGAAATATTTCTGTTTCCTGTCAGAGTAAGAGGTGGGAACAGGTTACCCCAAGCACAAAACATCTTGCAGCAACACACCAGCCCTGGCAGCAGACACTACTCGGGACGCTGCGGCAGCACGGATGACCGGCTCAGCAAGCAGCTTCAAAGCTCGATCCCTCAGAGAAATGCTACACATGAAGCAGGAGAGAGCTGGTAAGCTTGTGGTGCCCAGCTGGCCCTGCTCACCTCGTCTTCCGGATCATCCGAGAAGGAATTGGCCCCAAGATCCTCTCCATCATGGCCAGGTGCTCCCGGTTGTCGTGTGTCTGAGAGAGAGAAACGTAAAGGGAAGGCATGGAACAGGTTCCAGTCGTTCTGCCTCCAGCCCTGGGTGTTCCCTGGTTCAGAACCCCTTGCTGGGCAACACCGTGGTTGTCTCTACAGACTGCAGTGATGGAGGTAACCCCATCAGTCCCAGAGGCTCCTGGCTGTACTGGGAAACAGCCAGCATCCTCTTTCATCAGTTGTGAGGTAGCCATACAGCATACAGTTCTCACCTGGAACAGGGTGAAACCCACATAATACTCAAAGATGATGCAGCCAATGCTCCACACATCACAGGGCTGGCTCCAGCCAAGCTCTAAAAAACAATGTTTTTTAAATAAAAGATCCAGTTACGGCCTAAGATTCCAAATCCCTCTCCCTCACCCTTTGAAAAACAAAACAACTGGAAAAACAATTCCCCTTCCAACCAGGCTTCTGACACGCTGGTGGCAACATACTGCCCAGCTGGTAGCAATGTCAAAACACCAACTTACAAGTTGTTGGCCCTCCCAGAAAAGAGCACCGTAGAGCACGTTAAATCAAGCACTTCTCATCTCCCAGGGTAAACCCAGGACAGCTACCGAGTGATGTGGAGGCAAAACACTCCTTAATCCAGCAGGCAGCACCCAGTGCCCTCGGGGCGAATGCCCGCCGCGGTACCTACCCAGGATGACTTCCGGGGCCCGGTAATGCCTGGTAGAGACGATGGTGCTGTGATGTTCGTGATCAAACGTGGCGCTGCCGAAGTCCACCACCCTGATGGCTGTGCTCTTCACACTCCGCTCATCCCGCTTCTTCACGAGGGAGAACGGTATCAATTACTCAGGAGTTTTGAGATGCAGATTTAGCCCCTTTACACAGCCAAGCTTTTGCCACCACAGGAGGGGAAGGCTTCAGAGGGTAGTGCTGGCACAGCCCCCAGACAAACTCCCACGTCAGGCAGTGGTCCCTACAGCTTTAATTTATAAACTGCACGGGCAGTTCATGCAAGAGACAGGCCCTGAGTCCATTAACCCCGTGTCTCCTGGGGCCATGTTCCAACTCCTCCCACCCACTGATAAGATCAGGGATACCAAGAACCCCGGAGAAGACCTATAGCACAAGGCAGCACTGTTACCTTTTCCAGGTTATAGGAGAGTTCGTAGTCAGAGTTCACGAAGAGGATGTTCTCCGGCTTGAGGTCAGTGTGAGTGAGTTTATTGTCATGCAGAACTGAGGAAGCAAACAAGAGTCGGGGTGACGGAACAGAAGCAGAGCGAGGCTGCACCCACCCGAAGAGCGAACACCATTAATTCAGTCTGTTCATACTGGCACTGGTTTAGCCCACATTTAGAGCTGGGTGTGAACAGTCAGGCTAGTCCAGGCCAAGATGCTTTGGCAGAAGCACAAAGATTTATCGTATTGATCACCAGAATGTGTAGGGGGGGTGGATGCTGAAGTGCCCTGAGCTACTGCCAGCCCACATGCATCGGAAAACATTACAATCAGGAAAATAAAAAGGATTCATTCCAAGCACACATTCACCACTGGAGGGGCAGGAAGGCTCAGTCTCAGAACTGGGACAGCAGTACCACAGCGAAACGCGGCTGCTTTGGGCCACCAGTTGCAGAACTGGCAGGGACACTGGGAGCTGCACAGCTCTCCAGGTCAGTCAAGGACCAGCGGAGAGCAGAGCAGCGAACACTTACATTTCACAGCCTGGCACACCTGGTAGGCCATGTGCCGTACTTGGTGGATGGGGTAAGGCAGATAGTTGTTGTCCTTCAGGAAATCAAAGGTGCTGAGCCCCAGCAGTTCGAAGGAGATGCACATGTGGCCGTGGTAGTCAAACCAGTCAAACATCCTGACACAAAGACTGAGAGAAAAATTTTGATTCGGGACAGATCTGCACGCACCACTCGGCTATGTTATCCCTGCGCCAGGCTCCTCCTTTCCTTGCTCAGTCTGTATCCCATAGCAAGCCAATACGCCTCAAAAACTAGCCACAAACGAATTCACTCACACAAAATCAAGAATCTCTCATCCCATTCCCGCAACTGTGCTAAGGCGGTTTGCCCTTCCCTTCTAACACCAAGAGCACACTCACTTTGTGTTCTCAGGATCCTTCTCGTTGATTTTCTCCAGCACATTAATTTCCAGTCGAGCAGCCTCTTTGTATTTCTCTACATTTTTAATGATTTTGAGAGCAACACGTGCACCACCCCTGGGGGAGAAACAGGAAGAAAGCGCAAGATCACCCCTGAGCTGGGTCAGAGAGCCTGCGCCCTGCCAAAAGGACTTTCTGAACCAGCCTCACCCCGTGCAGCACAGCCTTCCACCACCCTCGCTCAAGCCAGAAGTTGGCTGTTATTAAGGCGTGTCCACCAAAGCAACGCCTTTCCCTCCCTACCAACAGCCCTGAGGCTCCCCCCAACCCCTCTCCAACACATGGGCGACCCAAGAGGGCGAGTGCCCTGACCAGCAGAGGAATACTGGAAATGAAGAGACTCATTTTCACCCTCAGACTCCCACGTTAAACACAAAAGGCTCCGACACCAGCTGCGGCCTCTCTTTTTCCCCTCACCACAACGCCCCTTCCCTGTCCCAGGAGCAGACGTACCTCCGGTGATCGATGCACTGCACCACTCTACCGAACGTGCCTTCCCCTAAGGTGCTAATAATCTCATCTGGGAGGGAGAGAAAAAGAGGAATGGAGATGAGAGAGTGAGCACGACCTGGATGCAGTGCATACACAAGGCAGAGGAGAATGCATTGCAACACCTAACCTGCACACAGCTTGAGAGACCGGAGCAGCGGAAGGCTGACACCGGCTGCACAAGGCAACTGCCCTAGTTCCCTGGCACTTCAGTAACAATACAAAATATAAACGTAGCTTTAACAAAAGGGGAAGGAAAAGGAGAGGGTTTCTCTTTAATAAACAATGAAAATAAAATGAAACAGAAAGATAAGACAGATCTGCGACTGCGATGGGAGCTTAACTAGAGAGCTAAATTATGTTACGATTTGGCTGTACATCTTTCTTGTAGCCAGTCGCCGACGCGATAGATCAGATGCCCCTCGTCGTCGTCCTCCACACTCTTGGCCCTTCTGCTGCTCTGTCGACTCCGCTGCTGGCCCAGGCAGACAGGGAATTCATCATTCACCAATCAGATTTTCAAACCAGCGCAGCAGCCAGCGTCACGCATTGGTTGGTTTGGAAATTCACATGGTTGTTTGAGGAGGGGTTGCAGGAGGAGATTCCCAGCCAATTCATACGGCACAGAGGAATATATAACGATAGGGATATTGCAAGGGAACATGTCAAGATACAACACACTAGCTCAGAAAAGAAAAAAACAGTTTGCTTTTCGTTGTAGCAAAAAAAAAAAAAAAAAAAGAAAAAAAAAAGAAAAAAAAGAACCTACAAACAGCCCCACCCGAACCAGTGTGAGAGCAGAGACGGTCAGAACAAGGGCTAGTGGAGGGGCAGTGGAAGGGGCCAGCTGCTCTCGCTCCTAGGGGGGCTCGGAGAGGAACGGCACTGGCCTTTGGGTCCTGGATAATGCCAAGAGAGCACACCGAAGCACAACTCTGCAGCCGGGCGCTCAGTGGCCGCGGGGAGAGGCTCACTTCAGCCCCACGGCAGCCACTGAGGAAAGGCAGCAGAAGGCAGGTGCTGGGAAGTCCTGCACAAGCAAAGGGCCAGGCTGCCCCACGCAGGCAACCCCCCATCCCACTCCAACAACCACCCACATAGCTTCCCCCAGCCCCAACACTCAGAAAAAGATGAATTCAGAGATCTCAGAAGCAACTCTCGGTACAATGATCCATCCAAAACCAGAGAGAATTTATGAGTGACTGTCTGGGGGAAGATGTGACACTTCTTCCTAGACCCTCCCCCAGAGAAGCTGATCCTGGAAGGACTAATTTCCAGGAGAGAAGCAGAGGCCCAACAGGGAATAGGGACAGCCTGGGATGAGGCAGATAAGAGGTTTATGCCAGAGAAGAGAAAATTCCTGCCTTCAGTTCTTCAGCTAGGTATCCCCACACCTGGGAGCAACCAGTCAGCAGACTCGGGACCCGAATCCAGCCCACAATCCCATCCCTGGACATACAGCCAGAACAGACCAGACAACACTGAGAGCTCCACACACAGAGCAGAGAACGTGTCTGGGGTCTAACAGAAGTGGAAGGTGAACAGCAGAACAGACAAGAAGAGAAAGCCAGGGACACTGCTGGGAAGAGCCTGGGATGGTTGCTGCCTCCACCTGAAGTGACCGGTCCACAAGCTCTGCTCCTTTGCAAAACCCCTCGCACGACATCCCACGTCAGCTGGGCCCACCCAGAAGGATCCTGCTCTGACGCAGCGCCTAACCCTCAGAAACGGGGCGGGGGGGGCTTCCTGCCACAGACCACAGGCCCGAACCAGGGACCGCAGGGACCACCCCGCCTGTGGCAGGCAGACCGAGCTCTCTGGGACCAGGATCAGCTGAACGTTTGCTGTACAAACTCTGCACAAAAGCCTGCTTGGCTGGGGCTCCTAAACAGCTCTTACTGAGCACGGCCGAACAAAAGCAGCGCTCTGCAGGGATAAAGGAGCTGAGGACTGCAGCACCACCCCGGGGGACACGCCAGCCTCGCAAGGCACGCCTGTCCTCCTCCCACCTCTGAGCGGGCAACACTAAGAGGGTCTGAGCTGCCTGTGCCCAGCTGGCACAGGGCAGCCGCTGCCGAGGCGCATCAGGATGCTGGACAGGAACGGCTGTCTGCATCAAAGGCTTTCTACGCATTTCTCAAGCGGAGTCCGAGAGAGCGTTAGAAAGTGAGTTTTCTACTTACCCAGCTCGCCACCTGGGAGAGAAAGGTTACAGGGGAGGCCCAGCACAGCAGGATACTCACCGATGAGGAGCGACTAAAGGACCGGCTGCGGCGCCGCCTCCGCCTGTGCTTACGCCGGCTGCTTTTGCAGCTCCGGTAGCTGCCCTCGCGGTCCCGCGAGCGTCGGTACTCGTAGGAATGACGGTACTCGGGTTCATAGTAGGCTTCCCCTCGCTCGCGGCTGTAATCGTTCCGCCGGTAGCTGTCACAGTAACGCCGGTCGTAGGCCCTCCTGTCTGCCGAGTGGTCGTCGTAGCTAGGGAGGGGGAGCACGCCAAGGGGATTCGATTACGAACACCGCCCTGGAAGTTACAGCTCAGAGCGCAGCAAAACAGGGCCCAGGCCACCCAGAAGCTGGATTGACCACAGAAGAAACACCGCAGGAAGGTCCTGCCTCATCTTTGCAGACTCACCTCCTGGATCGAACGTGGTAACTGTCCTCCCGACGGTGCCGACGGTCACGCTCGCTGCTGCTCGACCGCGACCGTGTCCGCCGTCTCTTGTGTTTGCGACTTCTGTAGCGCTCGTGATAGCTGCCTCGGCTGCTGCGCTCCGACGAGCGGTACCTTCTAGAGTGAGGCATCTACGGGGACAACACGACCACGTGAGGCAGTTGCAAGGGAGAAAAAACAGTGCAGATCGTCAGTGGCCAAGGAGCTGCTGGGGCAAGGAGCAGGGAGGCAATCAGAGCGTTTCTGGGTAGGCCGGGAGGATTTGAGAGGGAGGGGACAAACTTCTGAGAGATCCCAGAACCCTGCCCGAGAGAGGGTGCGACCACCCCCACAGGCTGTGCTTGCTGCAGTGCTGTTTTCCAGGTTACTTTCCCCTCTTCACACCCATCTCTACTGGCCACAGCTGCACCAGCAACATTTGCACCTTCAGGGCTTCCACCTTCTCTCTTCAAACTAACATGCTCCCCAGGAAGGAGAGAAGCACCACCAAGGAAAACTGAAGGAAGGTGAAATGAAGCTCAGGATATCACCAGTGTTTGGCCCAAAGTCCTTGAGACACCTAAGTGGGCAGCTCCTGAAGCGATGCCACCGGTTTACAGCCAAGCAAGCGCCATCTACACTTCCCACTGCAACGGGGGAGGGTCCTACAGCACCCAGGGAGCAAACCCACCCTTTCCACGTGCGATAACAAAGCCTTGTAGACCTGACCTCAGAGGGAAGTGCTCACCTCCACCTCTCTGGTGGGACGTGGGAGTCAAGAGCGAAGGAGCAAATCCCTCGGTAAGATGGATTCCAGCCCCGAAGTGCTAGATTGGGACCCCGCTCCCACCGCCAGACCTCACTTCACCCCTCTAAGACACTCCCTGCACGTATTTTTGTTTCGAAGCCTCAAGCTGCTCAATCTGCCTCATCTCCCCAGGCAAGAAGCTGGAGCTCCCTTTGTCCACGGACCTTCCACCGGTGACTTTTTCCCCCCCCGGAAAGGTACTCGCTCACCCGGCTGCCTTCCCACACCCACCCCTACGCTGCCGCTACCGCCAGAAAGGCAAAACCGCCCCCAGGGATGCAGCGACCTGGGGGCGCGGGCTCGTTACACCCGAGCAAGTTTCACCCCCCAGAGCAAGGCCCGGCCCTACGGGGCCGCTCCCGGTTCCCCCCGGTTCGGCGGGGTCTCGCTGCGCCCACAGCAGGCGCCGAGCGCAGCATCGGGGCGTCGCTTGCAGCCTCTAATTAAAGGCAGCGTGAGAAGGCGACGCTGGCCGCCCGCCAAGGCCGGGCACCCTCCTCAGAGCAGGCGAAGCCCGCACCGGGGCGTTTCGCAGCAGGTCTGGAACCGGTTTGGGGACGATGATGGCGGCCGCGCTCACTGCCCTGTTCCGCCGCCGCCGGGTGGGGCCTCCACCGCGCGCGGGGCCGCGCCGAGCGCCAAAAGCGGAAGCCCCGGGGCCCGGCCGCGAAGCGGGGGAGGGGACCCGGACACCGGGAGAACCCGGGGCCGAGGGATGGGGCGGCGGGTGGGGAACCTCCCGCCCCGGTGCCACAGGGCCCGGCCGCGGCCTCCTCGGGCCATCCGGCCTCGCCACCGCCCTCGCCGGAAACGCCCGGGCCACCGGGCTGCGGGTGCATCCCCGCGAGGATCCGCCGGCCCGGGCCTGCCCCGCGCGGCCCCGGGCCGCCCCCGCCAGCCACGGAGGCCGCGGCCTACCCCCGCCCCGCCCCGCCGCGCCGCGCCCCGCCGCGCCCCGCCGCACCGTCCTCGCAGCCAGCCCGGTGCGCTTGTCCCACAGGAAATCCGTGATGGCGGCCGTGGGCCCCCGGGAATCCCGGGCCCCGCTCCAGCTGCTCCGGCTTCGCCGCTCGCTGCCGCCGTGCCGCGCCGCGCCCCGCCGCGCCGCCGATCCGGGTCCCCGCCAGGCCGCGCGCAGCTCCCCGCGGCGCCGCGCACGCACGCCCCACGCACGCACGCACGCGGTGCGTCACGGCGCCGCCTGAGCCCCGCCCCGCTCCCAGCGGCGGCGGGGCGGGGCCGGGGCGGGGCCGAGGGGCGGGGCGAGGCGCTGGCCGTCGCCTCCGGAGCCCCGCCCGCCCCGCCCGCCGCGGGGTCCCGCGCCGCCGCCGCCGCCGCCGCCACCGCCGCCCGGGCCTCGCTTGCTCGGCGTGCCGCCGCTCCGGTGCCGCCGGCGCCTCCCCACAGGCGGCGGGGCCCGGCCGCCGCGCCCGCGCCAGGGTGTACGCAACAGGCGGGCGCCGGCGAAGCTGCGGACGCCGGCGAGCGAGCGCGACCGGTGACCGAGCGGCCGGGGGCGGCGACCGAGCGCCCGCCCGCCCGGGGCCGGGCATGTGCGGCGGGGCGGCGGGCAGAGCGCCCGGGCAAGGGCGTTTGAAGGAAACGTGAGGCGCGGCGGCGGCGGCATGGACGCGGCGCCGGGCCGGAGCCCCGAGCCGCGGGAGAAGCCGCCGGTGCTGGACGGGGAGGCGGCGGGGGCGCCCGCGGGGGCGTCGAGCGCGGCCCCGGCCTCGCCGGCGGCGGCGGAGCAGATCGTGGCGGAGGGCGAGGCGGCGGCGGCGGCGGGCACGTTCGTGCAGCGGCAGCTCGGGGCCATGCTGCAGCCCGCCGTGAACAAGTTCTCGCTGCGCATGTTCGGCAGCCACCGGGCCGTGGAGATCGAACGGCAGCGGGTGAAGTCGGCCGGCGCCTGGATCATCCATCCCTACAGCGACTTCAGGTGGGACCCGGGCCCCGCGCCCGCCCCGGCCCCGGTGCCGCCGCCCCGGCCCCGGGCCCCGGCCCCGCCGCGGCGCCGCTGTCCGTGGTGCTGAGCGCGGCTCCGCCGCCCGGCCCGGCCCGGCCCCGCCGCGCCGCCACCGACGGTCGGGACAACAAGTGACGGGCGCCGGGGCTCCGCAGCGGGCCAGGGGGACGCGGCTTCCCGGCGCAGCCGGGCGAGCCGCCTCGGGGCCGGGCCTCCCCGGTGCCCCAGCCCCCTCCCATCCTCGGGTTATCCCCGCCCGGACCCCCGGCGAGCACAGACAACTTTCTGCTGCCTCAGCCCCTCCCCGGACCCCCGCAAGCCCGGGCCCCCGGGGCTCCCGCTGGGCCGGGGGCAGCCCAGCCGAGCCGGGGACTCCGCTGACCCGGCTCAGGGCGAGCGAAGGAGGAGGCAGGGGCTGCCCGGCTGCCCCCTCGCACAGCTTCTCCCCCCCCGCCCTCTGCTTCTCGACGCCGGTTTTCATTTTGGTGCCCGGTGAGGGGCTGCACCGTCCCCGCGGGGACACGGGGCCCCACGAGCTGCCCACAGAACCTGCCCAGCACAGCTCCGTCTCCACAGCCCGGGGAGCTGCTGGAGGAGGGCAGGGCACCCAGCGAGGAGCTGGGCCTGGCTCACGGTGTCACCGGGATCACAGGGAGAGCTCGGGGACGAATGATGTGGGAGGAACTGGGTGTCACGGGGATGTTGAGTCATATAGGGTGGGCTTTCTCTACGGGGGATGAGGCTGCCAGGCAGTTATCTCCTGCAGCGAGCTGTGACACGGCTGATGTTCCAACCTGGTGAAGCACCCCGGAGTGGGACCAGCACCCGCCATGCGTCCCCAGCACCTGTAGCCACCTCCCCTCGCTGCTGGGCCCTGACCCCCCCCCCACACCAGCTCCCCTCCGCTGCTCCAGTGCGACACTGAGGGCTGCGAGCCCTTAGAACCCTTTTCCCGGGGAAGCTGCCCCAAAGTTTGTGAGCCTGAGCTTGGCAGGAGCAACTTGCGCAGCTGGTGACATGAAGCGAGTTGGCAGGTAGACAGCCGGCGGGATTACACCGGTGTTTATCATATTATGGGGAGACATAAAGGCCATCGAGATCAGGGCCCCGCGTGTTCGGCCTGACACAGAGTAAAGGACAGGGCCCGCCCTAAAGAGCTTAAGCCTAAATCTGAATCAAGAGCTCCTGGCAGGTTCAGGCAGCTGCAGGGGGCAGGCAATTTCCCCAGTGTGTGGCATTTCTCGGGGCACAGCCTGGGAGTGCAGGAGGCAACTGCTCAGCCAGGTCAGGCCCTTTCTGCCTTGGCATCTCCTTGCCTGCCCTGGCAAACCTTGGCCGTGGGCAAGAAGGTGTTAATTTGTGCGAGGCTCCTCAGCCCTGGGGGAGCTCCCCGGGGAGGTGGTGTCCCCTTCCCTGCCAGGCTCTAGTGCTCTCTCGCTGAAGCAGCCTCACATGGTGCCACGACTTCTTCCTCCTCTTCCCCGCCACCTGCAGAAAGCCCGGTGCCCATGCCCCGCTGAGGACTCTGGGGACGAAACACCCGCAGGCTTCTTGTCACGTGCAAAGGCCAGTTTGGATCCACGAGGCACTAAGAGTTGCCCTGAGGTCACCTACCCCCGACCTGGGCTGGGGCTAACGGAAGCACCTGAAGGTGGCAGCTGGACTTGCTTTTCCAGGCGCCTGTAAAGACTTTGACCGGGGAGCCGGGGAGTCCACCAAGCTGTTGCAGGAGCCGTCACAACCCTGGTGAAAAAAGGCGTTACATGCATCTGTGTGAAGAATGAAAACATCCCACCCACATTTGCATGTGAATGGGGATGCTGAATTTCACAGTATAACCAAATGCCAGTAAACTGCTGCCCCGTCTCTCTTGGCTTTTCCTCCAACGCCTCTAAGCTTGTTCCCTCTCAGAGAAAGGAGGGGGATTAGGGGGTCCTGCAGGCCCAGGGCTGTGTAGCCCCTGCCTGGTGCTTGCGAGCAGCCCCTTTGGGGTTAGACGTGTTCCTCCCACCTTCCCGGTGGTGATGGCACTTGTCTGTCCTTGCTTGGCTGCTGCCTGGCTCACCCGTGCTACAATCCCGACAGCCTCCCTGGCCCCCAAGTCCTTTGGCTGCCTCAGGAGCTCACCACTCAGTTTGCGTAACCAGCAAAGCTTATCCTAAATCCTGCTAAGCCAGTCCGGGCAGTGGCAGGGAGCCGGCGGATGACAGAGAGCACCGGGGAGCAAAACCCACGTCCTCTCTGAGTTTTCCAGAGGGCAGATGTCAAGTTTGGGGTGGGGGTGTACGTGCGCATGCACTGTCACGCCATAAGGAGCTGGAGGAGCGACAGCCAAGCTCCTCGAGCTACAGCCCTCCGTTCCTACACACACAGGGTGACGTTTCCTCCCCCAGACCCTTGGCCCCGCTCTGCCGCAAGAGCCGATGCAGAATCGCTCCTCTCCACGCACGGATACTTGCGTGGTCCCAGCCAAGCAGCAGGGTCTTAGTCATGTGCATGGGCAGGCGTGTGCGTGTGTCCTGAGTTTCTCTCTCTCTACGATGTGTTGGACTCTCTTAACTTTCCACCTGGGTTTGCTTTCTAACCGTGTCCTGCCTCTCCCCACTTCTCCCTGCCCTGTTCCATCCCCCGCGCTCCCTCCCTGCAGGTTTTACTGGGACCTCATCATGCTGCTCCTGATGGTGGGGAATTTGATCATCCTGCCTGTGGGCATCACCTTCTTCAAGGATGAGAACACCCCTCCCTGGATCGTTTTCAATGTGCTTTCGGACACTTTCTTCTTGGCTGACCTGGTGCTGAACTTCCGGACAGGCATTGTGGTGGAGGACAACACCGAGATCATCCTTGACCCTCACACCATCAAAATGAAGTACTTGAAGAGCTGGTTCCTGGTCGACTTCATCTCCTCCATCCCGGTTGACTACATCTTCCTGATCGTTGACCTGGAGACCCAGGTGGATTCTGATGTCTACAAGACAGCCCGGGCCTTGCGCATCGTCCGCTTCACCAAGATCCTCAGCCTGCTGCGCCTGCTGCGCCTCTCGCGCCTCATCCGCTACATCCACCAGTGGGAGGAGGTGAGAACCCCTTGGGGGTCCGAGGGCCAGGTCAGGGATCCCTGGCTGTGGGGTACGGCTGGCTGGAGGCTGGGGGTTCAGGGGGCCATTCTGGGAAACCTTCCTCTGTAGCTCCAGTCCTGCCTCTTCCCCAGATCTTCCATATGACGTACGACCTGGCCAGTGCTGTGGTGAGGATCTTCAACCTCATCGGCATGATGCTGCTGCTGTGTCACTGGGATGGCTGCCTCCAGTTCCTGGTGCCCATGCTGCAAGACTTCCCCGAGGACTGCTGGGTCTCCATCAACCACATGGTGGTGAGTGCCCCGGTGGGGGAGATACCGGCTGCATCTGCTGGGGGGAGGAGAGGATTTGGTTACCCATCTCGTGCTCTAAGGCTGGAGCTGCCTGGATCCACGTGCTGCAGAGCAGCATCTCTGGTCACAGCCCTGCGACAGCACTGAGATGGGGTAGAGGGAATCTCTGCGTCACCCTCCCATCTCAGCCTGCCCTGGCTGCTGCTGGAGTCGAAGCAGCCAGGGGAATCCCTTGTGCCCTGCTGAGAGGGAACAGGCAGGAGGGCTTCTGCCTCCTCCCCAGAGCAGGGGCTGGTGCAGGCTCAGGGCCCGCACAGTCCCCATTGCCTCCTCCTCCCGCAGCAGAGCTCTGCTCTTTGGGCTTGGACACATCAGAAACCTTTTTCTTGCTGGGGCTCTGGACTCGTTGGCTCGGGGAGGGGGGACTGGAGGGTTCAGCCCAGCAGCTCCTTCCGACAGATCCCCCAGCACCACTGTTCCCTCGTCTGCAGAACGACTCCTGGGGGAAACAGTACTCGCACGCCCTCTTCAAGGCCATGAGCCACATGCTCTGCATCGGCTACGGCCAGCAGGCACCCGAGGGCATGACCGATGTCTGGCTGACGATGCTGAGCATGATCGTGGGGGCCACCTGCTACGCCATGTTCATTGGTCACGCCACCGCCCTCATCCAGTCGCTGGACTCGTCCCGGCGCCAGTACCAGGAGAAGGTCAGTGGGGTGGGGCAGTGGGTGCCCGAGTCCTGGGGGAAGACGCCCTGGCATGAGTGGGTCCAGCTCCAGAACCAGCTCAGTGTGGGCTGCCCTGCCCTGCAGGTTCTGCCCTGGGGGGTGTGGGAGGGGGGAATCAGGCTGCCCATTTCGATAGAGACGCCCCATTCATGATGTTGGGGTTCACCCTATCATAGTGAGGCGCTATGCTGGCCAATGCCCTGGGACCCTCTGCATCCTGAGTGCATGGGGGTCCTGTCCTCTGCCCCAGGGGTGGTGGCCTTTGGGACAGGGCCCTGGGGCAGAGGTGCCTGGATCCCAGCTCTGGCAGCAGCTGCTTCTCGCTGCCGAGGAGAGGGAAAGCGTTGGCCGGCCGTGCCGCCAGCCTCTGGCGCGGCGCAGCGTGTTTCAGCGCAGCCCTGTGTGGCTCTGCCTTGTCCCCACAGTACAAGCAAGTGGAGCAGTACATGTCATTCCACAAACTGCCTGGGGACACGCGCCAGCGAATCCACGAGTACTACGAGCACCGCTACCAGGGGAAGATGTTTGACGAGGAGAACATCCTGGGGGAGCTCAGTGAGCCGCTCAAGGAGGTACGAGCAGGCACCCCAGTGCTGGTGACTTGGGGGAGGGGGGCTGTTGCTTGCTGGGATCAGGCTCGACAACGACGTCTCTGCTGACCTGCTTCTCACCCCACAGGAGATCATCAACTTCAACTGCCGCAACCTGGTGGCCAACATGCCCCTGTTCGCCAATGCGGACCCCAACTTTGTGACAGCCATGCTGACCAAGCTGCGCTTTGAGGTCTTCCAGCCCGGGGACTTCATCATCCGCGAGGGCACCGTGGGCAAAAAGATGTACTTCATCCAGCACGGGGTGGTCAGCATCCTCACCAAGGGCAACAAGGAGACAAAGCTGTCTGATGGCTCCTACTTTGGGGGTGAGGCTGGGCTAGGAGGCCTGGAGAGCAGAGGGGAGCGAGAGCTGCTGGGGGACAGGAGCTGGGGCATCCCTGATGTTTTTGCTTGCTGCACCCTCTGCCCAGTGCCAAGGGCTTGGAATCCACCTCACACCAGGCTCTGGGGCTCAGAAGTCCACCACGCCTGCTCTTAGGGGGTACCTTGTCCAGCAGTTTGAATCAGAGGGACCAGCAGTCAGAGCCTTGAATTCTGGCTGACTTGGGAGGGGGGGCACCCACCCACCCCACCTCTGGCCAGATTGTGGTTTAGAGCAGAGCATCGGAGCCAGTTTATAGGCTACAAGCACAGGTTTGGGGGAGAAACGGGCCAGGCAATCACAGCAGCCATGCCCAGGGATGTCTCCATGGCCTGGGGAGGGAGGAAAAGGCTGTCCCTGGCTGAAGGCATGGCCGTGGCTGTCTGGACTCCTGGGTCTGTCCCTCCTCCTGAGGCAAACTCTGCCTCTGTGCCGGGTGTGGGAGTGCCGGGCAGTCCCATCCCTGCTCCAGCTGCTGTTCTCTGGGGAGGCTGTGGGGAAGGGGACGGATGGCTGCGTCATCCTGACACCCAACCCTGTCTCCCTCCAGAAATCTGCCTGCTGACGCGGGGCAGGCGGACAGCCAGCGTGCGAGCTGACACCTACTGCCGCCTCTACTCCTTGTCGGTGGATAATTTCAACGAGGTGCTGGAGGAGTACCCCATGATGCGCAGAGCTTTCGAGACGGTGGCCATGGACCGGCTGGACCGCATAGGTGAGAAGTGACCCCTGGGCCCAGCACGGCCGCCTCCGCGCCTGCTCCCAGGGGCCGTGACACCCCAGTCCCAGGGGTTATGGTGTCATGGGCCTCGTGGATCGCAGTACCCCAGCCCCATGGGTGTCCAGCAATGAGGATGAGAGGGCGCACAGGCAAGGAGCCTGCCTCCAGGATCCCTCTCTCCTCCTGGACAAGATCTGGGCTGTCACGCCCCCCCACACACATATTTGCACTGTCTGGTGTTGGCCAGCTGCTTGTCCTCATCCTCCCCTCGCCTGCAGAGGACAAGCAGGACCCCAGCCCCCAGCCTGGAACCTTTGGAGCCAGGACTCCCCTGTTTTGTCTCTGCTTCTCCCTCTGCCCCAGCCTGGACCCTCCCCAGGGTCTTGCTTCCCTTTGGCACACTGGAGAGGTTTTACTGTCCCTTCCCCACTGCCACCCTGCCCTCCACGGTGTCCCCAAGAGCCAGCGCTCCCAGGGTTGGTGACACTGCTGCCTCCCACCCAGGGAAGAAGAACTCCATCTTGCTCCGCAAGCGAGCCGAGCACAGCGCGGGGCCCATGAACAACGAGATGATCCAGCAGATCGTGAAGCACGACCAGGACATGGCCCACAACATCCAGGACCTGCAGCAGATGGCGATGGGCCGGGAGCTGAGCGGCAAACCAGTGATCTGGGAGCCACTGGTGCACGCGCCCCTGCAGACAGCCGCCGCCACCACCAACGTGGCCATTGCCTTGACCCATCAGCACAGCCTGCAGGCCCACATCTTCCTGCCGCCCTCCTCCATCTCCAGCCCACTCTCTCCTGAGGCCACCCTGCTCACCAAGCAGGTGCGCAGGTCCCAGCCCAGCCTGGGCGGCTCCCGGCCCTCCTCCGTCAGCTCCCCGTCAGGGGTGCAGTCCCACCTCCAGACACCCGCCGCCGGTTCGCCTTCTTCCCCCATGGTGCAGTCCCAGGCGCCCCTGGACAGCGGGGCCCAGAGACCAAGCCACGGGGCGCAGCCGCTGCCGTGCACGGGGCAGAAAGGGGAGCTGCCACCGGCGGCCAAGCAGCCCCCGCCCGCCTCCCAGCCCCAGCTCTCCAAGTCCCGCGGCACCTCGGTCTCCACCTCGCTGCTGCAGCAGGCAGCCGGGGCTCCGTCCCCCAGCTCAGAGCAGGCCCTGCCAGCGGGGAGAACACTCCACTACAGCCTGTCCCGAGCCACCGGCTCCCACATCTCTCTTCTGATGCAGCCCCAGCAGCTGGTGAAGCACAGGAGCATCCAGGGCCTGCCGGTGGGGCGGCTCACCCAGGACGTCCGGCTCCTCTCCGCCTCCCAGCCCTCCCTTCCCAATAAAGTGGCCCAGCAAGCCGATGGGAGCTCCTTGCAGCAGGGCAGGAAATCCGCGGGGAACCTGGCCCGCAGATCCTCTCCCTCGGTAGCCGGACTGCTCGCCAAGCCATGTCCGGGGATCCCAGGCCAGCCAGCACACCTGCAGCAAACGCCTTCGGGATCGCTGGCCCAACCCAGCCGCTCCGTGGCGGGAGCATCCACCCCGCAGTCCCCAGTCTCTGCGTCCAGGCAGGCAGCAGGTCCCTCCCGCAAGGGCTCTGTGGCCTTCAGCCCCGAGGTGGAAACGGGGAAGCCCAAACTCCCATCCAACATGTGAGGCCCTGGCAGCACCCGTGCACAGGCAGGAGGGACCCGGGCACCGCGGCGGCAGAGGCGGCAGGAGAGGCAGAGCGCCTGGCGAAGGGCCCCAGCCCCGGCTGTGTCGGAGGGAAGACAAGGTGAGAGCCAGCACCCGCGGCCACGGACCGGCTGCTCCGGGCACGGGGGCATGGCAGGGACGGGTGTGGGGCAGCCCCAGAGCTGGCCCAGCTGGATGAGGAGGGGGCTCTGCTGACTGCCCCAGGGGGGGACCCTGCCTGGGCTCCCCGCTCCTTGCTTCATCACCCTCTGTCCTGAGTTCTGCCCCTCCTGGAGGCAACAGGACAGGTCAGAGCCCTCACCCAAAGTCTGGCCTCCCTGGGGGAGCCCACCTCCCCACAACTGCTCCTTGGGGGCCGGGCCCCCCCGTGCTCTGCCCTCACGCCCCGTGGCCTCTCCTCGGGGCCAGGTGGCTCCTCCAGTTTGTCCTCTGCCACACACCCACCGTGATCCCCAGAAAGCTCTGCCCAGCACCTTTGCTTTTTGGGAGAGGAGGGAGAAGCAGCCCCCCGGGGCCTGCTGCTGAGGGCAGAGTGAGGGGGCTGGAGGCCCCAGCAGGGTCTCCCCAGACAGGCAGAGCGCAGGTACCCAGGGCCAGCGGGGGCCAAGTCCCCCTTCCCTGAGGCCCTGGCAGGTCCCTCATGGCACGGTGCCAGGACCTGTGGGTCCCAGTCAGGGTCCCCCTCTGTGAGCAGCAAGTGGTGGAGCCGGGGGCAGATGGGTCTCCTGCTGAGCAGCCCCCAGGTGCCTCTCCCCAGCTTGGGGAGCATCTCGCCTCAGAGGTCCCCGCGGGGTTGGGATGTGCCACCAGGCAGAGCTCTGCCCCCACACCTGGGAGCTGTGGCCTGGGCCCTTGCCATGCTCCAGCAAGGGGGCAGCCCGGTGGGGGGGGACCCGGCTGCCTGCACCTCCAGGAGGATGCTCAGAGTGGGCAGCCCAGGGGCAACCCCACTGCCTGCGGCTCCCGGGAGGATGCTCAGTCCCGGCTCTGCTCCCCCCCGCCCTGCCCTGCGGTCCTGTTTCCAGACTGCCTGGAGATGCCAGTCACCAGCGCCGCAGCGAGCGAAAGGGTGTCGCGAAGAGATGCCAACCCCGGGCAGTGCCTGGGTGACGTGCGGGGCCGTGGGGCTGCCTTCCCTCGCCCTCCTGGGTCTCCATGTGGGAGGGCAGGAGCCCGGGGTCCCTGCAGCCAACCCACATCACCCCCCCAGAGCCAGTAGTCAGCAATGTGTGTTCGAGTCGTGGCTCTGCTGAGCAGCTGAGCTCTGCTTACAGTGTCGCTTTGGGCCAGCTGTGTTAACAGTCCTGGTTAGAGTAGTGTCCTCTCCTGATCCCGCCGCGCTGCGCAAGCTGCTTCCCACTACTGGAGTCAGGAACCATGGCTTGTAGTCATGCTCTGGGGCTTGGCGGCCGCCGAGCGGGGCCTGCTGGACCCCCGGTGCGGTGGGCGAGGGTCTTGTTCCACGTGGTACTTCTCGAAGTGAGGTCTTCAGTTCTCCCCCCTCATGTTTTGGGATGTCGGGACCGGTCTGGACCGCAGGGCTGCTCGGGGAGCCCAGCCTGCGGGGCACAGCAGGAATCCCATCAGCGTGTCTGTCAGAGGGGATGTCCAGCACTGCCTTTTTTTTCACAGACTTCAACTGCCCTTCCCCGCCCACCGCCCCATCCTGCTCCATTCCCATGGTCGGTGTCTCCCCGGCAGCCCCTCAGGAAGGGGTCTGCAGCCGGGCCGCGTAGTCAGACATTCCCGGGCTGTGTTTACACTGCGTGACGTAGATGTTTTAGTGGTCATCCTAGGTGTCCCCCGCAGAGCACGCGGGCCGGCCCGGGCAGCACCGAGCACGGCTCCGCTTCTGCCGGCTGCGCCGCCGGTGCACCCTGTCCACACCGCAGCCCCGTGCCGGGAGCCAGAGCCACCCTGAGCTCCAGTCACCCACCGGGAGCCGCCGCAGCTCGTGGCCCCGGTGCCCCGTCCCTGCGGGGAGCTGAGAGGGGCGGCCGGAGGGGCCGGGGGTGCCGGCCGTGCTCCAGCGTGTCTCTGCGGCGCGCGTGGGCGCGAGTTTAGCCACCAAAGACCATGATCCTTCACTCTTGCACTCACGGCAGTCGATGTACAGAGCTTGTAGTTTTCATATCGCAGAGAATTTAAAAGCGTTTTTTTATTTTTGGTCGTTGTACATAATGGATTTAAATAATAAAGAGAGATTCTGAGCTGGTCTGGGGGACCCTCCTTCGGCGCCGCCCCCCACCACCCCCAGCGCCCTGCCCGGGGGACAGGATGCCGTGGGGGGGATGCCACAGCACCCTTCTTACTTAAAAGCCGGATCTGATCCTGGACCCCCTGGAGCCGGGAGCAGCTGGGCCACCCTCGGTGCCCGGTGAAGGGCATCTCCTTGGCCCCGCAGAGCCAGGCAGCACGGTGGGAGCCCAAAGGCAACAGGTCCCCTCCCGCCCACCCCTGTCGCTTTAGGCCCTGGGGAGATTAATGTTTAATCTTTGGTTATTTTCCCGTCCCATCTCCCTTCTGTTTATTAACCTGGGGGGAGGGGGAGGTTTGATACCGCCTGATTGCAGAGCAGACTCTAGGCATTAACTAGATGAAATGAAGGTCAGGCAGCGTGAGATGGGCTGGGGTGCCCGAGTCGTGGCAGCCAGGGCATTTGCAGCTCACAGCCCCGCGCCCAGCACAGGTCTGGGGGCACAGCTTTGCTCTGAGCGCACCCCTCCTCGGCAGCTCCTGCCGCAGCACCAGCAGCACGGCACGGGCAGGACGCAGGCACGGGCAGGACACGGGAACGGGCAGGACGCGGGCACGGGCAGGACGCGGGAACGGGCAGGACGCGGGAACGGGCAGGACGTGGGCACGGGCAGGACGCAGGAACAGGCAGGACGCGGGCATGGACAGGACACGGGCACAGGCAGGACACGGGCACAGGCAGCTGCCCTACCAGCTCCCCCCACAGCAGCCCCGCTGCCCGCAGAACGCTGGTGGCGGCCCCACCATCAGCAAGAATTAGGCTCCGTGACACACGATGAGATCAGAGCTGATTAACGGTTTCTTTCTAATTTGATTATTTCAGATTACACTGAAGTCAGCCTGATTAAGGGCGCGTGTAGGCTGACAGTCCCCTGCCCCAGCACCCTGCTGGAGGGCTGCGCTGTGCTGCCGGCGCCCAGGCCTGGCTCTGCCTGGCCACCGAGCTGCTCCGCAGGGCGCACCGAGGCTGCCCGAAGCAAAAAGAGCGTTTTCTTGGAACCACAGTCCCAGCCCGCGTGTCTCATGCCCAGCCAGGATTTACCCACCGTCTGCAGGGCTGGGCTGCTTGGGCAGCTCCAAGGCAGCTGGAGCTGGGGAGGAGGAGGAGAAGGGACCGTGTCCCCGGGCAAGGCCGAGCCCCGCTGCCTGTCCGGGGGTGAGGGCAGAGCCCCGGGCCCAGCCCTGCAAGGACACCCGGCCCTGGCGCGGGGTGGCTCTGCCCCAAGCCCCCGCGGTCCTGCTGGGGCAATGGCAGGCGGGGGATTAGCGGGCAGCAAGGCCGAGATTGATTAAACCAGGGTTAGCTGAGATGAGAGGATTACGGCGGATAAGTGGGAGATTGCCAATCAGCGGCGCGGGCGCCGGGTGGGAGCTGCGGGGCTGGCAGCGTGTCCCGCACGGCACCGTGTCACCATGTCACCGCGGAGCTGCGCCCAGGCCTGGGCCCGGCCGGGTGACAGCCACGGGCACGGCGGGAAGGCAGCGCCTGCCCCGGCACCCGCCGGCTGGCCCGCACGCAGAGGTGTGCGCTGCACCCCCCCGCACTGCACCCCCTCGCACTGCACCCCCAACCACACTGCACCCCCCCGCACTGCACCCCCTCGCACTGCACCCCCAACCACACTGCACCCCCCCGCACTGCACCCCCCGCACTGCACCCCCCCGCACTGCACCCCCCGCACTGCACCCCCAACCACACTGCACCCCCCCGCACTGCACCCCTCGCACTGCACCCCCAACCACACTGCACCCCCCCGCACTGCACCCCCTCGCACTGCACCCCCACCCACACTGCACCCCCCCGCACTGCACCCCCCCGCACTGCACCCCCTCGCGCACTGCACCCCCAACCACACTGCACCCCCCTGCACTGCACCCCCCCGCACTGCACCCCCACCCGCACTGCACCCCCAACCACACTGCACCCTCAACCACACTGCACCCCCCCGCACTGCACCCCCCCACTGCACCCCCAACCCGCACTGCACCCCCGTTGCACTGCGCAGCACCCCTGAACCCCCCAGCTGCCCCCCAGCCACAGCGCACCCCCGCACCCCACACCCCTGCACCCACACTGCACCCCTGCGCCCCACCTCTGCACCGCCCAGCTGCTCACCCCCCCCATGCACCCCCCATCTGCCAGCACCCTTCAGCTGCCTGTACCCCCCAACGCACCCCATCTACCAGCACCCCCTCATCTGCCAGCACCTCCTCATGCGCCCCCCCAGCTTCATGCACCTTCCAGCTGCCCACACCCCCCATGCACCCCCCCAGCTGCCCGCACCGCCCATGCACCCCCCATCTACCTGCACCCCCCCAGCTGCCTGTACCTCCCAGTGCACCCCCCATCTGCCTGCACCCCCCGTCTGCCGGCACCTCCCCAGGTACCCCTCCGTTGCCCGCACCCTCCAGCTGCCCGCACCCCCCCAGCTGCCTGTACCCCCCAATGCACCCCCCCACCTGCCTGCACCCCCGTCTGCCGGCACCTCCCCATGCACCCCCCCATCTGCCCGCACCCCCCCAGCTCCCCGCCCCCGCGCTCTGGGCGCTCGCTCCATTCTCTCTCTCCACCAATCGGCCGGCTCGGTCCCGCCCTCCCCGCGCTCCTACTGGCTCAGCCACCTTGGGCTCACCCTCACACGATGGAGCGAACCAATCAGCGCGGACGCCAGCCGTGGCCCCGCGGCTGGCCCCGCCCCCGCGCGGGGCACGCCGGGAGCTGTAGGCGGGCGGCGGCGCGACACCGGCTGCTCCCGCCACTCCGGACTGCGCGTCCCGGGGAGCCCCGCGGCGGCCGGGCCGGGCGGGGCGGGGCCGCCTCAGGAGGCCGCCAGGGCACCGGCAGCGGGTCCCGGCCGCGCTCTCGGGCACCATGAGCGGTAGCGGGGCGCGGGGGGCGGCGGTGGCCGAGCGGGAGGAGTTCCTGGGCTTCTTCCCACAGATCGTCCGCGACCTGACGGAGGGCGGCCTGGGGCACCCGGAGGTGGGCGACGCCGTGGCTCGGCTGAGGGAGGTGAGGAACGGCCGGGGGGGCGGCGGGCCCTCTCCCGTCTGCCCGCTCCCCGGGGCTGCCCGCTCCCCTCTGCCCGCTCCCCGGGGCTGCCCGTTCCCCTCTGCCCGCTCCCCGGGGCTGCCCGCTCCCCTCTGCCCGCTCCCCGGGGCTGCCCGCTCCCCTCTGCCCGCAGGTGCTGGAGTACAACGTGCCGGGCGGGAAGTGCAACCGCGGGCTGACGGTGCTGGCCGCCTTCCGAGAGCTGGCGGCCCCCGCGCAGCAGGACCCGGAGAGCCTCCGGTGCGCCCTGGCCGTCGGCTGGTGCATCGAGCTGGTGAGAGCCGTGGCGGGGGGCGGCTGGGGGACCCGTGGGGACCCCCGCACGGCTCCTAATCCAGGCTCTCGCAGTTCCAAGCCTTTTTCCTGGTGGCCGATGACATCATGGACGCGTCCCTCACCCGCCGGGGGCAGCTCTGCTGGTACAAGAAGGTGAGAGCGTTGAGGAGGCCCCTGTCCTTTGGACAAGTGCAGGGGGTCCTGGGGGGGGGGGGTCAAGGTGCTTTGTGACACCTCCCTGCCCTCTTGGTGCAGGAGGGGATCGGTCTGGACGCTGTCAACGACGCCTTCCTCCTCGAGTCGTCTGTCTACAGGCTGCTGAAGAAGTACTGCGGGGAGCGCCCCTACTACCTGCACCTGCTGGAGCTTTTCTTGCAGGTGACCCTGGCCCCCGCATCCCCCCCCCGCAGATTTGCCCCGGGTCTGGGCGGTTTCTGGATGTTTGACAGCATGTGATCTCATGTTTCTTAAGTCCCAGGGCATCCTGCCAGACACACACCCTTTCTTCAGACTTGGAGAGGAGCTGAATGGGGTTTGGGGTTTTCACTGCGCTGTTGGGACTTTCCTGGGTGAATAAATCCTCTTTCCTCTTCAGACTGCCTACCAGACTGAGCTTGGGCAGATGCTGGACCTCATCACTGCTCCCATTTCCCAGGTGGATTTGAGTCGCTTCAGTGAGCAGAGGTAAAGAGACAGAGGGGACGGAGATGCCAGCCCTGTTGGGGCAGGGTGGCTCTGCCCGTGGTCCCCTCCGCACTGGGGAAGAGAGACAGCAGCTTGCTGAAATGCCGCTGGCACCTTCCAGGCTTTGCGCAGCGAGTCTTGCTCGTGCTGTCGGAGCTCGGGGGCTGGTTTGGAGCGAGGTGCTGCTGGCCCTGAGCTGCAGAGCCCTGCCGGGAGGGGAAGGCCCGGGCTCTGTCGCTGAGCGTGGTTCCTCCGCTGCAGGTATAAGGCAATTGTGAAGTACAAGACGGCGTTTTACTCCTTCTACCTGCCCGTGGCCGCGGCCATGTACATGGTGAGTTTTTGGGGAACAGGCTCCAGGAGGGGCCTCATCCTTGGCATGAGGCTGTCGAGGAGGGTGGGGGGTGTGCGAGATAGGAGAAGTAAGGGGGGAAGGCAGGTGCTGGAAGGCTTTATTTCTTTTTCCCCCTGTCTTAGGCTGGAATTGATGATCAGGAGGAGCATGACAATGCCAAAGCGATCTTGCTGGAGATGGGTGAATTCTTTCAGATCCAGGTAGGAGGTGGCTCCCCGTCCCTCAGTGCTCTGAGACGCTGCTTCTGGTGCTCACGCGTTTCCATGTCCCTGCAGGATGATTACCTGGACTGCTTTGGGGACCCCGAGCTGACGGGGAAGGTTGGCACCGATATCCAGGACAACAAGTGCAGCTGGCTGGTGGTGGAGTGTCTGCGTCGGGTCACGCCAGACCAGAGGCAGATCCTGGAGGTAACGCCGCCGGCGCTGACAAACCCCCTGAAGAGGGGGGAGAGGCGGTGTGGACCCCCCTCCCTGGAAAGCCGTGTGCTGCCCTGCGTAGCTGCGCTGTGCCGCTGCCTGGCTGGGAGGAGGGGGGCTGAGGGAGCAGCAGAAGATGGTGTCAGGGAGAACAAGAGGCGATTCCTGCTGCGCCTGGAAGGAGCTGCTGGGGCGGGGGCTGCAAGCTGGGCCTCAGCCTGACTTATTCTGGTGTTTTCTCAGGAGAATTATGGCTGTAAGGAGCCCGAGAAGGTGGCAAAGGTGAAGGAGCTCTATGACACCCTGGGCATGAAGGCTGCTTTTCAGGAGTACGAGGAGAGCAGCTATCGGCGCTTGCAGGAACTGATCAGAAAGCACGCCACCCGCCTGCCCCGGGAGATCTTCCTTGGCCTGGCACAGAAGATTTACAAACGCCAGAAATGATGCTGTGCCTGTCCCTGGACTGCTGGGCTCGGCTGAGGGGCCCTGCTGGGGCTTTCTCCCCTCTGGCCAGAGCTGCCTGGAGCTGGGCCCTGCCCCGCGGCTCAGGGGCTGGGGGCTGGTTGTAGACCGGGCCGGGGGGGCCGGGCTCTGCCAGCCTGTGTCAATAAACAGTTCTTGGGGTGTCTCGCTGCCTGCTCTTGGCTGGGGAAGGGGCTGGGCCGGCGCGGGGTGCGGTGCGGGGGATGCCAGCCCCCCCCTCCGGTGCTCTCTGGCTGCAGGGTCGGGGTGGGGGGGGGGGACACGACACACACACACCAGACCGGAGAGCACCGCCCCCGGCGGCTCCCGGGAGGGGCGGGCCCGGGGCGGCTCCCGGGCGGGGCGGGGGCGGGCCCGGGGCTCCTCCCTCCCGCCAGCCGCATTCGCCGCCGCAGCGCGACGAGGTGAGCGGGGCTGGGGCCGGGGGGGCTCCGGGGGGCGGGTGGTGGCTCGCTGGCTGCGGGGAAGGGGCGGCTGCACCCCGGCAGCCCCGCTCCCGCCGCGGGGCCGCGGCTCCTCCAGCCCCGGGACCGGTGGCCGCTCGGGGCCGGGTCAGCGCCGCCTGCCCGAGGCCGCCCGGGCTCTGAGCTGCCCGGCCCCGGCCCGAGGCCGCCGCAGGTGCCCGGGGCCGGTGCTCCCCCCTCGGCGGGGCGAGGGCCGAGCGATGCGGCCGGTTGCAGCGGCTGCCGGGGCCCGGGCGCTGCCGGCTGCCAGGTCTGCGGCGGGTTTTGAGGCCGGGCCAGGGCCGGGCGTCTCCTCGCTGTGCCTCGGGCTGGCCGTGCCCCGGCCGCAGCGAGCCGGCGGTGTCACCGTCCCTTGGCCAGGACCTCCCCGGCTGAGGTTTCAAGGGCGTTTTCTCCTTGACGGCATCTCTGAGACGGTCCTGGCTTTGGAGACCGGGCAGAGGGAATCCAACCCCGCCGCTCAGCTGCCTGCACCGGCCACAGGCTTCCCTGGACACCACGCTCAGGTCGTGCTCTGGGGATCAGCTGCCGGCTCCCTGGCCACCGGCCACCGGCTGCAGCCCCAGCCTGGCTGGGCAGGCCCGAGCTCAGTGGGGAGCTGTGGGGCAGCCCCTCTCTGCTGGGCGTGTTCCCCTCTCTGAACCCCCAGGCCCTCGTGCTCGTCCCAGGCAGCTGCCCCTTCCCTGCTCGGTGGCTGCCGCAAGGTCACTGCCATCCCTCTCGCCCTGACCGTTCCTCTCCGGGTTTGCGCTGCTGTCTTCTCCCCCGCCGGTTGAAAGGGTTTTTGATGTTTGCAGGGAGCTGGATGGTCTGAAGAGAGGAGCTGTGGGGCTCTCTGAGGAGCCCTGGCAGTACCAGCGAGGCAGCATCATGCTGGCTCCGAAGAAAGGCCTGTTGTGCAACCTCAACCACATCCATCTGCAGCACATCTCCCTGGGGCTGCACCTCTCCCGGCACCCAGAGCTGCAGGAGACCTCTGGCTCCATGGGTGGGGGAGACCAGACCAGCTGCAGCGACTGCCCGGAGAACTGTGAGCAAGTGGATGCCAATTCCAACAATCCCTCCTTGAAATGCCAGTGTTGCGAGTCCCATACTCAGCAGCTGGTGACGTTGGGTCTCCAGAACCAGGCAGCTCAAGAGGATTTCCCCTGCCTGCATGCTGGGGAGAAGGTGGCCTCCCCCTGTGATCCCCCTTGTGATCTGGCTTCCTCCTCCTCCTCCTCCTCTGTCAGCAGCTGCTCGGATTTCAGCTTGGATGACTCCCCAGTCTCCGTGTACTGCAAGGGGTTCTCCAGAGAAGAGTCCCAATCCCCTGAAAATCAGCCCAACATCAGTCCTGCAGAAGACACCCGGGATGGCAAGTTGCTGGCTGACCAGGGCAGGACGTGTGATGGAAGAGATGCCAACCTCAACCCCCCAGTGCCCCGGAGACCAGACACCGTGGCCGGAGAGAGCCCGGACAGCCTCTGCAGCGGCAGCTCGCTTGACTCCCAGAGTGAAGAGCCCCCTCCCAGCGTGGCGGCGCAGGAGACCACCAGCATCTGCACTGACCTAGACCCCAACTGCAACCCCCTCCCCGACGCTGAGCCTCCAGCACCACCTGTGCCAGGACGGTGGGATCCCGGCCTGAGCAGAGCTCCGGAGCCACGGCCCCGGGCTGGCAGCCTCCCCCCGCCCGTGCCCCCCCGGCCCCGGCGACGGCTGCAGGTTCTCAGCGGGCACAGAGCAGAGCAGCCGCTCCTGCCTGCGCGGCCAGTGGAGCCGGAGCTCGGCTCGGGTGACCTCTGCAGAGATCTGGGCAAGAAGACCATCACCTCCTTCCATGAGCTTGCCCAGAAGAGGAAGAGGAACGCGGCTGGGCCCGCTCTTGCCCAGGCCAGGGCTGACCGGAGCGACTGGCTGATCGTATTCTCCCCTGACACGGAGCTGCCACCCCCCAGTGAGCTCCTCTCCAGCACCACGGGCCAGGAGCCGGCCCGGCCCCAGCTGCAGCACGACTGGCCAGTGAGACCCCCCAGTTCCAGGCAGAGAGAGGTGACAACGTTCAAGGAGCTGCGGTACCGCAGTGCCTCCAACAAGCCCAAGGGCCAGCCAGCGGGTGAGCGGGCAGAGCCGGTGGCATCTCAGCGCCCCTCTGCAGCCCTCGAGACGGCCATCGGCAGCGACGGCTCAGGCTGGGTGCCCCCTGCGCCTCTGGGGGGGCAGTTGCTGGCACCTGCAGACAGCCACCAGCTGAAGAGGAGGAGACCCCGCCCGGGGCTGCAGCCCATCGCCGAGAGGCAGCCGGGGGACGCGGAGGACGGGGGGCTGCCCCCGCGGAGCTGCCTTCCAGGAGAGAAGGGGCTGGGCTCTGCCTGCGGTGAAGGTGCCCTGGGCTGGAGGCTCGGGGGAGCTGGCGGGGACCTGTGGGTGCCAGGGACGGTCGAGAGAGGAGACGAAGCCTGCAAGGAGGGTAAGAGCCGGGGTTCCCTCCGGCCTGGTGCGGGGCTGTCGCCCTCCAGGGACCGGGCAGGGCAGGGAGGAGCTGCCGGCGCGGCCGCCGTGGCTGGGGCCGCGGGACATGGCGGGGAGGTGGCTGCAGGGCGAGCGGGCCGGCTCCTGGCGAGCCAGGGCGAACGGCTCCTGGGGCCCTCGAGGGCTCTGGGCCGGGCGGGGCCGCCGCTGCCCTCGGCGGCGGGTTCCCCCCTCCCGGCCCGGCTGCGCTGGGGGGTGGGACACGCGGCCCGGGAGGTGCCCCGGGAGGTGCCCCGGAGGTGCCCCGGCGGCTGCCCCGGCCCTTCCCGGCTGCCTGGGGCCGGGTTGGCCCCGCCGAGGCGGCAGCTCCTCACCCCGCCCCGCCGCCGCCGCCCGGCCCACGGCTCCCCCCGGGCCCTTCCTCCTCCCCGTCCTCGCCCGCCGCGGCCTCCGGCTCCATGAGCGAGCGCGGCCCGGCCGGGCCCGGCCCCGGCGCTGCCTGCGGTGAGCGGGGCCGGGGCGGCGGGGCGGGCCCCGGGCCTGAGCGCGCTCCGGGCCTCCCGCGGCGGCAGCGCCCGGGCCCCGGCGCCCCCCGGCAGCGCCCGGGCGGCCGCGGGGGATCCCGGGCGAGGCCCCGCGGGCTGCGCCTGACGCCGCCGCCCCCTCTCTCCAGCCAGGCCCTCGCCGCCCGCCGCGGGCGCAGCCGGGGGGAGCACGGAGGGAGCCCGCCGCCCCCGGGGAGAGCAGAAGAAAGGTAACGGCCCCGGGAACCCTCCGGAGCCTCCGGCTGGGCGCGGCGCCGGGGGGCGGCAGAGCTGGGGTGGGGGGCGGAGACCCCCAGGGCCCGGGGAGGTGCGAGGGGCGATGGCGGCCTGGCGGGGGGCGCGGGCAGGGGCGGGCAGGGCTGCCTGCTGCGGGGCCCGGCCCTGCCCGCCTCTCGGCAGATGGTGCTGTCGAGCCGGAGGACGGGGCGGGGCTGCCCCGGCATCTTGCGAACCCCTCGAGGGGCTCCTGCCCGCGGCCCCGTCCTGGCCTCGCCCCCTTGGAAACGGCGGCTCCTTCATCCCCGCACGTTCCCAGGGCAAAGCCTGGGCTGCTCCGTCACCTCGGGCCATCCCGGTGCCCCCCGGCCCCTCCCGGCTCCCCCCGGCCTCGCTGCAGCCGGGGCCGGGGCGATGCTGCTCGGCCACGCGCTGCCGATGGGCCGAGGGTGGCGGCGGGGCTGGCTGCTGGGTTTGACCTTTTCCTTTCTGTTGCCCGTCAGCCCTGCTGGTCGCCCTCAGCGCCGCCGTCGATAAGATTATCGCCCACTTCAGCGCCGCGCGGAACCTGGTGCAGAAGGTGAGGCTCTGGCTGGGCTGGGGTGGGCAGGGCGAGGGCAGGCTTCGGGCAGGAGGGGCTTTGGGAGCTGCAGGGGCAGGATCCCACCATCCCGCCTTGCAGACTCAGGGTTAGGTGCTGCCTTTCCTCTCCCTCTCCTCTCCTCGTGCAGGCCCAGCTGGGAGACAGCCGGCTCAGCCCCGATGTGGGTTATCTGCTGCTGCACACCCTCTGCCCTGCGCTCTATGCCTTGGTGGAGGACGGGCTGAAGCCGTTCCAGAAGGATGTTATCACAGGCCAGAGGAAAAATTCCCCTTGGAGCGTGGTGGAAGCCTCCGTGAAGACAGGTTGGTGTGAGGAACACGCTCCTGGAGCTGTTGACATCTCAGGGTGCCCAGGCTGGGGGAGGATGTGTGCCCAGAGCGGTGACCGTCTGTGCTGTGTATTCCACAGGCCCCAACACCCGCTCTCTCCACTCCCTGTGCTGGCACGTGGCCGGGCTGGCCCCTCTCAACAGCACCAGACAGAAGTTTCATGCCTTTATCCTCGGCCTTTTGAAGTGAGTATTGGCCCAGCTGGCCCAGGCTGTCCTGGCTGCGATGGCAGGTTGGAACAGAGCCCCAAGAGCTTTAACTTGGGTTCCCTTTGTCTTGTTTAGCATTAAGCAGCTGGAGCTGTGGATCTCTCAGCTGCAGAGGAGCCCAGGTAAGGACACAGTACCCAGAAGCTCCCCCTCCATGTCCTTTCCTACTTGCCAGGGTGATAATAATCCCGTACCTGTTCCACCCACAACGCTTGGCTGGGGTTTCCATAGTGGAGAAGGGCATCGTTTTCCGTGGTGCATTGCAGTACAGCAGAAGGTTGTCTGACCTGCTAGGACAGACCAGCTGGCCCTGGGAGGGGGCGGGTGGGCAAGGGCGTTTTGCATCCGTTCAGCACTGTCCATGTCTTGTAGGTGTAATCTCCGTGCTGTACTCACCCACGGCCTTCTTTGCCCTGAGCCAAGGCCCTCTTCCTCACCTCGCCGATGAACTGCTGCTGCTCATCCAGCCCCTCTCAGTGCTGACGTTCCACCTTGACCTGCTCTTTGAACACCACCACCTCTCCATGGACGTAAGACCCTTGTCCCGTCGGCTGGAGTCACCCCTGTCTCCTGCCCATTACTCCGCTCAGGCTCAGGGGGCTGTGCAGCCTTCTCGGGGGGGCCAAAGCAGTGCTGCAGGGGCCAGCCTGGAAGAGGAGATCCCCCCCGATGCGCTGGGGCGGGCAGCCAGTGCTGAGGGCAGCACAAGATCCCAGGTCCAAGCTGCTGCGCGTGGGCTGGTCCCTGCTCCCCAGGTGGGGGCTGCCCTGCAGCAGACCCTCCAGCACGTGCTGCGGTGGGGCGACCAGCTCAGTCGCGCTTTCCTGGGAGCTGACGGCTCCCCGGAGACCCCCAGGCCTGAGGCAGGCCCTCGGGATGCTGGGGCTGGCCTCAGTGGCTGGTGGGGCCAGCTGAGCCAGGCCTCCAGGATTTATGCTGCTCCTAGCAAGGAGAAGGTCCCCTTCGTCTGGTGGACAAAGCTGCGGACGGCTGCGGGGGATTCCAGCCCCGGGCAGGCTGCGCGATCTCAAACATCCGTGAATGAGCCTAGAGGCACGGAGCTGCAGCTCCTTCAGACCAAAGCTGTCCCTGAACTCCCCAGTCCAAAGGCCAGCAGCAGCACTGACACCTCTGGAACCTCTTCCCCTGAAGACCTCGTCCTGCCTACTGGAGCTGGAGCACCCACCAAGCCAGATGATCCCGTTGCTGGAGAGAAGCTCCTGCCTGTTTCCCCAGAGCCTCGTGCGAACAGGGATCAGGCAGCACCTTCTGACCCAGAGGCGGGTGGTCCTCCTGGTCCTGACAAGGGCAGCTGGCTGGGCCGGCTCTTTGGAGCCACCAGCCCCTCTGCCAGGAGCTTCCCTCCCAATCCTGACACCGCCTCAGCCAAGTCCAGGTAAGGCCCAGCCGGGGCAGGCAGGGTGGGGGAAGCACCATGTGCCGAGGAAGGGTTTTTCTCCCAGGCACACCCTGGGGGTCGCCGGCCTCGTGGGGTGCCCTGTACAGCCCGTTATCCAGGTTTTGTGCTCCCGGGATTAGCACGTGTCCCAGGTGCTGCTGCCATTGCACTGCATCCGTCCTTCAGAGCAGCAGGAGCTCAGGGTGGAGGCTCGGTGGTGCTTGATAGGGCCCTCGCCAGCTCCCGGATCACCAGAATAGTCTGAGCAGGATGGGTGGGAAAAGGCTTCCCAGACGAGCGTGTGGCTTCCTTTGCTTTGTGGCAGGAGACCTTCTAGTTGGCTGTCCCCCAGCGCGCGTGTCCTGGCCGCGGTGGTGAAGGGGCTGGCGTCCGAGAAGACCCGCGCGCAGGAACCCGAGAGGAACATGTCGGCCTCTCCCCAGACCCACAGGTGACGCAGGGCACCGCGGTGGTGGGGGCTGGAGAGCTGGTGGGTAGGTTTTTCTCGGGGAGGGAGAAGCAGGGGCTGTTTTCAGACGTGGCCTGGGTATCCTACAAGCGTTCCTAGGGAGGGGCTTGCACCACTCCTTGTTGCTAACTTGGACCTTGACTGTCCCATCCCTGCCCCGGGGATTCCCCTGTCTCCTGCTGAGCTTTGGGTGAACCTGTGTGTCTGCCCAGCTGTGGTCAGTTGGTTTTTGCAGACATTTTTTGGAGGAATTTTGAGCATTTTCTGGATTTTGGATTCACAGCAGCTTGTTTGGAGCCACCATGTGTCAGCTCTGACCAAATTGTGGCAGCTCAGAGAAGCTGCCGTGGTCCGTCTGTGCTTGGGCAGTGTTTGACCAAGCGAGTGCGATGGGCGAGTGGCCGTCCCACGGCCCGTTCGGCCACCTCCCTCCTCCCCAGCCCTCGCTGGCCCTCACCTAAATCCCTCACCTCATCTCCCCACCACATCTGCACAAGATGCTCCCGCTCTGCTGCTGCTCCCAGGGTCTGCTTGGCAGCACGGTTTTGTCATGTGGCTTCTCAGTGAACGTCAGACGGTGTCTTTGCCTGAGGAGGGGGGTCACTGGCTCTGCACATGAGCTTCAAAACCTCTCCCGAGTTCTGTGGGAGCCTCTCAGGGTGGTACCCGGGGGCCGAGGGGTGAACCCCCGATGGTGGTTGTTGTGCAGGGCAGTTCGGGCGCTGTGTGACCACATGGGCACCGCCGAGGGTCACCTGAGCTTCCAAAAAGGGGACATCCTGCAGCTGCTCTCCACCGTGGATGAAGACTGGATCCGCTGCTGCCATGGAAACAGCACTGGCCTAGTTCCTGTTGGTTACACGTCCCTAATTTTGTGAGGAGGCGGGAGGAGACCTGAGGAAGCAGCTGAGCTTGCTGAAGCAGGTGCTGCCTCCGGCAAGGACGGGCTCCTGCCACGGCTTCACCGCCTTTGGGGCTTCACCACCATGGGGCTTCACCGCCTTCGGGGCTGGCAGTTCTGCAGGGGACCCTGTCCCGGTGCCGTTGCTGCTGCTCGTCCATGTGACGTTACCGTCTGCTGTGGGTGCACCCCGTGAGCCACCGCTGCGCGTGTCCCCGCAGCCCTGCTGGCGTTTCACCTTGGCTGCCCTTTGGGAACTGCTCTGGCTCGTGTTTCCTCAGCTGCTGCCCACGCCTGTGCCAGGGGAGGGAAGGCCCCTGGCCCTGCGCCGTACTCGCTCCTGTATGTTGTCTCTGTGCCGTCGTGTCCTGCCACCGCTGCCACCTCCACGTGCCCTGCTCTGCCCTGGGGCCGGGGGCCCAGGCCAGCCCCAGCTGCTGCTGCACAGTCCCAGCACTCTGTAAATAGTTGTAACCAAGGGAACGAGCTTATTCCAAGGGGAAGAAGCTGGAAATAAAGGTTGTGACTCGTGTGGCTGCTTGTGTGAATGGATCGTTGGGATTGCGGGGGACTGGAAATGGCCACGTGGGTCCCTGCGGGGGTGGCCCGGGCTGGGTAAATCTTCTATCAGCACTAGTGTGGCCAGCAGGGACAGGGGAGGGATCTGAGCCCTGGGCTCGGCACTGGTGAGGCCGCCCCTCGATGAGTGGGTTCAGTTTTGGGCCCCTCACTCCAAAAAGGCCATTGAATGACTCGAGCGTGTCCAGAGAAGGGCAACGGAGCTGGTGCAGGGTCTGGAGCACAGGTCTGATGGGGAGCGGCTGAGGGACCTGGGGGGGTTTAGTGTGGAGAAGAGGAGGCTGAGGGGAGACCTCCTGGCCCTCTGCAACTCCCTGAAAGGAGGGTGCAGAGAGGGGGGAGGAGTCTCTTGAGCCAAGGACCCAGCGGCAGGCCAAGAGGGAATGGCCTCAAGCTGCGCCAGGGCAGGGTCAGACTGGCTCTTAGGAAGGATTTCTTTGCAGAAGGGGCTGTTGGGCGTTGGAATGGGCTGCCCAGGGCAGGGGGGGAGTCCCCATCCCTGGAGGGGTTGAAGAGTTGGGTTGAGCCAGCGCTGAGGGATCTGGTGGAGTTGGGAACGGTCAGGGTGAGGTTCATGGTGGGGCTGGAGGAGCCTCAAGGGCTTTTCCAACTGAGATGATGCTGGGATGCTGTGAAATCTCTTGTGGGAGAAGCCAGCGTGTGCTGGTGCCCAGCGTAGCCACAGCAGGGAGCAGCCAGAGCCCAGTAAGGCGCCGTGACCTGGCAGACAGGGCCCAGCCTCCTCCCGGTGTAGGACAAGGCGGCTGCAGCCACCCAGAGCCAGAAACATCCCTGGGAAAGGCACAGCAGCTGGTAACCAGCCCCGCGAGAGGGAAGCTGCACAGCACGGGTAAAGGTACGCATTGCTTTGTTTAGTTAATTTAAATTAAACTAATCTCTTTACCGAGTCACAGGATTTCAGTAGGGGGTGGATGGCTTATATTTTTTTTTCAAGTTTTTCTCAGGACTTGTGATTTCATACCACACTTGACATTTTGTACCGGGCTCCCCAGTGAAAAAGAGACATGGACATAGTGCAGGGTCCAGCAAAGGGCCCCAAGGCAACTGCAGCTTGTCTTGGGGGCAACTTGTGGGCCAGTGCCCTCTCCTGTGGGCCAAGAACCACATTTCATCCTTCTAACTTTAACTGTTTCAGTGCCAAAGGAGACCATGCTTCAACAGGCCATGCTTCAAGGCTAAAGCAGCACTCTCTTTATTCTGTTCTCATTTTCATTTCTCTCTCTGGAATTTTTACTCTCAGACAAGGGACATTGTATCTTAATTGGAATGCTATTTGGCTTGCCTTAAGTAGGTTTGATTGAATTCCACAGCTGCCTCTGGACTCTGAAATGGGGTCAAACCAGCAGGAGCTGAATCCAGGTACATTTTCAACTTTTTTTAAAATAAATAAACCACTCCAATCCTTGGCTTGGTGTCTCTACTTTAAAAGGAAGACAAGTGTATGGGTCAAGCACGGCATTTTAATGACCACAGAGATTCAGGGTAGGAAATGGAAAAAGGAAACACGAAGTTAAATTAAAGGGGGTCATCAAGAAGCTATTTCATTCCCAAGTGACTAATGCAAATAGTTACCAAATTTATTCCCAGAAACCACTTTTGAACCAGAGGAAGATTAAACCCTAAAAGATTTGCAAGGCCTGTGTCTCCTCAGTGCCAACCTTGGCTGAGGGTACTGGAGGGAACGGGAGGTTGATGAAGCCTCAAAGGCTGGTTTGAGGACACCAAGTTCTCAATTTCTGTGCTCCTCACGGTCCTGCTGGTGGGCTGGGGTGGGCTGACGGCGTGTGCGCAGGCTGACAGTCCCCGACAGCTCGACTTTCTGGTAGTGGTGACAGTCAGAGGCAGGTGACGGCGCACGTCAGCCGCCTGACCCGACGCTGGCCCAGCACCGGCGGGGTAAGTGCTCTGCCCCGGGCCACGCACCCGCCGCGGCGGCAGAACCCACCCTGCTCTCTAGGCAGGCGTGGCGGGGGGGACGGCGCCGGGTCCCAGGGGATGATATTCTGGGAACAGGCACTAAATTTGTAGATTTAATGTTTCATGTACCAACCTGCCATGACATATGATCACAGGTACACACCCTCCAACTACCAAACAGGGCTCGTTTGTGCTGCTGCTCCTCTCTCTGCACGCACGCTGCCAGCTTCCCTCCTGCCATGGGCTGACCAGGAGACCCATCAGCATCAAATTAAATCCTCACAAAACGCCATCACCCAAAAGAGATGGGGCAAGCCCCCCTGGAAACGTGGCTGTAAGAGAGTTAGAACATGACAGGAGCGGTTGAGACAAAGAGGCAAGAAAAGAAAATCAAAGACATGTCAAAGAAAACCCCACAAGTCATCAATAGGAAAAGATTTTCCATTTAATACTAGACTCTCTCAGGATTGAGATGCAGGCTTTTTATGCAATTACATCCAATGTTAAAATTGGTAATACATAATTTACAAAGATTAACATCAAAACAATGATCTATTTAGATATGCTTTGTAAAAAGGAAATATATTAGCAGCATTTATTTTCAGCAATCACACAGCCTACACCCATGCAGACTAAGAGTTCATATCTATTTGCAATAATGTAGTGCTTCCTGGTCTTAAAACAGCGATCCTGGTGACACACTGGTCTTCTCATTATTATAAAATAACCGAAAAATAAAAAAAGTCATTAATTTCTACACCAGTAAGAAAAACAATTCTTTGCACTTACCTAACATTTGATTGTCTAAAAAACATTTTGTTTAGTCTTTCAACAAAAGAAAGATAAAATGACAGAGCTAGTGTCTCGCTTCTGTACGCACTTTATTTTTTTAAAAACTTTTTAGTGTTTAACACCATTTGAGACAATGATTTCTGTTTTAAACTAAATGAGACAACTCAAGATTTTGGACATGCGATATTCCTACTACACGCACGAGTATTTTATACTCAGGGTTCCTGGTACTGTACAGTGCTTCTCTACAGTAAGAAAATATTCCAAACTATTTTCTTATTTCTTTTTTTTTTTTAATAAAATATTTTTTCTCAAAGGGTTTTTTCCTTTCTTTTTTTTTTTTCTTTTTAAATCAACACATAAAAGTTAATGGAATGAGTCATGTTCCACTAAGAGTAAAATAATTATAATAATAACAAGAATGTACATTAGGACAAGCTTGGTCCATTAAAAAGGAACATGTAACTACTGTATTGCTTTACATCCACGCAGCAGATATATACAACTTGGCACATTAAAAACTGGTTTTCTTATAAGAACATCTAAAACAGGACTGTATATGCATATGTACGTCTGAAAGACAAAAAAGCAAAGCCATTTTAAAGGGGCAGCGTACGGCGGCCACCCCCTCCCTCTGCCACAGCCCGGTGACAGCGCGGGGGCTCTGGGCGCCGGGGGGCCGGCGGGGGCAGCGCGGGGGGGTCCTGCTGCCACTTTGGTCAGGGCAGAGAGAGAGGGCGGTGCGAGATACACTGTCTCTTAATTTAAGAGACGGACATTTTAAGCTGTACAACCAGAACACAAGAATAGTGTTAGCAGTTGATATATTCTACAGTTCACAACAAATACTCGCTCTGAATACTGCTTGACGGTTCATGTAGTGAAGTTTCCTTTTTTTTTTTTTTTCCTTTTTCTTTTTCTTTTAACAGATTTTAATTTGCACAACACACTAGACACACGAGAACCACAGCTTATCAAAAAAACCAACAGCAATGGTGTTGTCAGGATTTGACTTGCTTTATAAAATTTCTCTGCAGAAAAAAGTGAAAAAAATCACACCCCGCCCCCTTCCCGACGCAGAACAAGTGCCTCAACCAGCCAACTCCTGCTTTGCTCCAAGGTGACTTCGGAAGTTTCTCCTTGTCACAGACCAAAGGTACGTGTGTGCACTGGCCGTTCCACGGTGAACCTTTTGCACGTTTGGGTACGTTTCTCTCTTCTTGGAACTTGTGCAAATCGGAAGCCACAACTTTAGGGCAGCCTTTAATTTTAAGCCACTGGGCCTTCACCCTCCCATCTGGATTTCATTCACTGGCATGGGCCATGGTGGTGCCAAGAGTATCTTGTACAATCACAGGTTAATTGGTGAACATGGGGAATATTCTCATCAGAGTAAGTCAGTCCTTATCCTTCTTACCTCCCCAATTTTTTTATTTTTTATTTTTTTTTTTCCTCTGAGTGGGAATATCAAGCAAAAATAAATTAAATTTGACCATCCTGAACAATAACCACGAGGTTTTTCTCAGTACCTAACATCAATACAAGGCACGCCCAACAACACACACACCATAAGAGCACTGCAGAGCAGGGCAGGGCAACCTGCCAACCCAGACATCTAAGTGCTAACTGTTTGTATATTTGTCAGTTTTCTGCTGCCCTCTTTTCCTTTGCTGGTGCAGAGGAAGTTGGGCTCCTGCCCTCAGTCCTCAGCAGACCTTGTAGCAGACTCCAGACCACAGCTTCCTCTCGTGGCATCACTTCCTGAAGCTGCTCTCCGGGATGGTGAGCGTGCGCCGCCTCAGTTTTCTTCCTGATCCTTCCTCCAGCAAGTAAGTGACATCAATAGCTGCAACAGACCACAGGCTTTTGGTAAAAGATGGTTGATACGAGTAACAGTTTTTCTATTTCCCTATTCACAGTTCTTTCAAGGATGTTTCCATTCACAGTGATATTTAAAACTCCACTGGACAAGGTGCTGAGCAACCTGATTGAAGTTTGAAGTCAGCCCTGCTTTGGGTCACGTTTGGACCAGACGACCCCCAGAAACCCTCCCACCCTGAATTAATGCAAAATAATCATGGACTCATGGAATAAGTCTGAGAACACGGAAGTGACTGGACAGAGCTTTAAATTAAAACCAGAGACATGACCAGTGCCACTGCTGCACCCTTACCGTGCAGCTTAGACAATACCTACAGAAGTTACTCAGAACCCAGTGGAAAGCTCATTAAAGGTCAAAAGAGACTTTCCAAATTCTCTTCAGTCTTTCTTTGCATGTCTGTTGTAGACACAGAATGATGGGGGGGGGAAATTTGTCTTCAGACCGATTTGTGATTACTAAAAATATTATACAAAACACTGTCAGTTGTAAGAAATTTCATTCGGATTTAGTTAAAATTGCTACTGTTGCAAAAGAAAACATCACTGCAAAGAAAATTAATTATTAATAATGTCCACTAGCGATAAATTCACACAAAAAACATTTATTTTGTCAACACTGCAGCGAACTGAAAACAAACCTGCAGAAGAAATGCTATTGTGTAATCATAGCATAAAATCTCACCATTTTTCCCTGGGATTTTCTCTAAGAGGTTTAGCAGGATTTGATTAAGTCTCTCTCTCTGAATATGCCGCCTTTCCTCTGGAGTGCACAGCTGCCTTGTGTCAGAATTGCTTTCTTCCACCTTTTTATCAGTTTCACAGGTCTCACTAGAGACTGCCTCTTTTTCCGGCTCCTCTAGGCTAGGCATCTCCCTTGAAGTTTGATCTTGATTTCCTAATACATCCTCAATAAGTGGAAGAGAATCATCTTCTTGGTTTAAGTCTTTAATCTGTGGTTTTGAGCGATCTGTTTTCCAGGATGATCTAGCAGGAAAAGAAGGGTTCAAATACCACAATTTTTCAGACACTCACCTGAAAGACCAATTTCTAGTGAGTCAGAGACTTCTCAGTAAGTAGGGGCCTTTCTGGGATCTCAGACATTTGACTTAATACATGCACTGAAACCTGCCAGTTACTCTCTACGGGAGGCTACGTTCCTATTACCTTGTTTGCATCATGTCACATGCAGTCTTTTAAAAACAAATTGCTTTTTTGTTTTGATTTGTAAAGGTTTTTATCTTCTGAAACAGTTGAGCTCAGCACTCAGTGGCTCCTGATGGGTGTTTTTAAAGGCTCTAACAGAACTGAGAGAGTGCATCGGCCCTGGCTCCTCCCACAATGTGAACAGGGGCAGCGTGCTCGGGGATCTGATCCCCCTTTGTGCGGGAAGGCTGGATGCTCTTGTTCCGGGCTCTGCCAGCTCCCACATTCAGCTGCTTTTGCTAACTTTCAAAACGGCTTCTGCAATCTTCCTTACATACATTATTAAGGAACACTAAGGCTGCTTCTATATTCTATCCATCCCCACTTGTTCCCTTTTATCTCTCTGAAAGTTTAGAGGATTGCTTTAAATAATTTAATCTTATTATTTCCATAGCACCCAGGGGAAGTGGGTAGGAAAAAGAGTGGACCCTTGACAAACAAACAGGATTATCTCATCTCTTCTCAACAAACAATCTGGGAGGTAAGACTCACCTGCCTCCGTTCCTCTTGTAGTTGTCTGGTACATAATGAGGCTATAACAACAGTAAAGATTATGTTTAATATCAAATAAAATTCACAGTGGAAGAAAGTCCTGGACAATTAAATATTCTGGAAGTACCAGTACAGGAGACTCGCCTATCTGGCCCTTTGGAAACGCCAGTGCATGGCTGGCACATCTCGCACATCAGACAAATCCAAAGGAGAAGGCAAAATCATGTAATAAGGATAAATGAAGAGCCAGACTTATTATCTGATTCTTTGTATCTTCTAAATAAATTTCAAGCCATAGATCACCATGATAAAAATCATCTTTGCTTTCTGCACAGCAGAAGTTTGGAACCATCTCTAAACTCACTATAAAAATCTCTCTGCTTCCAGGAAGAAAAGTGTTTACTTGCAAAAGATTTGCCAGATCTGATACCTCTGTGCTCAGAGACAAAGCAGTGCTGTGTAGGAGGACGTGCACAATGAAAAGTTGCTATTTCCAGGGAATTGGGGAAAATGAGCCAGTGAAATGAACAGATATTCAGATGGAGGATGTTAAGGGAAACTGTACTTCATGATTTTGCTGTCTATCTGTCTGCTGGATGTTTTTTTGACATCCATTTTCAGTGATAATTGTATATAAGTAAGCAGTATGTCATTTGATAGAGCAGGGAAATGGAAATAGGAAAATACTGCTCTTCTGTTCTGGGAATCACTATTCAAAGGTACTGCTGAAAACCATTTTTTAATGGTTTAATTTTAATCAAGACAGCTTTGTTAGCCTGTCTGTGTCAGGTTTTCTCTCCTTCAGTGTAATCACTCCGTGTCTTAATAAACTCACATTGGTCTATAGTTTGTGTGACTCTCTAAAACATACACAATTATTTTACAGTTGTAGAACTGTGACTGAAAAGTGAGTTTTAAGATTTCCTTCACTCAGGAGTGGCTGAAATGAAATTAGCATCTAGATTTCGGTCAGAAACCAACCACTATCTCTAAACTTAGACATCACCATTCGTTCCACATCTGTTTGCTTTTGAACTGCAAATTCTCTGTCTACAGTAGATTTTTCTTTCCAAGCTTTCTTTCTAGCCAGCTTTTCATCCAGACTGTGTTTGCTTATGTGTCAGCTTCCTTCAGTTTACCAACTTTCATTCATAAACAGAGAGCCAAGGGCTTTCTAAAAATATGTCCAGTCTTCTAGTAAAAAGTAAGGAAGCTAACAGAAGAAACACTTACTGAAAAGTCTCTCTTGGGTGTGAGTTTCTTGGGGAAGTGGTCAAAGGCATAGGGCTTGGTGCAGACAGGGTAACGATTCCGGTGGATCTTGTAGAAGAGATGAGCTGATTTATCGAGGCGGTAATCACAAATATATACATCCTGCTCCTTCACGCCTTTTGGCCTCCCTGCAGTTTCAAAACAAAGCACATAGGAAAAAATGTTACTCAGGTTCCAGAGGAAACACAAGAACAAGCCACACGCCGTGAGAAGCAGGGGCTGCCAGAGCTGTCTGGTGGGATGGCAGGCATGCTTGTCTGCCCTCCTTGGTTTGGAATCCCAGTAGTGGACACATCGCTACTCCAATTTAAGAGGAAAACCTGTATAATAAAATATACCCAAACTTTTGCAAAAACTATTATCAGCTGCCACCACTTTCTCTTCCCTGCCCACCACAATCCCACCCTGCTGCTGATCTCTTCAGTACTGGCCCTCCTGAAACAGAAATCACTGTCCCAGTGCTAAGGCAATAGTGCTTCCCCAGCTCTGACACTCTGTAAACATTGGCTATGGCCTTTTTACAGCAGTAACTATTCTAGCATACTTCCCAAATTAATGGAAAGGTGTATCATACTTAATTACTCATCCCATTAGGTTTCCTTACCTTTGCAGTAGGTGTATAGGTCAAGAACACAGCACGTTCCCACCACAGCCTCTAAGGGGATAATTTCATACAATGGCACCCGGAAGAGCTCATTGTGATAAAACTTTCGAGAAGGGGAATGATGTGTTTCATGTGGACGGAAATAATGATGACCAAATGCAAACCGCTCCTCTCTGTTTGAAGGTGTAAAGGTAAGAGAAAGAGAGAAACAGAAAGAAAAAAAGAACCACAACTATTTCTATAAGCCCGTGATACAACTTTACTTAATGCCCTCCACTTAATTTTGAATTATCTGTCTTGCACTTTTGCAATGACTGTGATGAAAAGCGAAGTCACATGAATATTACACGTTCAACTTTATCTCCTTCAGGAAGTGGAAATACTCCCAGTGTGATTTTCCATGAAGACAGCAGACTTACTGTGCTGCTATCACTGGGGCATATGCATTTAATCGTGTTACAGTGGCTTACAAGTCAGTGATCGTTAGCTGAGCCATTCAGCTGCCAGTGTGTATTCTCAGCCTATTCCAACAGTGAGGAAAGTGCATCAGCTTTTATTGCTTATCCCTTGCTTAAACCTCCAACCTTACATGTCTTTACTTTGCAGTTGTGGAGCACAAGCAGAGACAAGTGGAAAATCATCAAGCCTTTGTAACTGAACCATGCTCAGTCCTGCATTTTTAAGCTACGACAAGACTTCCACAAAATTACTGTGTTTTGACAGGTAGGTATATGGAATGGCTCAAATTTAAAAGATGCCTTGAACATACTTCTCATTTTTCCAGAGTTTTTCAATGCGGAAAATATCGAGTTTCTCCCTGTTGATGTGGGACAGCAGCCGATACGACTGCCGGACAGGGTGTCCATCTGGAGTTCTACGGCTGTCTCTCATCAGGTAAACACAATCACCTGGCAATAGGCACAAAATACACACCTGTAAAGAACTTTTCATGAGTCCAGCACACCAAAAATAGAGGAGTAAATGGTTGCATTAAAACTAACATGACAGAGCTACCTAATGTTGAATTGTAAAGTGATGCAAAACCAACGCAGAACCCGCAAAAGGAGGAAGGGTTACCTCGATCATTTTCACAAAAGCTTTATAGCAAGAGCTAAACATAACTTGGATTGTACGTCCAGACTGAAAACTTAAACATGTAATGAATCAAGATAAATGATGATGTAACAAAGTAAGTTTTGATTAGGAAAATGTGTAAAAATTAGTGATAGCTGCAATGTTTAAATCTTTAAGATTTAAGAGAAAAAATACTTAGAGAGAAGATTTTTATTAAGGAAATAAATCATTGACTGAGAAGTCCCCAAGCCTTTGATTATTTCAGCAGAACTCAAGACGCATAGCTCAGGAAAGGTAAACAGAACTCAAAAAGGGCTGAACAAATTGACATTCCTGACAACTAAAAAAGTCTTTCCCAAGTGCAACCCCTAAACAGGCCTGTAAACTTCTATTGATTAATTTAATCCCAAAAGCAAATTAACTCTTTAATTTCTCTGCTCCGACCTGTGAAACAGCATTAAAAGTATTTCCTCTCTGCCCCCCAGGACCTGACTGCCACTCTTACTTGTACACTGCAGCTTTCTTTGTGACAATGGTTATTGTTTGATAGGCTGAAAATACACCGCTCCACTCAAAAAGCCTTTCTCTTTTAGGGAAAAAGTTAATCAATAAAGTTCACCAAGAACCTGAAGAGTCTCAGCGGGAGAACATTTGAGAAAGTCAGAAGTATTACTGAAAATATTGTTGGATTTAGTATATAATATTTAAAAATCAATTCCATCTTTTCTGTTATTTATCTCACAATGAGCAAAAACCTGGGAGGTCCCAAGTCATAAAAACTTAAGAAAAACTACCCCGGGTAAGATCAAAGGTCATAGAGCAGAGTATTCTATAGAAAAGTGGGCGGTAACAGATGCTTAGGAGGAAAAAGCGTAGGAATAAGGCATGCACAGGAAAAGCCTTCCCATGGTTTTCCCTCCAGGCTTCCTTTAATCTCTGTTTTACGGACTTTTAGAGCTAAGTCTACAGCTGGACCACTGCACATAAATAGGCAGGGATTAATCCTTCCTCCAAGAATTTGCCTAATCTTTTTGGAACCATTTATACTCCCCACCTCTCCGACTTCCCATTGCAATGCTTTCCACAGTTTAGTTATGTTTTTGTCAAAAACCACTTCCTATTGTTTAAATGTGTTGCCAGCTAATTTCAGTGTTTGTTCCCTAATTTCTACATCGCTGCACTTTCCTGTGCCACTCATGATTTCACAGACCTTTACCATATCACCCTCCAAATCATCACGTTCACAGCAAAGATGTTTCATATCTGATTATCCTCGTCATCACGCTTGTTTTTACAAGTGGTACGATACTCTTTTTGAGATGGGGTGACAAGAACAGTGCGCAGCATGCAAGAGACAGGCACACCATAAGATTACGGAATGGCACAACTACTTTTTCTATTTTGTTCATAGTCATTTCCAATACTCACTTTGCCTTTTGGACTCATGTTGAACACTTCTCTTACTTTTCCATTAAATTGCAATGACTCCTGGATTTTTTTCCCCTAAGCACATACCTATTTTTGTGTATGTGCAGTTATATCTATTTTCCTTCCACGTGTATTACTGTTATTTAATTAGCAGGTTTGGTCTCAGTTACTTCCACAGCTTAGTAAAAAGTGCCAGGGAACCACAAAGTACGATACGGCTCCAGGTTCATGAACAGCTCAGTTCTGTTCTCCCTTAGCTTATAACCACATTTAGGATTAAAGCGAAGGACGTGTAAGTATATTTTCATAAGTATAGTATCATTTATCAATCTTGAGTAAGTTTAAAAGATGCCCCCAAGGGCTCCTCATATGCAAAAATCACTTTAAGGGTTGATGTTGTCACTGTAACAGTAGAGTACAATACATTGCCCTATTAAAAAAAATCCTCTGATTTAAACCAGAAATGACATGGGCCATATGGGCACTGACATTTGCCTACAACCATGAAGTCAGGTTTTCAACATTCTGGTACACCAGGACCCCTATTAAACAAATAGGAGCTGTAGCTATAGGAAAGAGAGACAGAGTTTTAGTCTAGCTTAAGTAAAAAATGGACTGAAGACAGGATGACATAGGCTTGCATATAAGCTAGCAGAGTGCAAGCTCGTCAAGCGTTCAGTGTGTATTTGCTGGTGATTAGTCTGCACTCATCCACTGTATTAGGTCTTCTTACTCTCTGAACTAAAGCTGGGATAATATCTTCATTTTACTAAGTTACAGATTACTTTCAAGGAATCCACTTCCCTAATTTCTTTAAAAGACTCGTAGAGAAAAAAAGGAAGGTACATGCTGAGAGCAGCTGCTGGCCCCAAGCAGAATGTAAATAAAACCACCTATTTTTGGCTGTTATTTTAAATTAGCTGCTTTCAAATCTTCTTCCCTACCCCTTCAGTGAGAATAAAGCAACTCAAGTACATATTGTACCTGACTGAAAAAGGAGTATTCAGACAGAAATGTACACGAATACTCTCTTGCCCTAAGGATCAGGAAGCTTGCTTTCAATTCAAGTTTATCCAGACATTACTACTACTGAAAGATCTACCCCTCTGTCTCGAAAAGGGATTTATAGTTCTGTGTTTTCAAGGAAGAAATGCGGCTGCTATTGCTGGTGCATCAGAGATAATGCCATGTGACAGTTTCTGGCTACGTGGGTTTTCCAAGATCCATTCTGACTGCTGTTTATCACCTCACATCGGAGGTAGAACTTCTTGTTCACGCTGCAGGATGTGATGGACCAACTGATCCAATCTGTTTGCATAATCTCCTCGTTTCATGTGTTAGGTAATTTTTGCAGAGGAACCATGTCTGTAGTATATAACTCAACAACCTCAAGTAGAATTGTCAAGAAATTAAAACCCAAGTCCTCTAACCAGAGACTGAAGGACCCTCACTTATTTAGAGGGATTTGATCACAGTAAAGTGGGTGCACTCACACAGCTGGAAGCTTTTCAGCCTTGTTCCTCAAAAACACGAGTTCTCAAGCTTGGAACTGGAAGACAAACCAATTCAACGTGCAGATACAACTCCCCAGCAGCGAGGGTGGACCAGCTTCCAAAGGAACGCAGTGCTCTCAAAAGCACTTTCAGTCTTTATTACAAGACCAGCCTCTTTCTAATTGACAACACATAGGAAAAATGTCATAGTCTATGCATGTAGTGACAGGGGGCTGGAGGTCATTCTGGTCTCTTTTGCTTTGGAATCTGTAAACTACATGACCTTTTAGAAACCGGAGGGAGTAAAAAACTGTTTCTTCTACTGTATATGCCTGTGTGCCTGCATCACAACTTCTATAGACAGGTGTCGTGCCTCACTTTTGGTGCAGAACTGAATCCAAAGATTTCCCCTTTTTCTGCTGTGGCTGTGTATTCCCTTCTAGCACCTTCTGGTTATACACCTTCCTTAACCCTGTAACTGCAGAGGCATTTGGTGCCTAACAGTGGCAGTTTGGTCTCCTTTGTCCTCTGCTGATGGGACATGGACTTTAGCCACGTAAGGACTAACATTTCTCTAATTAAAGTCACCAAGATCAGATTAGAGGTACGTCAGTGAAATACAATGTCTCATGACAAAAATTACCTTAATGCTACGAATGACTGGAAGATGCCATAAAACCCAGCTAAAACATAATCCATTTTAATAGAAAACACAAAAGCAAGTGCCGATAGAACCCTAGAAAGTGAGTTACTCTCCAGCAAGGAATCCAGAAAAAAAAAGAAGAAATGAGAAAACCAAATGGCTGAACTCCAGACAGGATAGACAATGCAGAGCAACAATGAAAAAGGAAGACTGAATGCAAATTCTAGAATCCTGCAGAGGGGATTAAAAAAATACACTGTTCTTTGTCCTTTTTTTTTTTTTTAATTCTCCACTTTCCTGAAGACTCTCCCATTCCCTTCTAGCAAACATATCAACTGGTTTTACTCATTCAAGAGCAGTTCTCTTAATAATCATACAGGCTTCCTTCTAACCTTGTATGTATCTGTAGGATGAACTAAATAAATAAAAAAAAATCAGTGAACTGAACGTGCCTCTGAAACACTCAGGGCTTTGAAGAAATGTCCAGAAAGATACACTTCAGGGAACAAACAAGCAGTAAGTTGGATGCTTTAATTACCACTCTACACTACAACGCTGAAGGCCTAATAGCCTTCTTTGCCTTCACTTCTAAAGGTTAACTACCACAAGTTGGCTCAGCATCTTCCTTCTCTGCCAGGAGAGCCCTATCTGTGCTAAAGGTAATTAATGTTTCTTCATCAACCAGGCTGTGAGAACTCTTACTATGTGTCACTCCCACAATAGCAAAGAGCGCAGCTTTCTGCTTATAAAGATAAAAGCATTTCAAACAGGGTGATGCCAGAAATCTCTGTACACTCTTATCTGATGGAAATGACAGCAGCCACCAGAGTTAGCACATACCTTGGCGCAGCAGCAGATCATCCCGTAATAAGCATATATAATAAACACAGCCAGGCTGGGCATAATGGGGACGAGGAATCATGGGAACCTCCTGGGTGAGAAAAGAAAAAAAGGAAGGAAATTCTGAGATGTTCACCATCATCAGCACAAACACGGGGCTGATCTCCTTTTGGAAATACGCAGGATGGACAGAGGAGAACTGACACTTAACGTGATTAAACCTAAGCCAAGGAAGTTACACTATAAAGTGAGAATGCCACACTGGTCTTGCCAATCTTGATAAATATAAATGCAAGAGCTGCTTTAGTTTATAACTGTAGTAATGAAGAAACTTTTTTTTTTTACCCTATTCACAGAGCGAGGCTCACACTGCTCACACAAGTAGTGTTCAACATCAGAATTCACACCCATACAGTCACAGTGCTGCCAGACCTAGAAAAGATACATCCCAGTTAGAAATTCCTGTGATAGATTTTATTTACAAATTGCATTCCCATATTAAGGAAAGCAAAAAACCCAAGCTTCCTAAAGGAAATTCAAGATTTTCTTTGAACTATTTCACACTATATCAGAAGACAGACAAGGTCCCCATGCAACTGTTTGTGTAAAAGCCTCAAATTGTTGAAATTAATTCTGCTCGCCTAAAGACGAGCTGGCAGTTTCAGAGAAGTGCTAGCTCCTCCATACAGAAATGCAAGTGGCATTTCCTCTGTGAAAACAGAATCTCTCAATTCTTTTGGAGAGGAAATGAAAATCTGAAGAGGTAATTAATGCTACTAGCTACATGGAAACTGCTGGTAAAAGTTCCACTGGTCATGGAGAACAGAAGAAGAGCACCAGGCTCCACTTTGTGTCCCCCCGGCCTCACCATGCACTTTTCACACTGGATCATGAGTCCTTCATCTTTGTAAAGGCCACAAATGCAACGGATCACGTCTTCGTCCTTCTCATGCCCATTTTCTTTTTCACAGACCGATGTCTCGCTGCTGTCAGCTTCACTTGCTGTTTCTCCCACAATTTCATCAATCTGGGCAGATGCCTCATGGCGAGCGTTATAGTATGCTTTCCGTAGCCGGCATACATCACGCCCAGTTGGAGATTTTCTGCCATAATATTTCTGAATAAAAACAAAACAAAGAAACAAAAATATTTTTTTCCAGGTTCCATGCTTTTGATGCATCCTCCTATCTGCATGCACCCTTAAAGGTGTCTTCACTAAAGCTGCATCCACAAACGTAGTATTCACCTGTCCATCTACCTCCTTATTTTGAGCACCAGGTCCACGTATCTTACATGTGACACAGAAGAACAAGGTACCTCTTCCAGAAGGTACTGTGGTTTCTTTAGGTTAGCTATTCATGCATGTTCTTGACCTTCTATTTGTCTGACCTAATGCAACCAAAAAGCACTAAGAGTAAGCTGAAGCACATGACTTGCTATCAACATCTGTTCATCACAATGGATCATCACAAGTTCTCTTTCTCTAAAGTATTTTTCTCCTTTCATTACTGTGAGTCAGCAAGAGCGTTAAACGAGGGTATATCCCCACTGTTTATGCAATAGCTTAAGGGCAGAGAGAGCCTCACCTCTGCATTCCGGAAGACCTTCAGCATGTCCCCATCAAAAGCTTCCACAGTTTTATAATAGCCCGTCAAGATCTGTTTCTCAATTGTGGCAAGGTCCAATGGGTCAGAGATCTTTTCATAATAGTCTGCATTTCTAAAATGGGAATGTATGCACAATGTCATTTTTGCTCGCAATTCAAAGCTGTGCAAATCCATTACAGAAAGCTATGGGTTGCTCTGAGAAGCAAGTCCTTACTTTTTCTTTGGGGGTAGGTTCAGGAGGGGAGCTGCAAGAGCTTGCCTGGAGGAATCTGTAACAGGAACACGCACTTTAGCAACATTTACTTGAGTGAAACTTAAAAAAGACAAGTAAGTAACAACTTCAGTCTAGGTTAAAAAAGGCTCTTCTACTATCTGAGGCACAGGGAATTGAAACGCTTTTGCACTTCTAGAAGTTGGTTGCTGTAATCAGACTACATGTATCAAAATGGAGGATAGTTTCCTTGCAATTCTGTCAATTGTACCATTTTGCTGAACTACTGAAAAATCAATTTAAAAGGATAGCAACATCTGCAGATTCTAGTGGCAGAGGAATGGGTTGAGGATAAAGCAAAGTGATTACTGGTAGCAGGAGAAAGAGGAAAAAAAAAAACAAAACAAAACAAAAAAAGGAAGGTTATTTAATGTTCTGAAATAAATTCTTTTTTCCCCCCAGTATTTTCTATTCAGAGAGCCCATTGTTGTAGAGGCTGAAAAAGTCTCCATGGAGATTTTTTTTAGGAGTGTCACCTTCACCTTTATAGGATATGATGCTATCACATATTTCCTTGAAGATTTGTGCTAGGCGGGCAGCACGAGCAACTTCAATATTCTCTTCAGCTGCAGCCAAGCGTCGTGTTCTCACAGAGCGGGAGGTCTGAAGGGCTGAAAACTGGGTCATGAAGACATCTGAAAGAGGGCAAAAAAGAAGTATCTCTAAATAAAAAATTAAAGATCATCTTTTCCTATCCAGCAATTCCACCACCAATTATTAAAATTAACATGTTTTCTAAGCTACTATAACAGTAAAAGGCTTCAGATTCATACTCCTGAGTCGGCTCTCACTGCTTATAGCTCATCTAAATGGTTAAGCTGGTTATCAAAGTATTTTATGTGGTTGGACCAAATACAGCATGTCAGTGAATTCACCCAAAATACTCACTTCCCAACCTCTCATGTACCTGACAGTGGGGACCAAATCCTGCATGGCTGTGAAGATTATGGTCCTACAAATAGAGTGCTATTTCTGGAGCAGGATTAACACATTTTTTCTGATAGTCATATTTTTGTCCCATTCCCATAACGGACTGCATGCCAAAAAGCTTTGTTCTCTAAAGGCCTGAAATCCATAGAATTATGAGGATAAATGACAATTTTCAAAGTCAGAGCAACTGTTTCTGGTCTAGGGATACAGAAAGCAGAAAACAGTCCTTCTCTGAAAGGGTCCAATCATGGAAAATGTTGAGTGTCATCCTCCTCCTCCTCTGATAAACCACTCCTGATGAAACGTGAGCCTCGACAGCTTCTACCAAGACTTGAGAGAGATCGGGGCTGCTGGGGGAGCACAAACAGATCCAGCAACCGGACAAATGGTTTATACAGTACAAAAGTCTCATTCTTAAGAAAATAGCAGTAAGTGTTTCAGAGGAAACTGCAGGGTCCCATAATGCAAAAAATGCACTGAAACAGTGAAAGAGCTTGTCTTACCCTGCTATGTAAAGATAAGGGCATACATACACAAACACAGACATAGGTCCTCTTGTCTGCATTGCATTCCCTGGATGTATTACAAAAGGTATAAGGATCTTACAGTAACTACATTTGATTTATTCACAGAGCTTGTGTACACTCTTCACGGGCATGTCATAGAGGTTCTCAAAGGAGCAACCCGAGGACCCTGTGCTGGCCTCACCAGATTTAATGTTGCCGTCATCCCGACAGATTCCATTCCAGCGGTTGTAGAGAGACGTGGTGTGGATATTGTCACTGACGTGCTTCACTTCCTCTTGCTTTTGTCGAATCTTTTCCCAGTTTCGTACCAAAAATACATGGTGTTTTAGCACAAAATTCCTACAGAAATTAGAAAAGCATTCAAGAATCACCTCCTTACTGTAAAATTAATGACTTAATGCGGGGAAAAAGACAGATATTGAGAGGTACACTTCTGTACCTTCTCTCCTCAGTGGAGAGGAATTTCACCTTAGCTGGTTAAAGGAGAACTAAGAACTGCTTACTCGGGCATTTCATCACGCCCTATCTTACAGAAAAAAATAATTTCAACTTTTGCACAACACTCAGTTTCTGAGGAAAATCCCACTGAAATCATTCCTTACCTTTCTCTGTTAGACATGGGCTTCATCTGAAGCTGTGGTGTCAGCCTTGTTGGCGCGTTCACACTTTCACTGGGTTCCTCTGGGATGTGGCCCCTCTGGAAAACAGATCATCCTGATAGACAGGAAAAACTGTGCCAAGAACTTAGCAAAGCAGTAAAAGTAGTTCCTGAGACAGAACTTGTAGTATATCTCTATAGTATTTCTCTGAAGTTTAAAATATACAGTTTTGCAGTCTGATGGAACAAACTGATTTCCTATTAACCTTTATCCATGAAAAAAGCTGTCTTTACTACTTACTCTCTTCTTTAGTTTGTGCTTTGACTTCCTTTTCTCTTTCGACCGTCCAGGCCTTCTGTGGGTGCTCACAGGCTGATTGCTTTTGCTTGAAAGTCCATTCATTCGCTGACTTTTACCCCCAATTATTCCTCTGCATTTGTCAAAACCACATTTGCAGAGTTGCTTTGGAAAAAAAAACAAAATTAAATAAACGCCTAAACATTTAGATTATCTCTCACTATCATAAAGAACCCATTCTGTCAAATACAACACAGTAATAGTTTTGTTAATTGACCTTCAACTTTACAGCTCTGTTTGTCCTTGGTGAGTTTTTTGAAGGTCTTGCACTGTGATCCTTACCTGTTTTTCAACATTAAATGAATGAAAATTGTAGTCGTAAGTCAATTCAGTACCAGCAGGCATATCTTTAAGCGCATACAATCCAATCCGGTAAACACCATTAACAGACCTGCAGGGAAAAGCCAATAAAATATTCCCAATAATTAAAAAGAAATTGTCTTTGTCCACAGAGTGGAAGTGTTAAGAGACAGGAAGCAACACTTCTGCTGTGCCCTGGATTATGCTTATTCTTCATTTCTACTGTTCTCTTGTTTACCTCTTACAATAAACTCTGAAAGCCAAAAAAGTGAATACTTATTTACAAAGAGTAGGAAGTTGGGCTTCAAATAGAGAAGCTACAAACTACACTGGTTATCACTGCAGACCCACTGACCAACCACCAAGGTTCAGGCCCTCACCCTAAATCAAGAGCTTACACTAATCATCATGCCTCATCTCACAAAATGCACGAAAATTCACCGCCTCTCCAATTCTTTTACTTATTTTTTGTGTTGGGATTTTAAAATTTAAAACTTGATTTATTGTTGCTTAAATCCACTAGAATTATCTGAGAATCACAAGCTCCTCTGCTGTACTGCCATCACGGCTGATTCCTATTACGACCCCCTGCTATTTCACTGTAAGTTATTCACTACAAAGTTCTCAGAAGTACTTCCTACTAGTCTGGCACTGGATTTCTTCTGATAACACAGTACTGATATGACACAGGGTGTGCTGAAATAAGACTACTTCCCTGTTTGCCTACTTTAAAAAAAAAATAATTTGAGTTGCCAGGAGGAGAGAATATACACACATAGATCATTTTACAGCATCACCTAGGCTTCAAGATTTGTAGCAGGTTAACAGTATGACAAACAACAAGGATTTGCCTTGCCAGAAAACTTAGATCCAAACTTAGATCTACAAGATGTCCAGCACTTGAAAGCATAACATTGCTTCTCTTGTGCAATGCAAACGTGATGGTAAATATTATTCACACTGTTCAGCTTGATTCCCCTCCCTATTCTTAGATCAGATTCTCCGAGATGATCTGGTTATCTAGATCTTAGTCACTGGTATACCAGTCTTCCAGTAAATAATTTTCTTACCATTTCTGCATCTCACAGTTAGGATTACAGCTGTGGTTGATAAAACGAGCTTCATTGCCCATACGATAACTATCTATCACCATTCCACTGTCTAAATTCAGGCAGTAATGGTCACTGTGATTATGGTACTGTTCAATCATCCGGTTCCTAGGAAGCAACACAGGAAAGTTATTTGTGATTCTGCTTGTTGCTGCAAAGCAAACAGGGAGTAACATAGTAATAGCACATTCAAGAATTCTGAGAGAGGGTTTTGAAGAAAAAGCAATTATAATCTTTTATATTTTATAGAACCGTACACCTAGAGATGGAGGAAAACCATTATTATACCTATTTTTATAAGTCAAGGCCATTGACAGAGCTTGGATTAGAATTTAGAAATTTGCTCTTCTGGAATGCTCCCTTTTGGGTTCTGCAGATTATTTGTATACATTTCATGTTGATAACCTGTGTATGGAAGAGAAAATGCAAGTATACATTCTTTGGTGTGTATATGTAGGCATGTGTACAACAATCGGCTTCTTCCTTTCATTAGCTGGGACGGGACACAACTCCTGGAATTACATCCATGGACTACAGCTAGCTCTTTTTAGCAAGAGAGCACGAGTAACAAGAGTCAGTTGTGTTAGCAGTTATCTCTGTATGAGAAGACTGCATCTGTCTTTTGTTGGAGCTCTGAGAGTAGCAAGTATGCCCCTCCAATCTCAATTATCTTACGATGCTACGTAGTTAACAAGAATACAATTTCTTTCATTGGTTATTAATGCTTCCACTTGTTCTTTTTTCTTCACACCTATCTGCAAAAGCTCATTTCCCTTCCTGCTCCATTCTGCCCCTCAATTCTATCCTGCACAGTTCAAACCCTGCACAATACTCATAATTATATCAAATTCAGATTCACTTGTGGCATTTGGCATTTACAGAGCAGATGTGGCAGATGATGCATTCCACACGCTAATCATTCCTCTCTATTTGACTGAGAAAAACTTGGTTGATCAAAAAAGCTGAATTCTAAGCCTGTGACCAGAAAAGCATTCTTTTTTTCCCCCACTTCTCTCCCCTTCATTTCTGTCTAAGGATTTCCCAGCAATTATAATAGATACTAAAGTCATTTATTGAGCCTTCCATGCTAAAGCAGCAAATAAATATTTCTACCTGAATTCTTGCTCACTAACAACTTCTCCCAGATATTCAATGATAAACTGTCCTGCTTTCAGGGGTTCTTTGGTACGAATACCCCATCCTTTCTCCTCAGCCCGGAACCTCTCCAGGCACTGCACCCATTCATGCCTCTGTATCCGCTGATTGCAACACTGTTCACCACAAGGGCAGGTGTTTGGTGAACACTCCGCAAAGATCATCCTAAAATAAAAAACAAAGAAGTTAAAGGAAGGTGAATAGCATACTTTTAGATCTATTGTACAGGTAAAAAGAAAAAAAAAAAAAAAGGAAAAAAATTCCTCCGTTAACCAAAGGTTATTAAAGAACTAAAATGCTTCTTGTTTTCCAGGTATAATTCAGACAAAGATTCACAGTCTGGCTCTCACTGCTGTTCAAAGAGCAAAATGGAGCTTTTTATGGGATCTGCCTCTGCTGAAAGAGGTAGGGGAGCACACACGCAGCAGAAAGTTATCCCGTATGCTCTGCAACAATACTTTTATTACTGGGGTTGCATCCAGCACAATTCTTTTCTTAAGATATCATTAGTTGATGTGAAATAATACATCTATTGAAATTGTCTTATCATAGTCAGTCAAACCTATTTCTAACCTGTTAAGACAATCCTCCACACAGCCCTTTCCGTTGTCATCGTCTGGTTTCTTACAATTGCAGGTAGTGGCCTCATAGCCAGAAAGAGGCTTGACATCCACATAGACATCTGGAGAAAAAAAAACAAAAACAAAAAAACAAACCCAAACAGGGAAAAGAATTCTTTCCAGGTGAAAAACCAGAACTATTTATATACAATATTTTCATTCCAATTACATAAAGCAAAAAAAGAAGGTGGAAGTGTCTTTAGTAGGATGAAGAGCATGACAGAAAGGAGGGTTGTCATGTGAAAATTCCACAGTTAACACATTTTAGTAATAAGATTTTACTTACTAGAACGGATTTTTTTATAAAGTGGGACATCTGGCTTTTTATACAACTAAAAGGAAGAGAAAGAAAATTTTAATACATTGCATAAGTGCATCTGTTATTCAAAAGAATCAGGGAAATTATGTTCTGTACATATGTAACAGTTTTGTAATCATTACTAGAAAATACATCTGCATTCTCTTCTTCAGGCTCAGACTACGCTAGCAAATAGGTCAAAAGAAGTCCCCAAATAAGTAGAACTTGGGCTTAATGAGTTAGCTGAGCAGTTTTTCTAACATATTGTTTCCCATACTATCTGAGCAGAGCAATATGGGTAACAGACACAATGGGGACAGACTATTCTGAACAATGCTGTTCTTTGCAATACTGAAGAGTAATTATTTAAATCTACTTTGGAGAAAGCATCTTTGGTGGAATTATCATGTGCCAACAATTAAAAAAGTGAAAAAGAAAATTTAAGGTGCTTATCAAAACGGTTGGACTCAATGATCTTAAGGGTCTTTTCCAACCTAAATGATTCTGTGATTCTATGAAAACTGTGACTACAGGTAGGAGCCAAGAGAAATGCAGATTCATCTTCTAATTAGAGAAACTTCCTCTGCAGATGGAGATGACTAGAGGGAGAAGGGAAGCTTAGATCACAGTTCATAACTTCACATATATTCTATCCTTTCAAAGAAGCTTTAAGGAGTAATTTCAAATTATTACATATTTCACACACATTTACTGCATTGATAGCCTTCCCCCACTAACACATGTGGCAGATAGGCACTGGACAAACCCCAAAATCTATAAAACCACTGTACAAACAAAACTACTCTGTAAGGGGTTTCAATAGTCTAGGCAGATGTGGGAAATGTCAAGAAAATAGATCATATATATATTTATTGTTTATGTAATATTGAATAGGTAAGATAGGCAGATGTAAGTAATCTTCAATACATGGCAAGAAACTGTCCTTGGCTGAAATGTCAACAATGATCATTACTTTAAGATTAGATTTTGGTGGTATTACAAAGAGTAGCTGGAGCCACAACCATCTGGGAATTTGTCTTGCTCATTTACATGCTTAAGTTACATGTCTGAGAGCGCTTTCTTGCTGTAGAGCTGGGGAATGATTTACCCTCCAGCCTTAAATCCTGTGTTAAACCACTTGGTGGAAACTTCTCAGGGAAAAAAATATTCCTATTTTTAGGTTTGCACATATTTAAAGCTCTTTAAAAAGAATGAGACTGTTAAACAGTTTCTCTTCTTTCCTCAGTATGAAAATTTCAGCTTGCAAGTGAAAAATAAATTCCACTCTGCTGGGATTGATCCAAGAAAAATAAGGCCTGAAATTTCTCAGTGCTGTTGGCAGTACATCTGAATTCTCCTGAGGCATGTCTAAAACAAGATCATTGCAGAAAGCAGGCACACTACCAAAATAAAAGTCTGCAGCAAAATTAATGACTTTTTTCAGCAGAAAACCACAGGATTGCTATTTTGCAAGAGATGGAATAATGGAAATTATTCACATTAAATACATATGCAAATCCCTTTCTTCCTCATACAGTGGCAGGAACAAGAATATTCATCAATATACAGGATGTATCAACACAGCTTTCATGTAAGAATCCTGCTATTTTCTTTCTGAGACTTCTGATCATAATCTTGGCAAACCAGTAACTTTTTATCTTGTACCTGATTGTGTTTCCACTGCCAGAGGATGTCGTAAGGCAGCTGGAAGTCAATTCTCTTTTGTCTGAGATACTTTCCTGAAACAAAAAGGTTTGTAAGTCACACACACTCATATTCACATATCCCCAAGAGGAAAGAGAGCTGCTCCCAGGCACAACGCCAAATTCTGACAGGGCCTCTCGACGTCTGAAAGTCAAAAAGGCAGAAGAGCAGAATCCTCCCAGAACATTTTGTTTGTTAGTGGCAAGCACGGGGAAGAGCCCTCCTTGATGTTATCTTCTGCATTCTACTCTGCTGTCGCAGTCAGGTTTAAACCTTTACCGACAGCGAGGAAAGCTGCTGTCTTAGGTACAAGATGCCTGGTGAGGCAGGTGGCAGAGGAGAGCTGCCTTCTGCGCTGCTGACGATGGTACGGGTGCCACTGAACTCCAACAGTCACCTTAAACTCTTCAGAGCAGTGCCAGGAACCCACAGGTGTTCACCCAGGAGGGGTCACTGAACGTGAGCTGCTGAAGGGACAACAGCAAATAACGGACAAAACTGAATTCACTAACCACTAATAACCTCTGTGGAGAAATCTCCAAGTTGACACTTTCTCCTGAGCCTTTCTGCATACACATGAATACAGTGATTTAGCACCGAGAACAAAATCTGCACACACAATTCATGCAAGCTGGTAAATCACAATATTGTACTCAAAGAAACCGAATTAGTTTTGAAAACATTATCCAAGCCTGTTCCTGTGACCTTTACCAAAAGAGACTTAAGAACAAATTCAGACTTGGCAAACACATTCCTAAATGTTTCGGAAAGACTTCAAGATGATCTATATTTTCAGCAATAACTGAAACTCATTTTAGACAGGAGTCACTACTTTCACTGCAGATTCTTTCTCTATTCTAGAATCTACTGTCACCCCTAACCTCTTCCCCAAAGAAGGAAACTCACCCATTACATACTTCGTTAATACAGGACCTGAGGTCTGACACAAGTGCTAGCTTAGTTCTAGCCAAGATTAAAATGTTCTCTTATCATTTTATTGGAATACTGTGTCACAGAATTGCAGCGAGAGGAGTGACTAAGGATGAGGTGTCAGTCCCATGTCTGATTTTCCCAGCTTTTCTAAATGTTAACAAGTGCCTTTATGTTCCTCCAGCAACAGTCTCTGGTTTCATGTAAATTCACACACGCATACCCCCACCAGTGGAAAATAAAAATTGTAATGTTTTCCTTACAATTTACTCCTAAATCACTTTTCATTTTCAATGCTGTATTCATCTATAGCAGGTTCCAGGAAAGAGCTAAATCTGCCGGGAATTTGCTTTCACATCTATGACCTCAGCGGGCAAAACAAAAGGCTCTTTCAGGTGCCCTGGCACTGTGCCTGGAGTGCACGGAAGGTCCCTCCAGCCCTCGTCAAGTGGGCACTAGTGCAGTCATCTGGCAGAGTCCTAAACCTCGGAACTCTGCTCTGCAGTTAAACCACTCTCCAGCTCCCCGATACAGAGCAATCGAAGCAGCTTTAGCTTCAGTGCAGGACTTGTTGGTGTCTGCTAGCACAAACAAATGGGGCGTCGGGGCCTCGTCAAGAGAAAAGAGAGCAGGATCGTGGCACTGCAAACTGAACCTGAGCATCCCGACAGATGGTTTGGTCACGCAACAGAGTTATATGACCCAATTCAAAAAGGAATCGAGCAAGGTCACGTTTTTGAGAATTTAAATTAACACCTTCAGTTCTGAAACCTGTTTTGCAGTTCCTGACTCACAGAGATCTGTCAAACTCTTCGCCTGCTACGACCTCTCCGTGAAAGTCAAAGTTGTGTACGGAGCAAAAAGTTCAGTTAAAGAAGACAAAGCAGCCAAACATTTGTGTTTGATGGGACTAACATTTCTACTGAACAAGGTGGAATTTCCCAAACTCTCTTTGCATGACAGCACTTGAAGTAAGAAATCACAGCATTTTAAAAGCTGAAACAATTACATGAGAAATAAATCAATCTTGGTTTATCCTGGGAAATGACATGAGCTGCAAAAACGTTAGTCTGGGAGTTCATGACCACCCTTCTCCAGGCAGTCCAGTCCAGTGGGCTGGGTTTGTGAACAGCATCCTGAAACTCCATGAGTTCTAAATGCTCATGCTAGCCTTAGGTTATGGCTCCTTCCTGCAGAAGACACCCCAAACCTCATTTCTGTTCTACCCGAGACCTCAAAATGGAGAGGAAATAAAAACTTATGTAATAGCAAAGTTTTTCATTCTTCCTCGCTTTTATCCATGCTTAAAGACAGACACCATTAAGTGCACGAGGACAAGGGGCATTTATTATTGCATGCTTAGTTTTTGAGATTTAACAAATGGTCATAGTTGTCTCTGGCTGTTCTACTGTAATACTAGTTTGAAAAGGAGACTATTGCACTGTATTTAAGCAAAAGTATTACGGCAGTTAAAGCAGGTTTTAAACTAGACTGGTATATTCTTATGGTAAACAAAAAATGAGAACAAAGTTCATGTAGCAACAAAAAAAAGCCTCTCAAGTCAAACTTTTGCACTGAAGAACACAGACAAAGTTCATATGCTGACAGACATGAGTAACCTGGCAAGGCAATAAAATAAAAAGAGAAAAAAGGGAGAGAGGCAGAGAGATTGCAAAGTCCAGAGCACTTCCATGTCACCTAAGTGTGATACTTGTTTTCCAACAACTAAAACACACATGAAGTACCCACCAACGTGAATAGGGGCTGGAAACAATCCATGCTCATGCTCTCCAGGAGTGTACTCCAGCTTTTCTTTCTTTAATTGTATAAGGCGGCTCTTTGGACTGTGGATGACAGGGACAAAAAAAAAAAAAAAAAAAAAAAAAAGAAAATCAGAATGAGCAACACCTGTCATTTGCAAAACCCCACATTTTCTGTTTTAATTAAGGCACGAATGTCTAGAACATCAGGCAAGAGAATAATAATAGAAATAGCCAAAACAATTGATTCCTAGGCTGCTTGCCAAATACACTTATCACATCCATTTTAAAACTCATGATTTGATTTTTCTCCACAACTACTATTCAGGCAACACCTAATGGGACACCATCAACTTTAAGTGCCTAGTATATGATATATAATTAATAACTAAAATTAAAAAAAATTGAAGAAGATCAAAAAATCTTATCTGATGATGTTTGCTCAGGTATTTGACACATTATACACGTCTAGCGCCTGCTCTCCTAATTTGCTAAGAGCAAATGCTCACGTGCTACTCCTTTAGAAGGCTGTTGATCAAGAAAAGCAGAAAAAGAACAGAAATCAGAGTTAAAAAAGCAACAAGACACCCCCTTTACAGAAGGAAAAAATAGGAGTATGAAATAAGAATGGCTGTATGGGTCAGGCAGATGTCAAACCACTCAGCTCAGTAACCTGACTTTTACAAACATCTCCTCTTGGCTACTGACAAACTATGGAAAGAAAAAACTGATGGGGTTATATTTAGTACTGCAGCCCTGCAACATTCAGGAAAGATTTCTAAACATTAAATATACCGAAGATTAAAATTATACTGAAGCCTATTCAAGTTTACTGAAGTTTTTTAAGGGATTTATTTTAATAACTGGACATACAACTGAAAGCTGACTCAATAAAATTGTGATATTCTTGTTTAACTAGTGAATGGAAAACGCAAGTTCAAAACAAATGTTGAGATACAGATATCAACAACTGGAAATAATCACTGAAGGTCAGAAACAGAACTGATGGATGGCAATAATTTGTGGTTCATATATTCTTCTAGTCCTTTCTGGATTTCTGGTACTTACTGCACAAGTGTAACAAGTTACTACATTTTAGATAGTGAAATAAAAGCTAAGGCATACTGCTGAAATGAGGGCTCTCTTGAGCTAGATGCTGTATATACTCTTTTTTAAACAATCCTCCTTTTAACAGAGTTACATGGCGGGGCTCTAATTATGATACACTTGCATTTAACTTAACGTATACAGGTGGACACAGAGCTGTCCTAATCAAAAGCAGTAACGTTCTCTCAAACAATAATGGCTATGGTTTTTAAATATTATGACTCTCTGTTTACTGATGGCAGGAATTAATTTCATTTGCTTTGGCAAACAGACAGCTCTGTTGCCCACCAGGCAAAAAATTACATTCTAGAGACGATTAAACACCCCTCACGCCCATCCTCTATCCTTCCAAGCTGTGCTGCACTCAATCACTAAGACTTCCAAAGAAAGGCCATACAGTAACGACTTACAAGACCTGGAAAGCAAGTTCTTATCAAAAGGAAATAGAAAGGTACTCTGAAAAGGCAAAGTGTGAACATCCATTTCCAGGAGGCAAGCAAATCCTTAAACCAAAAGCAGAGAAAAAAGGAAAAACATTCAATAGAAGTGTCTTAATTCAGGCCAAATGTGCACCATTTAACGCACACTTATTCAGTGTAAAGGAAGCCAATGGAAAAATAAATTATGGTAAATAAACTGCAAGGAGGAAACCAGCGTGGAAAGGAAATGCAGAAGGCAATTATCTAAACCCACAAAATATAACATTAATTTCTTCAGGCACTGCAGACACACCCGTCTTAGACTCAGCCACAGAGAACGCTGGGGAAAGCACCTACTCTGTTTTCCTTCCAAACACAGTGATGAAGTATTGTTAGAGGCATGTAAAAAACTTTTAGGACAAATCAGCAAGCTGAACAAAGGCCTTCAATACTTCAGGGACTTCAGAAGGAAAGGCTAAGATGTCAAAATAAAGCCTAAGTACTCATAAGAAAAGGGACTGTAGTAAAATAATAAGTATAAAGAATACACGGAGTTTTAGAAACATAAATACCATGCAAACAAAGCCTCATGGATTAAAGAAGGCCTCTCTACACTATCAAGAAAAGGTCTGTATTAACAGGCCCACATATTCCCACTAGGCAGATGATGAGCTATTTTAGGCTGGGGTTTCTGAGCACGCAATAAAGGTTCTGGTTTTGTGTTTAGCTGCTGTCTTCCTGAGCAGCCCTCTCCCATGTGCTTTGCTGAGGCATGCCCAGAGCCTTGCAGAAGCTTAAATTTGGTGTCAGGGCCCCAAGCACCACTACCCCAATCAGCCTCACGGGGCGGGGGGGGGGTGGGGTGGGGCTTCCACCCACACCCTCTGCCCATGGCCCCTGCAGATCCATTTACGCTCAGCCCTGGACTACCTCGTGGGTGCACCTATCTCCAGCTCAGCCACAGTCACGGGAGCTGTGGATCTGGTGGCTGAGCCATGCACTGGCTTCCTGGCTTGACCCTGGACCTGCCTGGCAATGTGTCTGTGTCTGACCCTGGTTACCATCACTAGACCTAATCCTGACCTGCAGACTGCCCCGCTTAACCTTGTCCTGTCTCATCACCACAGCCTGGTCTGGCCATCGGGCTCTTGGCTGACGCTGGGTACCACTGCCTGGTCTGTCCAACTCGCCTCACTCGGGGCTGTGGGAATGACAGTAGGTTGCCTTTGCTACTGCTCAGATCACATTCTGTTCGTGTCATTTTTTAACTAAAGTTGGAACACTTACTAGCTAGATACACCTCGCTACAGATGGCACAGGTTGCAGGAATTCCCAGGATTAAACTGATCGTCCCCGCGGCCTCCTAGGATCAGCCAGCTCTGTGCTGCTATCAAGGCCAAGTACAGCTCATTTTTGCACCATGCTCTTTAAGATGTTTCTCTCAATAAGCAGATATAATGATTGTTGCAGCTGAAAAGCGAAGTATCCCTCCAGAAAGCCAGGATCACTGTCTCCCCTTTTCAAGCAAGCCAGGTAGAATAGGGTGAGACCTCACCAATAATCACAGAGAAATGATACCTTCTAACATTTCAGGTTAGCATACTTTCAACAGTAAGTTGGAGGATTACATTTCTGATCATTTCACAGACTGAAACATAAGCCTGGCTAGATAAGAACTGCTTCCCTCTCTATAATCCACTGCCTAAAGTTGTTTGCTTCAGTTTCTGTAGGGACAAATTTAAAACACATGTTTTGTAAATGGTCCACTTACCAACAATAGACTAAACTGGCCTCTCTGTGCAGGCTCCCAATAACAGAGCGATGGCAAGTGAATTTTTTGCTGAGGATGAGAGCATTTTGTACCACTCTCTGCAAAGGCTGAAGGTCAGGCTTAGTCTCAGAATGTCAGTCTAAAGGCAAATTAAGAAGGGAACAAAGACCAGAACCACAGTCTTCTTTCCCATAGCTCCATTTCTCTCCATCCTGCTCCTTCATTTCTTTCTGATACCATGTTCCATATCAGTTCCCCCTCTCCAGCTTCTAGTGTCTTCTCCCTACACTCTAACCACGTTGGCTGGGATTAGTTCTCTGGGGAATGCACAATTACATTTTTGAGGTGTGAAGCCCAATTTTCTCTCTTGGACCATAGTCCGACAAACATTTTAAGCCAGTGTAAGCTGGCTTTGATGCTCCCCACCTTCTGCTGGCATAACTGTTGGTATGACTGCCAAGGTTAACTGCACCAGGAAACCTACCGTGGAAGGTTAGATTTTATCTGAATCACTATCCCAGCCTGGTTCAGTTGCCCTGGTGATCGTGGTGGGGCAAAGGAAGGGACAGCACAGGAACAGGACCAAGCCACAGAGGTGAGGAGAAAGTAAAGCTGATTCTTTTAGTGCAGTGTTAGCTTATGCCAACTTAAAGCATTTGCTGAACTGCAATTCACTGGCAGTTCATTTGCACCGTCACTTCAATTCAGCTGCTGATTTTTCAATAGGTTTGTTTCTAAAATGTTCCCTTACCTACTCTGAGTCACCCTGCAGCTTCACAAACTCTAACATCAGCAAAATGGAGGCACTGTAAGAGCAACGTGCCTATCACGTGGGAACAAGGCTCAGAAGAGCCACAGGCCCAGTCTTTGACCCGCTGGTGATACCTAACGACAGGCGAGTGCAATCCAGTGTGGATCACAGCAAGTTCTACAGATTACACTTTTGCAATGAGGACTCATATTTTTTATATTGTTATTACCGATAAAAATAATCTAGTACATAAAAATATTTCCCTAAACAGTATACAACATTTTAATTGATTACAAATTTACTAATTATTATTAAATTTCTTTGGTGAACTCTGCACTCCTCTAGGAAAGTCACTGCTGGCTAAACAGATAATGACCCCTGCACAAAATCTTCCTTTGTTTTCAAAGCTGCAGCCTTGTGCAACCACGCACTGAACTTCTCTTCAGTAAAAGATCTGGATAATTCTTCCAGTGGGAGCTGAGGATTCTGGAAAACTCATGTGGAGGTTAATGTCAGATCAGCTACGCTGTCTACAAAATCACATTCGGAAACTGAGGTAGAACTGAGACTGTCTCCAGAAATTATTCCTTTTATTCTTAATTCATTTGCAAGGAATCAAAATCTGAGCTTTCCTCGCTGTGTTTTAATAAAGTTTCTAGACCAAGGTGAGTTGGAGTGAAATCCCGTTGAGGCAAATTGCACAATTCAAGTGGCTGCAGAGAAATAATGCAGACTTCTCTCTTTTAACAATAGACTAAAACTGGCAATGACAGGACAAACATCTTCCGTGCTGTTGTTCAGCAGCTGGATGTGACAGATGTAGAGAGAGGCTGTAAATTGTAACAGTAAACCTCAGTAAAACCTTCACTACCTTGTATGTTCTAATGACATTTAGGAATTATTTAAGAAAGATGCAGTAGAGTAGGAAAATGGTCTTTAAGGCAAAGTGTCTGCAATTGAACACTGCAAACAGAAATACAGTGAGTACAACACTCATTAACAGAATGCAGAGACTGTGTTAATGGAGACAGTGATTAACACTTAACTGTACCATCACTAGAGGGTGCCGCACGACTACAGAGTTGAGTTTTTGTTCTCAACTAAAATCACCTTTTCATATTCATACAGCAGGAAGTTATATAAATAATGGAACAACATGAACTTCTGCTCTCCTCTTGCACTGACATATGTCTGACTGTGCAGTAGAACTGGAACAGCAAGTTAAATCAGCAGAAAATTTCATTATAAAAAAGTGACTATTGTTCTGCTGATTCAGTTTGCTGAACCAACTTAGTACAGAAGTGACCCAGTGCCAGCAGGAAGGAATGGTGGGATCAGCCCTAAATCGAGACGGCCATAGTTCTGTCCTTGCCCAACTGTGCATTTCCATGCTTTGTGCCAGTATCAGAGTTCAAACAACCGTACAGAGGTAGTTCAGATTGTGTAGGCAGCATTTGCTTCCTTGGAAGGGTAAAGTTTCCTCAGGGTTCTTAAGCAGCTCATCACAAACATCAGTATCAGTGCAAGGGAAGAACTCAGCATGTGGAGCAACAGGCAAAGGGGAAGACCAGATCAGACCTCTAAGCTTCCAGGAAACTGCAACACAAAATGTGATGGAAGAAGGAGGGCTGTTTAGTAGAGCTCAGCTTTGTCATGGCCCTCTCCAGAGCGGTGAACTTGATTCCATCATCACCCACAATACCTACAAACCTTGACTTTCACTTTTTGTATTCATACAATTTTTCAAATGACATGTTTGCTTACTGTCTATGAAATAAAGTTCCTCCCTTGGCTGACTAGGTCTGACAATGTAACTAACATTTTATAATAAAGAAAAGGAGAAGACTCTCTTGGGTCCTCTCCTAAGGCAAGAGGCCTAATTTTTATGATACAATATTTGAATGTTGCATGACTGTGTGTGTATACCAGTGACAGACCATTCAGATGGCAAAAACTGTAGCACATCTGCTTTTAAACTACTGGAAACATAAGCAGTCTCACTTTGATCAGACCTAGATCTTTGGTTCTTCCTTAGTCTTGATCCTTTCATTGATGCCTTCATTGTACTATGGGAAGAGAACACACCAGCAGTTGATAAACTATACTAGCAGTCTCCTGGTGGTCTCTGTAACATTTTTAAGTGGTCTACAACACAGCGAGAAGGTGCCAAATTTTCTCACTTTTTAACCTGTTGGATCATATTAGAAGAAATGCACAAATTATTGACTTCAACACATTTGTTCAAATGGCTGCAGAAAGCTCACATAACTACAAAAGAAGCAGAAGTGGGCTGGTTATGAGAAACGGGAGACGTCCACGTTGGAAAAAAAATAAAAGAATGCTGGATTTTCACTCTAAACATCTCATAGAAAACGAAGGAGATGAACTTCACTTAACTGTGAAATGAACAGGGTGCATATCTGAAATTCTTGCACACAAAAGATGACCAGTTGTCATCATTCAGTCAATAAAAATAGAAACCTAATGGCCCCTTTTATGTAGACACTGTACTCGGTACCTGAACACCTCGAGCTCTCCCAGCACTTTTACTGCCATGATCATTAAGGTTGCTGAATGAAGTTCTCTTACCTTCTTCAAGGTTGATAATCAGAAACACTTTCAGATTGCTCCAGGCTGCTTTCTGACTAGGGTTACATCTAAAATCTTCTCTGGGTCAGATTCTGATAATTATCATGCATGTAATTTTGCACAGGCTTGAATTAAGTTGACCGTTTTATTTCAGCTACTCATTAGTAGCAGCTCTTTATGGCTCTAGTTCAAAAGAGACAGCTTCCACTGGAATATCAGACAGCAGCTTTTCAGTGGTATTACTTACTCTGTTGTTTTGTACACATCAGAGTAGAGCCCTGCCTTCTGGTACTTCTTCTTTGGGGGTCGAGGGGCTTTTTTCTCACGTTGGGCTAGAGAAGGCAAAGGCTGTTCAGTGTTTTCAGACTCATGCGGTTTCCCAAGGGCATCATGTGGACTGGGAGGTTCAGCTACTGTCTCAGAAAAACTGGAAGAAAAAGTAAAGATTAAAGATTATCTTACCATATTTCTTACCATAAAGTTTATCTTACCACATTTCATTATTCCTCCCTATAATCTGGTCAGCAGAAAAAAAAAGTCCATGTTTCTGAACTACTGCATGTCTCGGCTATTTAAAAAAAAGCAATTCAATGATCATAGTCAAGTGGTGGTTAAGCATAATCATAAGGAATGTACCATCTTTTTATAGTAATGTTATTATTAATTATTACAAAAAGAATGTTGTTTGTACTGCTAATATTTATCCCTTGGAGCCTCAGTTGAGTAATTCAGAAGGTGGCTTATGCTATCTGCTTTTGTACTCTAAAAATAGCGTGTGGCAAACCTTTTCTTAGCCTTCAGGAGAGCCATACAATACAACCTCTGAACATGTGCTCCAGCAACATTCGGTGACTCTAAATGCCTGTATTTATTCCTGAACACAAATGGATGGTTATTTCTCAGAACTATTCTGAAAATACACAAAGGAAGACTTCTGGAAGAGTTTGATCTGTTTGTATTGATGACTTTGGGGATAAACACGTGAAGATTAGGCCAGAGATAGATTTCTGGTGTGGTCCTTTACTGGCCAGCCATCGCACAGGCGCACACCTTACCTCCTCCTTGCTGCTTTGGTTTTACTCTTTATTTGCTGTATATGAACTGATCCCACCTGACATTCTGTGCTGCTTGTAAGTATTTGTTTGTAATGAATATGAGTAACACTTTAAGATTCTCACGGCAGATGTAACTCTTGAAGTTCCTTATTCTGCACAGGATGAAGGAACAATCTTTGCTATGATATCTCATCAGTAAACTGTTACCAGGTTGTTAAAAGTATTCTTCACCAAGATAACCATAAAACGTGCCTCACTTGAGACACAAGCACAAACCCAACAGTTTTACATTGCCTGAGACTCTATTGCATTTTGGGGCGTGTTCAGTAACTTAGGAAGACCCTAAGCACACTGAAAACTGACATGTTGGTTCCCTCTAAACTGAACTCCTTAATAAAAACAAATGTAACAAGCAGAGCTCATTAGAGTAGGATTCTTTCATGGATTGAAAGGTTATAAAATCAACAATGACTATACTGAGGGTACAAAATTCTAAGGGAATTACCTCTTATTGCTTTCCTGTTCATCTTCTGGCAAAGGCTTCTGTCGTTTCCTGGCCTGTTCTTCTGCAAGCCACCTCTTTCTCTTCCAGCCTTTTCGATGATCTGTATTCAAGTTCACACTTTGCACTACAGCTTCAATCACATCTGTGATGGTGTCAGGTCCAAGGTGTAAGGGACTGCTGCTTTCTTCTCTTTTATCTAACTCCTGACTGACCAGTCGAGCTGCCTGGAAAGCTTGCATGGAAACGACAGCCTGCATCGGGTATTTCCGGGGCCTACCTGGCCTGCGCTTCACAAAATTATTCCCTGTCCGTGACTGCCTTTGCAGCTTTTTGGCTTTCAGAATTTTATTGACGTGGTCAAGATTTTTTTTTGTTGCCAAGATCTTGTTATAATTGCACATTTTCCTAGCTTGTCGCTGCATGGCTTCAACCACGCTTCTCTTGAGGTGATGTGGGGAATAGCTGTTTGGGAGTCTGTCTGACAGGAGCGAGACACTATCGCTGCAGGAGCTGCTGGGGATCGCTGGAGCCACGAGGCTGTCCTGTTTCCCCAGACCTCTCTCCCTATTGTGGTTTCGAGCAGGACTAGCTGATGGTGGAACGGACACGTTAGCAATGACTGCTTCTAAGGTTTTGTCCAAAGTAGCCTGGCCTTCGTGCTGTGCCATGCGCTGCAGTAAGCTATCCACTGACTCCTCAACTGCGGGGGCCAGCCTCGCCCCCCGGGTGGGTACCCCAATCACTGAAACACAAACAAATATACATACACTGAAACAGACCTGAGATATAATCAAATAAAGTTGGAATTAAAATAGAATCACAGGATCATTCAGGTTGGAAAAGCCCCTCGGGATCAGCGAGTCCAACCCTCAGCCTGACTCTACAAAGCTCTCCCCTACCCCACATCCCCCCACAGCTCATCCAAACGGCCCTTAAACACACCCAGGGGTGGGGACTCCACCCCCTCCCTGGGCAGCCTATTCCACTCTCTGACCACTCTGTCGGGGAAACATTTTTCCCTCCTGTCCAGCCTGACCCTCCCCTGTTGCAGTTTCAAGCCGTTCCCTCTCGTTCTGTCACTAATTCCCTGGGAGCAGAGACCAGCACCAACCTCTCCACAACGTCCTTTCAGGGAGCTGCAGAGAGTGATGAGGTCTCCCCTCCCCTTCTCCTCCTCACACTGAACAGTCCCAGCTCCTTCCATCGCTCCTCACAGGATTTATTCTCCAGGCCCTTCCCCAGCTCGTTGCCCTCCTCTGCCCTCGCTCCAGCCCCTCGAGATCTCTCTCGTATTGAGGTGCCCAAAACTGGACACAACACTCCAGGTGTGGCCTCACCAGTGCAGAGCACAGGGGGACTGTCACCTCCCTGCTTCTGCTGGCCACACTATTTCTAATCCAAGCCAGGATGCCGTGGGCTTTCTTGGCCACCTGGGCACACTGCTGGCTCATGGTCAGCTGCTTGTCCATGAGAACCCCCAGACCCTTCTCTTCCAGACAGCTCCAGCCACACCTCCCCGAGCCTGTAGCCACGCAGGGGGTTGTTGTGGCCCAAGTGCAGGACCTGGCACTTGGCCTTGTTGAAGCTCATACAATAGTTGCACAGACTGACAGCCTTTTAATCCTATAGTTGCCTGGAACGTTCAATGACAAGACACCAACTTCTGTAACACACGTTCTAACGGGAAAGGGATCCAGCGATGCAAGTAAGTGCAAAGTCTACATTTTATATCATCACTTTTAACATACAATTATTTTCTCTTTATTCACGTGCAGTCCCCCGCTTCTAATAGCAAAGAGCAATCAGGGCATTCCCTGGGTACGTACAGTCCAGAACTATCCTCAAGCTTTTTTTCTATTCAACACTAAAAGTAAGAAGCTTTCTGTGCACAGAAAAATTAAATACTGAGAAAAAAAATTGAGGAACACTTGAAACATTTTTAAGCTAATTTTTCTTTTTTGTAGTTTGGAAGTACTGAAACAACTTCTTCATTGCTCTTGCAGATTCTTTATCAAAAATACAAACATAATGATGACAGAACAGATTGCAACAGGCTTGGATAAAGGTAAATCAAAATATCTGGACAAAAGTGAAACGCTGACTTGCACACAAAGTGAAGTTAGATCTCACTTTTTAAACTAAATGTTATATGCTTTAGAGGTGCAGACTGGTATTTGAAAAAGAGAATTTCCAGGTCAACCATATAGATTACGCAGTATTAAAAAGGGATTTGTTCCAAACTAAGAGCTTCCCAAAGCTGCCCTGCTGGTTCTCAGTGATAACATTTAATCAGAAGAAACCCTGTTCTTTCTGGAATAAAATGGATGCTGTTTTCTCATAAATATATCACAATTGTCCATTAGCATTTACAAAATGTTACTGTAATTGCAGCCAATTATTTAGATTAGATCTACTTAAACTAGCGGGTCCTAGGCTGTAGACTGAAGAGCATGTACTAGTGTAAAGGTAACTTAAAGGGAAGACAACAAAATGTTTTTATAAAAGGGTTTCTATCATTTGACAGGAGGGAGATTGTGCATTTGCTGACAAAGATAAAGTACAAACAGTTTAAAATAAATATTTTGTAGTCCTAGTGCTCACTAGTCCAAGTGTGGTACTCTGAAGAAATGTATTCCTCATTAGGATTCCAAAGTCATGAATTTGCAAGTGCAAATGAAAACATGCTTCAGAGAGTGCACAATTTAAAGGAGGAGGAATCATCATAACAAGTTCTAAAAATCCTCCTGTGAATGTTCCTCCTACAGGGTGAAAAAGGAACAGAGAAACGGTGGTCGGGTCACTGCTGTAAGCCTGTGATCACTTGGAAAACCTAGCAACCTGAACAGCTCTCAAAGAACTGGAAGGATTTACACTTTCAGCTTTCAATTCTAGATGAAATACTAAAGATAAATTACCCTTTGTTTTCTTATGGTCTTTAAATACACATCAGGATGGAGCTGAGGGTTTCTCACACAAACACCATCTGTTTAGCGCAGTGAGCTCTGTAAACAGCTGCACCATCCAGTGATAACCAAACTATAAAACACAACACATTCGGACACGACGTCTAATGGGTGTCCTTGAACTAGAGTTTCTGTTTGGAAACTGATCCAAAAAGGATGGGACAACTGAAGGCTGTGATCCCCAAAACAGCTGCAGCCCTGGTCAGGCACACTTGCAGCCCTTGGTAACAAAGCAGCTCTCTGACAAATGCACTGAAATCCCACACGCATTCCAGATCTACAGAAAATATAACAAAGACTGGTCTTTTCAGCTGCATCATCAGTTCGATGACTTTGAAGTTGATAAACTTGTGATTCATTTCATTCCTATGCTCTCCTGCACAAAATATGCCTGAGCTTTTAACACCTTCCTATACACAGACTTACACTGAGTGCAGTTGCCTCTTTAAAATAAGTAAAAGAAAGTGAACGACACAGAGAGGAAAAAGAGAGAACACTTCTTCACTGCAGATGACTTTCGTTAGCATATGCTGAATAAAGCGTCTGTTGCAAATATCTGTTTAACGGGAGGAGGAAATAGTTTTGGCACATTCTTCCTACATGGAAATCATAACTCGTTCTGTAAGTACCAACCCTAAGGATGTTTACTACAAATCTGCAATCAATTTCAGTGTGTACGAACGTTTCAATTCTGCTAACAGGAGTTCTTTCTACAGCTGGGCTTCCTACAAAATTGGTCAACGTTACACATTTTTTTGTGTCCAATTACAGGTAAGCTCACATCACATTTTCCTCAGAGGGACTGCAAAGAGGGTCTGTTTTTACTACATGGCTGACAACTTGCCAGTAATATACAGGAAATGAAAATTTTCAGATCTTCCCTCTGACAATTTGGTCAATGGACTCAACAGTTTTGCAGGTGTGAAAATGTGACAGATAGCAAGACGCATGCATTCACAGCCAGTGTGACTGCACAAGTCTGAAAAAGAAAGCTCAAAACACATCAGGAGTACCCTTCCCTTCCTCATGAAGTGAACAAAGATGGGCTTCTTCAAGCAGCCACCTGCACGGTACGTTATCCCATGGCTGAGAAAGCCAGCTCCCTCAATATTCTGGTGGCGTACATTCGCTCAACTTCACGAGAATTTTGCGCAGAGACCTGCTCCTCATTTGACAGAACTGATGAGAATGCTGCCAGATTTCCCATGCCTTTCAGTACTTCCACCTCTCTCCTACTATTATTTTTGACCTGCCTAGGGTCATTCACAACTGTATCATCAGTGATGACGGGGATGAGCTGCTCCTCATCCTCCATCACCTTAGCAGGACCCTCACATGCTACGGAGAAAACAGAACAGCACACCCTGTCTTGACCCTAACAGTTATCTACCCAAGGGCAGAAAACTATCTGCCTTCAGAACAGCGTGGAAGTCAAGCTCTTCCCCGTGGAGGAATTAATCTATTCATCTAACGCATTGATTAACTGCAGTGTCACACGTCTTGCTAGCATTAAAGCACTGAGCTTCACGAAGACTGATTTAACCTGGTGAGGAACCAAACTCCATTCTGCCATCGCTTTGCAGCTGCTTCTCTAAGCGCCAGCTCAGGTTCCCTATTCTTCAACCCCATTTGCAGCACTTACATCCTAAAATCTAAGTAGAAAAACACAGTATCTCTGTGAACACATTGTTGCTGTTAAAGTTCTCACAGCAGTGCTGTCTCAGCTGTCTGGAGCAGCATAGGTCTGAGTACAGCAGCGGTCCCGCAAACAAGGCCACCGAATATCACTTGCCTGTAGAAGATGTGCTCTCAGATGTTGACCTCTTTCTGGAAGGGCTGCAATTTGTGCTCTCTGACTGCCTCTGGGAAGGTTTGTCCTGTGTTGGCATAGTGCCTGAAAAGCACATCAGGGAAGAGAAAAGCACAAAAAAAAAAAATCATTTCAGTCTGGTAGTGCCAATACAACACACTGTAGATATTCAGACTAAGATTACTCTTGTTATCTTAGGAACACTTGCTTGCTATGATGCACATAGGTGGAGGAGGACAGAAATGGACCCTCAAGAAGGAATTTCTCACAGGCTAATGGCACAGGTAGGACAGTAAACAAGCCATGAGGAAAAGCCACTTAATATCATCAGAGTATTAGCTTTTATGTAAAAAAAGAAAGCAACCCCCCTACACTCCTACTTTCAAATGAACGTCCTAGCTTCTGATTTGCACAGAACAGTCGAGTTTGGAAAGGATCTCTGCAGATTACCGAGACCAACCACCCTGCTCAAGCCAGGGTCAGCTAGAGCAGGTTGCTCGGGGTCACCACGTTCATTTGGGTTTTCAACATCTCCAACGATGGAGACTCCACAACCCAGAGTTCCACCACCCTTACAGTAAGACACCTTCTTGCGTAGGAACAGAATTTCCTGTACTTCAGTGTGTGCCCATTGCCTCCTGTCCTGTCACTGGGCACCACTGAGAACACCGTGGCTCCTTCTTCTTTACTCTCTCCCATCACGTACATCTCCTTTACACATGCTCTTCTCCAGGCTGAACAATCCCAGCTCTCCCAGCCCCTCTCTGTACGACAGATGCTCCAATTCCTTAGTCATCTTCGTGGCTTTTCACCGGACTCACTGCAGTACATCCATGTCTTTCTCGTACTGGGGAGCCCAAACTGGACGCAGCACCCCAGATGTGTCTCACCAGGGCTGAGTAGAGGGGAATAATCATCCCCCTCGACCTGCTGGTAACGCTCTTTGTAATGCAGCCCAAGATGCTGTTCCTCCCAAGAGTTTCCAGCCCATTCCACCAGCCAGCGAAGGTCCCTCTGAACAGCAGCACAATCATCTGGTGTATCCACCACTCCTCTCAGCTGTATCATCCGCAAACTTGCTGAGGGCGCGCTCTGAACCATCATCCAGGTCATCAGTGAAGAGGTTAAATAGTATTGGACCCCGTACCGACCCCTGGGGTACACTGCGAGGCACCGGCCTCCAGCTGGGCTTCCTGGTGCTGATCACAACCCATCTTCAATCCACCTCGCTTTGTAAAAGCATTTCTCTTCACTCCTCAGGCAGAACTGCTTCATGTAAGACACTATTAACTGCAGAAAGCTGAAAAGCTAGAAAAAAATTTCTTAAGAAAAAGTACTACTTTGGATTTGTCTCTTGCTATGTTAACTTTTCCTTTTTAAGATCCCGTCACAAAAAAAAAAATAAATTTCTGCTTTGGTCAGCCATGGCAAATATGTAAAAACTCCAGGGTCTAAACAAATGAGCGATTATTATCTACACACAAACCAGTACAATGCATTAGTGGGTTTTAGGCACCTGCAAGACATGTTTCACTCTGTGGTCTGGATGCACAGGGCTTGCTACTATTTGCTAATTCATTAGATATTGGTTTATCACTGCAAGATGTCACAGGCAGCGGCAATCGCAATCACCATTACGTAAGTTAAAAACAATTTTAAAAAAGGTATAGAAATCTCATGACTATCGAAAGGTTAAGGGACAAAAAAAGTAATGGCATATTTGCTGATAACATGAAGAAAGGCTTATTTCTGTTTTCTTTCTGACATATACACATTTTCTTACTGAAACCTGTTTTATTTCCCTAAAACTTGAACTTTTAGAGAATCCCATTTACTCTTGAAAGGAAAGGTTGTGGGATTTGGTAAAATTTCATCTAAAAATCTGCATGTTGCAATTATGAAAATGCTGAGGTATTAAAAACTCAGATACTAGTATAAAAACCTAGGTAGGCAAAATTGCACATGGCAGTGTGCAATGAGAATATGCACAACATGAAAATATCTAGAAGATAAAATCTAGAATGCATGCTTAAAAATAGACTTTCATTCTTTCCCTTCCAAATATCGTTTGTGATAAATTAGCTGAGTGCTGCATGTTCAGTTCTGATTTCTTTCCTTACTAACAGACTCCAAGGAAACAAGAGTGGGCTGCTGAAGTTATGCTCTAAATCAAGGCCACAAATTAGCATCCATGCAAATGACCGTTTGCTTCAATGCCTGAATAGAGATCCTACGGTGTGAGATGACGGGAGAATCCTAGAATGCACCAAACTGATTTACCAGAAATCTTTAGGAAAATCTCCATTGAGATCCTGTCTTGCCCCAAAGTTTGGAATTTTTTTTTTAATCACGGGTGTTATTAGCTCATGGTGTAACATCTAAGATATGTTCGACCGATAGAGGAAATAATACAACTTTTCTAAATATTCCAACTTCTCAAAGAGGCAGAGGAATAGTTTTCTTTTTCATTAATTCTTCTCCACAAGGGCACCATCACCAGGCTGCCAGACATTGTCCCAGGTTGCAAATCATATTCCTGGTGAAGATTTTCTGATTTTCCTGCATGGCATCCTGCTGTAGAGATGGTGCTGGGCTCTTACGGAGGGTTTCTGTACTGTCTGTCCCTCCAGCCCGCAGGTGAGAGGAAGCTGCAGTGGAGCCGTGCAGGCAGACTACACACACTTGCTTAATATTAGAAAGAGCACTCAACTGGGTTTTTTATTCCAGAATGAATTTTTTTACTAAGGAAGTACAAGATGCATTGATTTAATAAAGTGTAGATTAAATACCCTGGGACCTCAGAGAAAAAAAAAAGTTCTAAGCAGGAATAGGTTATAATAGGAAGAAAAAAAAAAAGAGAGAGGAATTTGGAGGACGGCTTGGACGGCAAAGCTGCTGGCAAGGGCTTGCGGATGTTCATACCCCGGAGGTCTCCTCCTCCTTTCCCACCCCAGTGCCGGTTCCCCTCACGGCAGTTGCCCACCGGGAGGTTTCCAACCCGCGCTCCGGGGGGCCCTTTGCGGCACCTGTATGACACCCCCGCCCCCAAATCCCCCCGCCCGCGGCCGGACGCGGCGGCTCCCGCGGCAGAAGCAGCAGCGCGGCGCGGCCGGTTGGGGGCGCCGCTGCCCGCGGCACAGCGCGGTGCCGCCCGCCCGCTTCGCGGCCCCGGGAGCGGAGCCCCGCGGCGGGGAGAGGCCCCGGGCCGGCGGCGCAGAGCAGAGCAGCGCAGAGCAGCGCAAGAGCAGTGCAGCGCAGCGCAGAGCTTCCCGCAGACAGCCCGGGGCAGGCCGGCGCGGGTGCGCAGAATCGCGGAGCCCCAGCCCGCTCGTATCTGTCTGGGGGTTTTCCTCCCCGAACGCGCCAGCTCCAGGCCCCACGCAAGCCCCACGCACCTCCTCAGCCTGCAACTGCACGTCCCAAAGCCGTCCTTCATTTTTAGATGAAGGCAGCAAAGACTTCTGAGCTGCGCTGAGCCCCACTGAATGGCTGATTTTGTTTTTCTTTCCCTTTCCTTCCAGGAATTGTGAGCAGCACACCCAGACCAGTTTACGATAAGCTATCAGTTGTTTGAAAGAACTCGGGGTGCGAAGCTGCCGAAGTTTACTGAAGACCACTGTGAACTTCAGGTGAACAGGTAACAGCACCCTACAAAAATCTTAAAGACAAAATGGATTTGCGACCTTCATCGGCGTAACCCTGCGTACGCACTGTCTGTATTAAACAAGGCTACAAGCACGTGAACTCCATCTAAACTTCATCTCCTGTGAAATACTGACCTTCGCTAGAGTCCTCTTCGCCAAAATATGCACGTTTCTAATAAAATGTGGACACAGGCAATCTCTGAAAACACCTAGCATCAGCTAATATCACAGAAAGAATCTGTGTCAATTCAGCCAGGCAAGGCTTACGTTCAAAAGTCTATGGAAAAGCAGCGTATTTTCCGGATGGGATACTCTGAAATAAAGTATCATGAATATACAGATCACACAGAACGATTTTAGAAGGCGTTGCCCGATGCTGGTCTCTGACTACTTCTTTTAACTGCTCTGATTCAGTGTTCTCTCCACCACGCACCTAAATTGTGTCTGGTTCAATAAACAGACAATCTTGGATGCCCCACACGTTTTTCCCCACCTGTGCTATTTTCTGAAGCGCCCAAAACCATCTGAGTCTTCTATGGTGATAGTTTCAGAATCACAATTCAGCACTACAGTTAAAAACAAAACCCAATACGCAATTTGACACTGCTCTTCTAAAAAAAACAAAAAACCAACAAAAAACCAACCAACCAACCAGCCGTTTTATTGGGGCTTTTTCCTAGACGCAGTTTTAAGTTTCCTGATACACTGCACGCACGTGATGTGGGGCATCAGGAGCTCCTTGTGAATGAGATGAATACTGAGCTGAAAAAGCCAGTCTCACAATAAAACCAGCTGGTATCCATTGTGGGAAATACACTTACTGGAAGTGATACACAGCATCTGAGGGACCAGTCAAAATGTACTGTAAGAGCGAGAGTGATTCAGAGCCTTCACCAGCAGGTTTCAGCTTAAAACATCTCTGCTTTTTCCCTTAATTAGGTTGTTCCTCATAAAAACCCAAGCCAGATCATTCACTGTAATGGAAATCCTCAGGAAATTCCCAGAGCTACCACAACCAATTCCTCACTCCTCGGAGAGAAATTTAACCCTTGTGGTGACCCAGCACTTTGAATTTTTCTTTCCATTGCTGCAGGAGAAGCAATCTCACGGCTTTATTGCTTTTTCCTGACTCCCCCCTGCCCCAAGTAGTTTTAGTAATATGAAATAGTATGAAGCAATATGAACTTGTAAAAGAATCCAGCCACTTCCAACCGCCCTTAAAATAAAGAAGCAAAACATAAAACCCCCAAATGCCAAAATAAAACGAAAAAAGCCCTCCTAGAAAAAAAACATACATGGTCAGCACAGGGAGGTGGCAGGAGGCATCAGAACGGGAGTATCAGGAGAAAAGGAGGAAGATGAGAGAAAGGAACGTGAGGAGCTGTTATTCATCACCGGTAGCTGGTTGTTTGCTTGGCTCTTGGTCTGTGAAATATTAGTCAAGTGATTTTGGACCAATGATTTAAATTTGAAGGGAGAGTGTAGGCAAGCATTGGAGGAAGGGAGGAGAAGCTATCTGACTTCCTTTACACATCAGAAGTAAGCAAGTAAGAGCACAAGCCCCCCTTTTGTCTTTTGCAGGTCATCTTTGTTACGTGGTCTCACTAACGTGTCTATGGCAATTAAGACAGAAGTGGATAAAATGTGAAAATTATTCCCACAAACCTCTGTAGTAATAAAGTACAGCACGAAGTGACACTTAAGCCAGTAGGGAAAGTGATGTATAATACAGCTTCCTCAAGTTCTAAATTTCACATTAGATTTTTTTGCCTTAGTATTATGCAAATGACAATGTTCCCAGTCTTAGAATGGAGATCTTTTCCTTAAACAGCAACCCTCTGACAGCGTCACTGCAATTTTCTGTATATACAGCCTCAGCTAGTTCTGTTTCAGTTTTGCTTGAGGCTACGTAAGATGAGTTTCCCAGCTATGAATAAAGCAGTCATTACAAGGTTGGGTTTCAGGCATTCCCAGCATCATTTAGGAACTGCTCTGAGGTACTGCTAGAGGCCTCAAGTCAGGGATCAAAAGCTATACTGTAGTAGAGATTATCAAAATAACTAAAATGAAGTTACGAAAGAAAAAAGAAACCTTTTCTTAAATGGAAATGTTATTCACAATAGTAGTACCAATAGCTAGTCTAAACCAAATCAACCAAACTTCAAAACCAACAGAAACACGGCCTTTAAAGTATCAAAAATCGTGAGAAATTTTAACTCCTTTCTCCACAAAGTTAAAATTGTAAGGAAAAAGAAAAGACCTTTTCATGAGAAAGCACCCTTAGCGTAACTTTATATACTGTTGTAACAAGGCAAGAAAAATCTGGTGGGAAGAGGTACTTACACAATCCCATAAGCAGCTCTGGAGGAGCCACTACCTGAGTCTGAACCAAAAGCACAAACAGTGCTTTAACAGAACAGAGACACTCAAAAGCAAAAGCGACAGTGCTGAAATTCAACACAGAACGATTCCTACAGAACCAAAGCTGTACTTGTCCTCCCTTCCTAGTGCATGTTTGGTACAACATAAACCAGCAAGACTCGTAGGAAAGTACACACAATTAAAGCTCCCTTACCTGACAGCGGCTGTAGTGCCTTTTCAATAGAAGGCAACGGTTCCTTTCTGAGAGGTCGATTTAGCGAGGTGTCTTGTGCACTGAAGAGTCCAGGGCTGTCAGTTAATTTTTTACGTCCGTTGGTGCTGGTAGAGTTTGCGACTCTGCAGCTGCCTATTGCACTTGTGAAGAGATTTGTGTGTTCATCGCTGCTGGCTGGCTCAGAGCTCGGAGTAAATCCCCCCAGGGACAGACCTGGGGAATTTTCTGAACAGTCTATCTGCAGCGGTGTCTGCAATCCCAGTGCTAACGAATTAGACTCCGAAGGCTCTCTCCGGACCCACTGTTCATCTCTGCTCAGCAAACCCTTTGAAGGTGACAGGTGTGGACAAGACATGTGACATCTGTGTTTCTCTTTATGTTTGTACCTCTCGCCAACAGCCTCCTTCCCAAACCTGTAGCGCTTCAAGGACTCCAGAACTGTTCTAGAAGAGCTATTAGCTGCTATAGTGTCCATGGAAACCTGCGGTTGTTCGGAAGAACGATGTTCTCTGTGTTTATGGCGATGTCTATGCTTATGTTCCAGCATCCAGCCATAAGCCATTTCAGGGGGTACACTGGGGTACGTGCTCATTGACAAGAGCGGAGTCCTACTTGTCGTGAGAAAAGCCTCCTGGCGTAAAAGTTTATGCTTCTTCTTGTGATATTTGGTGGGATTGAGAAGCAAATGGCCTGTATGCATGTAGGAAGGTGGTGGCAGGGGGGTAGTAAAAGAAGGAGAAGGTGGAGGAGGATAAAGAGTTGGAGGGTACCTTCCATAATAACCTAAGCCTATGGGAGCAGCTGCAAGGGGAGAAGGGGAGTAAGGCATGCCGTAAGAGGGATAGAACCCGGTACTGGAGAGAGGAAAGCTGAGACTATGCATAAAAGGCATTTCTGCCATAGCCTCCCGCATTTTTGGAGGCCTGCCTCTCTTTTTCTTTAAATCGGGTTTTCTAATGTAGTGCAAAGGATCTAAAGGAAAAGTAGGGTGGGTGTAGAAACTATTGAAATTTATCCTAAAAATGGTAGGCAGTAAATCACGGGGTATAAAATGGTGACTTCTGTGGGTTATTCTAATTTCACTTAATCGGCTTATTAATTCTTCTAATTCGGCGAGGAAATCTGGGTCCTGCCTACCTCGAAGTTGAGGATACTTCTTTTTCCTTTTTCGCTTCTGTCTCTTCATTTTGTCATAACTAAGGTAATCGTGACTGCGGCGCTTGCATTTGTGTTTATGCTTTTCTTTTAGATTACTTAAAACAGTGGACGTTTCGGGTGGAATAAGGGAAACGTGGTCAAATGAATGCCTTTTCTTCTTCTGCCCACAAAACTTCTCCGCTCGATCTGAAGTACTGTTATTATCTGTCCCTATTCCACTATCGCTGGGAATCGTCTCATCGCTGTGAGACTCACTTACTGGGGAAGGAGTGGCTTCTTTCAGCGATGTCAGCTCACTCAAGTGAGAAGGAGAGTTTGGCAACAACGTAGGTGGAGATAATCTCCTCCTTCCCTTAGCAGCTTTTTTCATCGCAAGTGTCTGAACAACACTTCCTTGTCTGGAGTGTATGTGTAAATACGGCACTGAGCTGGGCTCAATAAATCCTGCGTCGCTGCTGACAGGGCTCTGTCCCCCACTCACTGCAGAAGACTGGGAGCAAACTGGAGATGGAAGAATCTCTGAATTATTGGCTGTTGAAGGCAGCAAATGGGGAAGTACTTGTCCTAGTGACGTACCGGGAGCTTGTTGAGCAGACTTCTCGAGAACTGTCAAACTGGCAGAACTGTTAGTTAAAATACCATTCAGGACAGCTTTAGGTTTCCTTCCTCTCCTTTTTCCTATGTAAATTGTTCCTTTCTTGCTGACATTTATTTGCTGGCCTAATTTTGAACCAAATGTGGCAGCAAGAGTTGACACTGTGTTGTGGAGTTTAGATTGCACTTTCCCTTTGTTATTTGGTTCCACTGTACTAGACAGAATCTGATTCAAAAGTTTCTTTCGCTTCAGAGTTTTCATTTTATTTATTTTTCGAATAATTGTTTTCATTAACTGGCCATTATTTCTCTTGGCAACTTTTCTGTCTGAGTCTACTTCCAAATCAGTCATGCTACAAATATTAGGTTTCTGGACTTCTTCTGGCCCTCGGAGCTGGTCCTTTCTCTCAAAAAAATCCCCGCTTCGGTGCTGATCGCTTTCAGACCCTATCTTGCTCGAGTTATCTGTTCCAACAAAAGGTGCCACAGAAAGAATAGGTGGCTTCATTTTAATTGACGACCTGATCTGTCTTTTAGGTCTCCCTCTCTTTTTAGGAAAAGGTTGTCCTGATAAACTCTGTTTTAGGGAGGGAATTTCTACTTCAGGCTGCAAAATTGGAGGTTCTTGCTCTTCTTTTGACTGCACTGAAAAGACTTTTGATGCTGGGATCTTTAGAGTTCTTTTGGGGGGACCTTCAAGCTCTGGCATCTCCTTGGATTTAGGTCTTCCTCTTTTGGGTTTATACATGTCAGGTAAGAAATCATCTGACATACACAAACTAGAGGGTTGTTTGTGAGCACTGTAGAACTTTTGAGTCTGCTTGTCAGTCTCAGCTAACAGCGCAAGAGACTGTCCGCTAGCTTCGTTCAGTTTTGGCAACTGGTGTTTGACAAATTCATGCTCCACAAATGAAGACGATCCTATGTTTTTCAAGAATTTGGCCTGCTCCAAATTACTGCTTGATAGTGCACTGTATGAAATGTTTTTAAAAAGCTCTGACCTTTCTAGTTCTAGACCCTTTGGAGGTCGACATGTGTTTCTTGACACCACTTTAGTCCATCGTGGTTTCCTTCCTTTTCTTTTCTTTAAAGGTTTTGATTGCTGAGTAGGGCTCAGATTTTTTGCTCCTTGGCAGGATTTATCCGATGCAGCTATTGCACCGATCTTTAGGAACTGCTTGCTACTAAACAAGCTTGTAAAACTAACTACTGAAGGGGTGACAGTAGCATGAAGGCTTGTTTCAGCTGCCAAAATGGGCTTTTTCCCTGTAGAAGGACTAGTTCTTGAAGTTTCTACGTAAGTAGCTTTTGAATCAGTTAAATCTTTATCAGCACCTTTAAAATCGGTGCTCAGAGTATGGTTCAATGTTCTGTTTATATTCAGAAGTGTACTGTCAGAAGAAAACTGAGTTTTGCCAATCTGATCTGAAATACCTTCTAAGAGATCTGCTGTGGAACTTAAATGCAATGAGTTAGATGCTAACTGTGACGATGTTGTCGAGAGGCTCCTGTTTAAGGTGGTAACAGACACTGTGGGTGAAGGCGATGGGAGATTTCCCTCTCCTACTGCACTGAACGGGGACTTTGCTGTCGATACGTCTGAAGCACCTCCTGTTCTGAAGTCTGGTGAAGTGCAATATACTGGAGGCTGTTTTTCATGCTTAGATGTTTCATAAATCCCTTTCTCACTGGTTGAGTAAGCATCCTGTGGAACACAGATTCCTTCATTAAACATCTCTTTGCCTACGTCAGCAATTTCTTTCCGAATTGAAAATTTTTCCAAGATACTTTCTTTATTCTGTCTCATAATATGCTTCTCAAATGTTTTGATAGTAGTATTTTCCTTCAGTAAATCTGTAGTTTCATGGCTTTCAAGGCTACTGAGGTTTGAATTGCAAGGAAGCTTAAAGGGCTCCGAGGCAGGCATAAGAGAGTCTGCTTTCAGAGTTCCGGAGTCCTTGTTAACCAAACCAACTGGACTGCCAATTCCTGTCGGCTTCTTTCCAGAGTCCTTGCTAACCAATCCCACCGGACTGCTAACTCCTGGCATCTTCCTCCCAGAGTCCTTGTTAACTGGTCCGATTGGGCTGCCGATCCCTGGTGTCTTCCTTCCAGAGTCTTTGTTACTCAGAACTGTTGCGTTGCCAGTCCCTAGCATCTTTCTCCCAGAATCCTTGTTAACCAATCCTGTCGGACTATTTATTCCCAACAACTTCTTCCCAGCATCCTTGTTAATCAATCCTGCTGGAGTGCCGATCCCTACTGGCTTCTTGACAGACTCCTTATTAGTCAATCCAGTTGGAGTGCCGATACCTGGAAGCTTCCTCCCAACATCTTTGCTGATTAATCCAACTGCAGAGCTGGTCACTGGCTGTTTCCTTCCAGAGTCCTTGTTAACTAACCCAGTTGGAGTGCTGATCCCTGGTGGCCTCTTTCCAGAGTCCTTGTTAACCAATCCAATTAACGGGCCAATCCCTTGTGGCTTCTTCCCAGAGTCTTTGTTAACCAATATGGCTGCACTACCAATCCCTAATGGCTTCTTCCCTGAGTCCTTGTTAACCAATCCAACAGCAATACCAGATCCCGGCAATTTCTTTACCAAATCTTTATTAACTAACCCACTTGCAGTTATGGTTCCTGGTGGCTTCTTCCCAGAGTCTTTAACCAAACCAGATGTAGTTCCACTTCCGGGCTTCTTCTGCTTTGTTTTGGAAGACTTTGAAGGAGGACAAGTTGCAATAAGTTGAGCCAATTTTTCTGTTACAGTTGTTGCTCCGTTAATTTGTGTTCTATCCTTTAAGTCAGAATTATGGCTACTGATAAGAGTCGGAGGAGATGACTTTATATAATCTGTCATTTCAGAGTGCAATGGGGAAACTTTCTTAGATAAAGGATTTGTTTCTACTTGTATACCTTCTTCCACATGTAATTCAACTGTTGCAACTTCTCCAGCTTTCTTGTACGACTTTGAAGGGTCCTAGAAGTTAATAAAAAAAATAAAATTTTTAGGAACAGAGCACAAAGACACTCTCTGAGTAACACAGTACCTTTCTATGTTGAGATGATTAATACCTGGTTTTGATAATAGAGTAACTATATGAACACACACTTCATGATCCTATTAATTTTAAAGCAGATATATTTTGGTGGACATGTTAAGGCTTTTCTGATGTTAAGGAAACTCAAACTCGCTCCCAGTCCTCAAATGTAAACCACTGAATCTGTTCCCCAATTATAAACATTCTCCAAAAATACTGTTGATGTTTATTAAAAAAACCCCATTAACAACAATGTACTGGGCTATTTATTTACAGTGTGATAGCACCTGAAGACCTTACATGCTACTGAGAAGCAGCTGAGCACTGCACTGCAAGAGCAGGCGTTGTGTAAACCTGTGTTGTCCCATGATACCCTCAACCACTGCAGTAACAGGTTCTCCTCACAGCAGACTGCTGACAGTACTAAAATAAGTCAAATTATTCGGTTGTTTGTATGGGGTGGGGGAGACGACACACACCACACGCATGGAGTAAATGAAACTTGCAAAATTATTTTCAGTTCTGACCTAACCAAATTTGAAATTTATTCTGTAAAGGTTAAAAAAAAATTGCAATACCTCAACAAAACCTATTAAGAACATCTTAATAAATTAATCTTTTATTCTGGAAGGGCATTCTGCTTTACATACAGTGCCCAACACATCTCTCAAATGCATGGGATACGTTCACTCCAAGCAGGGGCTAAGAATGGAAGACTCTGATCCCTTATGAGATAATTATACACACAATTTGAAAACCTTCTGGGATCTACTATCTCAAACATTAAAGAGTGAAAGGCATCAATGCCACACCTATTCATCCCTCTGCAATAAAAATTAGTAAGACAATTGCATGGTACTTACTGTACTTGATTACAGTCAGCATTAGATTCATCATGTTTTACAAAACTGTAACTATGGTTGGCCAATATCTAATTAAGCCGAAGAAAGATATAGCCTGGATTCTTTCGAAAGCGTTTGGTAAACAGCAAACTTTGTTGCTGCTCATGAATGAAGTATTTGTTCAGTAAGCTACACCAGGATGACTTAGACTGAATCCAGCTTGCAGTCTTCTGTTTGGCAGTTTCCTAGAGATGGGAAGCAGTTGCTTGGGTAATGCGCTGCCCGAGCTGTCGGAGCCTCTGCAGTGCACAAACAGCATGCCAAACCCCGCGCTGCTGCCTTTCTGCAGGGATGGAGCAAGAAGTGTGTTTCCTTCTGCCCACATACAGGCCTGGCACTTACGTGGAAACCACTGAGTCAGCAGGACACACGACACGACTCCAAACCTGGAATCCAACCACTCCCACTGATGCTCCTGGACATACCTGGGGTAGATTGTGAGTGCCAGAGATATTAACTAAATAGTATTAAAATACTCTTTCTGATCAACCTGAATGACAACCTTCATAGAGTTACATCCTCTTATCTATGGTCTTAAATCTTGAAAAGAACTTTGGAACAAAATTTTAATCTTCTTTGTTCAGTGGAGCTGGGACACATTTGAGAAATTCACCTACATATTGACTTGGGAATTCAACTCTTAATTCCCGTATTTGTTGAGCCGCCTGTGCTACGCTCTCTTCCTTCTCTCTTCCATTTCTCCTGTACAGTCTGCTACCCTACCAGACAGCTTTGGTGTATTCTCATACTCTTATCATTTCTGGGTATCAAATGCCTCTTGTCAGGCTCCACTTTCTCCTCCGATTCCAAACAAAGAGCTTGGAAGTTTTATTAGATATTTAAATAAATAAAAACATAAATAAGAAAACCCTTCCAAACTAGCTTTGATCTAAATAAGATGCCAGGATTTTGCAAACATGACTTTAGCATCAAACAAGGATTCTTTGAAAGCTGAAGGTATTTGCCCTGGAAAGTTTTTTTCATCTAGGGTGAGTGAATTTTCCAAGCACACTGAAAATTATTTCAAAGAACATAAAAAACAAACCAAGAAACGTTTATTGAGATGACAGAGAAGTAGTCAAAAAAGTTTGTAATTTTTTTCAGCATTTTTAAAACCAAAATTTTATATGGGAAATAATTTTCATTTTTTTCCATAAAGCCACTAATTAATCAGTATGATTAACATAAACATTTATTTGGAGGGGTAGTGGTGTGGGGTTTTTAAGGAAAAGATTTAATCTGATAACAGTTAATAGAGGCATCTTGATCAAAGTATCTAACCTTCTTCAGAGAAGGTTGCACTAATCTGGCTGCTGCAGTAGCTGCAAAAACATTAAAAAAAACCCAACACAGAGCACAGAGTTCCTTCTTGCAGTTTAAAAACTTCAAATTTTCTGTGAAAGTGAACGGGAGCTATTGTTATCACTAAGGAGTATGATACAGGAGGAGTAAGACCCTTGCAAACTGATGATAAAAATTCAACTTAAGCAGGGCACAAACCATGAACTTCAGGAATAACAAGGGCATTTTCTGTATGGAAGGCGACAAGGGAAGAAAAGAATTTGAATACACTGCTCACATACTGAGGAAATCAAGTACATCTCTCAGGTTAAGCGAGCATCAGTACAACTCTACCAGCACCAGCCATAGCATAAGTGGTGGTACACACCAACTGTTTAAGAAAGTTGTCTAAAACCTAGTGAAAAGACATCACGCCGTATGTCTCAGACCAGCCCAATCACTGCCTAGTTCTTTACCAGGTCCACAGTGAAACCCTTGATGCACCAGAAGCTAAATTTCCCTAGCTGTTATGATCACTGCCCTACCAGCCCAAATGTGTTTCCAGAAAGTAAACAAGATCTCCCAAGACCAGTGATATGTCACAGACCAAAGTTCTCCTCTTGAGGGGGGTGGCCACGAGCATCGGTTGGGGTCGGATGTCTCCAAACCTGCTGCAGTAGCAGAACAAAACCCACCAGTCGTATCTGTTACTGGTTTTAAAGCTGTGGTGTAAAAGAGACCGTGGTCTATGGAGAATAGTTTGGCACTTAGCCCAGCTTTTCTGTGGCAGCTGCAATCTTATGTAAATTATGCTGGAGTGTCACATTTCAGGAACTTCCCCCCAACTTCGCCACCCTCATACTCACAAAACATACAGCTGGGAGGCAGGGAGCAGCCATGATATGTCCTACTGCACTGGAGACAAAAAAGGTGCCACACTTTCCTGAAATAACTTCTATTGCACAAACAATCACTCCATTAGACGGGAAGGAGAGATCTGAAGTCCAAACCAAGTTACAGCGTGCTTGCTTTCGTACAGCACTTCGAAGCTTCAACAGCTGGCATGGCCATGTTCACACGCAGCTTTCCAAACGTGGATCTGGTCTGTTTTCATTTTCTGCTCCCGATGCTGGAGCCTGGCCCTACACCCAGCGCATTCAGCACTGCAATTTTCTCTTGTGGTTCCAGGGAGTAGAGAGCCCTACCTCACTGTTTGACTTGGACAAATGCACAGTTTTATATCAGAGAAAGTGCAAAGTCAGATTTTAATGAAGATAGAAATCACTCACAGAAAGAAAAATAAACCCCCTAACATCTCCTAGGTGTTTCATCCATCTAACTCACCTAATTCCTCTGCAAACAAGCACATACTTCAGGCTACTTCACTGAAGCCTCTGTGTTGTGATGAAAGTTGACAATGCCACATAAAAGTCTAAAACAGTTTTTCTTGGATGACATGCATTTTCAGTCAAGAATTCTAGACCTATTCTACATTACTCTGGTTTTCAGATGGTAAGCTGTTAAAAAGGTCTAGATTACATTACATTAAAAAACATTTTGTGCTTTAAAACCAAAACCATTTATTCCTGTGCAACCTTTAGCTGTAACTGTCTGGCTTAAAACTCTATTCAGCAAAAGCAATTACATAAACCATGTAAGTTTTCATAAAATTGGAATTATTGTTAATTTTGCACTGAGCTGAATTTAAAATTTTAAATCTCCTATGTAGACATACAGTTCTAGACTTGCACCATCTTAATTTGAGGAATAAAAATTCCAGGTTATTTTGATGTAAACAGGTTATCATCAGTCATTCCAGAATCATCACAGCAAAAAAATTGGCTTTACTTCTTAAAAAGGCATTCATTGTTAACTACAACATGATCTCAGGGTTTATTATTACTAGATTATTATTTACTGTTATTAGTATTGGTACTTATTTGCAAAAAGCTTAAGAGTAGATAATCTTTCACAAGAACAGGGATATCTCCTATCAAGTCTGCTGTAAAATTCACACTCCTCACACTAGAAACAAATTAGGAAATGCAAGATAGTCTCAGCTTCCAAAAGCTGAAAGTGTTGGAAGAAAACTGCTTGTTAATGAAAATTTTGTTTGTTAATTCTCTTGAGAACTACCAGCAAGCAATAGGGATTTTTGTATGTACATATATACACACACACAGAGATTTACTCATTATTATTTCAGCCGTTGTACTTCGTGCCAATGCACAGGCTACAATTCAAATGAGCATTCTGAAGAATCACAGAAACTGTTTATGTAGTTGTGGTTATCAATATATTCTATACAAGTTTCCCAAATAATAATGAGTGAAAGTGTATTTGCTGTTTATTTTTCACCACCAAAACTTTTTAGTCTTTTCTAAAAGCAAGTTTCAGCTAACTACCAGGAAAAAAATTACTTTGAGTAATCAGTCTAAGACAAAAATTTACATCCCGGATCCTACAGAAAATATTCTTGAGCTACTTGAAAAGAAAACAAAACACTTTAGCTTTGTTACTTTTTTGCTTGAAAAATTTCAGTTAGTGGCTGTGATTTCATCAGCAAACTTTCCTGTAGAGCTTCCCTACATAACCAAGGGCAATAGAAAGCGCTACAGAGTACTGCACTCAGCAGTTTTACAAAGAAATAAGGAGATGGAGCAAAAGCGCATGTTCCAACTTGCTTCACTGTTTCACCACGACTATTTTAGAATTACAGCAGACTGTTACTATTACCTCGTGCCTTCCTATTTTCTAAAACTTCAGTAAGGCAACTTTGCTATGTCATTGGCTACATTTACCTTGCAAGCACAGGTAAACCATTCACACACCTCTTGTGCTAAAATAAACAGAAGCAAAATTTATGTCTAAGGCTCAAGTTTTCAGGCTTAGCAAAGGTACACTGGCCACACAGCAATGTCGGTCACAAGACACTCTTCTGAAAGAAATAAATCCAAGTTTCATATTCAGTGTCAAAAAGCAAATTGAATACTGTTTTATCATTCCAGCAACTTCTAATTTTGTTTCTCTTAGTACCTGGGAATCTCAGCCATTTCTAGGTCTCTCTCTTCTGTTCTACGATTTTCTCTTCAGAAGACTATTAACTTTTTATCTACACATTTCTGGAGGACAAATTGTAAATACACAAGTTACCCCTCTCACCTACCCACTCATCTTTCAGAATGGAGATAAACCCTCTGTTAACACAACTGAAGACACTCCCCAAGTTTTCAGAGTCCTTTCAGCACTAAGCTTGAGAAAGAAGCATAACTGTCATAGATGGGAGTGCAAAATATTTTCCTACTATTTTAATTTTTACACTGATATTCCCCGATTTCCACTACTTCTCTTTGTGTCTTAGTGGTTAACTGAGTATACTGTAAGTGCTAAATTGTCATTCAAATTCTTTATTCCTCCTTTAAGTACAGAGAGCTCAGTATTGCTCAGCTCAAAGTATTGCCACACCTTGCTCCTAATCGATCATCTATTTGGTTTTTTTCCCCCTCCTCCCCAGCAAAAGGAAACATTAAGGGATCACTTTCATTTTCTGAAGTGTAATTTGCAGGGCTAAAACCTGCTGTATTTCATTGCACTAAGAAGAAAAATCCTTCGGGTATTATATCCAAAGCATGCAATGGTTTTAAACCACGTTTACCATTTGTTTCTAGAAAGACAATTCTTAATCACACTTGCTAGAAATCAGTAGGATGCTGTAAAGTGTCATTTCCAACAATCCAAAGTGCCAGAATGGCAGCAGGGACATACAGAGTTAAACAACTTGAAAACCATTTCAGTACAATTTGAGAGAAAGAGAGAGTAGAGTATCTGAAGTGAATTATCATTAGTTCAGGGATTTGAAACTATTTTAAGTAATGCTAATTGAATGCAACAGATCTGAGAGTCTCTACATTACATTTAGGCTGTTCACCAGACAAGGAGCAGGAGTAACTCCACTTAGAATAGCTGGAGTTAAAAAGTGATATGGTATCAATGCTATCATCTAAGTAATATTGAACACTATCAGTAGTATTTGTTCAGCAACTTTCTAATTTCCATTTGAGAAGAATCCATGCTGTCACCATGTGAGTTTAGATAGTAATTATTCCCCCTGGTAAAAATTCCCAGGGCATGATCTCTTGATGCAATGGGAAAGTTTCCACGCTTCATGGCTCACTTTGCTAGTAAGAGATTTTCAGTTGCAAGTACCATCTCAATTTGGACATCAAGAGAGAACAATGACTAGCTATTCCAGACTGGCCCAATACTTAACTTGTGGCAATACAGGCTTGTTAAAGAAAAAAAAGAAAAGAAAAAAGAAAAAAATAAAGTCATCAGTATAATGACAAATTGTGATCTACTCTTTCAATTATTTTCAGGATGAAGTGAGAGAAATCATTAGAAATAAGAAGCTTGTTCTGAAATGGAAGAATGTAAAATAAAGGCCATAGCCAAAATTTTACATTACATAATGTACCACTTGAGAATTTCTTGTTTGAGAGGCTAAAAATGCCCTTCTGTTTATAACAGAGAAAAAAAACCAACTCAGTTGCATGGCCGAGTCTGGAAAAAGTAATTTAGTCATTACATGTAACATACAGCACACTTGTTCTTTCAGAGCATAGTTTATTATTTCTCTTTGAACATCCTCTTCCTCAAGGAAAACTTAAATCTGGGTATGCCAGAGGAAAGAAAAAGGTTTGGGTATGTCAGACAGACATCATCTCAGTCCAAGATACAGGAATTTTCCTTCCCTTTGGGTAGGCTCTACCTTACAAGATGTGCCAGGACAGATTTATACAGGTAGCCTTATGAATAGCACATGGGCTAGAGAAAGGAAAACTCTTCAGCCTTGGGAACCTCTCAAACAGGAGCCCCATGAACAGACAACCCATGTGAAGGAAGGGCTCTTAACTTCCAGGGACTCGCTGCATTCCCTTTGCTGAACCGCCTGGCGTTGCAAAATCGAACAAGGCTACATAAGGAACGCACGAGGAAACTGGGAGAGATAATTATGCCCTCCTAAGGAAACAAAGATAGATGCAAGAAAAACGGGAGTGTAGGGAAAAACTTCAGCTTTAAATCAGTAGGCACATACTAGAAGGAGACATAGTGTGGAGGGTATATTCTAACATTTTCTTAGTTATCATGTGTATTGGAAAAGAGAGCATGCTGCAACAAAACACTTCTAAAATTTAGCACTATGCAACTGCACTTACAATTGTTGCCATTTCCCCTGTTTTCCCTATCTGTTATTGCTGCTCTTACTTGTTACATCATGCAGTTTCATAAAAACAAGACATCCTCAAGGCAGGACTATCTCCTTACATTTGGAAAATACCTGGCACATCTCTCAAGCCACTGCATTTATATGCAGTTTATCACTGCATATGATTTCCAACATATCTGGAAAAGTATTTTTTACTTTTCAGACACTGCTGGATACGTTCATCGCAGAGTGTCAGTTAGGACACAGCAAAAACAATGGTTCTAACAGGAAGAAAAAAATCTAAATCCAAATACTAGAGACCAGCACAGCAAATACACAACCCCATTTAGAGAGAAGACCCCCCACTTTGTTCTGTACAAAAGACTAAAAATTACGCTACTACTTGTCAGAAATGTACCTATGATGTTCACTTCAAGTTAACGTGGGACTTATCGTTCAGTACTGTTAAAAAAACCAAAGTTGGCAAGTGCGAAAGAGCAAAAGCATTTTTTCCTGTTGATGGAAGTGAAATCAAATCATTTCTAACTTCAGAATCTTCAGTATCACAGGTTACATGGAGAAACAGTAGAACGTGATCATGCAGAGATGCCAGAAACTTTTAAATACAGTTTAAATTCACTCTGACTTGCAAACCAGTACATAAACACACTACTCACTTGTTTTGAAGGACAGTGCTCGTTCTTCTCATCTGTCATCTTCCCACTCTTCGGTGCCCTTCGTGGTTGCTTGATGCTGGTTTTTATAGCAGGCCGGCACACATAATTCTCAAGGTTCTTGGGAGGCTTTTTCGTCCGCTTTGCTTGAAGACCAATCTTCAGTTTCAAGTTTCCCTCTGAAAAGTTTGTTTCTTTCACTGAAAACTGTTGCTGTGCATCAGTCAGAGCCTCATTCTTCCCATTCTCGGTACTGTTCCCCTCCCAATTCTTCTTACTGTCGTCTTCTTCCTTGGTACAACCTTCTAGCTCTATTTCTCCTTTTCCCACCAACGTGCCAATGTTTACTACAGAGGGGCTTTTCCCAGAAAACCCTTCAGAATCAGAACCCAAGCCTAACATAGCAGTATTCCGAGGGTCCATCACAGGCGGAATATATGCCTTCAGGTAATTTTAGGGAAGATTTACAGAGATATGTTCCACAGAAGATCTGTTCTACTACTGGCAGCCAGCATCTTTTACTCTGTAGAAGGAAAAAAAAGACAGAAGTAAATTTTTATTTTCTAGCAGAAATTAAATGAATATTAAAAACAATTAGAAAGCAAACAATCATACTTCAGACAAGCACAATTATGCAGCTGATGTTTTGAGACACCAACCCTTCCTGTAACCTACTACAAAAATACAATTTATCTGCAAAAGCACTTTTAAGTGATAGGTGAAAAATCAAAAGTATGTGAATATTTTAACTTCCAATTCATCCACAGAACGCTTCAAATGATGGTCAAGACTTTTAATATCGACCATCAAATTTTTTTTTTAATTTAAAATCAGAGCCCAGCTACTCCTAGCACTGCCACTCTTAGGCTGGACTCACTGAAAGAGCTGCATCTAAGGAATGATGTAGCTAATGAAACCTACCATAAAGCACCCAAAACCCAGAGACAATCTGATTTTAATCATCTGAGCCACTAGAAAAGTTGAGCCCAACCCAAGTACGCATTGGTTTACAAACACGCTGCATAATCTGCTTATTACTTAAGGACTTCCCACAATTCAGGAAGAAGGGTGGGAGAACAGAAAAAACCCCACCAAATGCATTCACACGCTGATTTGTACTTCCTGAGCACGGGAACAGAAAAGTCCACGCTTCCATCATCAGAGACACTGTTATGTATATATAATTAATCTATTTATCGTAAGATAGTAGAGGGAACTTTTTCATCTTAACTAAAGCAAAAGTTGATTTGAATCCACTCGCTAACACAAGGGTTTCGGATCCCTGGCTGACTCGCGCAGCGCCAGCACTGCCTCCCGCGCTCGCACACAGACCACCAGAGCTGTCAGCTGCTGTTCCCCCACTGCCAAAGAACAAAAATCTCTGTGCCCCATTAGATTTTTATCCGGGCAAACAAGAATCATCACAAAAACAATCTGCAGAAGATGCTTTATGGTGTATTTGATAACTGCCAAGGAGGACAAATCGCAGTTACAAAGGAGAAGCTAAACATATGCATTTCAGTCTGGTCAGATACTTAGAGTATGATGTAAGAGAAAGGACACAGCGATGTTTACAGAACTGGGGACTTGAAAATCAGCAACCCTCAAAAGGAGTTCTGCATAGGATGAACAGGAACTCCTGGTGAAAGGCGACAGCCACAAGGACATACACAATCCTCGTAGTGTACTGAAAAAGACTTTTTGACACTGCTACGGCAACCTGTTGCCCGTGTGCCTGTCTGCCCCACGGACATGGCACACCAAACCGCTCCAGATCAAACCCTACTCAGCCTTAACAACAGCTCGCGAGAGAAGTTCTCCTTTCTCAAGTTCCAGGAGCCAGACCAGAACAATCCAGGTGGACAGATTTGTTTTAGGAGCATTCTAAGCAGAAAGTGTTTAAATAAACATCATTTAAATGTCTTAATCATTTTTGAAAATGAAATATGTCAGAAACAGGTCTGAAAAAAGTATCAATGTACTGAAAAGAGCATCACAGGAACTAAAGCAGCATGATCTTCTGTTCTTCTATGCAATTATTAAGGCTGAATTGTAAGGAATGCTATGAAAAGATTTCAATGGTTTCAATGAACTTCAAAATGAGTTTCAATAAGGTTTCAACGAGCTCAGCAATTATCTCTGACATTTGGCCTCCTGGCAGGTCAGCACATGCATACTCGAGCCCATCCGCACGTGGCAGGTCCCAAAGCCATATGCCTCTTGTCCAGACAATAATTAAAAAAACGGCGGTGAGGAGGTGGAATTTTGAGGTGGCTCAGTAAACCCAAGCACTGCATAAAAAGGGGGAAGGATAAGAAATGTGAAAGGCGATACTGGGAGAGGACTAAGGCAACTGCAGTTGGACACAGGTTGGAAGACAGATGCCGGGATTAGTTAGGACAGAAGAAATGCTGCTGAGAACACAAAATGCAAATCGTTAGAAAGCTAGGCTTCATTGGCTGCGTGCTCAGAGAAAACAAACTTATTCTCACACGTTCTGTGCACATTATTGAAAGGGATTTCTCTCTGCAGCTACGACTTTTCAACTAAGAACACCCTGAAAAATCATAAATCGCTATTATTACTTGTAAGACCAGAGGTAATTAGATAAAATCTCAATTTTACAGCTAGAAAAAATGGGTGGAGCAGAGTGACACGGGGGTTTGGAATCAAGCCAGTTCCTAGTTCAAGGCCCAGTGTTCCGTCCATCAGGCTACACCATGTCACCGAAAATGGGCTTTTTCATACATGCCAACACACAAAGGAAAACTGGCCAGCAGTAAAATAATCCTAAGATAATGCATGATTTTTTATTATTCAAATTCAAGAAAAGGAAAAAATCCTACAGGCCATCATGCAACTCTCAACTCTCTATCCACACAAATGTGTCCTTCTCTATAGTGACTATGGTTCAAACAAGCTGCATCACTTCAGTCATTTTCTTACAAATAAAATTAATTAACAAGCTTCAAATCTGAAACCAAAATAAATTGAAACAGCACCATTTAGACTGCTGTATCTGGCTCCATATTTACTTAATTGCAAGACTTTAAGTAATTACACTCATACACTGACCTTAGAAACTGCAAGACCAAGACAAAGTGCACACTGAGGATTAAAGGAGACCTGTGTTAAAATCTTATTCTGTGGTAACATGGAATCAGTAACTATCCTAAAAACAAAGTCACAAAATTGACGGCTCTCATAAACACATAGCAGGTCAGTTTGTTTATCCATTAATTCCTCTCTACAGACAACAAAAATGCTAATCCTGGACCTAATCATCATTTTGCCTCGATCATTGTAATCTTCATCTCTCTGACTCTGCAATTACTCCACTCTAATTCACAGAAAACGTGTCTGCCAATTTGATCATTTTCATAATCGTGAACTGATTACATCTCATCTCTTTGAATCCCAAGAACGCTGCTTCTTCCCCACCTCGGCAAGTTCAGGCTTCCTGAGAGTGTGGCCAAGGTGTGTGTAACTGTACCTTGGCTCTTCACTTGTTCCTGTTCCTTAGCGCTTTGTTTCACCGGTGACAACCATTATACATGTTCTGTTCTTTTTTCCCCCCTTTCATTTAACACCATTGCTTTCTCTGTGCCACTTGTCACGCTTCATACGCCCCGCCTGCACCAGTCTACAGGATCTTCACCATCCTTCTTGTAGGTCGTGCCTTGAAATCTCCCTGTGGATGTCAATGCAAACGAACAGCCGAATGATGACAGCCATAGTTCAGAGGCAGCTATAAAAGCTTGCATGAATGTACTCTGAAAACTTCAATTTGGCATTTTCAAGACCAAAAACTATAATATTTACCTGTGTGATATAAGGTACATATTCGTGTCTTCGCTTTCCACATTTGTTCTGCTAATTTGCAAGTCTTGTTTTTAATCATACTATGGGCTTCTTCAGGTCAGAGAGATGGACTATGGACTTGCAAAGTACCTGCTTCGATGTTTCCACTACAAAGACCTTTACAAGAAAAGCACTACATCCATCTGGTGCACCCAATAAGATTCATGTGAAATGAAAGCAGTGGAGCCTGACTGCCCGTGCCTACAATTTTCTAAGCTTGCACGCTGTCATTTAACCACACTACTTTGTAACTTCTAAGACTAGAAAGTGCTGCTATAATCAAGCAGCATGACATTCTACACCAGGCCAAGAACTCTGCTCAGCAATTCCCATCCCACTGCTCACATTTTGCAGACCCACAGCAGGTCTTTCCAAAGCAACATGAACATTTTTTATTTAAAGACTTTTTTTTTTTTGATGAAAGAAACTACCATTTCCCTGGGGACTCTATTCCAAGACCCAATGCACATTTTGCAACAACTTTTATCCATGGGATCTTAGGCTAACATAAATTTTGCTAGATTAAGAACCATCTAGTATCAAATCTCTACATGGCCTTACAAATCATGATCAAGACACGTCCTAATCACCTCCCTAAGAAACAAAACACATCAAACTTCCTGTCTCTCATCCAGTAGATTCTGTAGATCTCAAATCCCTCCTGTAATCATTCTTCACCCAAAAAAGATTAACTAGGAAGCATTTTAACATCCATTTTGACATGTGCTACCTAGAACTAAACGGTGTTCATTAATGATTTTTCTAATGCCATATACAGTTTTAATACCTATTATTCACTTATTCCCCTGTTGACACATCCAAAGCCCTTTTTGCCCGTCATCTGCTAAGACTTCTGTTCTTCTGATCCCCTGTTTTTCCAGAAAAAAAATACCAAGGATTGACTTCTACTGCCAGCTCCTAGATATTTTTCCCCCTGCCCCCTTCGCAACATTAAATGAAAATTTTTTCTCCTCTGTCCAATTTTACTACATCATCTTCATTTCTGCTGCTGCTTTTGTTGATGAAAACATATTGTGATTTTATATTTGGAAGGTGAGTATTTTTCTTTTGGTTCTTTCCATTGATTCAGCTCCAGGGGACATCAAAAAAATTCAGCTGAGTGTCTGAAATCCCAGAACATTACTAGTAACTCCATGGCCTCCCACGATCCCTTTTCATACTCCTTGTCTTCTTTCTTCTGCTATAGAAGATAGCTACCACACTCAGAAGTTCTTTCTCAAAAAGAGAATAAAATGTGTCATAAAACCCCACTGTATTTCTCTACATCACATATCCTAAGCAGCAACTGGAGGTCACTGAAATAGAAGTTCAAGGACCTTGGATTACCTATGTGAGTATTTTTTAAATGTTTACAGAGATGGAGACACTTGTCAGAAATAAAGTTACTGTCTGTGTTATATGAGGTGACAAATATAATATTTTACAAGTAGAATCTGTTAGATGTGGTTTTGACAGCAACAAAATAACAGAGTACCGGTCTTGCCAAGAATAACATTCTACAGAAGTGTTCGTAGCAAAGACAGTACGGGCCACATGTTGGGAGAGCAAATGGTAGCAGGACACTTATTTTGCAGGAAGAAATGCAGATGACACTTCGCAAGTATGCCCCAGTGGGAGGAAAACTTTGTAAGCAGATATGTTTCTTCTGGTATCTTAATCATACTTCTTCTGATATCATACCTTAACTGAAAAGTCTGGAAACACAAGATTGAATTTTGACTTGCCTGATAAATTTGTTGTTTCACTATTCACATGCAAATTAATATGAAATTGCTAAAACCTGCATAACAAAACCCGTATTTGATCAGACCAATGGTTCATTTAGCCTTAGGCTCTTAGTCCCAATATTAGCCAGTACTGATTGCCTAGGGAAAAGCATAAGAAAACCCAACATATGCTGTGGTAATTCTGCTAAGATATTCTCCCAGCCTCTAAATTTGTGATTCAGGAACTTCCCAAGAGGTATGTCTCTATATCTAATGCCTTTCAATGGACTGTTCTGAACAAAAAACTGTTATTTATACCCACCTAGTAAAAGATAATGTAAGGGACATAGTAAACCAGTATTTCAAACCAGTATTTCACCTTTAAGTCCTGACATAATGTCCAATGTCTTTGGTTATGCCAAAAATACCCCAGTGCTGGGATGGCCATACACACCGTGTGAGCCACACTGCACAACAGGTAATGCCGTGAATACAGAAAATTAGGAACAAGTACAGATTTCACTTTCACAGAATAATCACATTAGGTCTGCATATCAGATTTTTTTTTTTTTTTCTTTTTGCAAGCTATGAGATGAAACACATGACCTCACTGGAGTGGAAGAAATGTGTCCACAATGGCAAAAGTCGACCTCTTGCCAATGGCAGCACAAATTAAGTTTTTTTTTAAAAAGTCAACAACCCATTTGACAACAATACCTATTTAAAAATAATGGCAGTTCAGTAACTATATGTGCTATTTCCATATTTCTCCTGTGACAACAGCATTAGAATTTATATCAATAAGCCTGTCTCTTGCATCAAGTGGTTAAACTGCTTTTTGTATCCTCAAGGACAGTTTAAACTTCTGAAAACAAGCTGCTTCTTTTTGTAAATTATGACTCAAATTATTTTACTGTTTATTATCACGCAAACATTAAGTGCTTTTTAGATGACTGTTGACTGCCTGTAGCAATCAAATGTAACTAAAGTCCAAAAAGAAGTTGTGATAATTTTGTTTTTAAAAACAAGATGTACTTAGACCCCCTCAAAATAAAAAAAGAAAAAAATCTGTCTTATACAGTTTAGAGAAGCTGCCGAAGCTTCAATTTTTGAGTAAGAATGCTTCTTAAGAACTCAAGTAGGCAGACAGATGATGATTTTAGAGCCCATCTCTACCCATATGTTCAACCAGCTGCTACAACTTCCCCATTCATGCAGAGGCAGGAGCACCAGGGACGGTCTCAAGGTCCTCAAGGATGACCACATGAAACACAAGTCTTTCAGGATTCGCTCAAGAAAACCCATATTCTTGGAAAACATTGCTTTTGCAGGTGCAATCTAGATTAATGCAAGGAAGACAATCAAAACGAACAACGAAAGACGCAAAAAAGGGACACTGTTCCTGAAAATTAAAACTAAGTATATTTAAACGTATGAACATAAAGTCACGGATTTTTACCACGCATCCATCCCGCAGTCCCTGCTCCCCAGATCTCTCCTAACAAGACTGGAAAGCCAGTGCAAGAACCCACTACCTCAAGTTTTCCTTACTGGCTCCTGACAACACACGACTAACAGGAGAGTGAATGCGTGTCCTGAGGCCATCTGATGGAAACCCACATGCCAAGTACTTTCTAGTTCTCTGCTGGGTAATTAACAGGGTGAAGGAACCACAAACCAAGGGTGAAAACAGAAGTTAGAAAGTCAGGAGACTATCTAACCGAAAGAAAAGAACAGCAACGCATTTTGTCTTCTGATCTGAGGGATGGGTAAGGCTAAGATGCATTAGTCTCAACCATCTAATCCCACATTACCAGTCAATAAAACTAAAATAGGATGAAAAATCTAATGAAAGTAAAATTTCACAAGTATGGTTTGGGGGTGGGGGAGGACTGCAAGCAGAAGAAGTCTACAAGCCACTGACCTAGTAAACTGGCCAATATCTCAAGAAGCAAAAAAAAAAAATACAATCTGCCAGAGAGACCCCGCACCTCCACCACCTCAGCGCCCCCCGCTCCCCCCGCTCCCCCCGCCTCCCGCTCGAGGCAAGGACCACGCTCTGCCCACCACCTCCGCGCTCCACAAAAATTAAAGTTTCGGGGATGCGGAGACTTGCGCGCAGACCTGATCACCAGGAAACTTCCTGAAACCCGACACGGGCACCTGCCCGACGAGGGACTCCCCCGGGGCCGCTGCCAGGGGTGACCCGCGGCCCCCCTGCCCCTCCAGCGCGGCACCGGGCCAGCTGTCAGGTGATATCCCGCCCCCCCGCTCCCGCGGGGCCCGACACAACGCATGAGCGCGGCTGTCAGGCTCCCTCCACCCCCGCAGGGCACAGGCCCGGCTTCGGGCGTCCCGCCGGCTCGCGGCCGCGCTGCGGGCACCGCTCCTGTCACCGGGACCCCCCCCGCCCCGCGCCGCCCCGCGTCCGGGCCCCGCTGGCGGGGATACCCCGCCTCCCTTCCCGGCGCGGGCCCGGCTGTCAGGGATCCCCCGCCCCCTCCCGGCGCGGGCCCGGCTGTCAGGGATCCCCCCGCCCCGCTTCACGCAAGGGCCCTGCCGGGGTCCCCCCCGCTCCGCTTCGGGCGCGGGCCCTGCCGGGGCCCGCCGCGCACGCCCGCCGCCGCAGACCCCGCCGCCGCCGGGGATCCCCCGTCGCCGCCGCCCCGGCAAGCCCGGCCGCCGGGGATGCCCCGCGCCCGCGAACGGGCCCCAGGGCGGCGCGGCGGGGATGCGGGGCAGCGCGCGCCTCGGCGCCGGTGCGGGGCGGGGCGGCCCCCGCCGCGGCTCCCCGGCCAGGCTCCCCTCCCCCCGGGCTCCGGGCCTGAGGCGGTCCCAGTCCCCGCCCGCCGCCCGCTCGCTCGCTCGCCCGCTCCTTACCGTGTCAGCGACAACACGGCCGGGGCCGAGGACGGGCTCCTCCGCGCCGCATCTTCCCGGCCGCCCGCGCGGACGGGGCCAGGGCGGGACCCGGACCGACCGGCCGCCGCTTTCGGCCCTGCTCCGAGCCGAGGCAGCGAAACCAAAATGGCGGCGGCTCCTGCTCCACCGCGAGCGAGCGCCCGGCGCCCCGCCCCGCCCCCGCCCGGCCACACCCCCTCGGGGCTGGCCCCGCCCCCCCGGCAGCACCGCCGTTCGCCCAGCGCGGGGCGGGGCTCGCGCCGCTCCGTTCCGTTCCGCCCCGCGCCGCCTGTCCCTGCCCGGCCCCCGTAGCGCGGCCTCGCGTCATCCGCGGCCTCTCGCGCGGCGGATCCCGTCAGCGGGGCGGGCCCGCCGCCAGCGGTGAGTGCCGGGGCGCCCGGCGGGGAGCGCCCGGCCCGGGCCCGCGGGGACCGGCCGCTCGTTTTGGCGGCAGCTGCTGCCCGCAGGGCTCGGCCCGGGGGCGCGGCGGCCGTGCCGGAGGCCGGGCCCGCGCGGGGCGGCCGCGGGGCGGGGGGGCGGTGACTGGGGCGCGATCCAGCAGCGAGGCCGCAGCGGGAAGCGGGCGACGGCGGGCGGGGGAAGGCGCCTGTGGGCTGCCGGCAGCCGGGGCAGGCGGGGGGCGGGAATGGACGGCGGGCTGGTTTCCCTTAGTTCCCTCCGCAGGTTTTACGAACAGAACTTCCCTTCTCCCGGTTTTCTCTGGTGGCCCCCGTTTCTAGATCAGGTTGAATGATGTAACTTTATGCCCCTTTGTTATCTCAGTCCTGTGTAGGTCTAGAAAAAGAGAATATGGGAGGACGGTGCAGAGCACATGGGAAGGAAAAGTGGGGAGAAGGCACCAGGAATACGTGTGCGCAGCTTTTGCAATGTCACTTTTTTGTGCCCAGGTGGCTAAGAAGGCCAATGGCATCCTGGCTTGTACCAGCACCAGCGTGGCCAGCAGGGACAGGGAAGGGATCTGACCCCTGGGCTCGGCACTGGGGAGGCCGCCCCTCGATGAGTGGGTTCAGTTTTGGGCCCCTCACTCCAAAAAGGCCATTGAATGACTCGAGCGTGTCCAGAGAAGGGCAACGGAGCTGGTGCAGGGTCTGGAGCACAGGTCTGATGGGGAGCGGCTGAGGGACCTGGGGGGGTTTAGTGTGGAGAAGAGGAGGCTGAGGGGAGACCTCCTGGCCCTCTCCAACTGCCTGAAAGGAGGGTGCAGAGAGGGGGGATGAGTCTCTTTAACCAAGTAACGAGTGATAAAACAAGAGGTAATGGCCTCAAGTTGCACCAGGGAAGGTTTAGACTGGATATTAGGAAGCATTTCTTTACAGAAGGGGTTGTTGGGCATTGGAATGGGCTGCCCAGGGAGGTGGTGGAGTCCCCATCCCTGGAGGTGTTTAAGAGTAGGGTCGACTTAGCACTGAGGGATATGGTGTAATTGGGAACTGTTAATGTTGGGTTGATGGTTGGACTGGATGATCTTCAAGGTCTTTTCCAACCTAGATGATTCTGTGCTTCTGTGAATAGGTCCCTGGAACAGCCGCGGGCGTGCAGACACCGGTCGTCCAAAGACAATAACACTCTGGTTAGCTCGAAGTTGTTTCTGTCTTTGCCCCTGTGTTTCTGGCACTTGTAAATACACAGCCAGCAAGCAACCAGAAACTTGTTTTTAATGGAGTCTGGAGAGGTGATAGGTTGGGATTACTAAATGATGTCTGCAGATAGCACTTTCAGGGTTCTTTGCATAATTTTTGCTAGAAAATTATATTCTGATCCTAAAGACCCCAAGCAGCCAAGTATTTTTTCTATAATGGAACGGTATGCTGAGTTAGTTTTGTAACTCGATGCAGGTACAGATCAGTGAGGTGGCTGCAGTTTTAATCTGCTCTTCTGCTAAAGCTCCCCTCCCACAGACAGACAAACCCTGGAGAAGAGCCCTTACAACTTGTGTTAAAGTAGTGATTCAGGAACTCTGTCAGAATGTTAGGGGGGCCCAAAATAAACAAACTTCCAGGGTTTTATGATTTCTTATTTTTACAAGTTGTGTTTGAGAAAACAGCTTTCCCATCCCTACTTCCTTTACTATTAAAACTGTCATTTGAAACAAATGGGATACGTTCTCACGTGGAACGGGATTTGTGCTTCCTCTGCTGCTGTACATGCTAGCATGGCAAAGCCAAATATCTAAAAAAGCCTTCACAGGCTGATATCTTCACTTCTTCTTGAAATAGCAAAACTGGGGCTTTTTTTCAAATATGTATTGTGCGTTGAGTGTTAGATGAAAGAATGTAAAGCATCTTCACAAAATTAACGTCCTTTAGTGTGGCGTTTCCTCATTCTATGCAGTAACAGTTGTGGATGCCATTCTATGCAGTTAAATCATCTTGGTCTTGCTTAGCATTAACACTGCAGTTAACCACCGATTTCACTAAGACAGCTATTCCTCCTAAAGAATTATAAGGTAATTATCTCACTTCGAATGCATTGTGTAACTTACTGCAACCAAGAGTCCTTAAAGCATCTTTGTTAGATATTGTCATTATTTCCTCCTAAGGAAGTGCTACGAAGAAGGCCCTGAATGCTGGCACAGATGACAGATTTAACTAATTTACTTACCTTTTTGCCTTTATTTTTGCATCACAATTGGTCAATTGTTCAAGTGTTTTGTTTTTTCTCCTGTTGTAATCAAAGACAGCTGAGCAGCGGATACTAATATATGATTAGGAGGAAGCCAGACACACAGAGGCATCTTCAGTCTCTGCATTATTCAAGTTTCTTCAAAATAATCACTGTGTAGCCCTTCCTCTTGCTTTGACAGCTGCAGTCAAAATAGATGCCCTTCCCCAATAAAAGGATCTGTCCTCCTCACTAGATGAATGAAATATCTTTACTTGTAAGGTTTATTTGTAAATGTCTCTCTGAAAAAAGGCAACATAATTAATGGAATATTTTTTTATTAGGCAAATGATGCTGATTATCGGTAGTCAACTGTATTGCTGCAGAGCATTCTGACAGCTTCTCTGAATTATCTGTGTGCCTAGGCTTTAAGCTCTTTAGGCAGGAACAATTCTCTGCCAGTATAAGATACATTAAACATAATAAAAAAACCTAAAAAAATCCACTTCTGTCTCTGCAGAAAAATGCTGAGAAGTCTGAAAGGACTTGTCTGCCATCCTCTCCGGGTAAGTTCTGTAATAGCGTGACGCTGCTTCCAGTATTTCAGCTGTCCTGTGAACTGCAATGACAATTTACAAACTGTGAAAAGTGAGATTCTTCTTACATTCACCATCTAAAAACCCGGTGCCTCCTATAGGCTGGTTGTGTAAACTCCCAGTACGGGCAAAGGAAGGAGAGACAGTTTGTGTGCGTGATTGCATTTACGTTTCTCTCCCACGGCTACAGAGAGAACGAGCGAGAAGCCTGGAGAGTTGGCTTAAAAGAGACATTTGTTAGAAGACTAAAGTTTAGCATTCTGCAGTGTCCAGAATGTCGAAATTCTACATCTTTAATGCAAGGGTTTCTCAGAAAACAGAGAATCGACTTGCTCTGCACTGCTGGAGAGCACAAAGGAAGACCAGAAGCACCAGCCTTTCACAAAGCCTGGGCTGCTGCTGGGAAGAGCATTGGCCGGAGAGGGCTCAGTGCTTCAGGTGGAGGCAGTAATATTAGCTCTGCCACCACAACACTGCAGCACTACGTTATCCGGAAAGCCTCCTTATGTTATAAACAGCATAATGAGTTAATGCTGCAGATCTGGAATGACTTTCTAACGGTAGAGAATTTCAGTTGTTTGCTGTTGTCTTTTAAATGCTTTTTCACTAGTACATAGTGATGTGCAGCCATTAGACAGGATGACTGTGGAACTACGAGTTTCCAGAGATGAGATCCTGGTTGTAGGGTGCTGTACCTATGATGGCAGCCTTTATGAAATAAACAGTCTTTTCTAGAGACCAAGATATGTGGAAACATGTAGGAACAGCTCCACCTTATGGCACATGACTTTGTGATTAATCTCCGCGTACCACGTGATTGCTGCCATTTCAGGGATCCGAGTTAGACTACTCTGTCCTTTGGCAGATGGAAACTTACTATAAAATCCACTCTACACTACTAGGATAAACTGTGTTAAAAGATGATGTGAACATCTGAGAGCCTTACGTACACGTTAGGATTTACTACGCAGAGCTCTACAGTGAGCCAGAAAGGTACATGTTTCTGGCATTCTGCATGAAGTCGAGGGGATCAGTGATAAGCCACTGTCTTTTGTTCAGGAGGAGGGATCAAGCGGCATAAAGTCAGAATATATAATGCATTAGCAGTGGTATTCTAGGTCACTCAAAGGTATTCCTGTAGCCTGCTAAAAATGCAGATAGACTTCTGCATGGATTTTGTAAATGGAAACAGTAATTCATAAAATGCAAGTCTGTATCGCTCAAATTCAGGAGAACTGTGAGCAGTGTGATTCACTGCCCTCGGAGCTTATGCTGATTCTGTAGCACTGCAGAGAGTTAGGAAGGATTGCCTGTCTCCAGGTACTGAGAAGCTGCTTCTACAGCCCAGTGCAGGCTACAGCCCACAAAGGAAAAGTTCCAAAGCACTACAAGGCTACACGGAGATTTTGAGGAAGACATTATCGTGCTAAGGCTCAAAGAAGTGATGTTCTAAAGTGGTATCCTTGCAGGAGAAAGATGTAGTAATTTAAAAATGGGGTATGTTCTTTTGATGGAAAAATAGAAGTTCTACGTACTTGGCTGCAAGAACAGAGGACTGGGCTTCAAGACAAAGTCCTTCTCACGCTTGCATCCTGCCTTGCTGTGCTGTCTTGTACTCCCTTCGTAGAATTTAATAGGAACTGGCTTTTGTACCATAGGGAATCCAACTCCTGCTGATCTGAGATGGTGCTTTAAAAAAGTGGTATTGGTGCTGTTGGCTTGACTAAGTATCATTCAGCTAAAGTCTTGAGCTGTATCTAGACACACATAAAAACTGAACACACTCACAACAGGAAGTTAATCCCTGCTTAATTTTCATTCACTGTTACACAGGTGAGGGACGAGGATTTGTATGGTACTCCAGAGAAAGGATGGCCACGCAGCAGTAAGCTTGCCTTTGCTTTTAAGTGAGCAAAGCTCGCAGCCCCAGGGCCTTCACTTGAGACTTGAGAAGGAGGGAATGCAGGATGTGCAAAGAAATGAGAGGGACTATGATTCCAGATTAGGAACGACTTCAGGCTGACATTTTCTAGGTGAACAGGCGACAATAGTTGCATGCTCTAGATATTCGTGTATTAAATGAGCATCTTAGTGCCTCGCTCTAGGCTGTAAATTGTCACTTGTGTGGACGTAAAACTAAGCATGGCAAATAAGACATCCTGACTGATCGTTTGGATTTGAGGAGGAAAATAATGTGGGAACAAGAATGTGGCGACAGAAGTGAATGTTTGGTGATCTCCCATATTCCCACTGCAGGATGTTACACAGGTATCTCGTGTTGAGTACAAACCGGTTTAATTCCTTCCCTAAAAGGAGAGTGAGTGCCGAAATGCTGATTCAGGAGTCCATTGTGTGTTTAACATGGGATGTGGGGTAATCTGACATTACACTTTCTTCTGAGCCCTTGTGGCTTTCAAATGACCCCCTGAGGAAAACTTGGATGACAGCAGAATTGCATCATGCCATGGAGAACTGAAACAGCTGTTCCTGTCTCTAAACTTTAGTTTATGGCTACTCTCAGCTTAGCAGACAGACAAAATAGGAAACTACTTGCTCTGTTTACAGTTGGAGCCTGCAACTGTTCCAGTCAGTAATATGAAGGGTGGCTTTCAGTTTTGCAGGCTTTGGTCACAGCCTCTGTTTGGAGAATACACTTTTTTATTCATTGACGAATGCTTATATTTTCTTTCACCATAACATAATAAAGTGCTTGTCCTTCTACTACTCACTTTCTTGCCTATTTTGGCTAGGCTTTACAGGCATGCTTCAGCAGTCTGTCTATGGAAAAAAGAATTAATCAGCTTAGCTGGCTGTTTCAGTTTCTCAGCCATGTCTGTATTATAATGAAAGAGTCTGTATGCAGGGACACAGTTAGGAAAATCAGTGCAGGGAATGTAATTATAAATATCAAATAGTGGGCAGCACTGCACTAATCCCTCAATAATTGAGGTGATTATGGATTATTAGACAGCTTGAATTTTCTAGGTACTAGCTACTATTCATTGGTGTAGGCAGAAGCATTGTGGGAACTTCCCAGCAATAAAACCTTAATGGCTGTACTTGTGCTCTGAAGCAATCTTGAAAGGGACAGGGGACAGGGCTTGGCTGTCTACATGACTTAAACCGGTAGCAGACTTAAGTGAATGGAAATGGTTTAGAAGCAGGCATCTAAATGTGAAACGTGGTTCTAAAGCGTGGGGTTTTTCATGATAAATTTACATTCTAATGATGAATTTTTATTCTAATTGCAGAGAATTCTATTCTGTATTGCATGCTACCTTGACCCCATCGTAATGTGCGGGCAGTGAGTGTACAAAACAAACCACTAACTGGATTTTTAACTGGTAATCTTTGACTGCCAAGAAGTTTGTTGTCTGTTTGCCTTTTTCTTTCCGTAGTTGGACCATGGGTATGCCCTCCATACGGCAGCCAAGGATTGCTTAAGTTCCGTTGTCAGCCAGGATGTCCAAACACTGGCAGAAAGACCAAGAGGAGTTTTCTATACCAGTGAGAACGACCCGGTGAGTTACTGCCACAAGTGTTACTGTCAGACAGCAAGTGCCTGAGTTCTGTCAGTCTGCCTGGGGACATGCTGGAGCCAGGAGTGCTTACTGGGATTGGGTTGTTCTAGTAAACTTAAGGGAGGGGAGTACACAGGCCTAATAATAGGCGTCCAGACCATGATCCCCAGCCCAAAGGAAAACAGGCCGTGGCTGTGCAGTGCACCTGCCTGGCTTTGAACAAGACAGGGCTGGTCCTCTGCCTGAAAGCTCCTGGGAGCAAGTATTGATTCCTTCTCTATAGTTGCACAGATGAGATAGATAGACTGTGTATTGTAGAAGCTCAGATGTGGCTTAGCTTGTCATCAGACACCATTAATTTCAACTCCAGGGTTATTCTTCCCTGACTAACCTCCTCAAATTGGCTGTGAAGGGGGATAAAAAACACACCCCAGATGACCTCAGCACAGCACAGCTCTCCAGCATCATAATTCCAGCCTCACACTCTCTGTCTCAAGCACAAAATGAAGTGGAATAAATGAATGGAATAAGCCTTTGAGGTGCTTTTCTGCTGCCTCTGTAATTGGAGTCTTTCAATACTGATTCCTCTGGGGTCTCTATGGAAACAGCAGCATGCAGATGATCTTACTCACGTGATGCGAGTGTCTCTATAGATTGCACAGAAGAGTCCAGATGGCAAGGATTGTCCCCACTGTCCTGTGCCTACCATTTACGTTGCCAGGCAACTGGCTTTGGCATTCTGACTTCATGTGCCTGATGTTTGGCGACAGCCGCCATTGCTTATTAATTTGTCAGCTCAGCGTTCCTGGGACTGGCTGTGCTGCAGGTCGGGGATTGCAGCAGAGAGGCTCCGTGGCTCGCTTCAGCAGCAAACCTGATAGCTCCAACTGCGCCCATACTGGGGCACCGTAAAGTCCCATTAAAAATGGATAAAGAAGACCAGATGAAAACTAAATTTTTAATAAGACTTAGCTTTTATACACCTTTCCATTAGCAAAACTCAGAGTCACTAAATATGAGGATAAAGATACTGACTCACTTCTCAGATGTAGGAGCTGAAGAGTGAAGGAATTTCCCCAAGGTTATGCAGCGAGTCAGTGATGAAACTGAGAATGAAAATGGTCTCTGGAGTACTGCTCTTCTGTTCAAGTCCATGGGTAGCACTGCACCAGCACGGGTGCTGTCACTCTGTGTCCAACACGTGCAGCAAAACGCCAGGGAATCCAGCCCGGAGCTTGAAATACAGCTCTGCTTGGAAAAAGACTGAAGTGTCTCTTAATAGGTCTCCTCTTTAGTCCATCTCCAAGTAACATCTCCTTACAGCAGAGGAGTTACTGACTGACCAGGTTTTTAAAATTTTCTTCCTGTTGCTAAGATTTACTGACCCGTAAACACCAGATTGGCAACTCAAGCAGCTTAGATAGCAGTTTGCTGAAGTTACCAAATGGTTTCATCCTGTAACTAGTTCAGCAAACCTGTGGGTACGTAAAATCCTACAGCTGCCCCAAGGTGAACCACAGAGTCCAGGACACACTGACCTGTCCTACCAGTACCCTTCCTCAGCCAAGTATGGACTAGGGCTGTGGTTAGCATGGGCTTTTCAGAGGGGAGGGGGGGCAGAAGATAAGAGAACAGGCATGTTGCATGCTGAGACACTGAAAATCTGAAGAAAGGGAGACTAACATGTAGCAAGAATCCTGGGGCTAGAGAATTCACGGGTCTGCAAGAGAGCCGCAGCAGTTGTGCGTGAAGAGTCCATCAAGAAACCAGGAAAAGCAAAATATTCATGGCAAAAGCAGGCACTAGTCAAACCTGTAGGTACAGCTGCTCACGTGGTTCCGTGTGAGGAGTACAGCAGGCAGCCAGGTCAGGGTAGCAGTACTCATCACAAGGGTTTTCTCCCCATCCATTCCTTCTGGTCAAACCATTTGTCAGCCAGACTGCACAGGTGAGCGACCAAGCCCAGGCCAGTATTGTCTCATCTGTTCTGGGCCTCAGTAAATTAAGCTCTGGGTCTACACCAGAGCTAATAAGGAATACAAGGAAAGTCTGGATCAACCCCAAATCTGCTAAAGCTGCCAGAAATAACGACAGCTTCTTTTCCTTTCTGAATAGTAAATAAAACTACTTTTTCTGAATCATTATTATGCAAAATAAAGAAAACAAGGACGTTGTTACATTTAGATTCCATCTCAATCAAAATGGAAGCAAGAGATTGGCATGCACAAGAATAAAGAGGGGCATTTTTTTTACTTTAAATGCATGGAAAAGTGCAGAAAGTATAGAGCAGGACGCGAAAAGCTTCAAAGCTTTGCACAAACCTGCTAAAAAAGCCAGGCAAAGCTTGGCACAAAAGTTGGTAAAAGTCCCACAGGAAGTACTGCAGAATAGTGTCTCGTGTACTCTCCTCATTATACAAGACCCAAAAACTGATGACTAGACCAAGAGTAAATAAATAAGTGCTTTGCAAGTATTGCATGGTAGAAGAATAGAATAATGAAGGGAAAAAACAAGGATGTATACCAAGCCATGAAACAGGTATTAAATTTTCAGATACCAGTAACAACTGTTTCTTAGAGTGCATAGTCAGAGATCTTAAAGTAATCACTATAAATCGGTGCAGAACGATGCAGGTTCACTGGAGGAATAATACTGACCACTTCGGTCACAACAAGGGACCTGAAATTATTGCCCCAGAAAACAGATCATGAGTTCTTAAGCAGCCAGTCCTAGTTAACAAGGCAAATTAGGAATTACTATTGAGAGATAACAACAAGGAACAAACCAGAAAACAATTTTGTCACAGATTTAATGTAAATTTGAACTTAGCAGATAACTCAAAAGGGGATCATATTGCTGTTAAGATACTGTGGTGGCCAGAAGTACAAGTGGACTAATAAAAGATTAGATAAATTCATGAAGCACAGGGCCACTGGTGCCCACAAAACACCACGGTTCATACACAGGCTCAAGGAATCCCTTTAGTGTTTATTGCCAGGTGGAATATCCTTTCTTTAGACTCTTCCTAAGCACCTGCCAGTAGTGTCCTGCTGCTGCAATTCCTGCTGTACTTTAATATGCCAGTTCTGACTCTCAGTAAGCAGGTACTTGCTTTGATTGAGCATTCCCTCCCAGTTCTGCTCTCACAGGCCTTCTGTATCCAGAAAAGGGGTATCAGACCTTCCTGAGTGTTACAGTTTGCGTTTTACCTTCCCAGGCCAAGCACACCGAACACCACGAGGGCCGCCACTACAGCATTCCGCTCGAGGAGGTGAAGGCTGTGTTTCCACACGGGCTGCCCAATCGGTTCCAGCAGCAGGTACTTTGTCTTGGAGCAGGTTTGTAGGGAGTGGACTGGTATGTGGGAAGAACCAGATCCATCAGGTAACTACGCTGCTTTCCTGTTGGAATAAGAGAGTGACGTTCTGCAAGAATGCAATTATTCCTGGTCCTTACTGTTATTTTCTACATCAAAAAGATATGAGTCAACCTAACCAGAATAGAGGCAGAAGAGTTTGAGGATTCCACCTTAGGCAACTTTCTATCTGGTATTTTTCGTCTCTAACTTTTGAGTACATCACGAATTACAGAAATATTCTCCACAGTTACATTTCTGTATGAAACATGCTGTCTCATGACATAAGTTCATATCGGCAACAAAAAGATCTTGCCTCTTGATTTCTGTTGTGAGACAGGTCATGCTGTGACTGGATCAGGCTACGTAAGCAGCTAAGGCAGACTGCCTACTTGAGTTTAGGAACAGATCTCTTATCTGTGAGAATTACTAAATTCTAGGTGACTGACTTGTGATTCATTGAGAGGCCGGTCGGCCTCACCTCGATCTCTGGGAGCGCAACGAACAGCTACTCCTGGAAGCCACTTCGAGGCACACAAAGGACAAGCAAGTCCTCGGGGCAGTCAGCGTGGCCTCCCCAAGGGGAAGTGACGCTTGACCAACCTGATGAACTTCTGTGAGGGTCTGACTGGCCCGGCAGACGAGGGGAGAGCCGTGGGCACGCAGACCCTGCCCAGGACCAGCCCGAGCTGGAGTCGTGCCAGGAACAGCTGCAGTGTGCCAGCACCTGCCGGCCTGTTCATGTTCTGTTCCTTTTCTCAGATTAAGACCTTCAACGAAGCCTGCCTGATGGTGCGAAAACCAGCTCTAGAACTTTTCACTTACCTGAAAAGCTCCAACTTTGCACACCCAGCTGTCAGATACGTGATCTGTATCTTTTATCACTTACTTGATGGTAGGATGCGAGTTAAATACAAGCAGGTGAATTTACGCCAATGAGGGTGATGTTTTGATCCTATGCTGACCACTGTGGTTTAGTCTTCAGGAGGTGGTTCTGCCACGTGTCTGTTGTCAGCAAAGCTAGTCTGAGAAGTTCTTGAAGCTTGTGCACTTTATTCTAAGCGTGACTTGGCTTATGGCACAGATCTACAAACAGGGCTGTCGGCACAATAGGGGAATGGGAATCATCAGCTCTGCTGTACTGGGGCGTGGGCATACAGAGAGAAGAGACCCTTTAGGCTGGGCTTGCTGCTGAACAGAAGCATGATGGAATGCCATCCTTGCTTTGAACTTCCTTTATGTCTTTTGTGAAAGAACTACAGTCAAGTTTAAATGGAAGTGGTTTTCCAGAAACTTTCCTTGACAGTCCATGTTGGAGATGGTGAGAAAGGAACAGGGAAAACCATGACTCTGTGTCACGTGGTTCACTACTGCGTGAGGCAAGGCTGGCTGGTGCTGCACATCCCGGACGGTAAGAAACGCTGATGCTCTGTGTTCTACATCAAATACACAGAATCCCGGAATCCTCTGGGTTGGAAAAGCCCTTGAAGCTCCTCCAGCCCAACCATGAACCTCACCCTGACCGTTCCCAACTCCACCAGATCCCTCAGCGCTGGGTCAACCCGACTCTTCAACCCCTCCAGGGATGGGGACTCCCCCCCTGCCCTGGGCAGCCCATTCCAACGCCCAACAGCCCCTTCTGCAAAGAAATCCTTCCTAAGAGCCAGTCTGACCCTGCCCTGGCGCAGCTTGAGGCTTCAAGAGAAGGGTGTCGGGTGGGCCACAGCAAATTGCCTTTGTTTTTCCATAGCAGAAAAGGCTTATAAAGCACAAAACCCCAAAATAAAGTAGAACATAATTACAGTTATTTTCACCTGCTCTCACATGATTAGTCAGTCGTCTTCTCCCCACTGTTAATGAGTGTGACAGGAGATGTACTGTGTGGCTGTGTGACCTCCTCTGTTCTCGGGGGACACTCTTCTCCATTAAGGATGGCAGACTTTTCTCAGCGGTGTAGCAGAAAGGATCAGACATGCAGACACAGCCCCCACCACCCAACTCATACAATTATTTTGACTTTAAAAAAAAGCAACTTTTATTTTGCTTACAGCTCATCTCTGGGTGAAAAACTGCAAGGAGCTCATGAAGTCTTCCTACAAGGAAGAACGACTTGATCAGCCTTTGCAAGCATCTGTCTGGCTCAAGAACTTCAAAGCCTCTAATGAACGCTTCCTAAAAGAGGTTTGTAGAGCCCGTCAGGTCGTTGTGGTTAGTAGCTAAGAACTCCCCAGACTGCCCCCAGCATCCTCTCCCAGGGACTGCACGTGCACCTGCTTCCTGTCATTGAGCACCTTGACGTGAGTTCTAGATTTGCTCGTTTTCAAAAAATGCTTCATGTATTAATGCCCTTATACTGCATACAAACCCACAAACCCTACCCTTCACTGGAATTCAATTTTTGTAGAAAAAGCACTTTCATTCCCCCTGTGGGGATGGCTGTTTGCGATGAATACTTCTCCCCGATTCTGCACTAGTCTTTAATGCTGGCAAGGGACCAGGAATCTTTGCCAAGCTGCCTTTGCACTACTGAGTTCCCAGTCTAATTGTAGTTCTTTTACCACAGATAAAAACACAAAAAACATATGTGTGGGGCAAACAAGAAAGTACTGAGGAGGGCAGACCGCTGGGTGAAGTGGTGGAGCAGGTAAGGAACAACAACTGCGTCTGGCTTTGTCTCACCTTTTATTAGGAGACCCCGTCATTGCGTATGTAGAACAAATTGCTTCTGAGGATCTTACAAATGCGAGTTCTAGAAATGGAAGGCATTTCCCTATCAACAAGGTGGCTACAAAACACCTTGTGGAAGATGTGATGGATCTGTAAAGGAAGTTGTGCAGAGAACTTGGGTAGAAACAAAGATTAGAATTTGAAGGTTCCTACGTCGTTGATGCTCCGTACCTTAGACCAGATTACTCCTCCGAAAGGAATGAACAGACTCCTGGCTGTTGCTTTATCTTCCTTCCCCCTTAGAAAGGGCAGACAGTGCCTGAAGTTGCCAGCATTATATATTAACAAGAAAACCAACCTGAGTTACGTGCTTTTTCCTATTTAAAGGGTTTAGCTCGCACGAGAAATGCCAGCGATGCTGTGGGGGTTGTGCTGAAGGAGCTAAAGCAGCAGTGTCAGCACGGCTCGTTCCGACTTCTCGTGGCAGTGGACGGCGTTAACGCGCTCTGGGGAAGGACGACGTTGAAGAGGGAAGACAAAAGCCCCGTAAGAAGTGACCTGCTCTGATGATATTTCTGTATTCCTACTGCAAGGGAGAGCTGGGGAGGGCGTTTTGTTCATTTTCAGGTTCTGTATAATCCCTGAAAGACGTACAGTTGGCTTTGCTAGCTTGGAGGGACCTGCAAAATTCATATTTTGTGCTTTAGACAACTTTTACTGAAAGTTCTCTCGGTATAAAGAAGTGCACGTATGTCTTGTTACAGCAGGAAGGGTTTGGGCATTTCTCTGTGTAACATTACTAAGGCTGAATGCTACAATGCTGAGTGACAGCAGAGAAAAAACTGCACCTAAAGGACGCAAATGACCCTTCCAGTCTAATTTAAAGTAGGGGAGGGAACTTCTGTCTCAGATGGAAACTGCTGGCAAAAAAAGTGACGCAGACAATCTTCACCAGGTTTCTCCAGAGGAGCTGACGCTTGTGTACAATCTCAGGAAGCTGATGATGAATAATTGGGTGAGTTGTGGTCCCTTTGGGTGTGTTATTCTCGGCAGTTAAAGCCACATGCTGCTAGGCACAAAGCTACAAATCAAACATCACACTGTTCCTTCAGCAAAGGAGAGCATGAGCGTAGCGTGAGTGTTACGGGTTCGTATCTTGTCAGTGCTTCTGACGTCACCCAAAGGGAGTAAGAACAGGTCAAATCTCTACCAGTGCTTTTTGTGATTACTGTGCCAAACTCCAGTTTGTGACCCTGAGCCAGAGGTATTTATTTAATAACCCTTAGGACACTTTATGATTTTTCTGAACTGATGAGGTCTTTCAGTTTCTAAACATTTTGCTATAGGAGGTCAACTCCTGCTTCTTCTTCAGTCGCCTGGATGCCAATAACTAACAGGTGGTCTTCAGATTGAAAAACATATAGAAAAGTCCTTTAAAAGTATTTCAGTTGGTCGTTTATAGGCAAGAATGACACATTTAACTGTGGAAACACTGGCTACGTATTCCCTGTGCTGCACGTGTACTTGGAGTAGCCAGGCTTCACATAGTCAGGAGCGTTAAAGAAGCCCATTATATAGAATGTTTGAGTTGAAATAACTGTAAGATCAAAGGAGGAGGTACCTCACTTGTTTAAAATCAATCCCCAGGTATTGCACAAACCCTACACTTGCAACTAAAAGGGTTTCTAATCTGCCTTGTAGAACGGAGGAGCTATTGTGACAACCCTCAGCCAGACCGGCTCTCTCTTCAAACCCCGTTCTGCCTATTTGCCCCAGGAGTTGCTGGGAAAGGTGAGTCACGGCCTCCCCCGCCCCTTTCACATTGGGAAACAGAAATCCTGGTTGGGAACTGCCTCGGGTCACAGCGGCAGAGTTTGCTTTAGTCTCTCTTCCCATAATACCTTTATTCTTTGAATTCCACTGCTTGGGCTCGCGTGTGGCCAAGCTGCGCCCGGTCCCAGGTGGCTCCTGCGGCGGGGGGGGGGGGCGATTCCCGGGCGCTGCAGCCCACCGTGGGTCTCATCACCGGTTTCCCCCCACCACCACCAGGAGGGGTTCGATGCCCTGGACCCCTTCGTCCCCATCCCGGTCCCCAACTACAGCCCGAGGGAGTTCGAGAGCTGCTACCGCTACTACCTGGATTGCAAGTGGCTGCAGCACGAGAAAGGTCAGTGCCCTGCTGGGAGGGGACACCGGGGACCCGGGGGCGGGGCTGGGACCAGGGGGCGCCCCACGGCAGAGGCCACGCCCCTGAAAGCTTCACTCCACAGTCAGAATTGAGTCTAACCGTTCAGCAGGGATTCTTTATTCGCAGCGCTGGGGATTGCTCCAGCACAAGTGCCACATTTACTAACAGAACTCTGACTAATGCACACAAAAAGCACACATATGCATCAGATTTCTTAGAAAAGGCAGTTTTATGCTAATGGGTTCTTAGAATTCATTTACATAGTCTGAGCATGCGTGGTAAAAATAGAGTGAGGGTCTTGTCCCCTCCTTAGGGGTCCCCACAGCCTTTCTCACACTGTCCCTTAGTGAACTTGAGGTTTCTTGTGTCCATCTCTGGGCACAGAGTTACTTCATCCCTCCTTCAGCTCCTCTTTGTTCCAAGGAGGTTTGTTTGTTCCAGCTTCCAGACACTTCTCTTGACACTGGCTCTTCTTAGGCCCTTGTTTTCTTTAGGTTCCTGCTATGAGGGATGTACTCGGGGAGTTTTTCAGACTGTGCAAGGTTTGTCTTTACTAGGCAAGGAGTTAAAGGTTTCAAAACATCTTACAAGTGGGTGATGACTACAGAGGGTAGTTAGGAAAAAGTATAAATGAAATTATATACATACGGTAAAATAGAGGAAAAATAAAAGCTAGTAAAACACAAGTGATGGTGAACGTTAGAACCAAATGTCCTACTTTCCAGGTCCCTGTCCATTAGCAGTTCCAAGTGCACTTTAGCAATTCCCCTTCGCCCCCAACGCACCTTCTGTCTTGCAGCGCGCACGGAGGACGGGAAGGAGGAGCTGCGGTTCCTGAGCGGCTCCAACCCGCGGCAGCTGGAGCGGCTGGCGGGGCCCCTCTAGCGTAATAAAGGCCGGAGCGGCGGCGGGTCCCTCTCGGTGTCGGTGTCCGGTTGATGGGGGGGGGGGGGCCGCGCCGCGCCGCTGACGCGCTTCCGGGGGCGGGGGCGGGGGGGGACACACACGACGCCGCCACCACGCGCCTGCGCCGTGTGCGGGGCGAGGGCGATGCCGGGGGAGGCGGTGACGCTGCAGCTGGGGCGCTACGCGGGCTGCGTGGGGGCGCACTGGTGGGGGCTGCAGGTGCGGGCCGGGGCTGGGCGGGGGGCACCGGGACCGGGACCGGGGCCGCGGGTCTGACCCGCTGCCCCGCTCCCGCAGGCCGCCGCGCTGCGCAGCCCCGGCGAGGCCGCCGAGCTCCGCGCCACCGCGCTGCTCCGCGCCGGGCGGGACACGCAGCACACGCCGCGCCTGGTGGCGCTGGAGCTGAAAGGTACCGGGGGGCCGGGGGGGGGCGCTGGGGGGCGGCCCCGCCGCGCCCGGCCCCGCCGTGACCGGCCTCTCTCGCAGGCGGCGTGAGCGCGCTGAGCCCCGGCGGCGCCGACCCGGAGGCACCGGTGGCCTGGTGAGTGCGGGGCGGGGGCGGCGGCGGCGGCGGCGCGGGCCTGCCGGCAGCTGCCGCCCGTTTGTGTTGCAGGGACGGGGAAGTGGCGGCTTACCGGGAGCGAGCCTCGGCCGGGGGCTCCGCGCCGCGGGACGCCGGCAGCCGGACGGTGAGGGCGGGCGGAGCGGGACGCGGCAGCTCCCGGCCCCGCCGGGGGCACCGGAGACGCCCCTCGGGTGCGCTTCGCTCGGGGCATTCGCTTTAATTTCTGCCCGGTAGCCCGTGGGCGAGGCAAAGCCGCGTCTAACGGCCGCGCCTGGGCTTGCTCCGTAGGAAGACGCGTCCTCCGAGGGGAAGGGGAGCCCCGGCGCTTCGGTTCCAGGTGTGTGGGGGCGTTTTCGGGGCATCGCTTGCTCTGTCCCGTCTGCTCGGAGGGGTTTGGTTTATTCGCTGGGATCAGAGCTGGAGACAGGCAGAACAAGCCCCGGGACAGCGGGACAGCACGGGGGGAGAAGGAAAACCGGGCTACGATTTCTTTGCTTACAGAAAGATGGGTGAAAGAGCAGCAAATAGGTTAAGAAACTGGATGAGGGAAAAAGTTGGTTTTGTTTTCTTTATTCAAGGGGGCGTTCAGAGTTGAAGAGGTCTTTGCTCTCCTCACCCCTCTCGTTCCAGGCGCAGCTCCTGCCCCCGCCGCGCGCGCTGGGGCCCAGCTCTGGCCCGACTACCTCAGCGTGCGCCTGCACCCCAAGAGCATCTACGTCGTCCGACAGTACATGCACGATGGGTACGGCCTAGAGCTTTGGTTCAGAATCTGCTGTCTAGAACACGATCTTAATTTTTCCTTGAAGGCAAAACTAAGGGGGTACAATAAGCTTTTTTCCCCCCCTTTTTTTTTTCTCCTCAGGGAGTGTGGTTGTCTAGAAGCCTTTGGACAAGGTGAAAGGCTACTGCAGGATCCCAGCTGCCTAGAGGAGTTGGAAGATCGGTTGCACTTTTATGTTGAGGAGTGTGATTATCTGCAGGTTGGGCAGCTTAAGCCAAACTTTCTTTTCTTTCAAGAAACTTTCTGCTCAAGATTAAGCAGAATCTCAGACGCTGCCATCATTTTACACAGGGGTTTCAAGTGCTCTGTGACCTACACGATGGATTCTCTGGAGTTGGTGCCAAGGTGACAGAACTGCTCTGCGACGAGTATTCAGGAAAAGGAATTCTGACCTGGGGCTTGACTCCAGTCCTGAGTAATGTGGGAGTAAGTAAACAATGGGGAAAAACAAGAACCAGAGATGCTTTCCAAGCCAACTGGGATTAGACTTGTTTCTTGTTGCATCTTTGAGATTCTAATGGTTGGGCTTTTTTCCCCCCCCTAGGATTCTCAGAAGAATTTCTACAGACTGATGAACACAGCCCTAGGGATCGTCCACCTCTCCAGTCACAGCTCCCTCTTCTGTCCCCTGTCACTCAGTGGCAGTCTCGGAATCAAGCCACAACCTCCCCTCACGTTCCCGTACATAAACTATGACGTACGTACCACAGAGTGCCTGATCTAGAACCACCACCTACCTTGGCTGGCTTTCAGCTTTTTCAGATTTACCCCTCTCTGGTTCTGGAAGGGTTTTCTGCAGTTACGTATTTTTAGCAGTGTTTTTTCATGATGGTGTTCTGCGAAGCAGAAAAGACTTTTTCCCGCTTTTTCACTGTTAGCAGAGACTTAACTGCCAACTTTTTGTTCCCATAGGTTTTTCATGCTTTTAAAAATACTAACACGTTTCCTTTTTTGCAGTCTTTCTGTTGGTGTACTGCTTTCACTTTCAGTGCTGAAAAAAAATGCTTCACTGCATGATTCTTCATGTGTGGAGTGTGTAACTCCAGCAGCTGCTTCGTGCTCCGACAAGGCTGACACGGGAACTGGCAGCACATCGTGTGTTAGCAAACAGCTGACTTGCTTATCCAAAACCTGAAATAACTGTTAAATGCAACCTCTATAAAAGCACAATTTACAATATGCTTAAGTTTGTCCTGTAACTCTTCCGTTTGTCTCCCTCCACAGGCATCACTCCACTACCACAGCAGCGCCATCCTGGCAGCAGTGCTCGACACCCTCACTGCTCCGTACCGGCTCCGCTCCTCTCAGGGCTCCATGATGCACCTTGCTGAAACACTCAACTTCTCTGGGAGAAAGGTGAGGGCAGAGAACAGCAGCTTCTGATCCTTTCAGCTCTCCCTGAACTCCTGCTGCAGGCAGGAGCTGTGTTCTACCCCCCGTCCACGCAGAGCAGGAGCTGGGGAGCGTGTTCCAGACAGTGGTTTGTCACCCCCCCCTCTGACTCGTAGGTTGTGGCTGCGTGGGCTTCTGTTCCCTTTCCTGCCCTACGTGGCTGCTCGCTCCCCGATACTTTATGTGCCTACCAGCAGGACGTGCCCTGGAAGCTTCTGTCTTCATGCAGGGAGCAAAAGGTCAGCTGCTGTTTTGCTCAGTCTGTTGTGCTACGAGGAGTTTGCAAAGAAAGCCTCCGCAGGTAATCAGCATTTGAACTGCACTCTCCCTTTCACACCTCTGGCACTCTCAACAGCAACGATTTCTTACAAGTGTTCCAATCCTCCTATTAGGAGTGTCAGCTGAATGGAAAGGGGGAAAAAAAAAAAAAGTCTCATTATCCAACCAGTTCTGTGCTGCTACACAGCAAAACAGCTACAAAGGAGCTGAGTCACTGACATTTTCAGTCAAGTTACCTTGAAAACTATGAATTGTCTTTGCAGCTGTCCAGGAAAGCAGCCCCCTTCTCCCCTCCACGCCTGTGAGAGCACCGAGCAGGTTCTCCAGCATTACTTACACACTCTCTTTCCTGGGGCGTTCAGGTTGGTAACAGCCGTTTTATTTTTTGAACAGGGAACACTAACTAGGAACTGAAGGTAGAGCAAGTTTTGGGTAACTTTATTCACCTTCTTCCTTACAGCACATCCCACGTGCTCGAGCAGCCATGTAATACCCTTCCTCCCTACCCCCAGTTTTTTTCTCCTCTTCTTACCAAACAAGGCTTCCTCCTGGACAAACCTCCCAGCTATTCCTCAGCAGGTAACAAGTGCCCCTTAAACTTACTTTGCAACAGAAAGAGATGTGGGGGCAGTAGGGTCTAGCAAAGGTAAAGGAGAATTATTGTAAAAAAAAAACCAACCCATACTTCTGAGTGTTTGTAGGGCAAAAAATGACGAGTGTTAAGCAACTCTTATGCTACGCTGAGTTCAAGTAAAACAACTGCTTGTGAAGTGGGACAGGGTAGGGGAACAAGCTCTGATGGGTGTTGTACGAGGAGTGGCTGAGGGACCTGGGGGGGTTTAGTGTGGAGAAGAGGAGGCTGAGGGGAGACCTCCTGGCCCTCTGCAACTCCCTGAAAGGAGGGTGCAGAGAGGGGGGAGGAGTCTCTTGAGCCAAGGAGCCAGCGGCAGGCCAAGAGGGAATGGCCTCAAGCTGCGCCAGGGCAGGGTCAGACTGGCTCTTAGGAAGGATTTCTTTGCAGAAGGGGCTGTTGGGCGTTGGAATGGGCTGCCCAGGGCAGGGGGGGAGTCCCCATCCCTGGAGGGGTTGAAGAGTCGGGTTGAGCCAGCGCTGAGGGATCTGGTGGAGTTGGGAACGGTCAGGGTGAGGTTCATGGTGGGGCTGGAGGAGCTTCGAGGGCTTTTCCAACCGAGAGGATTCTGGGATTCTGTATTTAACCAAAGCTGGTGTCCCTGCAGCAGTTGAGAGCATCCCCGTCCTCGCGGCCCTGCGCTCCTCCCCAGCCCTGCGCACGCTCCTCCGCAGCCTGGACCAGGACCTGCAGAAGGGGAACGTGCGGCGCTGCACCAGCTTCTTCTCTGCCGGCGTCGAGCACGACGACTTCCAGGAGGCCTTGCAGGAGCTGAGGACTCTAGCCCAGTGCTATGAAACGGGCTTTGAAGCAGATGAATCTGAGGATGAAGCAGATTCGGACTAACTCATCTTTATTACTAGAGATACTGGAAGTAAGAATATCCTTAAGATCACTTTCAAAATAAAGGGAATGGCTTTAAAGATGGTACTTTCTTTTCATTTCATCAAAATCCTGTTACAAAGGCTGGCTTAAAGTTCTCCAGCTACTTGCAGTTGTGTTGTAAAGGTGGAAAGCTGCTTTTTTGGGGCTGTTTTTGTATGTTTGGGTTTTTTAAACTTTGCAAAGTGGATTTCCTCTGCCTGTTAGAATAAGACCACACAATAAATACAGAATTCAGATTGAAAATTTCCCACGTACAATCAACACAAGGGGAAAAACTTACAAAAAAATCATGTGTTTGTTCCACATGAAAACAGACAAGTTATGGTACAATATTTACATGTTCTTCTCAAAGGCTGGTGGCCCAGTCTTCACCACGGAGTGAGGTCAGTGTCCACAAGCATCACTTCTGTCATGTCACTGCTGAAGCTCCCCAGGTAGGTTTCTGGAGGACGTTACCACCCTTCCTCCTTTCTTCATTCCTTTAGTTTCAAACAGACTGAGAAGTGCAGCTTGTCAGAAGTGTAGCAGGAAGTGAACCACAAAAAAAAGGTGCTGTCTTTAGTACCTGTGCAAACATTTTTCCTTTATCCACAGCACCTGTCTAGCAGCAAACTGGCAAACAACTCTCCTTCCAATGCAGTCAGTAGCTTATCAAGCCAGAAAAACCTTAGTCATCAGGCTCTTCCTCAGAAAGCAGAAGATCTTTATCTGACAACTGGTCTGTGTTACTGGTACTGGTCGCATCCTCCTCATCTTCAGAGCTGCCATCACAGGATGTATGAAACAGCCTCATCAGTTCTCTGAACCTGTGGGATACCTGAAGAACAAGGGGAACCCAAGATGACTAGTGACCTAAAGGTGGTGTCAAATGGAAATTTCGTATTACAAAGTTCAGGGTGTTTCATGTTTTTACGTTAAACCCACAGTCACATTTTATGCAAGATTCAACCATAAAGGGAAAGAAATGAAAAAAGCACTGGGTTGTTTTCTTTGAAAGAACAGTTATATTCTACTGACTTGCAGGAAAAAACCTGGCAGTTTAGGAAGATTCCTAAGCAGTGATGAGGGAAGGTTAAGGGACAACACCCAGCAGGTTCCTTGTATTGAAGTAGAAGGCTGGAGCCCCAAGCAGCAGTCACTGAAACAATCCTGGTACCAAACACAACGCTAGAATATCAATGGTAATGCTGTAAAAAAGACCATGGCAGTCATGATTTTTGGCTCCACCAGAAGACACCGAGGTTTGTTTTGCTTTTTTATTTGCAATTAGAATTATTTTTCTCTGATGCAGCATCAAGTTAAGTTTGTGAGACTATGACAGCAAACCACCTTCCCTTCCTCCCCCCTCAGTCACAGATGCACTTTCTGACACAAACCCCTCACCTCACTGGCAGTCTTGTTGCCCAGTTTCTGCGAGATGGCATGGAAGGTTTCCAGATGGGCTCCCTTCTCCTGGCAGGTGGTCAGGATGACTCTGTCAGCCTCCCTGTAAAACAGTACAGCAGCCGTGGCAGCAGCTGAGAACAATTGTTGCCACACTTCAACCACCACAAGCCCGAGAGGCCTGTTCCTGGGTGAGGACAACGACCATAGAGCAAGGCCTGCAGGCTTGTTCCGTTACTACTGCTACCACCACAGTCACAAGACAGAGCTCTAAGCAGAGCTGTAATTTAGACTGTTTCTAAGCTTTTTGAAGGAAAAAAAAAAAAAATTTCTTCCCCAGCATTAAGTTCTACAATAATGACATTGCCACGAGCAGACTATTTCTCATAGGACCGAGATGGTGGCTGTGACACACCACGGTTAGAGGAAACAAGGCAGCTTGGGGAGGTGTGGCTGGAGCTGTCTGAAGAGAAGGGTCTGGGGGTTCTCATTGACAAGCAGCTGACCATGAGCCAGCAGTGTGCCCAGGTGGCCAAGAAAGCCCACGGCATCCTGGCTTGGATTAGAAATAGTGTGGCCAGCAGAAGCAGGGAGGTGACAGTCCCCCTGTGCTCTGCACTGGTGAGGCCACACCTGGAGGGTTGTGTCCAGGTTTGGGCACCTCAATCCCAGAGAGATCTCGAGGGGCTGGAGCGAGGGCAGAGGAGGGCAACGAGCTGGGGAAGGGGCTGGAGAATAAATCCTGTGAGGAGCGATGGAAGGAGCTGGGGCTGTTCAGTGTGAGGAGGAGAAGGGGAGGGGAGACCTCATCACTCTCTGCAGCTCCCTGAAAGGACGTTGTGGAGAGGTTGGTGCTGGTCTCTGCTCCCAGGGAATTAGTGACAGAACGAGAGGGAACGGCTTGAAACTTCAACAGGGGAGGGTCAGGCTGGACAGGAGGGAAAAATGTTTCCCCGAAAGAGTGGTCAGAGAGTGGAATAGGCTGCCCAGGGAGGGGGTGGAGTCCCCACCCCTGGGGGTGTTTAAGGGCCGTTTGGATGAGCTGTGGGGGGATGTGGGGTAGGGGAGAGCTTTGTAGAGTCGGGCTGAGGGTTGGACTCGCTGATCCCGAGGGGCTTTTCCAACCTGAGTGATTCTGTCATTCTGTGAATATTCAAAGGGAGGGGGGCAGAAGACATTAGAAAATGGGAATACAAAACTAAACTAAAGGATATTCTATAACACGAAAGCTGAAGCCAAATACTGAACGCACGAAGGACGCAAGGTGTAGTTCAGGCAGATATACCTGGTCCAGAGGACAACCTTCTCCCCCGTCGAGCTGACTTTGCTGTTCTTGGCACACACAGTTGCTTCTGTGACTCGCTGCTGCTGCTGCTCCTCTTCCTTTTGCCCCAGGGAGGCAGTAACCACTCTGTATTCCAGCTGCTCAGAGTGCTGATGCATCTGGAAGCAGTTGTTTTCATTTGACTTTAATCTGCTCTCAGGAAAGTTTCCAGTGCAGCCTGTATCATCTGTTTCCAAAATGCAATTATCAGGGGCCTGTGAGCTGCAGCTTTTACCCGGTGCTGGTTTTCTACCTGGGGTTATCCAACCCTGCTTTGCTTCAGCTCTTCCTTCCAGAGATACAGGTGGTCCCTCAAATTCTTTCACACCTGATTTTGAAGCATGACCAAAGCCAGTGAGCTTATCTGAGGAATCAGAACGAAGCCCTTCAGTCTGACATAAACTCTTTGCAGAAGAGGAACTGGGCCCCGTTAAACCTTTTGCTGTAGCAGAACGGGAAGACAGCAGCAGATCTCTGCTCAGCCCAAGGGAAGCACCTGCATTTCCCTGATGCTGGTTTAGTCCCTCACTCCCCACAGTGCAAGGGCAGTCTTTGGTTTCTTGAGGTAGTTTTAGAGTAGCTTTTTGCAGAGGTGTCCATCTGGGGCCAGTGATAGAGGAGTCGCTGTCCCCTGCAGCATTCACAACACTGACACCTGCTTCTTGAACCTGATTATCAGGCAGTGCAGCTTTTTCAGAAGATGCATGTCTGCCAGAGACAATCTTTCCTTCCAGCTGAGATCCTGACAAGAAACCCAAACAAGTTTAGACCAGCTGTTAGTAAGAAAAACTTCTGGAGGCTTTATTCATTTACTTTTTAAGATTTTTTTTTTTAAGGTTATTCTAGAGCATAATGCTGTAAATAAGAACAGTTTGAGAGCAGCTTTGTAATTCTATCTGCAGTTTACCCATCCTGTACTTCAAAGGAGGCAACTCCGCAGTCACAATTTTCTTCACCACTGTGGGTTACTACAACCAGCTGCTGCGTGAAGAAGTGATGAACACGTGAAAAAGCTTCAGTGCCTCGTGCAGAACAAAATTCTCACGTGAAAGACATTGCTGCTCGTGGCACCCGATTTACAGACCCACTGTTAACTAGACATCAAGTTGCATTACATTTAAACCACTGCGTTTAAACCTGGGCGTTGGCTCCAACAGCAGCATTACCTCAGCCACAGTTACTGAAAGGGGGAAGAGATCTCTTTCAGGTTTATCCTGCAATAATGATGTTTCCCCTTGTCTGTACCAGACTGAGGGAAAAACAAGTAACATGAAAGATCGTTTAAAGGAAGATTAGAGGGATGGTGATTTTGAATTTTTGTGCTAAAATGAAAACTGGAAAAAGAAACAGCATCATGGACTGGTAGTACCAGGAATCAGATTAGCACGCTAGCCAGAGAAGCTGAAATGGACCAATCATTCTGAAAAGGGGAGAGTATTTCTCTAGTCAGGAAAGCTTTATTTGAAGAGAATGCGCTAGACATCTGCATGTTTAGAGCATCCAGAGTGGATGAACACAAGGTAAAAAATGAAAAAAGATTATTAGAAGTTCTCATTATCTCAGTAAATGTGCATTAGAAAGCCCCACACCTATTTCATTTGTGTGAACCAGTTTGGAGATGAATGATGTACCTGTCTGTACACACACACCTGAAGCCAGAGAGTCCACTTTCCTAGATACGGTTTTTGTTCTGCTCTGGACATCCTCTCCCTCGTCTCTGTTGTCCAGGCTTTCTTCTGCAGGCTCCTTAGACATTCCAGAATCCTTCCCTTCAGGCGGGGGACTTGATTCTTGTTGAACAAGGCTTGCGGTCAGCTCATGAGAATCTTTGTTTTTATAAAATTTGTTTTCACACACCTGCAGATCAATAGACAGACAGTTACAGATGTGCTGTGTCAGTCCAAACCCAACACCTCGGCCTTTGCTTCCCAAGTATTCCTTGACCCCAACAAAGGCTTCGGTTTGGCAATATGTTTGCATTTAGAAAGCTGAATCTTTTTTATTATGAACAGGTACAGTTCTTTCAACATAGTGGCCACACAAGCATCTTCCACTAAAAAAGCTTATTCTTAACTCAAGAGAACATCAAAATTAACACTATTCAGCACAGCAAGGAGGGGCGGTAGGAAGTGAGCAGGAGATAGACGGGGGAAGGCCAGGCAGTGCAGTCCGAGCTCTGAAGAGGGAGACATTACTGCTCATCTTTTGATTTACTTTCTTCCTCAGCAGGTTATTTTGGAGACACGAGGCCCGAGGCCGGACACAGGGGGACTCTTGGCAGGGCTCTACGTTCCACTCACCACTCCAGTGACTTGGCCTATCAACTAACCTTACTACTACAATGGCTGCAGGTCCTCCTTTTGCTTTTCTTTAGCTTGAGATCGCTAGTGCCTTCATGGCAGGAACATGAACATTCCTTCATCCCATCTACCCACTCGACCTCCTGGAAACAGACATACTCCAGCTGACACACGTGCACGGTAACAACGCGACGGTTGGCGGCGGGGGGGGGTGTGTGTGTGTGTGTGTCACCCCCAGAGCGCGCCGGGAGGGGCGGAGTGGCACTCTGCACACACCCGGAGGACTAAAGCCATTATGCTGCTAGCAAGCAGAGCACAACGGACACGTTTCAATCCCCTTTCTTCACATCTTTTTAGGCTGTTGTCATGTCTCTCGAGAACACACATTTACCCTCATGGGCATGCATTTGCTCAGAGTCCAGACATGTGGATTAGTGAGATACCCCAGGCCCACCTTGTCATTGTTGTGGCCTCCGATCTCTTTCCGTTTTTTATTTTTTGAAGCTGTGTGCATCTTGGGTGGTTCATCCTCCTCTTCTACATCTGGCAGAGACACCTCTTCAAACCCATCGAACTACAAAAAAAGAAACACACAAGAACTGCTCTATCATGATCGCTCTTCGGCAGATCAAACTTCATTTTCCCCAGAATTTCTCAATACTGAGCTCAGTTCCAGGACATGAGAAGTTCAATTATGTTAGAAGAGACATAAATGCTCTAAAAAAATTGGAAAGTTTTAAAACTTTAAGAAGTTTACTTCAGTCCACCAACAGCTATCCCCCCCCTGCTACTTCCCTCTCTCTGGAAATGCAGCCTCAATTTGAATTCTTTAAGTTCAAACATGTCTTGTATCTCTGCTTTTATCTTTTCTGGTCTTGGGGAGAAGATTGCCCCACCTCATATTCCTTCTCTTCTGTCCAGTTGATCTCCTCAAAATCTCCCATGCGGCTGGCTGAGGGCCGTAAGTGATCAAAGAAAACAGAGAACTCATCCTGCAAGTGGTCATGTCCCTTCAACAGTTGCCACATTTGGGTCTTCAGCTGAAAGAGAGAAATCCAGAAAAAATAAGTGTTTCATTCCACGTCGTCACATTCTTCTCAGGAGGATTTTTCAAAGCAAGTGGAACATCAAGGCGTATCAGACCTCCAGCATGGAAGTTCATGCTTGCATTGGTATTACTTCATGAATGTTTTGAGATCATTCCACATCCAGCTATCAAATTAGCATAGAAATATCCCCCCAAAATTCTAGGCTGACCTGTAGCTAAAATTTCACCTGCAAGGTGATAAAAGCACGGTGGAGGTAAGAGAGGAGACGCACAGGGCAGTTAATTGTAAAGCCTCTTGAAGAGGCAGCTTCAACTCTCTACCACACCCCACAGAGGGAGATCACACTTGATCGACTCTCGTGCTCTCAAGGAGCAGTGAAGCAGGCCAGCTAACTGCATTCTCAGGGGTTCTGAGAGAAAGGAGGGACCTGGATGCCCGATTACCTCTGCAATCTCCTGGGGCAGGCAGTCTGCACAGCTCTGCAGAACTTTGATGATCTTTTGATGGTGGGCAGGATTTTCAGCAAAACAAATCTCCAGCTGCCTGAGGAACTTCCGGCTTTTTTCAAACGCTTGCTGCTCTTCAAACTGACCAAAAGAAAAAGATTCACCCCTCACGTTCAAGAATATATTTCTAGTTGGCTTAAGCAAGCTACAGAATGCCTGTCTTGCTATTCGTTTTCCATTTGTATTGACATCCACTGCAAAACTGGGAGAAGGTGGAGGAAGAGAAACAAGACTTTCTATAATCAATACTTACGTGAGCTGTGAAGTTTTGCTTCAACCATATGCACACAAGATAGGAAAATCCAGCAAGAATGTAGCAGGTGAAACCCTCTACCTTACAAAGTGGAAGGCTGATTTGTGAGACAAGGGAACTGTTCCACTTGCTGTATCTGCAGTGTTGGCTCTGCAGTCAGGTTCTGCAACGTAACTGGGAAAGGCTGATTCTCCACAGTAATACTTAGGATGAGACTTAAAACAAACACTAGACTTTTCAATTCTGATTAATAAAACAGCAAGGTAGGCAAACGATTTACCAGCTGTCTACCTTGCTTGCCCTATGAAGAATTCCTTATTCTTTCACTCCCACAAGCATTGACACTGTCTGCTTAAAATCTGGTCTCCTCCTTTCGTTCTACCTACCAGTCCACACTCCAGAGCTTGTTCTGGTAAAAGAAAGGCAGCAAAATCGGTGAGTAACTGTGGCCAGTCATGCAACAGTTTCTGTAAAGTGGAATAGAGATCCACAGCTGTTTGCTTGTCCGTGCTAATCTCAAACTCATAGATAACACGAAGGAAGTCTTCGTACTTTCCAGGAACATGCTGCAAGGCTTCACGCACCTGGAAAGAGCAACAGACCTTTACAGGACTACGTAACATCCAGGAAGAAAACAAGTTAATTTAGTAATCCTTGATCTCTTGCTACTCAGAATTTCCACAGTGCTTCCAGTTTTGAGCCAGCCAGGTCTCTGTCTTAAAGATAAATCTGAACTGCTCACAAGAGAGAAGGGAACCAAATCCAAGACCGTGACATTAGAAGAGGCTCAGTGGCATGGATTGACTGCAGCCAGCAGCCAAGCACCCCCCAGCCCCTCACTCACTCCCCAGCTCCCCCGGGAGGGACAGGGGAGGGAAGAGGGAGAGCAATAGCATGAAAACTCATCGGTTGAGATAAAGACAGTTTAGTAAGTAAAGGACCACTATACGGGGTGCTATGAAGAAAGAGAACTCCATCCCAACCAGATCCAGTATGCCCAGCTGGAAGTGGCAGTGACGTGGCTCAGGCATGAACCGTGGTAGAGGACTCATGATGTTCCCACTCCTGGGCTGCAGACTGCTCTGGCTTACCCTGGTTAGATAGGCTTGTGCAAATGCCAGATCCTTCTGTTCCCGCAGGGGATCCCTCTCCAGGATGTCTTCATCGTACAAGAGGAGCAGCTTAGATGTATCTTTGCTAGCACGAGCCCGTCCCCTCTTATTTCTGGTTCTGTGGGAGCTCCTGCTCTTCCCAGGAGCTTTCATGTTTTCTCCTGTGAAGAAGCACAAAGCAAGTTGTACAGGTACTTCTCATACATCCCTCATATGTTCTAGATCGACGTTGCAATAGAAAATAGAGTCAGTGATGAGTTTACTGTTTATGCTCTCCTGTAGGAGCAATATACTTTTCACTAGTCAGGCTGGCTAACCTATTTTAAATTGGCTGTTTATTTTTATAGCATCTGACTGGAAAAAAATCTCTGGATACAGCAACAAACCCATCCTAGCTGTTACTCAGCCAGCAATCTACTGCGAAACAACAGATACAGCTACTGATACCAGGGGCAAAGGACATCATAGTGGGTAACAGATACGAGCATCAGAGCTGGCTCTTAACACTTGCAGATTATTATTTTAGCTTATTATTTACACGAATAGAGTTAACATCACAGATTAATAACTGGTGTCACACAGCAGGGAATGAAATAGTATGCTAAGAGTTGCTACATCGACATTCTTACGCCTTTAGATTAGGGATCTGTTGGACTAAAGGGCTGAAATCCACCTCCTCGAAATTCACCGCTCAGATTCATCTACCACTTGTCAGATTCTGTTAAGGTATTATTTGGTGTCACTTATTTTTCCCCAACATGACCTTATAATAAAATTCAATTTAGCAAAGATTTGACTATTTAATATTGTTCTCACACAGGCATTGGGAAATTCTGAGTAGCAAGAGATCAAGGATTACTAAAGCTGACACAAACCACAAACCCTATGCCTGCAAATTTTTGAAGCATAAACGCATCACATGGACTAAAAAAACCCCCTCGGTGCAGAAGGGCTTCTGTGGTAAGAGCTGTCTTTACAGAACTGTGACTCTGTTGCAAAATTTAATTTCCAGATGGAAAGCATCACTAAGCTCAGATACACTAAGTGAAATTAAACCCAGATACAGTTTCCTCACTGTTCTGCTTTTAATGCAGAGAGCAGCTCTATTTCCCCCCGTGCTGTGTCAAAACAACCCCCCCAGGACTCACCTGCTGTCGTTCTGTGGGCTTCCACCTGTGGGGCCGTCTTTGTCAATGTGAAGGCAGATTTAGGTTCCTCTGATACATCTCCACATATTTCATCATCTTTCTGTAAACTCTCTATTCCTTCCCCCTCCTCCTCCTCCTCTTCCTCAGGCTCAGAGTTCTCTTCCTGGGAATTCTCCTCTTCAGAATCTCCTTCTTGGCTTAAACGTCTCTCTGTTGCAAGCCAAGTAAGTTTTTCCATTGTCTCCTTAGAAAGCAACAACAACAAAACATCACATTGTTTTCTTTTAGTGTTTGTTTTAATGCCATTCAGCAACTAGCTCACTCCAGCATAATTCTAACAGCCAATTTCACAGATCAACATCTGACCAACTAGAGGATTCTACTGAAGGGACAGAATTCAACAACAATCAGAACTGACGATTTTATTTTATCACGCGCAAAATTAAATTTCAGAATCTGCCACTTATAAAACCCTTAAGCTAGACAGAATTCCTTAATGATGATCTTAGTTCTTAAAGGCTTGCTGGAATTGTGACCTGGAAAATAATTTTCACTTAAAGTACTTTTTATTAAAGGACAGCCTCAGTTGAGGAAGTCCTTATAACTCAGCAGAAACTGAATCTGCATGTTTGCAAGATATTCCTTTGGCTTGGATTTAAAATCTCAGATTGTCCAATTTCTGTGTAAAACAACACAACACCACGCTATTATTACACAGCTAACAGCCCAGCTTTCCAATTGGATTCCAATTGTGATTTGCCCTGACGCCACCAGGGTGTTTCAGGACACTGATGTGAGTTTGTTAAAGTTCTGTTTGCTTTTACCTGAAGTTCTGGCACTGAAAGAATAGATTCTTCTGAGGCTGATGACATTTCTTCATCCTCATCTTGTGTAAAATCATCAAAGTCATCATCTTCCTCCTCTTCTTGTCCTTCTCTCTCTCCTCCAGCTTCAGGGCCAGCTGGTGTCCCAACAGACTGGCCATCTATACTGGACGAATCCTCTGGTCTTCCTAGTGGACTACTGAATTCTGCCTCAACATCTGCTGTATAAGAAAGATTCTTTGGAGACTCACTGCTTACTGGGGGTCCAGCAACAACACCTGCCTCCATCTGCTGCTCCCCATGGGGAGATGACTGCAAAGCCCGTTGTTGTTCTTCTCCCTTCTCGTCACACGAAGTATGCTCCTTTTTAACTTCTTTCGGGTCATTTGAACATGAACACGCAGCCTCCACGTTCAGCTCCTGGCCAAGATCCAGCATGAATTCCTCCTTCACTTCAGCACATAAAATATCCCTCTTCTGTACTGGATTTACTTCCTTGGTAGCATCATTTGAATCTTCAGGCTCAATTTTCACCGTTTCATCTGGATCTTCTAAATGAGGCAAAAGGTCCACAGACAGTGGCTCTGAAGTGCTCTTGTCTCCTTCTACCACTGTCCAGCTACAGCAATCACCCTTATTTTCCTGACTGCCATTACCTGAAGTGCCAGGATTTGTACTACACTCCTCCTTGGGGGAGACAGCAGAGGATGAAACGTACAACTCTGGGGGTTCGACCTTGGGCTCCACCGTGGGGTAGGTATTTTTGTTGTTTCCAGCAGGGCAGGAAGGAACCAGATTCAGCTGTTGTTCTTCATTTTCACCCACAGATGACGCAGAAAGACCAACCGGGTTAGGAGAGACTATCAACGAAGGGATGGAAGAAGTCACTAGAGGCTGATTTAAGGGACATGGGAAAGTGGATGGATTTACCAGTAAGGTTGTAACTGGAATTGCCTGAGTGCCTCTACCAACTGTTGTATTTATGGGCTGAATCATATTGCAACCATTGCCTATGTTAACCACTTTCACGGTGGTAGCAGGTACAGTAAGGATGACAGGTGATGGCTGAATCAAAGGTGAAGTCTTTATCAGTGGGGCGGATTTTGTCCCCTTCTTCTTTTGGTATCCCTTACGAACACAAGGTTTGCGTATTTTTGCTCCGGCCAAAGCTGGCAACATCAATTTTGGCTGAAAAGTTACTGGATTTGAGGACACTAGAGCTGGTGGTACAGCAGCTGAGAAAGCTTGTCTGGAGTCTGAATGCGAAGTGGAGAGCACGTTCTGGAATTCCAAGGCATCCCCACTTCCCACCACTGCTGGAACATTCAAAGGCTGCACTCCTGGCACCGTCTGCATCACTGTAGCTGGCTGGATTAGCCGAGGAATCTGAACCATAACTTTGCTGGGAGGAGCTTCTGACTGGGACAGCTTCACAGTTTTCTGGATGTTAATAGCGTTGGCACTGGGCTGCAGACAAGGGCTCGGCCGAATGAGGACAGGCTTCAGAGCCGAAGACCTCTGCCTCCTCCACGCCCTCCTAGAGAATCGATTGGCAAGAGGCTTCAGGGTCAGTACTAGTCCCTTTGGCATGAGTAGAGGATATTTTTCATCATATTCTGTGTCTGAAGTTTCCTTTCCTGTCCCCAAAAAGACAGATTCTGCATCAGGTGAACCTGGCACCTCCCTGGCATCTTCTGCTAATTGCTTCAATTCCCCCTGAATGGAGGGCAAGCTGGCCTAAAGGGAACAAGAGCTTATTAGTCCCGTCCACAGGCTACTCCTCTATTACCACCTTCAAACAGCACCACAGAAGGTGACAGACAGTAACTTGCTTCTAAAAGTAAAGCAGTTTTTATTTACTTCATACTACTCTATATTACTTTATACTTATTGTATATTACTTTATATTCATGAGTTTTACTCCAAGGCCTTCAAAAGAATCTGAGAGCCTGAAAGAAACACCGGAGCTGAATTACTTTATAAAGGTTCCTTTAGTAAATACAAGATTTTGTGGGAAGGAAGCTTCACTAACAATGAAATACAAGTGATTAAGAGAACTGGATTTTATGGCATCTGAGTCTGATTCTTTCCTCAGACCAACCCGCAGGCACGGTCACTATGCCTCGTGCAAAGAGTCTCAGAGAAAGAATCCTTATGAACCACGAGACATTTCGGTATAACAAAAATAACAGCCACGCTGCAGGTGAAGATAACCTTGAAAAACCCCAACCCAAGCCCCCAGCTTTCTTCTTTCCTCTCAGAAGGTGAAGTTTTAAGGGGGGAAGAACACACCCTCTCTCATGGCTGTAATACAGCGGAAAAGATGGCAACACTGCTAACCCTAAAGTGAGGGTCAAGCTCTCTTGATTAACAAATTAACAAAGCTAAATAACAAAATCAACATCTCAAACTAGACATTAGAAATACACCCCGTAGTAAAACAAGGATGTGACAACAAGCACTATGCCCACGATAACTTCAATCCTGTACTGCAGCTGGGCAGAGAAACACCAAGAGTAGCGTGTAATACTTCAGGTTGCTACATACTACTGCTCTTGCTACGATTACTAGCTAGAGCCAGGACAACACAGGCTCCCATGCAATACAATCAGACTGCCTTTTGACTTCAGAGCTGTAGGCTAATGAAAGAACTCGCTCTGGACCTAGGCTGGACAGAAAAAGGAAGGAAAAAAAACCCAAACAAAAAAAAACCCAAAAGAAACCAAGCAAACAACAAAAAACCTCATATACTGGATGAAGAAGAGCAGCAACTACCTTTAGCCAAAATGGCAGGCGATGTTCTTCTCTCTCCACAGGTGGCTTCCACTCATTCGGCTGGATTTCCTCACAGCACTTGAACAGAATGGGCAACTGTTTTGTCTTTTTATAGTACTGTTGTGGAGACAGGAGAGAACGCAAGATGACTGCGGTCAGATCACCTGTTCAATACCTGCTAGGATGTAGGATAAGGACTGTGCTCTGCAGAAGTGTTCACGTGAACAGAGCGATTCTCATCACTACTACTTTTATAAGGTACTACCCACAGAAACAGTAAAAAAGAATAATAAAGGCTGAAGTTCTAGCAGATGTGCAGGCATACTTAAGTGTTTCTGGTTCTTAATCTCTCTTCAGCAGTGGCCATTAGCTTAGGGGACAGGATATTTGGCCAGCTGGACCTTCAGCCTGACTGCAGACAGCACTTTGGTTTGAGCTTTGCTACTCAAAAGTTCGTATGTATGAATTTGCCAGGATTACCGAAGCCACATTTGTACTCGGACTGTCTGCAAGTGCTGGGCTCTAAAGAGTCAAGAGAGTAATGTAAGTACTTGCAAAGTACAGAGGATAAGATCTTTTTGAAGAAATCCTCATTGCTAATAAAAGGATGACATTTTCTTTTAAGAAAGCATCAGCGTATAAACGGAAAGGTCCGTGGAGCAAACAGCACATCTCTTCTTGTGTAACAACCCAACCAGACACACAGATCTGAAAAATACCAAACCATGCTCTGAACACATCACTTACTCTGATGATATTATCAGGGGCTCGATTCATATTGAGATTCTTGATTCGTACTGTAAGCTGGTGGGCAGTTTTTGTTGGCAAGAGATACTTGCTGATCAAGGGCTTTGGAAACTCCGTCCCTTCAAAATGTTTCAAACCTAAAGCTAATAAACTGAAAAGGAAGGAAGGAGGGGAAAAGAAAAAAAAAAAGTCTTTTAGACAGTATGGCAGATCGCTATTTGGATGTGCAGTTGCACAATACACAGATATCCCGAGAGTCTACATCCCAGGAATCCTCCTTAACAAAGAAGCCTCATTTGTAGGTGTTTTATTCAATGATTCCAAGCACCTACTTGTCCTCTGCCTTGGTGAAGATAATCTTGTCCCGGGGAGGGTTTGCTTTCAAGGAACATATTGGCAGTAACTCTGGATACATGAAGACTCTCCTTGTTGCCAAAATCCAAGCCACTTGCTTTGGCAAACATGGAAATTCATTGGCTGTGAAAAAAATGAACAGATACGGATAGAGGTATACACGGAAAATGATGTTTTTCACAACCAACTTCTTGAAAATGCCGTTTCTTTTACTTCTTTCATGCAAAAAGAGACTTTCTCCCTCATTTTTAGAATTTGCATATTTCCTAGTTTTTGCCCTTAAGTTTACATCAGCAAAAGTTAAAATTACTTTCCCCCTTCATCTTTTCTTTTGTTCTACAATGAAAAAACAAATTTAAAAAGCTCTGTTTACTTCAAGTGAGTCACTCTCCAGGTAGTAGAAAAATCACAAACCAAATATTTGAAACTGACAGTTTGGAGCTTTTTTTCTTTCACTAAAACACTCTAATGAGGGGAATATTTCCTTGATGAGTGTTAACCAACACATTTGGAACAATTATTTCCAGTTTCATAGTTCCTTGATGGACTTCTGCAGCTCCAAACGTCGTCTGCAGAACAATAAATGGCAGGATTATGATGTCAAACAGAAGTCAACAGCTCATGTAAGATGCTTTACTGCACTGCAAATTTAAGCAGCAAAAAGGCAGTCAATAAAGTGAATGGTTTTATCTAAAAATACCTCACAAAATTTAAAAAATTCCAAAGAGCAGTCTGAACCATAGCTCATCTAGAGGGTGCATAGCATGAAGTAACTCCCCCTGTCAATGCTTTCCCACCCTTCAAATCCATACTGCTTCAGAAAATCCCTTCAGACCCATACCACTCTTCTTCACAGCTTTGCGAGGGCTCCAGTCAACCTGGACTTGGGCATGAAAATCCTCAATGAGCTGCAGTGCTCCCTTCAAGTTACATGGCTGGAACATTGTTTGAAACTTGGGACTGAAGGACTGACGAAGGAGCGTAGAGCTTCGAGCAAAGTTCCCGAGCTCGCTCTGCAAGGTCAAACACAGAAAAAGATAAAAGACTGGAAGGTAAAGAACAAATACATGTAATGCAATAATGCAAACAAATAAAAGCTAGTGAAGTGACAGGCATAAAAGAAGCAGACTGTTGCAGGTCTTCTTTTTCAGCATTACAAATCTAGGAACAATCAGACCAATTGGTGGTTTTTAATTCCCCCACTTTCCAGCAACTTTCAAGGTCACAGAATGTTTACTAATTACAGAAGCCGTATTTTTTTTTAACTATCAGTATTTCCAAGAAAACAACAAAAAAATACAAAGGCATGCCAATTCAAAGCAGTTATCAGTCAGCACAGCGTGAATGATTTCTCCAAGTACTGAGCATGTTCATAGTAGGCTGACAACACTGTTCCTTTATTGCGTGGTAGTCTCTCTGAATTTGATAGGATCAATTAAATAAAGCTCTCTAAATATCTCCAGTGACCAGCAATCATTAAAATTCATGTAGCTCTGATTTTAGACATGTCCTTACCAAAAACATCCTGGTAGTACTGGCCTCTGAACTTAGAGCAGGGTTGGAACTTGCGAGAAGATGGATTTGAGTCAGAAGCTGAACATGCTTGAAGAATAAAATCAGACAAATGGGTTTTTTCAGTCTATCAGAAATCCAAGAAACTGGAAAGCATAAGTATAGAGGCACAAGAAATATCTCCTGAGCACCCCAACAATCACATTCTGACTACAAAAAAACCTTTTAAGCAATAGAAAACTGAGAGAAAACTTTAATATCCACTGGCAGGAAGTTTATTACACAGACTTTGAACACATCATCTGTTTAAGTCTTAGGGCAGTTTCCCAGCTTTTGTGCCAAAGTCTCATACCATAATGATCAATACAGAAAGGGTATTTTTTTTCCTAACTAAACACTTCAGAAACAATGACTTTATTGTTTCTGAAGAAACAATGACTTCAGCTACTGGAACTCCCCACATGCACACAAACACCATACATCTTGCTTTGCAGCTGAAAAATTGAAGTCACGTACTCTACACGTCTAATGCAAGATGTATTCCTTCAGCTTGTGTTTGAGAGGTCTGTGTCCCTCCTCGCTGCCACAGACCAAAGCATGACACCGTATGGTGGATGCAGAGTAAGAAACGACTACTCAGCAGGACTTGTATCAACTTCACACAAAACCAGTGCACTTTGTCCTCACGAAATCGAGTTGACAGGAACTTTCAAATTTTGAGAAGTCCTCTTGAATTTTGTATGGACATGGAAAAAATTTTCTTAAGTACAGCTTCTCATCTATGCTGCTGACAGCTTTTTAAATGTTCAAACTGAATTTCTACACAGTTTTGCGTGGTGGGAAGAGGAAAAAAAAAATCCAAACTACATCAAGAATAATGTTCTTAGAAAATAATAAAGAAGTTGGTGAAAATGGAGGATTTTGACAGATTACGGTCAGAATTCAAACATGGCCAAGGCAGCTATCTCACAGGAGAACCATACAGATACTAAGTCAGCTCTACTTTGCACATTCAATTCAACTGGAATCAGGCATGTACACATCACCTATTAAAGCTCCAGCCTCAAATGTAGCTTTTTCAATTAATTTCTTTAAGAAAGAACTCCAAAGCACTTGCTGTACCATGGGCTTTCCCTGCCCCCCGCAGTACACAGCAAATATTCATTAGGTCAGACCAGATAACATTTTATTACCTGCTGCATTTGCTGCTGGAGCCTCTTTCTTTGCATACTGTCCAGAACAAGGCTCTGGAGAGGCTTCTCATTCTGAGGTTTTGATTTTTCTATCTCTTGTGGTGGCTTGATCGAGGACTTTTTCATTCTCAACTGCTCAAGTTGTTCCTTCACTGTCCGGTGTTGTTCATTCAGTAAATTGGCCAGAGGCTCTTCAAATCTGTTTGAGATCAGGCAGACCGAAATATAATAAGCACATGATTTAATAACCATTCACATTTATTTAGAATATTTCACTCTGTAACTGGGATACACAGTTTAAGAACTATCACTCTGTACTACTCAACACTTTGACAGTATACTTCAACTTGAAAAATGTTATTTATACCTTTGGCTTATACATCAATCTTTTCATGTGCCACAGCACTGCTGTAGTTCTGGGATGAAATGCTTCAACTGTTTATTCCAAGAACAGTTAACAGTCTTGTCCACCACTCCCAAATATATCCCATGTGTGTTCCACTCAAGTGCTCAGACACTCTCAACAGCAGTCAGGATCTATCATAATCTAGAAACCAATCCTATTTAACTTCTATCATCAGGCAGGGTCTGAACCCAAGGTATTAGGAGTGGCATTTTACCACGAGGGTCTCCAGAAAGATCACAAACTGACTCAAATGCTGTTACTTTAAAAAATAAAAAAAAGTATTACCTAGCTTTATGCAGAGTGCTCTACTAGACACTTGCTGATACTGTAGTAAGAACTAGTCCAGTAGCAGAAAAGAGGATGTACATATTACTGTTCTTTCAAAACCAGCTTCAGCTCTCCCCTGCTTTACAACAGATCTTCTACTTTAGCTACACCAGTTAACACTCTGATTTCTGCCAGTTATCAGCTTCACTTCTGTAACAGGCCTGAAGTCAGTTACAAGTTGTTCCATGATGCTTTCAATGCAAGGTATCATAAAAACAACAATAAACCCAGCAAATGGGTATTTTGCCACAAAACAACTTTAAGAATCCTGTATACAGACAAAACTGGGGAAGAAACAACTGGGGGAACCGCCCAGTTGAAAATTAAATGAATACAACTAGCCATTATCAAAGAGAAATGCATATAAATAATAAGAGAGCATAAAGTTTCCCTGCTTTTAGTCTGTAGCTGGTTTAAGAATTGCTGCACTCCCCTCTGGTACTGCTCATCCCAGAGAAGAGTATCCAGAAACTCCAGCCTTCATTTTAGCTCCTTTCCCAAACAGATACAGCTTCATCTTGAGCTGATCTGCCCCATAAACAAGGAGACACCATTCATCCCACAGTTCACCTTTAGCCAGTTTCCAGAATTGGTGAAACAGAGCAGTAGTATTACCTAGGCAGAAATGCTTTAGACCCTTTGCTCTTCAAGGCACTGTTTCAAGTATAACCCCGACCAAAAAAACCAAAAGCCAATTTCCAAACTTCATAGTCATTTCAGACCTAGGCCTCAGCTATCTTATGCCTTTTTCCTTAGAAAAGGCCACCATTACACCCAGGCTATTTACTTAAAAGATAAGGTGACACAGCTGGTCAAACCCAAGTATTTGTCACCAAAAAAAAATTTAAGGGCAGCAAGTGAACTTTACCCCTCCCCTTAACAATAAAAAAAAAATTAAAAATAAAAAAGGCAAGAAAACTATTATTTTTCTGAAATTATTTCAGAACACCCAGCACCACAGTGCAAAGCACAAGAATTAAGACAGCAGAGTGGCTGTCGCTCTGGGGCTGGGACCTTTGCACAGGTCCTAGCGAGCTCTGATCAATATGCAGCAACACCCCAGCAGCCACTGCTTCTCCACCCCCTGCTTTGAGGTGTCATCACCAGTCCTGCAGTATCCTGCCCCACTAACTACTGTTAATTTAACAGCTGAAGTAAGCGACTTAACAGGTAATGATATAATTTTTTCAGAAGAATCAGTCTAATAAAGGGGGGGATATGTGGATGGACTTCAGAAATAAACACAATTTAAATACACAGGGACAGTATATATAGCATGGAGATTAAAGAAGCAGGAACAGAATCCTCCAGTAGAGATGCTGGCTTGTTGGAATAGATCATTCTGAAAGACTTGGCTGCTTTCAGCTATGACACCAATCGCTTAGTGCAGGCATTCTTGCTGTCTCTTTCTGAACAGGTACATTTTCACTGTTGTTGTCATCTTCTTCAGACATATCACAATCAGTAAAGTCAAAGGTGGCAGACAGAAAACAGAAGGTCAAGTTAAGTGCTCGATCTCATAAGTAAAAACGGCTCAGAGCTTTCTAAACAGCGGCCAGTGCTGAAAAGGCATTACCTCTTTGGTGGATGGCACAGCACACTGCAGGTAACCATAGGCTTTTTATCATAACAGAGTTGTTGTGATTTTTTTAATTTTACGACCATAACCAAATGATCCTACCTTAGTGCCTGTGGCGTATTAAAATTTGGCCGTGACTCTGTCACATTATCTTCATCTTCTGGACCTTCATCTTCCATGTTTGAGAAACCCATCTCATCCTGGAACTGACAGCAAATGTGTAGCAACAGTCAGGAATAGAAAGCTCAAGCAGTACAGCTACTACCAGATGTCTTTAGCTAATAAAGCCCATGATGATCCTCTTAGCATAGACATTCATCTCTGCAAGGATTAAGGAAGCTCCTATATATGTTCCTTCCCAAGGCTAAAAATTACACTTTTATGGTAGGGGCCTGTGCACGAAGTCAGCACAAAGCTTCTTACAGAGACACCCCTTTATGGCTTTAGAGATTTCACGTCAGATCTGAGAAGGATCTGTTCTTCAGTGCTCTATCAAATTTACCACTTACTGTCTCAAACAGCTCCTCCATCAGTTCATTCACTTCCTTTTCTGCAAATAAAATTAAAAAGAAGTATGAAGAACTATTTTCCAAGAAACACTGAGCAATCCTGTCACAATATCAAGTCATTTAAGGAACCTTTCTTGCGAAGGGAAACTCTCCACTTGCACAGAGAGGACCAAGGAAATGCCCCTGATATCATACCCTTTTTTAATGCTGGGCTCCAAAAAACTTCAGCTGAGACTTTTTTCATTAAGAAATATCACATAAAAACTAATTTTCAGAATTTAAAGTTGCATTAACCTGTAATAAGACCTAAAACAAGTGTGCTTTACTGAGAAGATGAGAAGTGGTATGTTTATAGAGCCAACTCAAAGATTGTAAGGACCTGGAGAAAATTTAATTACACTCAAGTCATAAGGCAAGTGTTCAGTTCTGAACTGGCTGAAGCTTTATGACAGACTGTACTGTCACGTAAGTATTATTCTTCAGTCTGCTACGGAGTAAAGTTGCATCTGAGCACAGCAGCTCTGGTTAGATCCTTTCAAGCATCCACAGAAAGCCAGCTTTGCATAGAAAAGCTGTTCAGGTCAGTACGCAGGTTTTTTAAAATCAGCCTACACTGCAAAATCTTTGCAACAAAACACTCACTTTTCAAAATGAATTATTAATCCTAACAAGAAAGGAGGTGGCATTCCCAAAGGACTTACTGGTAATTCTCACAGCACGATCATTTCTGAAGTCTTCTGTATCTGGTTCATCCAGGTCTTCCAGGAAGTTGTACTCAGGGTCATCATCATCATCTGCTTCATCTAATAAGAAGCATGTTTTGAAACGTCATTACCCTGCCCTAAGATCAACCAGTTGCCAGGAGCAGAAGCACTTTATTTACTGCCTGACCTGACACCAAGAGGGCTAGGACTACTGCTTGAAATTAACTGTATGTTCCTTTTTATGAGATATCAAGCCCATTCTCTTCTCAAACTGAGCTACTAGCATCCGTATTTGTAGCCATTCCCATTTAGAAAAGCTGGATCTATTCTCTGTGACCCAAGCTTCAGCTGAATTTAGGAGTGAAGTAGTCTTATTTCAATTTGTGCTTTATATTCAATTTGCACAAAACTGTAAGCAATCAGTAAATTCAGGACAAAAAGAATTTGAGACCCAAAGCTTGCTCTTGTTTCTTCTCGAAGAACAAAATAGTTTCTACCAAAACAAGTCACGTCCCTAACAAGGAGCATCACTCACTCAGATTCAGGTGTACCAACACTGCCAGGTTCATGACACAGCAGGATGGATTAAGGGCTGAAACACATCCCTTTGGTTTGTGGTTGCCACTTAGTGCATGTGCTGGCTAGCAAATATTTACAAGTGAGACACCTGAAGTTTAAAAACCCTCACAAGACGAGGAAAGCTGATGGCATTCAAAACACATGCATAATACTAAACAAGGTAATGGCTGCAGCCAGGAACATCATGCATAAAATAGGAAGAAAAAGCTCCAGGCTGTCAATGTAACCCCCAATTCCAGTGAACGCCATCACCAGCCTCCACATCTGTCACATACCTTCATTCTCCACATCGTCGTTCATGAGCCCCCCAAGCCACCTTTTCCATTCTTCATCATCTGCGGTGTTGGGATCGTACATATCAGGTGTGATATCTGGGGCTCGGAGCTCGGCCTCCAGCTGGCCCAGAGGAACATCCTTCAGCGGCCTCTTGGACCGCGTGCGGAAGGCAATGAGGCTGTCTTCCAGGGACTGAGACGGGAAGGAAAAGCACAACACAACTGTGTTAATAGTATATTTGCCTGCAAAAACAACTAAGCTAACAGGATATCTTTCAAAAGGAAAACTATTTTCATTACAGAATCACAGAATCATCCAGGTTGGAAGGGACCTTGAAGATCATCTAGTCCAACCATTAACCCAGCACTGACCGTTCCCAACTCCACCAGATCCCTCAGCGCTATGTCGACCCGACTCTTAAACACCCCAGGGATGGGGACTCCACCACCTCCCTGGGCAGCCCATTCCAACACCTGACAACCCGTTCTGTAAAGAAATGCTTCCTAACATCTAGTCTAAACCTTCCCTGGCGCAACTTGAGGCCATTCCCTCTTGTCTTATCACTCATTACTTGGTTCAAGAGACTCCTCCCCCCTCTCTGCACCCTCCTTTCAGGGAGTTGGAGAGGGCCAGGAGGTCTCCCCTCAGCCTCCTCTTCTCCACACTAAACCCCCCCAGGTCCCTCAGCCGCTCCCCATCAGACCTGTGCTCCAGACCCTGCACCAGCTCCGTTGCCCTTCTCTGGACAAGCTCGAGTCATTCAAGGGCCTTTTTGGGGTGAGGGGCCCAAAACTGAACCCAGTAATTGAGGTGCAGCCTTACCAGTGCCGAGTACAGGGGCAAGATCACTTCCCTGTCCCTGCTGGCCACGCTAGTGCTGATACAAGCCAGGATGCCATTGGCCTTCTTGGCCCCCTGGGCACACTGCTGGCTCATTACCAATCCCCCCCAGGTCCCTCTCTGACTGGCAGCTCTCCAGCCACTCCTCCCCAAGCCTGTAGCCCTGCTGGGGGTTGTTGTGGCCCAAGGGCAGCACTCGGCATTTGGCCTTAGTGAAGCTTAGTTATATAAAGGTCACAAAATCATTTAACAGTCAAAACAATGGCAGTGAGAGACATACGAGCATAAAGAGAAACCACAGTTACAATAGAAAAAACTAAAGGAACACCTCACAGAATCATCCAGGTTGGAAAAGACCTTGGAGATCATCTAGTCCAGCCATGAAACAGCTAACAACCCCTTACGAACAGCTACCTCTGCTCTCTCAGAGCTAGTGTCTTACACACCACGGAGATCCAACTCACTGTTTAAAGTTACAAAGGAGAGCGGAACGCAGTAAAAGTAATAGCAGAGAACACCAGAAAGCTACCTCTTTTCTGACAAACTTTACTCAAACTAAACCCACACCATTATAGCATCCCCCAAAGCAGTACCTGGTAAGAATCCATGCATACTGGGCTCGAAGCCAATTCTTCATCCACCGCATGCAGCTTCTCCATGAACGTGCTGTCTTTGTTTTGCTTTGGTTTAGGAGGTGGTGGAGGTCCCATGGGAACTACTTCAGCACTAATATGTCTAACAACAGGTGCAGTAACCTTCTCCATCTAATTAAAAAGGCCTTTGTGTTAAAAGGTTTTATTTAGAACATAAATTTCCAAGGACAGAATAAGTCTTTTTCTGCCTGACCAGAGTCTAGCACAATAGAAATGAGAGAAATGCTTCACAGAAGGATTCTTTATATTACAGTCACTTCGATTTTCAGAAAGTACAAATAAACTTACTATTCAAAAGACTTGCAGAAAAAGAGACATTTGGGAGATCTGAGTATTAGTCTCCACGTTACTAGAGCTGATAAACCTGAACGCTAGTAATGGTGGCACACCCCCAACCCTCCCAGAAACAAACCCATAGTGAATAGAAGGTGGAAGTATCAATACATTATCGCTCTTGCCCTGAATCCAGTGTCAGTTCTCACAGTTGCTCTCTCATTCCTGTCTGCTGCTATCGGGCTCTTATCACTCTGCACACACTCCTTCAGTGCACAGTCAACACAAATACCTTTATGCTCTTATCAAAATCGCTTTCTAAGCCAAGCACAGAAAGCAATTCTCCTGCACTCCTCTCAAAAATAATGAGAAAAATAATCATTATCTGAAGAAGAGCACTTGCCAATGCTTTTTTTAAGCACTGGTGTTTAATTTAGGCTGCACTCTTTCCGCAAGGGTTCCACTTCACTGCTTGCGCAGGAACCATCGCAGTGGGACCCTAAAGCCACGTAGCACCTGTAAATGTCACCACAACTTTAAGCAATAACATGTATTTTTGCTTTTGCATTAATAATTTAGGAATAATGACCGGGAGTTGTTTCTGAAGAAAGGAAAAACTCTCCTGCAAGTTTACCTCGCAGAGTGTCCCTCCCTCTTCATCGGATGATCGCCTTGTCCTAGATCGTTTTGCTCCCCGCGGAGATGAAGCAGTGCTCTCTACATCACTTTCCAGTAAGCTCTACAGCGTAAAAGATGCAGAATGAAATCAAACACTGCTTCAACTAATATTCCAACGACTCTTTTTTAGCCAGATGAATAATAGAGCATTGAAAAAAGATTACTAGAAGGTCTGGGAAACCTACAACTTTTCATGTGTTAAATAAAGAGAGTTCTACTGCCTCAAACACGCAGACAACTCCATGCTGAACAGAACAGATCTTTGTACAAGTTGCATTTACCTCTTCTGCAGTCTCATCCTCATCCTCATCCTCAGGCTGGTATTCTTCATCAGATGAATCATCTTCCTCAAGAGGAATGTCCACAAACTGAGGAGGCTGCAAGAGAACAGAAGAAAGGTGAAAGCTTTTTACAGGCAAGATAAGAGAGCTGTACTCTAATAGTGCACTATCAGATCAAAGACTGCTAACTGAGGAAATACCCTGAAGCTTGGAAAGGAAGGAGACTACTGAAAAAGGCTGAAGAAACTAAAGAAATTACTAAAGATTGGTAAAGCAGTTTGAAAAGGTGCAAGAATGGGCACGAGTAATTTGGCATTTATATGATGGAAACACTGGACGAGCAGACACTGTCTCAGAGACATTTCTGAACGGCCATTCACTGCTGAATCCTGCCTACACCCAGACAATAAATCTGCTGGAGCGGGCAGAGCTCGGGTAAAAAACCTGAGATCCAGGCCCCATTTCCAGGCAGTCCTACAGCGTACACATAAAGCAGTCCCAGGGAGGAGCACCTCGCAGCGTGAGGCCTGGGCAGTGACATTCACTATCAGGAGTTTCATCCAGGTAGAAGCTGCTGCAGTACCAGCATGGGAAGCTGGGACACCCAGCAGAAAAGACATCCCCATGGCACCTCACCACCTCCTCGTGTTCTGTCTGCCCCTGACGGCAGCTCCTTTGGGCCCTCTGGGCACCTGCTGCTGTTAAGTGCCCTGTCCTGCCTTGCACACCCTGTTTGCAATGCTCCTGGTCACCAGTACTCCCAACATGCTTGACACCTGTCTGCTCCACCCCTCCAACGGGTTCCTTGCTCAGCAGGTGCCTCTAGGATGGTCTCTGATTTCCCAGCAGTTCACTTACCTTCACCTCATTTGCCTTCTTAATTGGCGAAATATTCCATGTTGGAATCACCTAAAGATAGCAAAAACAATTTAACTGTCTCTGAAAAGCACGGTGAGTACTTGAGCTTGATGCCTTGTTCTCCAAAGTAGCCAAGTAACAACGTACTTCAAACAAAGGCTTTCAAAACTGCCCACGTGATCTCTCTAGAGGCAGTAACTTCAGTGTAGTGGATACTGTCGAGTCACTGCATTTTCTAACTCTGACCTGATTCTATTCTGCTCATCTAAAACGAATTCTTTTTTACATTGTTTTAACTTATTTTTTCATTCTAAGAATAAATCACATAAAAGCCCACTTTACACTTCTTTTAGAAGACCCAACAACCAAAACCATTTGGGTAGAGGGAGGGTGCAATAGTAAAAGCAGATGAGTGCACTTACCACTCCTTTCTCCACAACTTCCTTCAGTTTGGAACGAGTCATTTTGGGCTCCTGAGAGTTTAAAACAAGACAACAACAATCTGTTCAACTGTTTTCCTTAACTGCAAACTTTTCCCCAGCAACTCCTCACTGCAAGACCCTCTTTTAAAGTTCATTACCTTTTAGACACGATCAGAGTGACGTCAAAAATAACCCCTCACAATTCTGTTCCATAATTTACACTCATACACAGACACTACTCACTTCATCCAGGTGGCAAATCTGGTAATGAGATGTAAATTACGGTGCTACCTGTTGTGCCTACTCTCCCCATAGCACATCATGGACCAAGATAAGACTGGTGAAGGTATCAGGCATTTGGAACAACTGAAAAAGCTTTTTACTTACAAACAGAGGTATATCTTCTGTCTCACTGATGGCTGCTTTCATCATGGCAACCACATGCTCATTTGTGATCACCTCCTACAGGAACACACAAAAAAAGTATCCTTTACATTCTGTTTGTTAAAAAGAAGTAAGTTTAAAATAAACTAGTTGGAAACACGACAGAGAAATATTCAATGAACAATATACTCTGTGATTATACTGTAATAAAAGAAGATTGTTCAGTGATCAGACAAGAAAATATAAAGCAAGCACAGCAGTGATCAAAACATTTGCACTACCTGCTCTGTGAATACTCCACAGAGTAAATTTCTGCCAGAAGGAAAGAAAATAGCCAAAAACAAAAGGTCGCACCGGTTTTCCTCCCCTCGTGTCACATAATCAGTAAATGTGCCAATCCCAGCCACACGAGAAATACTGCTATGAAGCTGCAACAGAAAACTGAAATCCTTAAGCGCTCACAGGCTTCCAAAATAGTAAGAGTCTAATTCTCTAGAGAAAGTATGTAGTAACCTACTCTTTGAAACGCTGTGCTACATTTCAGAAAACATTGTATATATTTAAAAGAAACAGGGAAAGGCAGAAGTGACCCAGTATCCATTAGGGTGTTTTCTGAAGGTTCCAGGGAAGGTAGGTGAATGTGAGATATTTACAGCCCTTCCACAGTGCCACGTGACAGAGAAGGGCATTAATTTATGGCACTTGCACAAAATCAGATGGTGAATCTACCCCAAAGAATCATGGCAGTCTCCAGATTGTTTGCCACAGGGATGGCAAAAAGGGAAAATTTCTGAGATCACCTGGATTAGAACAACACTGGCTGCAGGGGGGGTGGGGTGGGGGGTGTAAAGCAGCACAATTTTTTATTCTGTGGGAAAATACACTATTGCTCTCCAGACCCTGCTCATGGGATAAACTGAAATCTACACCTAATATAGGCAAAGAATTAAAGTTTCACTACGCAGCTGTGACAGCACAGATATTCTTCTTGCAGCTCCTTTCTAACTGCAAGTTGTGTGATAGACTAAAATGTTGGCTGGGGTCATTAGCGAAGAGTAATGCATTTCTGTCAGCACCACTAGAATTCCACCAGGACTTCATCATGAAACAGGTTGTTCAAAACAAGAAACGGTGAGTTCACAGTCTGTCACAGTGTGTGAGTATCACAGTCAGTCCCCTCACACAGAACCAGAAGCATGCATTTTAGTTCTGCTGCTGCTGTTACAGTACAGCAAAACAGACCCATTCGCCGTTGTAAATAAATGGAAGTCGGGGATCAATACCAACTAACAAAGTCAGGTCCAGGTACCTTATATGTACACCACACGCTTCTCTCTTTATAGCTTTTTATAGGAGAGATTAGGACACGGGTGCCTACCAACTCTTCCTTGTTTTTTAATCAAGTGCTGCCATTAGTACTATACTCAAGTCTAGGCTGCACTTGGTTAAAAAGCCGGGCATCTCCGTCCCTGTCACAGTCCCAAGCACTCACATGCAGGATGTTTCGTACGTTGACAACTGTCAGGTTATGTTGTTTAGCTCCATCTTCCAAGGTGCGATCGAGGGTATCATCTAGCTTGATGTCACAAGACAAAGATCCCTCCTCTTCTTGAGTTTTCCCTTCTCTTTTCCGTTTGGTTGCCTTCCTCCTCCTCCTCCTCCTCTCAATATCCTCTCCATCTTGCTCCTCTGAAAATTAACAAAAACGGAATCTAAAAATTCAGCTACTTCACATCCAGCACATTCTGACAGTATGAGTTCAAAAACAAAAAGCTAAAACCCTTCAGATACTGAAGTGGCAGCAGCTTTCCAACAGCAACTAGAAACAGTCTTTTGAATGACGGATTCAAATTCTGCAGGACCTGAGTGAGTCGCATTCGTCAAGCAAATAAAGGTTATCTATCTGCCACCTCTACTAGACTGATTTTACAGAATGGTCTCAGCAGCCCTTTCACACCTTTTCCAGAAGCAGCTGTTTTAAGTATGCCCTCAAGATTAAAACAGTTGCAAAACTCCAGGCACCTCACAGCAAGAGCAGATTAGTTTCCAGGACTTAAAGTGTTTCCCAAGCGGTGCTGTTTTGCTGACTCGGAAATGAAAGGATCATAACTTCATCTGCAGGAAAGCAGTGTTTTTAGTAATCAAAACTTGCAGATCAGCTCTACCAAGTTTCACTTGGACACCCATAGCTTATTCAGCCGCTGAATTAGAGCGCAGGATGAAAACTTCAAAAAACCATTGCACCTCAACAGCCCCTGCCGTGGTGTGCACGATCCCAGAGCTCTGCATCTACTGTATCAAGTCACAGGTCTGTTCCTTGCACAAAGCTTACCCAATGGAATAAACAGCCCCAAATCCTCATTTTCCTCATCAGTCTGCTGGGGCCACTCACCAGCTCTGGTGTTCTTCAGTGGCTTCAGCACGGCAGGATTTCTAACAGCCAGCTGCAAAGAACTTCTCCCTGGAGACTCCTGCACCGCAGGTTGGTTTTCAGTCAGACACGGATCCCTCTGCGAATTCGCTTCCACCTCTGTACACACCTTCGGTGTTTTCCCTGTGAACAGCACACACTAGCTGTAGTCAGATACGCCACGCGGACACAGCCGAGCAAGGTTAAGAGGCTGCGGCCGCTGCAAAAGCCTCCCGTGACCCATTCAAATCTGTTAAATCACGTGCACGAGTCTAACTGAGCCTGTGAGAGCGATCCAGCCACCCCCAACACTGCAGCAGCAAACAAATCCAGGTGAAGAGATCCCCACCTCCAGCTATCTCAGCCTTGCTCCCTCCACTATCAGTTTTGCACGGGCCCTGTCAAATGATCCAATCACAAAAAACGGATGATTTGGTTAAAACGTGGTGGTACTCCCTGTTGTATAAATACAACTGCACCAACAGGAATCAACAGCTAGGGGCAGGCACTCCCTCACCCAGACAGGTTATTCACGGCTACGACAGCAACAGTCGACCACAACCTCAGGACGCAGTCTCAGGGGGGTGGCTACAGCGCCCCCCCCCGCTCCTATTCCGCAGGGTCCTCGGAAACAACCGTGAACTTGACCCCTGTTCCACTCCCCTGAAAGCCAACACAAAATCAGCTTTCAGTCAAATCAGTGAGCTAATCACAGCAGCGCAGGGACAGAGATGACACTTTCCACAAGGAAGTGAGGAAGCACTGTCCCTTTTTGCTGCAGCCTGTAGTCAGATGGGCTTACAAGGATTAGTAAAAAACGGCTGGAACCTAAAGTTTCATGAACACCAGAACGAAAACACATTGTCACCCAATAAAACCAGCTCCTCAACACCGCAGCAGCTGCTGCTCTGGGCTGGCACAGCTATCTGTGTAGCTGTAAAGAAAATCAGATCAGGGAGTTGATCCAGACGGAGAGGAAAAAACACCCCCCCACACACACCCCCACAAACTCCCACTTTTTTTTACCCAATCAATTCTCCAATCTCATTGAGCTCAGAGACAAAGAAGTATGTCAGGTAAAGAGAAAAAGAATAGGATGGGCAATTTGGGGAAAGAGGGGAAAAACCACTTATTTCAGTAAACTTAAAGATGACAGGAGATACAAAGTGAGCATGGCTTTGATCATGAATACCTCTCAACTCCCTCACAAGCTCCCACATCACACTTTCACTGAGTGAACCTCAGAGCAAACAAAATTCACCAGGGCTTTTTACACAAACTTCAAAAATATCTACATTCCACAACAAATTTGTAACTTGATATTAAGTTCTACTTGCATCAGCTCTCGTAAAGGATCACAGCAGAGCCCCGTGCCCCTCTGGACTACTTTTCTAAATGCTTGAAAGAATTATCTTCTGAGAATGAAAGCAGATACAAACAACTCTGAAAACCAGTATTTTCAGAAGCAGCAGCTTGCACTTTTGCCTGTCTCACAACTCAGTAGCCAGATATTTGTTTTTAAAAACTAAATGCAAAGTGACTGTTTCAAACGAAAGCCTGTATTTACAGAGACTCGTCTGAAGACGAGCTGAAAGTAACGCCAGGTAAAACCTGAGAAATATGTCTGTGAAACTTACTGCTGGGACTGATGGCTGTTACAATCCATAAAAGATTAAACACGGGGGCAAGCCCTAGAAAATGCATGCAAGTTTGTAAAACTGGGTATTTTAGGTTGGAAATTTGAAAAAAAAAAAAAACCAACAACTTCTAAAGTGCTCGGTGTCTGGCAGCGCTAGAGGCAAGTGGCTTAAGCTCTTGATTAGTTTTCTAATGTTTTAAAGGAGGAACCCCCCAAACTTTGAAAATGGGATGGCTCCTAACCTGTAATACTTCAGAGAAAAAAAAAAACAAACACCAAAACTCACAAAAACTAAGCACCCGAAGGAGAAGCTTTAATAAACACGCCCACGAGGCGCTCCCTGAGCCGACCCCGGCGATGAGCAGAGCTCGCAGGGCCGCGGCCGGCAGCCGGGGGACGGCGCGCGGAGCCCCGCGGACACCCCAACACCCCCCCGCGACGGGCAGCGCCCACATTTACCTTCCGCCGCCGCTTCGGGGCTCCTCCGGCCCTCGGGGAGCGGGGCGGCAGCGCAGGCCTCCTTCGCGCCCGGCGCCTCCTGACCGGAGCCCGGGGCCGCCCTGGTGAGGGGCCTCTTCCCGCCGCCCTTCAGCGAGGCCTCCCCGGGCCCCCTCCACACGGCCGGGCCGCAGGAGGGCGACCCGCCGGCTCGGGCCACCGGCGCCGGTTTGGCGGAGGAGCCGCCATCGGCTGCGCCCGCCGAGGAGGAGCCGCCGGTGCCGGGCAGCTCCCCGTCCTCCCCGCCGCCGCGCTCCCGCGGGCTCGGCGGCCCCGCCACCGCCGCTCTCCTCTTCTTGCAGGGCAGCATCTTGACCGAGAGCGACATCCCGGCGCCCACCTGGAAGACAGGAAAGCGGCTGGCCGCGCGGCACCGCCGCCCGGGCCCCGCCGCCCCGTCCCGCTCGCTCCGCAGGAAGCGGAAGCGCCGCGGGGCCCGCCCGCCGCGCAGGCGCCGCGCCGCCATGTTGGCCGGGCGCGGGGCGAGCCGCCGCCATGTTGGCGGCGCGCGGGCCGCCAGCCCCGCCGTGACGACGCGGGGCGGCGGGGGCGGCGAGCGCGGCCGCCGCCATCTTTGCTGGGCGACGCCACCGGGCGCCGCGCCCGCTGCCCAGCTCCGGCGCTGCCCCCCGCCGCCGCCGCCTCGGAGGGTCTTCCCGTGAGGGAGGGGGGGGCCTGCCGGCTCTACTGCCCGCGCTCCCCGCAGCTCCCCTCGGCCCCGGTGCCGTCCCCCTCACGACGGGAGCGGGGTGACCGGCCCCGCGAGCCCACGCACACGCCGCTGCGCTGCCCCCCGGCTCCTCGCCCGGGAGGCGCGGCCGGAGCCCCGACACTTGCCGAGTCACCGCCGGGCGGCTGCGGGGCGGGGCCGGCCGCCGGCTGGCGCGGGAGGGGCGGGCCGGGCCGCCGGGCGGGGCCGGGCGGGGCCTGCGCCGCATCGGGACCAGTCGGCAGCTCCTGCATCCCGGGCTGCGAGCATCCTCCGGGCGGGGGCCGGCACCGCGGCGCCTCCGCACCGGGCTCCGCATCCCGGCTGCCCCGGCCTAACCTGGGGCCATGGCGGAGATCACCAGTGTCCACCCCGGCTTCGGTGAGTGGGGCTGGGCCGCGCGGAGGGGCCCCTTCCTCCGCCCCGGCAGCGCCCGGGCGAGGCCCCGCGCGGCGCCCGCCGCCCCCGAGGCCGGGCCCTGTGCGGCGCCATCGGCCCCGCTCGCCGCGCGGAGGCGAACCGCGCCGGCCCCGGCCCCCGCTGCCCCCCGCGGGCCGGTCGCCCCCTTTCCCCGGCGCAGCCAACACCCACCGCTCGCCGCCGGCTGCTGGGGCGGTGCCAGCGCTCGCCCCCGGAGCCGCCGCGGGAGCCGGGCCGCGGGCAGCGGAGCCCGGGCCCGCGGGGAGCAGGTGCGCGGCCGGGCCGGGCGCCCCCCGCCGCATGACGTGATGTCTGTGCCGGGCCGCGCCGCGCCCCGGCCTTTGTTCGCGCCTCCCCGGGGGCTGAGGCGGCTGCGGCACCGGCACCGGCGGCCCGACGAGGCGGGGCCTGCCAGGGCGGCCGGGGAGGGGGGTCTGCGGGCGGCGGCGCGGGCCCCGAGCGCGGGTGGGGAGGGGGCGGCGGCGGGGGGGGGGTTGGGGCGGCGGCGGCGTCTCGCCGGGCCGGGTGGCGGGGCGGGGGGCAAGGCCGGCCCGGGGCCCGGGCCCCCGTGGAGTCGAGAGCCGGGCCCGGGGCTCCCGGGAGCGCCTCGGTGGCGACGGAGAAACTACAGACCCTGCAAAATCATCAGAGGCGAAGCGGCCCGAGGCCGTGCCTGGGTGGCCGCGGTCCAGCCTGGGCACGGACATGGCGCGGCTCCCTGGGTCGCCGGTAAAATAATTCTCCTGAGCTGGTATTTGCGAATATTTAAGACGCTTTTTTTCCTGTAGTCCAGTGGGTGACGAGGGCTGGTACCGCAGCGCCGGGTGTCTCTGTCGGTTGGGTTTCTCCAGTCCTGAAGATTCAAACTGCTGCCTCTTTCGGTCCTCCAGCAGTTGACTGACCTTCCCCTCAGACCATAAGGCCTTGTAGTTAAAACACGGTTACTAAATTTCCTTTAAATTCTGAAGTACTTAATAACAATTCTCCATACTATAATTTATCTAATGTACAATGTATCTATTTACCTTTTACGTTCTGTGCTTCCTGGAATCCCAGAGCCATGTGCTGTCATCATTGCGCACCATTAGCCATTAGGGTACAGTTAGCAAACACCAGTTTTAAAAGGCAGTTTTCAATGATTTTTCATGAATCGAAAAATAATTCCATGTCCCCAAAAGTTGAGTTTGTTTCAGTTAAATCTCAGCTTCACATCAGCACAAAGTTTGAATAAAAAAGCATGGTTCTGCTCTTTTTTGAGAGAGGAGACAGGCTGTGGTGCCATTTAAAACGGACATTACGCATAGCGAAGTGCTCTGAAAGCTGCAAAAGCTTCACGAAAATTGGTTTTAGGCAGGTTCACATCAGTGTAGTTTTCACCTGGAAGGAATTACAGAGACAGGACTAATGAATGTATGGAATGATTACATAAGTAGGAGTCTTCAGCCAGGAAGAGAGGGGTGTTACGTGCATTGCAGAGTAGGGAACAATTGCTCCCCGTTTCTTCTAACGCAAGAACAGACACCAGATGAAATGAGGTGGGGTGGGCTCAAAATAAAAGCCCTTGTTTTCTCATGCCACGTAATTAAGCTGGGGAACTCTTTGCCACAGAACTTTATGGGAGCCAAATTTAAGAGTTAAGATAATTTGATGGGAGAAAGATCACAAAGACTTGTTTGGTGCTTTCTAGTGTGACTGCTGGTTCCTTCTAAAAGTGTCCCATCAGATCTGCAGGCAGTGAAGGTACAAGGGCTGGTTCTGTGAAGACACAATAGAAACAAAACACACCCAAAACAGAGATCAAAATAAGGAGTTTCAGCATTTGTCCTTTTTTGCATATCCACTGAAGTTTTTAATATCTGTGTATGTCTGAGTTGTGTTCAAATTAGCTGTGGTTTAACCCCAGCCTAAGCACCACCCAGCCGCTCACTCACTCCCCTCACAGCAGGATGGGGGACAGAATCAGAAGGGTAAAAGTGAGAAAACTTGTGGGTTGGGATAAAGACAGTTTAATAGGGAAAGCAAAAGCCACGCACGCCAGCAGAGCGAAACAAGGAATTCATTCAGCACTTCCCCTCGGCAGGCAGGTGCTCAGCCATCCCCAGGACAGCCGGGCTCCATCACACGGCACGGTCACTTGGGAAGACGAACACCATCACTCCAAGCGTCCCCCCTTCCTCCTCCGTCCCCGCTTTACGTGCTGAGCGTGAGGCCATACGGTGTGGGCGATCCCTCGGCTCAGCTGGCCTGGCTGTGTCCCTTCCCAGCCTCCTGGCCCTGGGGGTGGGGGCAAGAAGAGCAGAAAAGGCCTTGACTCTGCCTAAGCACTGCTCAGCAGTAATTAAACATCTCTGTTATCAACACTCTTTCCAGCCCCATACCAGCTACCGTGAAGAAAATTAACTCTATCCCATCCAAAACCAGCAGAAGCTGTTAAAGACCACTCGCCTCATTTCCAAGAGGGAACAATAACAAAACATGGGGTTTGGGGGGTGCTTTGTTAATATTATAAATTCTTCTTTAGTTCATTCAGTCCAAGGCTATACTTGCAGTGGGGTCTGAGACAGTCAGTCTCCATTGCAAAAGACTTCCAGTTTCAGTCTGGGAAGGCTTCTGTCTTGTCGTTTTGCCATTTTTGCAAAAAGGAGACGTATTCTCTTGAAAGTCAGAGTTTTCCCTGAGCCTATCAGATATTCAGATGATAGCCTGGCAGTCTTGTCTTCTTGCCTGTTAACCTCAATAAATAGTAATGTGGAAAGAACAGAGAAAATACAAAGTCAAGGTGCTCTCTATAGCTTCAAGTATGAGGTTGCAAGATTATTTTCTCCTGTTGATGGTACAGAATGACAACAGGAAAGTCAGACAAGCTCACCGTGTTTACTAGCTGTTCCGCTCAGCCATTGCCGTGATTGTCATGACCACAATTATTGGTTTTGCCTTTTAATATGGAAGCAGTTTGGACAATTTGTAAAGAAAGAGACGTAGGGCTAGAGGGGTTTTTTGTTTGCTTGCTTCCAAAAAAAAATAAATTGCTTTAATGATGATTAAACCAGTAATACAATGTTATAAGAAAAGCCTGGCTCTACTTGCCTGTAACCTCCCACCAAGACATTGAAGACAGCAAAAAAACTGCTCCCTTTTCCTTCCCTTTTAAGCCTGAACAAACCCTGCTTTTTTGGTCTCTCCTCATCTTCCATCTGCTCTCCATCCGCTCCAACTTTTTAATTGTCTTGGTGGCCCTTGACTGGGATTACTTGAGGATGTCAATATAACGTACTGGGGAGCTCAACACGACTGGTTTCATTCTGTGTCTTGGTGATACTTCTCCAAAGCCAACCGTTATAAATAGAAAATAACTAGCATGGTCGCTAAAAATGAACACGGTGCTTTTTTATTCCGGCTTGTCATTACTGAAGAACATGGTTGACATAAGCTCTAGAAAGTATGAAATAATCCCTAAATCCAAATACAGGATTATCTGTCCATTGTTTTTGGACATTGCCTTTCCACAGGAAATTTTGTGTATAGCATTGGCCCCATATCTGCCGTGAGGCGCTAGGACAAAACAATCAACCGTTTCAGGCCAAACTGATTTTTTAAAAATTAATAAAGGAGAACTCCAGATCCAGTGTTATGGCCAGATTTATTACTCCCTTCCCTTTGTTAAAATAGAATTGTGTAATGTTTCTGAACAGAGCATTTAAAAAAAAAAAAAAAAAAAAAGCATGCATCCTGCAAATCAAGAAACTGTGTTCCTGTGGAGACGCTGGTAATGCGGGAGCTTGGTTTGGCAAGATGTGGCAGTCAACTGTTAGAAATTCTGAGCATGTGAAACATAGGTCAAGCATGCCTCAGGAATGGAAAATGTTTCCCATGTGGGAAAATATAAAGAAAGTAATTTTTTATTCTGGGGAAGCTTTGATACCAAGATCATTGACTTAAGAATAACACAATAGTAGGGTGCAGATCCCTCTGCAGCCGCGCTTGGCCCCGTGGGGGCACGGCCACCACGAGGGTACGAGCCTGTTCTGACTGCCTTGTCTTCTCTGCAGATGTCTCTCCAGTTGTGGCAGGCCTTATCGGTGCTACTGTCCTTGTGGTTTCTATCTCAGTAACAGTTTTTGTGTGGACATGCTGTCACCAGCAGGCAGAAAAGAAGCACAAAACCCCACCATATAAATTCATTCACATGTTGAAAGGCATCAGTATCTATCCGGAGACCTTGAGTAACAAGAAGAAAATTAACCGAATCCGGAGAGACAAGAATGGCACTCCTAAGGAGACTGCAAGGGGAAACCTCTTGGTGGATGCTGCTGAATCTGGTTTAATAGGCTCCGATAAGGCTCCAGATGGGCCAAATGCAGCCCCCCACGTCGACCAGCTCCCAATAAAAGTAGATTATGGAGATGAACTAAGTCCAGATCAAAGCCTCACTCCAGGAGGAAGTAAAACTTCCTCCCCATCTTCTCCAGGGGATGACATCATGTTGGGTGAACTGACTTTCTCAGTGGACTACAACTTCCCTAAAAAAGCGCTGGTGGTTACCATTCAGGAGGCTCACGGGCTGCCAGTGATGGATGAGCACACTCAGAGCTCTGACCCTTACATCAAGATGACAATTCTCCCAGACAAAAGGCATCGAGTGAAGACTCGTGTACTTCGCAAGACGCTAGACCCAGTCTTTGATGAAACCTTCACCTTCTATGGGATCCCATACAGCCAGCTCCAGGATTTGGTGCTTCACTTCCTCGTGCTGAGCTTCGATCGCTTTTCCCGAGATGATGTTATTGGAGAGGTCATGGTGCCCCTTGCAGGGGTGGATCCAAGCACTGGAAAGGTTCAGCTGACCAGGGAGATCCTCAAAAGGAACATACAAGTAAGTCGCTTCATGCACAAGGCTCCTTGCACTGTATTTGATCCCGGTGCTTTTGATCCGGAAGCCTCCGTGGTCTAATAAGCAGCAATACTGCAAATTCTTGTCATGAAACCCATTCTTCCACAGATATCTATTATTGGTATTCTATGGCTGTGCTCTTTTAGTCAGGCAGTTCGCTGCTGTGTGGTTGTGGTGGTTTGATAAGGCACGGTCACTATTTCGGCACAGAAATGATGAATGTTGTAACTGGTGATGCCAAGAAAAAAGGGCAAGTCCCCATCTCCAAGTAAAAGAGATGATGTGATAAACAGGACATTCATCTGCAAAGACAGACCTCACAGAGAGGGAGGTGTGTCTGGTCTGACCATTTTAGACACCTACACTTGGCATTATCCACATCCAAATTGTTACTGTAAGCGGGAATGCATCAGCATAGTCAGAGGAGCCTGAGGGGTTTCCTCTTCTCCTGGAGCAGATCTCAGCTCAGATGAATCCCACCCTGGATTACTATTTTTTTCTTACTTGAGAACAAAGCGTGTCTAAGATGGTTTTGTCAAATGTGGACATCTAAAATTTAGGTGAAATGAATCTCAGTGACTCTTCTGTAAACTAGAAAGAGGAGCAATCCATGTAAGATATTAAGGCTTATGTTGGGGAAGATGTCTTCTGTCCTCAGAAAATACCCCACGCTCGGGTAGGAGGATGAGGTGGTACTTCAGGTTTTTATTTTCTTTGTTTATTTTTGCTACCCATCCTCCAGGTTCAATAGAAAAAGGCATTTGGGATCACTTATCACCTTAACATACTGGAAATTGCTGCTGGGCTCTATAAAATACTTCATGAACTCCTAGAGTGGCAGTATCTTACTTGAACAGTTTTTTCTACTATATGGGGCACTTAACTTTTTTTTTTTTAAAGTTATTTAAAGGAGACTCTGTCAATGACCCAAAACAAACCAAAAGAATTCCAGCAAAACCAGAGTTCTGGTTAGTACTCTGCTTTTCTTAGGTTCTTGGAATGCTTTACATTATGATACAAGAAGTGGCTGGTTTAGGCTCTTTCAATAGTATGCAGTGCATTGACCATGTCTCTTGGAAGTAATAGATTAAAAATAGAGAAAAAAGGTCATGCTAAATAAAAACAGATTTAATCAAGGATGCAAATTATTTAACGTTAGTAATCAAAACCAGATTTACCTCAGTGTCAGGTGTGCTTTCTTGAAAATCTGTGCAGTTCCACAATGTCAAAACAGCCGTTACTGAACAAAGTTTTCAGTGTCAGAAGGTTTGAAACTTTTGAATTTCTGAAAATTTGAAAACTTTGAAAATCTGGAATTCAGAATTGCATTTAAAACCCAGTAAATTATTGCACTGATGCCAGCAAAGGTGACATCCCATCCTAATGAACGTTCCCAATAATTTCTAACAGACGCTCTAAGAATGCAAATTACTTTGAAGTAACTGCATTAAATTACTTCAGACCAAAAGAAGCCCAAAACTCTTAACAACATACACACTACCCCCGCCCCAACACCCCCTCTGGCTGTTGTATCTGGTGTATCCAAGGAGCCAGAGTTCTGAACGTTTCCCTTCTGGGGCCAGGAACTTGCTCATATATTTACTCTCCTCGCAGAATTTTGCATGAACAGCAATAGCCTTTGTTCCTTGCATTTGGAAAACTTCTCTTAAACACACAGAAACTGCTCAAATAAAAAGAAACCACCAAAATGATAATGAACATTTTCCGTGGTTAAGTTTACACGCACAATTTTTTCCCGCTAAGCTGAGTAACGGCAGTTGAAGGAACAGCTTCACCCCTTGGGTGATCACCGGAGCGTTGAGTGGGATGTTTGCTGTAGTGCTTCACCGCTTTGAAGGGAGGAAAAATTCCTTCATTTGGGAATTCCGCCCCCCAGCCTTTGCCGGGTTAACGGTACCAGACAGCGATGGGGGCAGGAGGAGGGCAAAAAACCAAGAGTCAAAACCTTGAGCAGGCAACTGTTGGAGCTGCTGCAGTAGCCCTGCTGTCGGTGCGTGACTGGCACACACCACTTCATACCCATTGCTAATGCTGTTGGCCTTGATAGCAAATAATCTAAATTAGTGCCATCTCAATGAAAGTTAACATAAAGCCATTTGAAAACCACAACTAATTACCTTAATACTATGTTACTCTTTGAAATACAGCAAGTTCAACTGAATAGATCTCATCTTTTATCTTCACCCCGTACCTTTGCAGACTAAACGGATGGTGAAAGTGTCAGAGCACACCCAAAGAGCTGAGGGGCTCGGCCGTCGAAGCTCCACCCAAAGTCAGTGAAATTTAAGCTCCTAAAACCCACAGACACCTCTAGCAGCAGATCCCAGCTGCTGGGAGCAGCCACAGCCGCTCTGCCCTCAGCACGTGCCCACCAGCTTTGCCCTCGTGGAAACACAGAGCTCAAGGGGGGAGGCTGCAGTGGTGCTCCCTGCGCGCAGCGGGCGGAGGGCGAACAGCACAGGATGAGTTACCTCGTGCCACTCGCTCCTTCCCCCAGAGGCTCCAGCTGCCTGAGGCACTTAAAATGGCCTGCATCTCATTTTCCAACTTTCTAGGCATTTAGCACAGGGAAAGGAAGTTCTGGCGACCTCCAGCATTTGCCCCTTGTATAAGACCGTCTTGTGCTAATAAGATCCTTCTGTTTCTTTTTCACAGAAATGCATTAGCAGGGGGGAGCTGCAAGTCTCCTTGTCTTACCAGCCTGTGGCGCAGAGAATGACTGTTGTGGTGCTGAAAGCCAGACATTTGCCAAAGATGGATATCACTGGCCTCTCAGGTAGAAGCTATTTTCTCCACCTCTAAATGTGTAGAAAAAAAAAAAATAATCTCCAAGTTGACTTTCAGATCTTTTCACCTCTCTTATCTGAAGATTTTGTTTGTTTGCACACTTGTCCTCAAACTCAGATTTCTAAGGGCAGTGGATCACGACGAGTGATCCCTCACTCACCAGCAGATGGTTACACAAACAAAACCAAATCCTTCCTGCTGCGAGACCAACAGTCACATCTCTCCGGCATCACCTGGTTTATTTATGAAGACAGCATTTCCCAAATTCAGCACAGCTCCGTGTTGCTTTGCCCACACTGTGCAGGCTCTGTGCCTCCACGCTGCTGTCGCTCATCATTGCCCTTCGCAGTGTTTTTTCCACGGCACAACCACTGCTTGGTGTGTCTACCTCAAACCCTGCCCCTAGGAGGGGAGGGTCAAAGAGAGCAGCCTGAAAAAGAGGAGTGATAGACTCAGAACAGACAGGATTAAGCTTACATGACGTGATACGGGGTTTTTTTAGCTTTTTGTTGTTCCACTATTTGAAGAGAAGAGCAGCTGTTCTGGCTTTCCTATTTTCACAGTCACAGATTCTCAGTCTCCCGAGTCCCCCCTTAGCAAAGTTTCCTTCAGGATTATGGGAAAATGGTTGGAATCAACTTGAGATTCAGTAACAGCCCAACTGATAGAAAATTTAGTCCCATTCTTGCAGCTTTGTCCTGTCCCCCTCAGAAAGAGTGCAGACTAGGCTTAATTCTCTATTGTAGGCCTTAAATTTTACTCTTTCTTAAAATAAATAAATACGTGCTTTCCATGTGTGGTCTCCAACTACAGGATAAATTTTTCAGTAGCTGTTCTAACTGCTGAATCTTGCCAGGCTAACATAATTTCTTTATATGATCTTTATATTTTGCATAAGCTCATAATTTCAGTTGGATAAAAAAAAAAAAAAGGTGAAAATTAGCTGGTGTCAGCTGGGCATGTGACTTCCAGCTTCAAAACTTGTGTTATGTGGGGGGGAAAAAAAAAAAAGCACTGTGTGCCTGCTGTCTTAATTTTAATCCTAAACAAGCATCTGCACAAAGAGCAAGCTGAGTGATAAAGTAACAGTGTGAGACTGATGGAAAAATGAAGGCTTTGTTTTAAACTTTCTTCTTTTTCAGCACCTTCCACTACAAATGTTTTCCATCTGCAGATTATTAAAAGTGTTTTGATGCTTTGTTGGGCTATTTCCTGAAAGAGGGTAAAAATATTTGTTATAGATGACAGTGAATAGTGAAAGTTTTGGCCAGCCAGGCGCTGACCTCACCAAAAAACGACCTGTTTGGTATTTCTAGGATGAGTTACTGTGGTTTACGTGTGACTCGCTTCCCCCCAGTCCCCAGGTAGTGTTGAACTTCAGAAAGATGTTGGGCTGCGACCGTCAGCTGGTTGCTTTGCAATGAGAAAATACACCAACAATGGCCAAGACCCACACCCTTTACTTGAGCTGGCTCAATTCAGCAGCTAAACCCCATCCGTTACTTCCAGGAGCATTCCTGGGCTGTGTTATTAGTTCATTTCTCTTTTCCCTGGCAGATCCGTACGTTAAGGTGAATGTTTATTACGGAAGAAAGCGCATAGCAAAAAAGAAGACTCACGTGAAGAAGTGCACTTTGAATCCTGTCTTCAACGAGTCCTTCATTTACGATATCCCCGTCGATCTCCTTCCTGACATCAGTATTGAATTTCTAGTGATCGATTTTGACCGTACCACGAAAAACGAAGTGGTGGGACGGCTGATTCTGGGAGCACACAGCGTCACGGCGGGGGGCGTGGAACACTGGCGAGAGGTGTGCGAGAACCCGAGGAAGCCAGTTGCCAAATGGCACAGCCTGAGCGAGTACTAGCAGAGGGTACGGCAGCCACAGCCGACGCGTAGAACAGACTTAAACCTTGTTTTAGCTGTAGAACTAAACTTTCATAAGAAGCAGCAGCTGATTGGTTCTCTAGTGATGTGATTTTGCAGGGCACTAAAATTCTAAAGAGCATTAAATGAAAAAAAAAAAAACCACGAATATATATAACAGTGTAATCACACTATTGCATGCCTAATACAAACAAATTAGTATAACTACCAATATCAAGTTGCAGATTTTAATACAATTATCTGTCACTATGGAAGTTGTGTTTGTGCCGAACTGTCTTTGCTGGTATTCACCAAGATTGGCCTGTCTTTATTAGGCTTCTCCCAAAGTTTCTGAATTCTGCTGTTTAACCTCTAGTTTCTTGTTAGTTTGCCTGCCCATTGGTTCTTGCAGTTCTGTTCTTTGCTGGTTTGGGAGTACCAACCGCATCTCCATAGAAAGGTGGTTTAGAATTCTGCACTAGCACAAAAGGAAAATACAGGGGAAAATGGCACTTTCCTTCAGAGATGAAATAATTCTGTTGTCAGGGACTGGAACACTTGCCGTTGCGATGTACTACTTGTGCAGCTATAAGGTCACAACGTCCAAGATCTGCATCTAAAATTCAAACACCAACAAACTGATCACGTTGCTTTTGCCACAGGGAAGTTAGCACAGGCATGATCTCACAGACTACAGAATTGGGGAAACTCCGCTCTATTTCAGGTTATTCGACCCTGTCTGTGCATGAAGGGCCCAAGCTAAAACCAAAAACTGACATGTCGTTGATTGGTAAGGAAACTCTTGATGATCTTTTCAAACATTAAATGTGAAATTCTACATGATTGATAAGCTCTGTTATAATGGCATAACATACCTGAGACAGGAAAGTATCTTTGGGGAGGAGGTTTTAAGTGAAAAAATGACAAAGCTTCCCTTCATTCATACTTGAGTCAATTTGCATCATATATGATCTTGTAGTTACTGAAGAGCCAGCTCTCAAAAAAGGAGTAAACATGGGACAAAGCCTGTCACTGCAAAATGTGTCAGACTCTTCGTGAAATTGGAGTTTCAAGGCAGCTTGAGTTAGTTCTTAAATTGGGAATGACTTCTGAGACTTAGGACTTGCTCACCATCACCTCTGAAGGGTAAAAACGTTACGTGACCTGGAGCACTTCAGGCTATTAACCCTGAATAGTCAGTAGTTTTGAACAGAAGTTCATAAAGTTCCACAAATAGAAGTTTGGAAGTAGCTGCATTCAATCTCATGGTAAACACTCGCCTCTGAACTGGTTTTGTACAAGACAGCAGCATCCTGGCAAGTAACTCAATTTGGCTGCTTATTACATTCGAGCCAGGAAAGATGTAAGGATGGTAATTGGCAGCAAATAATTAATTGTAAACATTGTTGGTAAACTGAGCGGAAATAGTTGTAACAGGCTGTAGAAATTAAAATTATTTCTGAACTCTCCAATGGAAATACAAAGCAGAAGTGAGCTTGCAAAGAGGCATGTAAAGACCACAAATTCTCAGTAAACATTTAGTTGCTTCCAGGCAGCCAGTCTGTTCTGTGCCCTGTGGAATGTAAATCATGTATTTTAAAAATTTAAGATCATTTGACTGCTTACAGGACTTGACTACTGAATTTTAGAGCCCTGTTGGAAAAACGATCCCTTCCACCTTCATGCTCGTGAAGAATAACTGAGCAAGTCTTGCTCGGTGTCCTCTCCAGCCACCACGTAAAGCTGCTGGGAGGGCTCCTCGTGCAAACAGTCAGCACTTTGTTAGTTGGCAATACTTGGGCATCTCTTCCTAAGAAATGATTCTTGGAAAGCTGAGTTTCCTCACTCGTAGCTACTCATTGAACCTCCCTTCCAGGCAGTGTCTTTTTAGCAACAGAGGTTGCACTGAAGCTGAAGCTCTCTAGTTCTCAGCCTCGCACGGCAGACAGAAGCGTGGACTTCGTTCATGCTTTATCAATCCTGACGATGAGGATTTCTGCCTGAGGTTACAGTAGATTTTATCTTTGTCTTAAATGCTTTCTAGCTCATGCTCTATTAGTGGCCCACAGCCACAAACCAGAGAACGAGTTCTCCCTTGGAAATTGGTGTGTAGATCTATTTCAATCCTAGTTTTTGCACTAAGCAATTGTGTTGCTGAAGTTTAGCAACTGTCACGACTTTTCCTCGGAACATGCTTTCCACCACCGCTCAGACATCCGAATAGGACGTACTAACAACATCATCAACAAAGTTTCCTTCTCTCCCTTCGGTGTGAAAAGCATGCTTCAGCCTAGATGATCTCCTTCCGATTCCTTTAGTTGCAAAGGAAAGATGAACTTCTTGTCAAGGAAACATGCTCAGGGTAAATAGACGTAGGCTATCGGGCAGATAGGAGTAGCTCCAACACTCTTCTGGAATAATAGGAAACTGAAGATGTGCAGATATATATTTTTTAAAACGTAAAATAGACAGTAAGTGACAGCGGACTCACTGTAAAATCTCCCAGGTGTGGTTATTCTTTACCTTGTGTCTTCTATTGTAAAATTAACTTGGACAGTTACAACTTTGTGTGAAAAAAAGAAAAAAAAAAAAAGGCAAAAAACCTAACTCAACATGTGTGAAACTGCATAATGCTGTAAGCTAATCTACATTATGTAATGCTATCTTGTATGTTGAATTTGTTAACGCACATTGAGCGTGCAAATAAAAATTAAATCACTTTAGCTGCTGACTGTGCCATGTTTGACCGCAGGCCACACATACAGGACTATACAAAATACTTCAGGAATTTGTTTCTAAAAACATGCATTTCTGCCATGACAATTCACAGGAAAAGCATACACAAAACAAACCTCAAAGAAATAAAGTAACAGGGTGCAGTGTAACACTAGTACTTAAGCGTTAGCGCACACAAAAACTCTCAGTTATCTACACAGCATTATAATTTGGCATAAGTGGATATTCATTAGTTAAATTTAATCTAGGTGAAAAAACAAGACATTAGATGGGCAGAAAAAGAAGCAATTTGACTCTAATATTTGTAATTTAAAAGCATTCCTGGGTTCCTAGTCAAAACCGAGCTCCCCAGGAGCACTTCTGTCCTCTCGCTCTGTGAGATGCGACAGCCTCTGCTGAAGGACAGTGATCTGCCTTCTCTGACTTGTTTTTCTGCAGCTCCCGTCAGCACCACACAGACAACATTGCCAGGCACAAAGCCACGTCTTTAGAAAATGCCAAATCGTACCGAGCAGGAGCTGTGTTTCCCCAGCAACACAGACCACAGCCAGCACTTCAATGCCGTACTTCGCTCCTTTTGAGAGCTTCCCACGTAGCAAAGGACCAACCTCCGGAGGCGTTTTAGGTGTCTCAGTCCTTAAAATGAGCTGCAGGGCTCGTCTTCAAGGAAGCAGTTTCAGCTCAAGCTTTACAAAAAGATCGTGTAATGCCCCAGAGAAAGGAACGTGGCCAGTGCTGCAGCTCTTCACACAGTTCTACACCAGAGGCGAGGGTGTCACACTCCGAGCGAAGCGCACTCCGGAGCGCCTCGCACGCCTTCTCCAACACAAATACCCCACAGCTGACACTAAAACCCAACTCTCTCCAACTTTACTCCAGGATAAAGATGAAATTTGCAATTAGCTTGACCCGACTCCTGCTCTGGTGCTTCAATTCCAGTCAGACAAGGTGCCGAACACACCGAGCCACCAGAAGCCGCTGCGGTTACGCAGGCAGCGACCCCCAGGACCTGTGCACACCCCCCTGCTCAACGCCCAGCGACTCAAGACGTGGCAGTTTATTTCACGCCGGTGCTCGCCGTTAATCACGCTGTTCTCTGCACTGTGACTGATCACAGCGTTTAACCACTCGGTTATTTATCATGGTAACCACCGCGGTTACTAGAGCACTTGGCTAAAACTGCTCAGCCACAGCGCACAGTTGCTGATTATTTTCTACTTATTGTGCAAGATGTGAAAGAAAATCTCCCTTCATCCTTCTCTGCTTGGCTTCTGCATCTACTACTGCATGCCTTTAACAAACATGCCGTTTCAGGTTCTTACACCATTCAGCTGAAACAGAAACAAAAGAATTTGCATAAGAAAAAAAAGAAAACAGAATGGGTTTGACAAACCATGAAAAAAGAAATGGTTTTGTGGAGAGCATGGAAGCTCAGCTCTGACTCTCTTCCCACCTTCCTTGGGTGCTGGTGCCATTTAAACCAGCAGGATTTTGCACTGCTTTCAGCACAACTGGGTCTCTCCTCCTCTGACAGCTTCTGCCTCACCTAATTCCCGGTAGGAGCGAGTCGTGTTGCCACGGCAATGAGAGTCACTTTTGATGGCAGACGCTGGGTCAACGCTCTTTCGGTATTTCCTTTGAGCAGGCCGGGTCAGGAATAGCTCCAGCTCCTTTCTGTGCCTCGAGCGCGGGGGATTGTGCTAAGAGGGAAGAAGCTGCTGTCAGACGGGTCCCTCTGAGGGGCTTCGGAGCACCCTTATTTCACCCTCATTAACATGCAAGAACTGGATCTCCAGCATTCAACCAGCCATTCCCACACATCAGACAGACCACCGGGCCCCCAGCCTCAACGCTGGTCTCGTCGAAACTTCAGAAGTCATCTCTGCTGTCTAAAGCCAAGGCAGACCCTCGCGGAGCCCACGGCACCGGCACAGCCCGGGCCTGTGACACAGCACCTGCCCGCACGTCTGCAACGCGGTGTCCGAACTCCCGGTGTCACTTCTGTGCCACAGAAAGTACAGAATTGTTGGGGAGATAGAATAGAATAGAAAGTACAGAATTGTTGGGGAGATACTCTCTCTGTCGGGCCAAACAGAAAACGGGACAGGAAAGGAAAAACACACCAAGAAATCAGTAAAACAGAAGGAAGTGGCAGAAAAGGCGATGCTAAGAAAAAAACAAAACCACCAAAAACCCCAAACCAACCCCAAACAACCCTCCCCTTTACCTCCACTACACTGCACAACAGTTCTACCCTTCCTCCCAACACAGAAGGGCCCATACAAACAATTTCTAGATGCTACATCAACGCCAAACCAGTTGTATCACATACATCAATATATTAATTAATCTGGTCCTGGAATTAGTCATCTCAAAGGACTCAATAGCCACTTAGGGACATCCCACTACCACTGAAGAAAAGCAGCTGTTGGGGGAAAAAAAAAAAGTATTAGCAGTGTACCCAAAGTAAATGAGGGCACGGGGAGCAGGCTCCCGAGGGGCAGCTGTAGGGAGGCACAGGAATGCTGAGCACCTTTGGTCTGAGAAGGGTGAGGTGTGTTCTCAGTCACAACATACTCAGGACACATTCATTTCAGCTGGGAAGGGGAAGGGCTGGACCCATCTGCACCCAGAAAATAACAAAAAACACAGGCAAAATTATTTGGGGAACATTCAAGTTTACATAATCTTGACTTTTAAAAAATTTAAGTAAGAAATGCAACTTATCACAGGCAACTCACCACCTTGATTTTTGCTTCTGAACAGAACGTTAATATACAGACATAAAAATTCAAACTTCAGGTTACAGCCAGGAAGCCAAAATGTAAAAGCTTGTCTGACTCCTTCCTGCTAACGAACGTAACAAGACGAACAGGAGCTCAGCAAAGAAAAATCTAGCAAATACCAAGTGTCTCACAGCATTACACTGTTAAAAGAATGAATTACAACACTGAGATTTATGTACTAAAATATTCTTATAATTAAAAGAAATATGTCTGTCAATACCTTAGGATATAAGTTTATGTCTCTGAAAGGAACCCCACAAGTGTAGACAGGAGAAAAATCAACATGTTACCACACACTACAGCTCAAAGCCTGAGCTGATGCTCTCAAGTCAATTTTTTTCTTACAGTAATATAGCAGTAACAGGCCTGGTGAAAAAAAATGAAGTTTGGGAATGGTGGGGAAAAAGGTGTAAAAGGGTTGAACAGGAAAGATGCCCCTGCACAGCCCAGACAGAAAAATCCAACAGTAGTCCTGTACAGAGTATCATCTAATCATATTGGATACTGTCTGACTGAATCAGTGTCTTGGCCATCACTAATCTATAGAATTTTTTAAAAAAATTGCTATTACCAACATTCTCTGCAGAGAACATCTGCATTTCCAAATTCCTACCATGACTCTAGAGGAGAACTGGTCCACCTCTTCTTCAAAGTGCTGCACTGTGTTATTTGTAATACAGCAAACAAAAAGAAAAAAAAATGCAAACAAGATAAAAAAAGATTAAAGCAAATTCATCCAAGTGTTCTTTGAGATCTCACGGCAATACTGGTTTTACTGGTTCATGCATATTAACAAGACCATGTTTATGCATACACTTATCTTTAGGCCACGTAATAAGCTTTATTTTTTTCCTTTTCATCCTTTCTTAGTCATCCTAAGGGAATGTTTCTCAATACTGAGTTTTGGTAGTTTTCAGAGGAGTTTTTTCTGTATTTCTAGGGTTTATTTCTTCACTGAACATTCAAACCACACGCAGGATTTAAAGCTGATTTTTAGTAAAGAAAGCGTTTGTCAGAATGAACCTCTCCCTGCCAGCCAGTGGTAACCAGCTCCTCCACTGCAGCCATCTAGTGGCTTCGCCCTTAGAGCGTGAATTCACGTCAGAAGCTTTTTGTGCATCTTCTGTCAATGTAACGCACAGACTCACTGGAAGAAATGACCTCAGCCCACACCAAGGGAAACGTTCCAGCTTTGCTCATCTGCTGTGGCAAAGCGCAAACTAGAAGATAGCTGCTTGCCCTGGAGAACAAAGGACAGCTCAGAAGCATTCATCTGAAGTCTTTTAAGTTTACTTGCAAGCAGATTTATAAAAAAATAGTAAAACAGCGTAAAAAAAATTTGTAAAAAAGTGTAAAATAGACAGCACCTCAGCAAGCTGTCCATAACCCAGATCTCAACGATCTGGTTTCTATGCAGTATTTTGTTTCACTCCTCCACTCTTCTGACACAAGTGTTGCTGCTTTAATTCAGCAGGAATTTTGGCAGGGTTGTGGGTTGGTTTTTTTTTTCCCCCTGTTCTCAGTTACGTGTAATTAACCTCCACATATCTTAAATTTTACCACTTTTGCACTTTTGTAAACAACTTATCTCAGCAAAAGACTGACCTTTCTTAACAGCAAGGAGGCATTGCAGCTCTGCATTCCTGTAATAAAATCACACAAAGTAAACCTGCACCAGCACCACAGAATATATGAAATGTTTTCTTAGTACACTCAATGCAGACAGTAAACAGCAAAGCTTGCTCAACTACACAGACACGCGGACTATGACAGTGTTAGACCCTTCTTAGCTGAGGTTTCTTCATTCCTGACGATGCACATGCTGTTTGTGGGCAGATCTTGGTAATTACAACCCTAAATGCCTTTGAGCCTGGCCTCGGGGAGATGAAATACTGAAAAGCTCTTTTCCCACACATTTCACACCTGTGTGATCTCTCAGAGACCCAGACAACCAGTACGCAGTGGTACCCACTTCTCTGACCCATAAGGTAGTTTTTACACAGCCTCCATTACGGTGAGCTTTTATATAAAAAACCCACTCCTGTTAACTATTTAGATGACGGATAAATGGCACTTAATCACGCTGGAGAAAGAATTGGAAGAATGCAGTGGTAGGAATTTTTTCATTCCACAGATTTGTTCATGCCCCTTAAGAAAGGGGTCACCACTGAAACAGCTTCTAAATTTCTAGGGAGAAGCCTAAAAACTAAGCTCTTAGTCACCTGCTTCTAGCAAGGTCATTAGAGGTTTTCCCCTAAGGCATCTCTGGATCTTACAACAGCACCTACACAAGTATGAATTTTTAGTATGAACGTCTGCAAAGTTAATTTGTTTCGGTCTACATTTGAAAGCCATGTAGCCAAAAAAGATGCAAGAATAGCCTTTTCTTTTGGTCTAAATCATGCTTCCTGTATTTATGGAGAACACAACAGAGATGTAGCAAAATTACTGAAGAACTGCTACCTGTCACTGATACACTTTAACACACTGACTTTGGATAAACCGGCCCAACCCACAGTAACAGGAGCAGCAGCACCATCAGTGACAGCACAGCATTAGAAAAAGGTAGTTGGGTTCCAGACCTTTGCTCTGTGTGTGTCAAAGGATTAAGTAGATAGGGGTGAAACAGCTGGTGAACTGTTATTTGGGTATTTTGTATCTCACCTGTGACTCCTCAGCAGAGCTGTCCTGGAACAGGAAGGAATGTCATCAACTCCGAAAAAGGATAAAAACCAAAAGGAGCACGAGCAAGGCGACACTGTTCACAGCAGACAGGTCACTGGGAAGCCCTAAGGGAACACACGTCAAGAGTCAGCACCTGACTGCCATTACAGATTTGTTTTAGGCTTTGCACCACTTAAATGTAACCTACCAACTCCTTTTTTTTTTTTTGAGCAAGATAAGCATTTTCCAAACTAATTTACAAACACACCACGAGCACTCTCGGGCTGAACGGCCTTCTGCCCATCATGCTAGACACCACAGATCAAAACATCAACTGCCAAGTGCTTGTATTAAAAATTATATATTGTGTCAAATAAAACAATAATTCTGTGTACAAATTTATACATGACAAAAATAAAACTCTTTGAATAACACTGTGTAAAAAAAGTGCTTGCTGCTGTTCTGATGTCATTCTATAAGCAACAGGCTCACAAAAGGCATTAGTAAACACTTAAATTGCATTGAAGGAATCACATAAGGCACAGACATCAGTTATTTAAAGGTGAAAATAGTCCCAGACAGCTTTCAGTGCTGCTGACAGGTTACCTTTACGTATTATCTGAAAACTTTGACTGTAGGAAGTTGACTAATATTTTATGTTAACTTACTGTATCAAGGAAAAGCACAGGGAAAACTTGTAACCACCATCAGGCCCCTGTTCAGCATTTCCAGAAGACTGGTCTGAAATAATTTTTACAATGACAGAATCAGCGACTGCTTTTAGAGCAACTTCTCAGCTGCTGCCCCCTCCTTCCCCTCACGTTTTCTGCTAGATGGCTTTCCTAGGATTTTTATCCAAGTTACAGACAGCATTTAACCCAACAACGATTGATTAGGAGGGCTTCCAGTCCTAAACCAGTAACTACTGAAAAGATGCACACAACTGCTCACAAAGTTAACATAAAAGAGGTCTTAAATTCTAAACAATCCGCATTATTCTCAGCCTTTGTCAAACAACATACGTGTGATTATTACCAGTGTTGAGTAACACTGGAGCACTGGAAGGAAGTGAGAAACAGAAACCAATTTAAATGTTTAGCTCAGCCACAAAATAAAAAGATGTAACCCTCTCCAAATTTCTCCTTAGAAGTTTTTTTAAATCTTACACAAAGAAAATACTCTTAAAACCAACAGGCACAGAATTTCCAGTCGTATCTTAAGCAATAAGGAGTTTAGCAAGAAAAAAAGCTTAAGTTTATATATTTGCTACCCTCACTTCTTGTACTAATCCTTTTACACATGAATTTTCAGGTTTGACTGCACTACTGACTGCACCATCACATGCAGCACACTAAGACTGACATTACAAATCTGATTTTTGATCAGTAAGATTAACATAGTTACTGACACAACTGAAAAATATTAGAAGCTATACTACACTTCGTCTACTAAGCTTTTTCATTCTTAAACTGAAAGATTCTAGGCACTTAGTTCTCTGAGAAACTTGTTTTGATCATGTCTGAGTTACCTATGATTTGTTCTATTATTAAACAAAATCAAGAGGAACACCAGACATCTGTCTCTCTGATGGATTTAAATTCTACAACCGACATATATGTAAATCAGCTTGAAAGCAGAGAATATCTCTATGTATGGAGCACTTTCTCACCCAAATCACTCTTTACTGAGCATAAAACCTGCACCCGCGCTGCCTGGGCCGCCTGCACAGGTTAGGTCAGGGACAGGACCTGTCACAATGTCACTGTGCCCAGCTAACTGCTTCCTTCCACGGCACCACAATCCTACTTTTTAAGACTGCATTGGAAGAATCTGACCAGTATTAGGGAGATAAATTCTGGGCCCAGATACCTCAGTATCAGTCATTTTCTTTACAAAATACTTCTCATAGAATAATTTGAAATGACCATGTTAGAGACTTCTACTTAACAAAGATACTGGCTCCTTTAAGGCAAGAACATAAAACTGAATGTAAATAAATAAGCCAGCGCACCATTACAGCTGTGATTTTTAACAAGTCAGAAGATTCAAAGCTGTGGTTTCTACAGCACCTACAGTATCATTACATTACACACGCTATGGCAACACAGTAAATGCTATATACAGTAGGAAAATGCTACATATTCATGCACCGTTGCCAAGTTACAGCTGCCATAGGAACCATAATTTGCTTTTTCTGACTTGTTTTGAATCCCACCTACAACACTGCTGATTAACTGGTAATTTAGAAAAACTTGTACAAGTATTCCACACTACTTCTGCTGGAAAAAAATCTATTCAATGAGAACCCAAGAGCTCTAGCAGAGCTCTGTTCGATGACATCTACACGCAGCCATGGCTGCGAGTCAGGACACACACTCTGTAAACGCCTCTTCAGCACGACCTCAACAAGCTGCCTCTCGTGATGTGGGTCACTGCTCCAGAGAGCAGCAAAATTTTCTTGTGCAAACAACTAGGAAAAAAATTAATTAAGTTAGGTTGGGTAGAACTTCAGCAATATTTTACACAATTCAGCTTCCAGTACACAGTGACTGAAGACAAACATTCAAAAGTGCAGGGACATAAACCTATCAGCATTTGTAACCAATGACACACAAGCAACATTTGCTGGATCCAGTAAAAAAATGACAACAAACAAAAGTACAACTGTTACTGTGTCTTAAGTTAAATATCCAAAATTAAGGGAATATCATTCTAAACAAAAACAACTGCTAAAAGTTATGCATTCCCTCATGAAGTCCCACCAGGTTTAAAACATGCTGTCAAAATGTTGTCACTAAACTGCTTTGGTTACAAATGGCTGTTCACAGGTTTTATTTTATTTTGCAGAGGAATTCTCTCTGTTCAAGTGACTGAATCCTTCTTCCTTCTAAACGGTGACTTCAGTCTTTTCCACACGCTGTTTTTCGGTTTTGATTTTTTTTCCATTGCCATTACTGCTTCTTTTTCTTTCCTGCGGATTTCTCGCACGAGAGCATGAAACACATCGTCAATATAATAACGGTATGCAGCTGAAGTTTCAAAAAAAGGGCAGTTGAATTCTCGTGCTAAAGCAGAGCCTTCTTCTTTGGAGACCTGGAAAAAAAAAAAAGTTCACACTTGTCAAGAAAGCCCATCAGTAAGTGTATTTATTTACCATTTCTTGTTCTGCTCTGTAACTGTGCAAGCACCCTCTCACTTCCAGAACAGCTCATTTCCACTGACCTCTAAATCTTTCACCACAAACCTTTTTTTCTTTCTCTTTCACATACCACTGTTCTCCAGCAACGCAATCATCTGCAAGAGACTCTCTGGACATTCATGGAACAACAAAGTCCTCTGAAAGAATATTCTTCTCTTGGAGCTTAATCTAGAAGTTGCTTATCATGAGCAGTCGGCAGCCCCAACACAAGCACTTGTCAGTTTGTAAGCTAAAGGTATCTCCTTCTCCTGGTCAAAATCTATGATGTTTGTCACACTATTTCCCAGAACCAAGCAAAACCTTTCCAAACAAAGTACCCAACCAAAAAGGTTTTATTGCTGAGGCCATAGAAACGCAACACCCACTCTTCATCCTATACATCTCTTGGCATGGGTGTTTTACCAGAGCTACCACAATTTTCCTGCTACAACACTCTAAAAATTCATTTAATTCCAGGTATACAAACAGCACCTCTGGAACTTGTTTTCCAAAGTACATCTCCTTCAAATGAAGCTCAGCTTCAAACTCTTTTCCCAGATGTTAGTTACTGTTTTCTTAAGTTGAAAGTAATTTTCCCTTTTTCCCCACTTTTATCCAAGTTCTCCATTATTACCTGTCCATTCTTAGCACACTTGCATCTGCAAGTGTTTTACAGAATGCTAAATAACTATTGACAGTATCTCCTTTCAGGAATTAAAAAAAAGAGAAGCCCAAGAGCAGCTGACACCCAAAGCATCAGCCTGAAGACTTTACTTTTCTGCTTGCTATATGCATTTAGTTATTCAACACATTCCTGATTAAACAAGTGCTTCTCTACTGTTCAACTTACTATATATAGTACACATGCAAAAAAATTAAGAAAGGGAGTATAACCTCTTGTATTACTGCATTTTACAACAGAAATAGCTTGTAATTGCGGGCCTCTTCTGTGCCATTTACCTGCCGTAGTTGTGTCAGATCAGATTTATTTCCCACCAGGACCACAGGAGTGTCGTCGGTGCGTCGAACACGATAGATGAGCTGTTTGAACTCACGTACTTCATGGAAACTGCGCCGGTCTGTGATTGAATAACAGATGATAAATCCCTCGCCAGCCCTCATGTACTGGTCTCTCATGGCCGTAAACTCTGCCTAGAAACAAGACAATTACATTTCAATTGCACAAATACAATGACTTTCTAGTTTGTTCCGAATGGGAAACACAATATCAGCTCCATAGGAACTCTGTAAACAAGCTGGCCAACTATTTCTCGTCCTGTTACATACAGGACAAGATAGTACATATGTTTAGGATTAACCCCAAGTTTCCCTCGCTATAGAAATCATACCAACATGTCATTTATCAGACAGTACGTATTGCTTGTTGATCACAAACAGCAAGGTGCAACAGAGGAAGCGGCGCACGAAGCTCGAGTACAGTCTGAGGCTGCTTAAACATAGATAGTATGGTACAGATGCTGTAAGCTTGTAAGTACAAGAGATCAAAAAACAACTTGGAGGAAAAGACAGGCATACTTTTAGAGCCATGATCCTCAACCTGTGCTCTGCGGACCCCTGGGGGGCTGCGATGTCGTCACAGGGGTCCGTGAAGGCTTAAAGCAGGGCTGGGGAACATCCAGCCTGGAAACATTTGGCCTGGCCCGCGGCAAGCACTGCGCCTCATTTCCCCACAGCCCCCTCCCCTCAGTGCTCCTCTCAAACTCCCCCCCCACGCTTGCCCTGATGCGCTAGAATATTCGGTGCTAGTTTGGTTGGTGGGACCCACTTTAACTAGGCGGTTTTTCTCTTAAAGACATTTTCTTAACCCAATGGCCCTCTTTAGGGCCACACCGGGGCTGAAGTCTGTTCCTCCAAGTGGTGGCTCTGAACCCATAAACAAAAACACATGGTGACTGAACACAGACAAACAAAGGGGGGGGGTGAGAAGAATTGTAAAAATTTTTCATTAAATTTTAAGGCAAAAATCAAATTTTAAGGCAAAAATTGGCATCAAATTCAGAATTGGCACATTAAAATACCATAAAATGGGCCATCTGAGCAAGAAGAGTGTTGATGCCATTTTAAATTCATATGGAATCATTGCAATAAAGATATCGTAACAGGAGTTAGTGCATTAACAGATCAACTTATTTCCCCTTCTCCCCAAATTTGAAGACCCTTCATGAGAAAATCGAAATAAATATTTGATGCAGTCTAGTGCTTTAAATCTTGAATTAAATGTTGGTGGTCCATGGCCACAAAAGGTATTTAAAGGGGGTCCATGGCAAAGGAAAGGTTGAGAACCCCCGTTTTAGAGAATTTCTGCCTCTACACCTGACCATTAGAGACCTCTTAAGATCCTCCCAATTCACGTGTTATTACTCACATACCTGTCCTGCTGTGTCCAAGATATCCAGATTGGCAGGTTCGTCATCAATGCGTATTCGTATTTTATAAGCATCCTCTGCGAATTCATGGCGCATTGGAAAGGACAAAATTGGAATACAATTGCAATACTCATTAGTCATCAATTCACAAAGAGAATGTTACACTAGGAGAACCTAATCTGGTAGACTACATTAGACTAATCTTCATTTAACAACAAATTAAGTTTTTAATTGTTCTGGTGTGATTTAGTATCCTCCCAACTGTTTGCTAAAATCAGGCTGTTGTACAGGGCTATTCCTGACAGACACGTGGCCACATCCTAGAAGTTCATTTTGGACACCTTGGTGGAAAGCACAGAGTAAGAGCATTACATTTTTCTCAAAGCCTGAAAATACTCATGATTCAAGAGAAGAATTGGCCACTCCCAACTGCCATTGTCTTAACAGAAAGACAATAAATATTCTGCCCCTCTAAGTCACCACTCCCACCTACAGCAGTCCACTTTCAACAAGAAGCTGTTTTTCCCACTTTTCCACTGACGGTGTAACTGTTGGTTAAGGTTTGTCTTAGACATGCTGCAAAAAATAGGCAGCAAGTCATTAGGCACTTTCATCCCTCCCAATTTCTAAAACACAGAGCGCAATTTGGCCTGACAAATCAATAGCAGAGAGCTGAGCTGAAGCATGGAGAGTAGATTTTTTGAATAGACAACTAATAATTACTTATCAGCAGTTCTTCATCCTTGTCTGCCAACATACAAACAAATATAGATAGTGCATGGGTTGAATGTACATGCTAGGAAAATCATCAAAGATCTAAAACACAGGATACACATCGCAGCCCTCACTGCAATCTCAGAACTCTTAATACCTCTGAATAAATAATTTTATAATTATTATTATACCTCTGAATAAATAAATCAAGTTACAGCCACATTTATAGCTTTTTTAAAATTGAGTACTTCAAAGCAGTGGCTTCCACAACAGCTTAACCTGCTAAGAACAGCAAAGAGAAAAGAAATTATTTTTCTTACCAATTGTGGGATCATGATCCTCTGGAAACCGGTGACTGATGAACTGCATGGTCATGGCTGGAAACAAAAAACAGAGACACAATTGCACAAGTAAACATCTGCCACTTCAGCGTTCGGTTCACAACAGGCTTGAGCACATTGTTTCACTAACAGCAAAACATAAAACCATACCCGGTGCAAGACTTGAAAGAAACATGGTAGAAGAAATAGCTGAAATAACTCGGAAACGACACCCTCGTCCTCAACAAAGCACTCCCGAGTTTCAGAAACAAAGCTGGACGCAGCCAAAACGCGGAAGACGATGACACACGGCGCTCCCGAGACATCCCGGGGCGGGGGGGCCGGGAGAGCGCCCAGAACCGGGCTGCTTCGGGCCAGAGACGTGCCGCCAGCAGCCGCCGAACCCCCCGGCGCTCCCGCCACCGGCGCTGCCTGCGGAGCCCCCCGCGCCGCCGAGGGGAAAGCGGCGGCCCCGCCCGCGGCAGCAGAGGGTCTTCAGGGCCGCCCCGCCCCGGCCGCCCCCCGCGGTTCCCCCTCCGGCGGCGGAGCCGTACGCACCGCTCTTGCCGACGCCGCCGGCGCCCAGCATCACCAGCTTGTACTCGCGGGACTGCCCCGCCGCGCCGCCGCCGCCCGGCCGGGCTCCGCAATCCATCTCCTCCGCGCCGAAGAAGCCGCCGCTGAAGAGGAGAACAGAGCGTGAGCCCCGGCAGCCCCTCACCCGGCCCGGCCCCGCCGCCGCTCCCGCTCCTCCTCACCGTCAGGCTCCTCCGCGCCGCATCCGACCGGCCCCGCGCCGAGCCCAGACAGCGACACCAAAATGGCGGCGACGCCTCCTCCGGCGCCAGCGAGCGCCCGGCCCGCGCCGCCGGGGGGGGGGGGGGGGGGGGGTGTCGGACGGCGGCCCGGCGGGGCCAGCGCAAGCGCGGAACCGGCCCCGCCCACCGCGCCCCTCCGAGGGGTCCCGGGTTCGATCCCCCCGGACGCCAACTGCGGGCGCGCACAGGGACCGCCCCAAAAAATCACCTACCGCAGCTCCCGGCTGCACCGAGTCAAACCTCACCCAAAAAAGCAGCAAGCAGCAGAATATTTATACATTTATTTATAATGAAAGTATGGTTCTAATTATTTACAACACATAGGAAAGACAATGTTTGTACAAGTGAGCCAGCAAGGTCTCTCAGTGTGCAGCAACGACACACAAACCCATTTTAAAAACTATTTCTCCCATTTCAAAAGCTGACCAGCGCCTCGTCGCAGTCCCACGCATCACTCCTCCACACGAGAGTTCTTTCTGCAATAGCCCGCCCCGCCAAGAAAGCCTGTGTTGCAGTGCACGTCCGTAACAATCCAACAATTTAGTCCCAGGTTCCACTTCCGCGCTTCAAGGCAAGAGCAACGCCTGCGCTCGGGTCGCCAGCGCCGCAGGGACCCGGCTGTTGCCTGCCTTTTCTTTGTTAAACCACCATGAAACAGAAGGGGTAGAAGTGAGTGAATGAGTTAAGAGATGGGGGAGAAGCTCACGAGAAGGAGTTCCATCTGAACTGCTGAATGGGAACAAATCCAGGGGTGATCAGAGAAGATTTAAGTGCCGGTGCTACAGCGCTGTGGGCACCTGGGGATTAGCAGCAGGATGAACCCATCCAAAAAACTGAGCATCCCCCCGCCCCGACATCTGGCTAGAACAAGAAGTTGTAGGGTTAGTAAAACCACATTTTAAAGAAAAACAGTGCGGAGTTACAGGAGATGCTTAAAGTAAAAACAAGAGTTTTAGGAAATGTGATCCTCAAGTTTTTCAGAACTACTGTATATTCCTTCCCTTTGTTGGAAGTCCAAACATTGAAGCCGGGGTCACCATTAGCTCAACAGGACTGCAAACACAGGCTGACAGCAGGAACACTCAATAAAATACGAACACCAGGCGTAGAATGAAGTCAGCATGACTGACTTTCCATTTTTAAATTACCCTGGAAAAATGGGAAACGCAAACCAACAGGCTTCCCTAGTTTCTCTTTACAGTACTTCCCCCATTGTATAAAGGACTAGCCCTGTCAGAATACTTTTTTTTTTTTTCCACAAAGTCACTGCAGAAATAAGGATTTTAAAAATAATGGAGCCCTTTCAAGGGGGAATACTGAACCTTTAGCTTCTGCAAATGTAAAAACAATGTGTATTTGCAAAGTTCATTCTGTAATATACATGCATTATTGCTAGAGGGGAAAAAAGATGAATGAAAACTCTTTTGCAGCTTTTATGGTGCCATCCAAAATGGCATCTGTTGTTTAGCTCGCTGTTGTGAGGAAGGGTACTGGTATCCCAAACTCCATCCCTGTGAAAAAGTACTTGCGTTTTTATGGCCACCATGTTCCTCCTCTTCATCTGATGAATCTCCAGCATATGCCACTAATCCAAAGCCCTTTTCTGCAGTTTTCATCTTCTTAGCTTGATGATCTAGGAGGGGAAAACAAAACAATCCCCCCAGCCCCCAAGAAGGAAAAATAAAAATAAAGAGATAAAATGCCCCAAAACGAGTTAATAAAAGAAGACGTTAATTGTAAATTGTTAGTTGGACACCATTTTGAGGTCACAAGGCCAATGGTCATCCAAGGTCGAAGGCCACACGAAACAGCACCAGCAACAGCACATGTGATCCATCAGAACCATGTAAGAGAACAGAGAAAGAAGAAAGAAACACACAAAAAAGGTAAAGTTAGCAAACGGGTCTAAGTGATGGCAATTTCACCGTTAAAGAGATAAATACGTAAAGAAAAGTAGAAATTTTGTTTGAAAGAAAGCTAACAGAAGAGCAATCACTGGGACCAATACTGCAGAAAAACTAAGGTTAAACAGGCTACCATGATGTACCTGCAGACCTGAAAGGCACTAAACTACCAGGAGAGTTAAAATGATCATGTTTTACCAAGTTGCCAATACTTGATGTATTGCCCTAAGAAAGGATGAAATTTGACAGCACTTATTGTTCGCAGACATAACTCATGTCTGTAAATACACACCTGAACCACAACTTCCACCGATACTCCTTAGTGCCTCTAGAGACATCTGTTCACAATGTAAAGCCACATCATATCTGTGTTACAAAACAACCCTATAAGATTCTGTGCCCCAGCTGACTGAAGGGTCTAAAATACCTGACTTTAATCCTGCACTTAATTACACTCTCCTCATTCATGCAGATATTTAGCTTTAAGAGAAGCATCATGTGTGTATAATCACAGCAAACATCTTTTAGAGCAGCACAATACGACCTTTTCACTTCAACAGGGCAGTATAAAGAACAGGCAAAAAAAATAATCACCGATTTAAACAAATGTTAAGAGATCAGCGCAAACTCATTTGGGAAAGGAAACTTGACGTACAAGTATGTTTTATTCATTTCACTCACCATGGTTGCCTGGTAAAGACCCCGCACCATTTCTTTCTTCAGATTCCGATTTCATCCCAGTGACAGGAAAAGCTGGCGGAGGCATCAACTGCCTATTTAAACCAATGCAAGCCCTTATTTTTTCTTTTTTAAAACCAGCACAGAGTCAAAGGCAATAGTAAACAAATTTTTAACTCAGTCCTTGACCTGAGGAGTTTAACTTTTAATTGCCTGACTAATCTTAGTGGCCTTCTACAATGGAGTGACTGCATCAGCGGACAAGGGAAGAGCAACGGATGTCACCTACCTGGGCTTCTGAAGGCATTCAGTACTGCCCCCCCAACATTCTTACCTCTAAATGGGAGAGAAATGGGTTCGATGGATGGACTATTACATGGGTAAGGAACTGGCTGGATGGCCATGTCCAAAGAGTGACAGTCAACGGCTCAGTGTCCAAGTGGAAACCAGTAACAAGTCGTGTCCCTCAAGGGTCCGTACTGAGACCAATACTATTTAATGTCTTCAGTGACAGAGACGGTGGGATCGAGCGCATCGCAGCAGGGCTGCAGATGACCCCACGCTGAGTGGTGCAGTCCAGACATGAGAGGGAAGGGATGTGCCATCCAGAGGGACCCTGACAGGCTTGAGGAGTGGGCCCATGCAAACCTCATGATGTTCAACAAGGCCAAGTGCAAGGTCCTGCACCTGGGTCAGAGCAACCCCCGGTATCAATATGGGCTGGGGGAACGAAGGGATTGAGAGCAGCCCTACGGAGGAGGACTTGGGGATACTGGTGGATGAAAAACTGGACACAAGCCAGCAACATGCACTTGCAGCCCAGAAAACCAATCATGTCTTGGGCAGCATCAAGGGAAGCGTCTCCAGCAGCCTGAGGGAGGTGATTCTCTTCCTCTACTCTGCTCTGCAGATCCCACCTGGAGCACTGCATCCAGCTCTGGGGCCCCCAGCACAAGAGGGGACCTGTTGGAGCGGGCCCAAAGGAGGCCACAAAAATGATCCAAGGGCAGGAACACCTCTGCTATGAAGAGAGGCTGAGAGAGTTGGGGTTGCTCAGGCTGGAGAAGAGAAGGCTCTGGGGAGACCTTATTACAGCCTTTCAATACCTAAACAGGGCTTATAAGAAAGATGAAGAGACTTTTTACCAAGGCCTGTAGTGACAGGACAAGGGGTAATGGTTTTAAACTAAAAGAGGGAAGATTTAGATTAGATATAAGGAAGAAATTATTTTCTGAATGGTAACGAGACATTTTTCCAGAGAAGTTGTAGATTCCCCCCTCCCTGCAAGTGTTCAGGGTCAGGTTGGACAAGGCTTTGAGCAACCTGATGTAGTAATGTCCCTCCCCACAGCAGAGGGGGTGCACTACATGATCTTTAAAGGTCCCTTCCCACCCAAACCACACTATGAAACAAAGTGCAAGCCCAGCAGTTCTGTGGCTCAATGCACTGGAGTGCCTAAGAAGAGCAGTGATGCCTGATGACTTCCAATAGCTGTGTTGAATTTAGGACTACATACAAGATGGAGAACATCAAAAATGTTACCAATACCCTTGATGTATTTCATAATGGCCAGAAAACAAAAGGGACTATTAAGTAAATCTTTCCCTGAAACTTCAGGCTGCAAAATTTCAAGTTTTAAAACAAATCTGAAAAAAGTTTTAAATTGGAATAATTTAAAGCATTAAATGCTAACCTATTTCACAAGAATATCCTGTTACCTCAAGAAATTGGCAAAATACTAGACCCAAAGTAAGAGCATACAGACTCAGGGAAGAGTGGAAATCAAGCTATTTTCGTTATGTAGCATGAAAAGGTAACCCTTGTATCCTTTCTCCTTAAAAAAACCCCACCACAAAAAAACACCCACAAAAGAACCATCCCCAACTCACAGAAAAGAACATGAAACACAGATCATCTCTGAAATAAGCTTTCCATCAGAAACAGAAAAGGCCTGAACATAATCCTTTCATCACTCACCTGTCCCTCTCTCTCTCCTTTCCTGAGGAACTTGCTGGCTTCGATCCGGCTCCATCGATTTCACTCTGACTGGAGAAGCCTGTACCTAAATTAGTCATATGAATGGGTCCATGCTATGAGCAGAAAAACACACGGCATTAGCAAATCTACAACTACAACATAAGCTATAGCTCCTTAATGATAATGATAGGACACCCAACTTTTCAGAGCATATTGCCAACTAGCAGAAGAAACTACTAATCGCCATTGTTAAACAAAATGCTTTCTCCTAAAAGTACTGAGGGTAACGTAGTAAGAAACATGCCTGAGCACCAATATGGAAGACACCTCATCACCTACTCTACCTTCTCCATAGTTCAGGACAGTACAGATAGCTGCTTAGTTCAGGGATCAACTTATTGCCTCCTCAGTCTGCTAATTCTGAATACTGCATAGACTTCACGCCACAGTAAACTCTGCCTGAGATATTAATATCAGGTCTAACATACAGGTAGTTCCTTATTGTCTCTGGGCAAAGCTTTAATTAAGGGTTTTTGCCTGTGAGCAGGGGTGTATCATCAGAGAGGCATTTGCAGAAACTCCCTTTTCTCACATATAAGCCTGAAGAACTCAAAATTATTTTTATCAAAATCAACTGTTTAACATTTGCTATCTTAAAAAAAAAATTAAAATCAATCTCTTAAATCTAGGCTTCTTGAAATCCTCTCAAGTGCAACCTGCAAGAAAGGTAAACGGGAAAATCTAGAAGTTATTATCACATTTCCCTCCCACCCCTCAAACAAGCCCACCCAAAAGACCCACAGAAAACCAAACAAAAACCCAACTAATCTCCCTTTAAACTAGCCAGTAACACGCTATTGTCATCTCTTTGACTTGAACGCACCGCTTCATGAAAGACTGAGGGTTTGGAAAGCAAGCTGCCAACGAATCAAGTCAGCCACGGTTTAAGAACAGTGCATCCACTCAAAGAAACCAAAGCGTGGTCTCAACGTTTTGTAACAATTGCTGCCATCGGCCAAAGGTCTTGCATGACTGTTGCCCAATAAACTGTGCTAAGAACAATCTCTCTCCAGCCAAGTTCCGTTTTGGTGAATGAAGTAAAACTGCCGATTTTATTCCACCTGATATCCCAGCAGTCCTGACTCTCTCTCATCTGGCAGTTCCTCAGTGAAGCGTCTCTTTTGACCTTGGGGATGGGGTTGGACTTGTGGCTGTGTACCAGTCGGCATGGTGGTTTTTACTGGGGCAGCAGGAAGAAAAGGGCCGCTCAGTGGACTCTGGCATACAGAAGTTGAAAACAAAAAACACAAGATAATTTGATAATATGCATATCAAGTATTAATTTAATGTAGAGTTTCATACATAGAAGCAGAACACACAACTAGTTTCTCTTTGCAGAACCTAAGAGAAGCTAAAAGGAAATTCACAACTTAAAGATAAAACAAGTATTTCATTTCATTAAACAAGTATTTCAATCCCACAGCATTCTCCTGGTGAAACTGTCTGCTCGCAGCTGGGACAGGCACACGCTTCACTGGGTAAAAAACTGGCTGATGGCCGGGCCCAAAGAGTGGTGGGGAACGGAGTTAAATCCGGTTGGCGGCCGGTCACGAGTGGTGTCCCCCAGGGCTCAGTTTTGGGGCCACTCCTGTTTAACATCTTTATTGATGATCTCTAGATGAGGGTATTGAACGCACCGTCTGTAAGTTTGCAGACGACACCAAGTTGGGTGGGAGTGTTGATCTGCTCGAGGGCGGGGAGGCTCTGCAGAGGGATTTGGACAGGCTGGAGCGATGGGCTGAGGGCAACTGTATGAGTTTTAGTAAGGTCAAATGCCGGGTGCTGCCCTTGGGCCACAACAACCCCCAGCAGGGCTACAGGCCTGGGGAGGAGTGGCTGGAGAGCTGCCAGTCAGAGAGGGACCTGGGGGTGTTGATTGACAGCCAGCTGAACATGAGCCAGCAGTGTGCCCAGGGGGCCAAGAAGGCCAATGGCATCCTGGCTTGCATCAGAAATAGTGTGGCCAGCAGGGACAGGGAAGGGATCTTGCCCCTGTACTCGGCACTGGTGAGGCTGCACCTCGATTACTGTGCTCAGTTTTGGGCCCCTCACCCCAAAAAGGCCATTGAATGACTCGAGCTTGTCCAGAGAAGGGCAACGGAGCTGGTGCAGGGTCTGGAGCACAGGTCTGATGGGGAGCGGCTGAGGGACCTGGGGGGGTTTAGTCTGGAGAAGAGGAGGCTGAGGGGAGACCTCCTGGCCCTCTGCAACTCCCTGAAAGGAGGGTGCAGAGAGGGGGGAGGAGTCTCTTGAGCCAAGGACCCAGCAGCAGGCCAAGAGGGAATGGCCTCAAATTGCACCAGGGCAGGGTCAGACTGGCTCTTAGGAAGGATTTCTTTGCAGAAGGGGTTGTTGGGCGTTGGAATGGGCTGCCCAGGGAGGTGGTGGAGTCCCCATCCCTGGAGGGGTTGAAGAGTTGGGTCGACATAGCGCTGAGGGATCTGGTGGAGTTGGGAACTGTCGGTGTTAGGTCAATGGTTGGACTGGATGATCTTCAAGGTCTTTTCCAACCTAGACGATTCTGTGATTCTGATTTTTAGGATGCTCCCACCTCAAACTCATCGCTATCGCTACCTACATAGCTGCATCACAGCCTGTGGTAACACCCTAAAGCAGCATTCTCCATCTGGAACTACTTCAAGTATTTTATTGTTAGTGAAGAAACATCTTAGTAAATTGACAATTATAGGGCAAATAATTAATCTGTGGCAGTACCTGGCCAGTGCTGGCTGGAGGCTGTACTTGTGATATTGGATACTGCGTTGGCACCGGCGGCACTCCCGTGGGCAGCGTCGTTAGGACTCCAGGTGCCAGTGGCACTGCAGGTGGTACCATGCCTGGGACACCGTATGGCGGCTGAACTGGTTGTTGAGGAGGGGGAACAACAGGATAACCAGACTGATACCCGTTGGAAGGGTAATAGGATGGCTGGGAAGGTACGCTATTTATAGCGGCAGGCTGCGTGAAGCCTGGGGAGAGAAGGGAAAAAAGGGTCATCGTCAGTTCAGTCAAGAGTCACAAAAACATCAAATTTAATTACCAAATGTAAAAGAAGCTGGACTCCTTTTCGACTGAAGGACTTAGACTTCCACAGGTAAATAAATTCCACAAAACTAAGTGTAAGAACAGCTCGGCAGAACGCAAGTTCAAAGACTTCATTATTGCTAACGTTTACCTGCTAAGGGTACTGCAGTGGTTATCTGATTCACAAACCGGGAGTATTCAGCATGAACCTACAAAGAATTTTCAAAGATTAGACAACAAACATCTATTTACTATATTAACCTTTTGCAGGTAAAAAGGCATCTTACCATGCATCCCTGTAAAACCATAAGGGGACTTTGATTACACAACATATTATGCACAAAGACAGCAACAATCCAAACAAAAACTGAAAACAAAAACCCACTGACCAAAACCCCACTGAACATCCCACTAATCCGTCTCTGTGACGGATTTGTGTGAAATACAGGATAATCTTTCACAGAAAATAGTGGCAAATTAATTACTTCAGTAGAGACAAAATACTCAAAGAATCTAAAAGCTTCTGTGTATTTTTCAAAGAGACTTTGTAGCCCATACTGAATTATCAATACTAACAGCGAGACTGTCTCTCAGGATTTTACTCTATTATTTACTCTCATGTAAGAAAAGCTAAGAAATTAATTTTCTATGAGTACATGCGAGCGATTTTCTAAAATTTTTTTGGTATAAGTCACTTTAGGAAAGATAAAGCAGACAGCGTGGCTCTGGACAATGTTTAGAACTAATGCAAGGGAAGCTACAGCTATCAGAAAGAAAAAAAAAAAGCAGGATTCCTTTATGTTTGCATCCAGACAATCCCCTGCCCCTCACCCCCAGTTCTGCTCAGGAATTCCTCAGAATTCCACTACTACAGCTCCATCCTGAGAAACATTTATTCACTATACAAAACTTAAACAGCAGTATTTAGAAGGAAAAACCTAGTCAGAACACATGCTGAGAGCATGAAAAAAATCATTAGCCAGGCACACACTAAAGCTACGACAGGCCCCGATATCTCATATTTGTAAGAGCTACTCACGGTTTGCAATAGATTCTCACACAGCTTTTTAGCAGCTGCCAAACCTTCTGGCTTTGGGTGACTGAAAACATACACAAAAAAAACCCTCATAAGCACAAATGTTTCTGCCAAATTTGGGAGCCACTTCTTTCATCAGCAACCTGCTGTCAGATCTTATCCCTTTAACGAGCGATCGGTCACCTCAACAGGACTCTAGCAGCTCTGCAGCTATTTAGTACAATAGTGAACAAAAGCAACGAGTATTTATTTTCTACATGAAAATTCAGGTTAGTCTAAATACTGCAAGAATCAAGCACAGACCACTGACTTGACTGGTCAACGCATTTTCTGTTCTTCTCTCAAGGTTCAGCATCGCAACCCAAGCCCGAAAAGAACACAGCTTTACTGTGCTCCCAATAAAAGCAATACCTATGGTTGAGCATCACTTTACACCACATCACCATACTGTTGATAGCATTACGACTTTAGAGAGATCTCTATTAAAATAAAAGTCAGGTTCAAAAGCTATTTCATTTGTATTAAATCAGTCAGGATTAACAATTCCCCACATTGATTAACATTGAGCTATATTCATGGCAATGGGTCACTGGGATTTTTTTTTTTTAATTTTTATAAAAACCCCTCATACCTGATGTAGATGTACATGGGTTCAAAAGCTTCTCTGCCTGATGCTGGTTCTATGCAACCTGAGCCTTTCCCACGAAGAAAGACTTTGGCCCCCGTTTCAATCTGGATGTGCTGCAAGTAGGAGCAACCAGGCCCTTCCACCTTCTCCTTCACATTAAATGTAGGTACAGCGTGTTCCAGACCAACAAATAACTTGTCCTGAACATAATGCATCTGTAAATGTAACAGGAAAAGCTTATTATTTCACTCTAAGAATTAGGATGTTCATTTCACTGGAGGTCAGAAATCTTGTTCCTATGAGAGTCAGTTAAGTGTCAGATGGCACAGTCAGCCCTGGGCTTTTCTGTAAGCAGGACTGCTCTCTCCATCCCTTTTCTTTTAGGAGGCTACTGTCATCTGAGTCTCACTCTTCAGACTCAGTCTGATTAATCCTCCAGTTTTCACAACACATAAGGGGTTTTTTTTTTGGGGTGTTTTTTTTGTTTTGGGGTTTGTTTTGTGGGGTTTTTTGTTTGTTTTTTAATAAATAGCACATTACATGTATACTTTGTAATAAGTAAATGTGGTAATCAGTGATATTCAATGAAATTCACATAAATTAATTACTCACCCCTGACTGGAATGGAGGTTTCTGGCCAACTGCTGGAGACAACTGAGTAATAGGGGCTGGCTGGTGATAGACAGTAACTGTAGCTCCATTGAATGTCGGACTAGAACCTGTGGCTGCTTTCACTACTCCATTAGTAATTATCTCTTTAATTCGATTAACAGCTCCTAGTTGACAGAATATGAAATTCATTTATACTTCAGCCCTTGTCAACTGCTCAGATTAACCAAATCATGAAATGATTAGGTTACTTTCCCATATTCTGTGACAGCAGATCTACAGGCAAAAAGATTGCATCTGATGGCACAGCCCGATACAGCATTCTGGGATTGGATCACAGAGGTTGGCAACAAGCATCAGGGTTCTTTCTCCACCCCCACCCTGATAAAGTTTAGGCTAATATACACAGGTGGGCAGTTTTAGCCCACACATTTTAGCAAATGCTCAAAACATCTACATTAACCCTGCACAGAATTGACATCTGCGTGAATGAGCAAACTAACACATGGAAAATTGTTTATTGGCTGTGGAAATCGAAGTGGATACATGTGGGCAGCTTCAAGTTTCAAGAGACAACTGAAGGTAAGCCCGTGAACTGATACACAGAACAAACAAATCCTGAACAGTTTATAGTTTTCTTTTTTTTTTTTTCAGCAGACATATGCAAGATGGAAGTTCTTTGTGCTTCTAACAGAAATGTAGATATTTCACAAAAATGTTCATGTTTGTACATTAAAGGGAAGGTCGCCCTGTCACACACATTGTAATGGGATCTCAGCATGTCATCAGTGAATAAACTCATGTGTAAGAGTTGTATCTGCCTAGGAACACCACCCACTCCCCCCCACCTTCCTTGCAGTCTATCAAAAGTTTTAGATTCATGACTAATGCAGTACACAGCACTTTTAAGATCTCTGCTCAGAACTACCCAACATCAACGTTTAAATGGGGTCTGTTATCAACACCGAGGTATTTATAGTACAAATCCACACCAGTCAAAGCCCCTTAGTAAAACCCTTTTACCACAAATAATGAGAGAAAAAGGAGAATGCTTTGTACACTTACTGTCAACCAATTCCCGTGTCTGACCCTGGACATGAAGATACAAAGGACGATCTCTGGAAAGGAAATGACAAATATTCCATTAAACCCACAGAGAACACACAATAATCTATTCAACCTAATTATATTACAGTCATCTAGAGGCATAATATCTTCCATAAAGATTTGAAATACTCTTCAAATAAGGAAGTAAATAGGTATTAATTGAATATCACAGTGCTCAGTAAGCAAAGCTTTGCACTGAAAACTAAAAAGATTCAGAAGTTATTTACTTGATGACTTATTAAAGTTATACCAGTGAAAACTTTAATTTGCCTGTCCCCATGAAAGGTCAGCTAACTAAAAGCACTGAGTCTAGGAAATATTATCTCTCTCTGTAATTGGAAAGTTGCCCATTCTCAGCAAAATGCACAAGAGATCCAGTATAGCGTCCAGTCGGAAGAAGTTCAGCACAGTCTGATCCATCACATTTGTGGTTTGGTTGGTTTTTATTTCGCCCCATCACTATCAAGCAGGGAGGAAAGCAGCTACGCAGTCAGTACTGTCATAACAGCAAACATCCGAAACACTCCACGGTCAATTCACTCTGGCACCCAAACGTGACACTGCTCGTGAAAAACAAACCAAACAAAAACCCCACCGCTTGGCCACCCGATGAGGAAAAAAGCAAAATCCCAAAAAAAAGAAATACAAACCCAGGTCCCACTTTTGCCTTCTCTTCTGCAGTCATGAATCTCCCTCGAGTAGAGACAGCTGCTCCACTCAGTCGACTTATCTACAAACAATTTTAGAAACCCAGTGACAAGTTTACCAATAATAAAGCACACACAAAAAAACCCAAAGTGGTTTAAGGTATGTTGTTGTATAAAAAGTTATAATAAATATAATAAAAATTAATGACCAGAAGTCATTAACAAAGTGGTAGGAGAATGAATGGTGCCTGCTAAAGGATACTAGCTACGGTACTACCTTACCTCATCACACGACATTTTATTGAACAAACCAACAAACTACTAAACAAAGTGTCTTAGAAAACAGGAATTTTGTAAAAAGAGTAAACAACCACTGAATATAGTTTATTGCAAGCTCTTTTAACTTTACAAACAGCTACAAACGTGCTGCCAAGCCTAAAATACCAGACGTAGATCCTGAACATACCTCATCCTGAGTCTGTCCTCTCGTCAGCAGGTTTCTGCACGTGAGGGGGACATCATTGATTTCTACCTCTGCCACCACAAGGTCATCTTTGCTTTTACTTGTAGCCGGACCTTTTCCCAGAGCCTGCAGCTTCAAAGACAACCGTTGCAAAAGACCAGCGGTTGGAAAGCAGAGGAAAATGATGTAATAAACAAACTGACCCTAGTATACTCTAGAGGTGAATATCCTTTTCATTCTCCCCTCTCAGCTGTCGAGCCCAAAAGCTTTACAAATATTAGCAGAAAGCACATAATATCTACTACTTAATAACATTTTAATATAGTAATTACTGTTTCTATTCTATAAACAGAGAAACGGATTTAGAACTAAGCTGAAAAGTTGCTCAAACAGAATGTGAGGCATTCTACACTTGCATTGACATCTCTGACAAATCTGTGAGACTAATAAAACATGTAATTCATACTTCTCTCAACTCCCCTTACACAAACAATTTCTGTTCAAGACCTAAACTCATCTACACTACGACTACACTTCCCCCCCCCTTCCTTCTTTTTTTACAAAAAGGACATATTTTGTGTCAGTTATCTAAGTGCTAAGAAAGAAAAAGCCACAGAGTCACAACAGATTCAGAAGATATGACAGGAGAGCTGGAGTTACAACAAAGACCTTACAGCTTTTTCCACTTATAAAGGGTTAGATAGTACATCCTTCTAAAAATTCTGAAATGTTTTTGGGGACATAAGCATAACCCAAAGCTCTATAAAAAGAGAACCTTCCAATAACATCCAAAAGGTATCCACCCACTCTCATAAGTATCACGTGAAGCATGGCACTCACATGAGAGCCAGAAGGCAGCTACAGGGGGACACAAGCCTAATGCATTGTACATGCGTTCTACTTCTCCATTCCTTCCATCCTTTTTTTGTTAAAAAGTACATTCACTAACTTTCAGGCTCCTTAATTTTCATTTGCTCACTATCTGAAGTGCCATCAGAGTTAATTACTCTGGAAATGTTATCACTGAACATTTCCTAACAAAAGCAACACACACAATAAAAAAAAAACGATCCCATGTGCAGATTAATTAACTGGTTAAGTGGTTCCCGCAGCAATACGGTGTCACAGGGCGCCAGAATGCCACCAGAGCTTATGGAAAAAACATAGATGGAAGAATGAGACACCACAATATCTTTCAGTTTTCAGGTGTCTCAAACTGCCAGTCAGTGAACAGACTTTACTTTCACCTGGTACAACTACGGAGGCTCCCTGAAACCAAGCCACGTGTTCTTCAACGCTGAAAAATTCACATCCTCAGGTGGATGTTACGTACTGAGAAGCAGACACCATCGTGCAGCAAAGGGGTAAATCCACCCAGGGTTGCTGATAGCAACGATCAAAGAAACACTCGCTACTAAACCTCACATATTGCAAAGGCTCCAATGATCTTTTCAGATACAGAACCTACAGAGAACACGTGGCAGGGCACACCTGCCACTCTTTCTTCTATTATCTGTGAACAAATCCAATGACAAAATGAATACTCATTTTGATGCCACCTCACAAGGTAAACCCTTAGAACATAATTGGCAAGTCCCACCAATACTATGCATGTGAAAAAGATACAACAGCCATGAAAACATACTCTTCTTGTTAACTTTGTATTTGAACAGGTCTGGAAGGAAACCCGAAACAGTCTTTTAAACTCGGCTCCAGCATAAGCTAACAACATGCAGAACAGCAAGACTGTTCCTGTTACTGAAACTCAAAACCAGCCTTTAAGTCACACTTGCTTTAGAATAGAAAAGTCTAGTTGGAAGAGGCCTACAACAATCATCTAGTCCAAGTGCCTGACCAAAGCTCAGGTCAGGGCTGACCAGAAGCTGACTAAGATGCTTAGAACCTGGACATAGGGCTTTTACTGACAACTAGTTTAAGCACAAAAATAGTTTGATCTCATATTTTAAACTGGCTGTTTTATACGGTTTTTGCATTGGCTGGACTACTTAGAAAATACTTCAGAGAAGAGTTTAACATCTTCCTACAGATCACTTTGGTTAAGCCTTATGGACTGACCTCGCAGCTATGACACTGTTTCGTTGTTTGGAAAAAAAATTTTAAAAAGGTTTTCCGATTGTTTTTTTGTTATATCCTACTTCACGAAGCAAACCTCCATCATTTCCCCTTATCAGTGACAACTACTCCGACTAATACAGGTCGCAGCCTCCAGAAAACAGAGTGACACCCACCCTCGCGCATCAGCCCCGGGCCTGGCGGTCCCCCCGGGCACCCACCTTGTCCGCCGTGCTGGGCGCCGGCTTCAATTTCCCTTTGGCCATTAACATCGCGTTGATTTTGGCGGCCACGGCCGCGGCCGCATCCAGCGCTCCCGAGGGGGCTGCGGAGCTCTCGGAGCCCGCCACAGCGGAGCCGCCATCTCCGCTGCCGGGAAAGGGGCGCCCGGGCAGCGGCGCGGTGCCGGGGAGCAGGAAGGCGGGGGCCGGGCCGGGCTGGTCCCACTTACTGCGGCGCCTGGAAAAGAGAGAAGCCTCAGCCCCGGCCGCCCCGCCGCGCCCAGACCCTTCTCCGGCGGCGCCCGCGGCCCAGCCTCACCCGCCGGCGGCCCCCGCGTCGCGCTGCCCTCCGCCACCCGCTGACATGGCTCCGGCCCGGCTCCGCCGCCTCCGCGCCAGACGCAGCGTCATTTCCGGCCTCGCGGCCGCCTCCAAACGCCCCTTCCGGCCGTTGCCAGGGGGACGGCGCGGGGGGGGCGCTGAGCGCGGCTGCGGGCCCGGGGCCAGCGGGGGGGGGCCTGCCTGGTCTGCAGCACCCGTGGATAGCGTGACAAAAAAAATATAAGAGATAAAAAAAAAAAAAGAGAGGAAGTCTCTGTGCCCCAGGCTCATGTCCCGTGCCATTGCTTTGGCCTTTTTCCTACTTAAGGCAGGGCCCTTCCAGGGCTTTCCCTTGCCTAGCAAAAGCAGCGCTGCGTACCTCCCCAGCACCCCTGAAGCACAGCAAATAAAAGAAAAAAACTACAGAAAGCTTTCACTGCTACAGCCCATGTGTAGTCCAAGGGACCCAGCAGGTCAGCAGCGCTCAGGTCCCCGGTCCTGGCATGGGACACCAAACTCACTCTAAGGAGCGCTGGAAAAACAATAAACTTACAGTCAGCACCTTCTCTACCATGTATGGAGACTTGTTGAGGCTTAGTAAAAAGTCTTCACAAAAGAAGCAACTGGTTTTTTCCCGGTAAAACTCTGGTGCCCACAGTCACAAAGGACATTTAACTCTTTAACCAAGTAGTAAGCGCCAGGCCAAGAGGGAATGGCCTCAAGCTGCGCCAGGGCAGGGTCAGACTGGCTCTTCGGAAGGATTTCTTTGCAGAAGGGGTTGTTGGGCGTTGGAATGGGCTGCCCAGGGCAGGGGGGGAGTCCCCATCCCTGGAGGGGTTGAAGAGTCGGGTTGAGCCAGCGCTGAGGGATCTGATGGAGTTGGGAACGGTCAGGGTGAGGTTCATGGTGGGGCTGGAGGAGCTTCGAGGGCTTTTCCAACCCAGATGATTCTGTGACATCCCATTTTCCTCCCTCCACTCCAGTTCCATACTCTGCATTGTGACCATGACACAGATACCACTTTATCGCTGTACAGTGTGGATGGAATTGTAGACTTTCTCCAAGGAATTAAAGATCAGTTTAACTGATGAAAATCCTGCGTGTGGTATGTGGAGGCAGGAATAGGCAGCAGAGGGAATTCCAGCTGGCCTGGCTCTAGCTGGTCCTTTGTCATCTGGCGGTGTTTCCCCAAGTAGGCACCTCTCACAAAATGCTTCAGCTCCCTTTTCCTACAGCCCAGCTGTTTGATGCTCCAGTTTGCCTGCTCGCTGTCCCTGGCAGCTATGCCACAGTTCGCTTGCCTGTGGCAAGGCGAATTCTTCTCGCTAAAGCAGCAGGACAGAAACATTTCCCTGGGAAAACAGGGTGGTGTTTCAAGGGCTCCCCCAGGTGGGAAACCTCTCACAAACCATGCTCCCCTCCCATGCCTTCAGCTCGAGTCTACGCTTTTTATTTAATACATTTATTTTATGCAGAAGCGGGGCCCAGATCCACTGAGCTTGATATAGTATACTTCACATTTGCTAGTAGCCACGGTTAATGATTATGCTAGTAGCTATAGTTACCATATGGGAACAATTGCTAGGTCAAGGAAGAAGAACAAGCTTCGATCTCCAAACCCCAGAAAATAGGTAGAACATCCTGGACCATGTCTGGGATTGTTTTTAGGATGAATTACTTGAGAACTTGGCCAAGTGACAATTCGCTTACTTAACTTCGCAATGAAACCAACTTTTAAGTGTCCCTAAACTCAACTGTCTTCATTATAATGCTAAAAAACACACTCAGCGGTCAAAAAGACCCCTGCCCAGGTTAAGACCCTTCCCCAGTGCATGCATAGTTTTAGAAGGATGAGGTAAGCCCTATTATAATTATATGGCAATCACAAACCAATTAGTACCTAATAGGCATTTTATGGAAAAGTACTAACTTCTGATTTTTGTGTATAAAAGGAGCAGGAAAACTTGCTGTTGGTGTGCTTCAGTTGTGGAAAAGTTCACTGAGCACCCAGGCCTGAATAAATACAATCTCTCTCCCGAGCAGGTTATTGCACACCAGGCACAAATCCGCTTTTCGGGTAATAAGCTGACCAAGGGATCATAAAGCTGTGCACATTTCCTGCTGCTTGGAGAAGAGCTTCAGGTGGAGCTGGTCCCCTTGAAGGCCAAGTGTATCGGGAAGCCAAGTGTCCTGGCCTCCCATCATCCCACAGACACCCTCACCCTGGCCGGCTGCTCTTTACAGAATCACAGAATCATCCAGGTTGGAAAGGACCTTGAAGATCATCTAGTCCAGCCGTTAACCTAGCATTGGCAGTTTCCAACTCCACCAGATCCCTCAGCGCTGGGTCAACCCGACTCTTAAACACCTCCAGGAATGGGGACTCCACCACCTCCCTGGGCAGCCCATTCCAACGCCCAACAACCCCTTCTGCAAAGAAATCCTTCCTAAGAGCCAGCCTGACCCTGCCCTGGCGCAGCTTGAGGCCATTCCCTCTTGGTCTGCCGCTGGGTCCTTGGCTCAAGAGACTCCTCCCCCCTCTCTGCACCCTCCTTTCAGGGAGTTGCAGAGGGCCAGGAGGTCTCCCCTCAGCCTCCTCTTCTCCACACTAAACCCCCCCAGGTCCCTCAGTCGCTCCCCATCAGACCTGTGCTCCAGACCCTGCACCAGCTCCGTTGCCCTTCTCTGGACACACTAGAGTCATTCAATGGCCTTTTTGGAGTGAGGGGCCCAAAACTGAACCCACTCATCGAGGGGCGGCCTCCCCAGTGCCGAGCCCAGGGGTCACATCCCTTCCCTGTCCCTGCTGGCCACACCAGTGCTGGTACAAGCCAGGATGCCATTGGCCTTCTTGGCCCCCTGGGCACACTGCTGGCTCATTACCAATCCCCCCCAGGTCCCTCTCTGACTGGCAGCTCTCCAGCCACTCCTCCCCAGGCCTGTAGCCCTGCTGGGGGTTGTTGTGGCCCAAGGGCAGCACCCGGCATTTGGCTTTAGTGAAACTCCCCCAGTTGGCCTCAGCCCATCACTCCAGCCTGTAACTTTATTTTTGTTTCGTTTGTGATTTGGGAATTGGGCATATGGACCATCCCACTGCTGCCAGAAGTGTGGGGAGGGAATGTAGCCGCTGTCAGTGGCTGCACATCGATGCAAATTTTGGTTGTAATGACCCCAAAATCCAGACGCTGCCACCCTCAGCTGCCATGGCACCCACACAACACAGCCTGGGATCAAGCACAGCGCTTGCGTTGAACAGGGAAGTAAAACCAATTTGGAAGGGAAAAGGTCACGTCTAACCTGCTGGCTGAGACTGCAATCTCACTAAAACCTCTTCTTCACATTGAAGCATAAATCGCATTGACCTCCACATTTAAAGCCTCCACACTGGCTTAAAAACGCTTCTGTGAACGGCAGCTGTGAATCCCTTTTGTATTTAGTTAGGCTGAAGAGCTGAGAGAGAGGCACCGCCTCGCTTTAACCCGCGAGCGGAGTTTAAATTAAAGCCCAGCTTGGCGCGGCGGCGCTGCGCACGGCCCGCAGGGCGCGAACCCTCCCTTTGCGCACGGCCCCTTCCCCTCCACAGCAGAGGGCGGGTGACCGCAGCAGCGGCCGGAGAGTGTCTGGGGGTGAGGCGGGGTTGTGCTGGGCCTGGGCTGGGCCTGGGCTGGGCCTGGGCGTTTGTTCGGTTCCTCCCCTCTGGCGGGGTTTTGGTTCCCGCCCTTGCTATTCTTGTGTTCTGCCCCAGTCCGTGGGTGGCGTTTATGCCTTGGGTAGGCAGTTTTTTTATAGGTGGTGGGGAAGGCTTACAGTGCTGAGGGTAGAAGGTTTAATGAAAACATGACTCACCAGAAAGAATAGCTGGAGAGGGGTCTCCTTCCCCAATACTCATTTAAATTACAAAGGAAAACAATCCAAGCCTGCAGGTGTTCAGCAAAGGCATTGCTCAGTTTTGACTGGAGGTGACTTAAATGTGGAGAGCTTCTTCTTAGGGTCTTTTGAAAGTCTGTTAGGCTGGATGCCAGTTAGCACTTCGAGCATCGCTTTCGGAAGCTCATGTTGCATATAAACAGGCACACTATAAAAATTACTGCCTAGTGCAGCGTTGGGGGAGGTCTGTGCTGGTGTGAAAATCAAGAATCAAATACTGGTGATAATTAGTTGAACTGTGCTCTTGCCTTAAAATTACAGTGTTTGTTTGATACAGAGTGGTTGTGCAGGAAGCATTAGCTGGTTTAGGTACTGACTTGTTAAAGCTGAATAGCTGCAGTCTGGGCTTGTGTGCACTTACAAATAGTGGTCATACATGTGTTAATGCAGGTGTTTTATTAACAGACAGAAGAGTCTGCAAAATGGCAACTGCTCAGAAGCAAAGGGATTATGTGGTATGATTTTCTTGTTTATTTCAGCACAGTATATTATTGGAACTGGAAAAATAATTAATTTCAGCTGAAATAGTGCACTCAGGTGCTCTGTAATATTTCTTCACTTGAAAATTATAGGCTAATTCAATCTTTTAAGATGCTTATGAGTCTGAACTTTGTGGTCGTGTACTTGGTAGGAATTGGCTATGTCCTAAAAACAGTAACAGCAAGCATTAGGAATATGTTGAACTTTATAAATAACAAAATTCATACTTTCAATTAAATTAAAATGTTGAGCAGACATTGGACTGGCTTGTAGACTGTACAGGTTTGTTGTTGTAGATGGAGATTAATTCTTTTCTTGCTCTAACTTTCAGAGTGCAGTTGTATTTCCTAGCAAAATATCTACTGAACAGCAATCCCTGATGCTAGTGAAGAGGCTCCTGGCAGTAGCGGTGTCCTGCATTACATATCTGAGAGGAATCTTTCCTGAAAGTGCCTATGGAACAAGATACATGGATGGTAACAGGCAGTTTTTATGATTCTTTGCAAAATCATAGAACGGTTTGGGTTGGAAGGGCCCTTAAAGATCATCCAGCTCCAACCCTCCTGCCATGGGCAGGGCCACCTTCCACTAGCCCAGGTGGCCCAAAGCCCCGTCCAGCCTGGCCTTGAACCCTTCCAGGGAGGGGGCAGCCACAGCTTCTCTGGGCAACCTGTGCCAGGGCCTCACCCCCCTCCCAGGGAAGAATTTCTTCCTTAGATCTCATCTAAATCTGCCAGTTTAAACCCATTACCCCTTGTCCTATCCCTACACCCCATGATCAAGAGTCCCTCCCCCCTTTCCTGTAGACCCTTTCAGTCCTGGGAGGCCACTCTAAGGTCTCCCTGAGCCTTCTCTTCTCCAGCTGAACCCCCCCAACTCTCTCAGCCCGTCCTCACAGGGGGGTGCTCCAGCCCCCCGAGCATCTTCGTGGCCTCCTCTGGCCCCGCTCGAGCAGGTCCGTGTCCTTCTGCTGTTGGTGCCCCCAGAGCTGGACCCAGCACTGCAGGGGGGTCTCCCGAGAGTGGAGCAGAGTGGGAGAATCCCTCCCTCGCCCTGCTGCCCATACTGCTCTGGGTGCAGCCCAGCACACGGGTGGCTTTCTGGCCTGCCAGCACACATTGCTGGCTCCCAGTCAGTTTTCCACCCCCAACCCCCCCAAGTCCTTCTCCTCGGGGCTGCTCTCCAGCCACACCTCACCCAGCCTGGATTTGTGCTTGGGGTTGCCCTGACCCGTGGGCAGGACCTTGCACTTGCCTGTGTTGAACTTCATGAGGTTTGCAAGTCCCACCTCTCAAGCCTGACAAATCTATTGTCACAGGGTTGTTAAGAAGTTACTGAGTGGTTTTTTTAGAGCTACTTGGTCTTCTTAATTAAAGGTAATAGCCATTTTCAATTACTGTAATGGAAACTTCACTAATGCATTAATCATTGAATTTTGTTAGATAGTGGTGATGCTAACTCAGCAATAAAACCATGCCTACACCTGTCAGTAATGTTAATTTTAGTCTGCTTTTGATATACTTTTAGGGAATGAACTTCACTTTCTTAGCAATGTAGTTGCATTTTGCCCTAAGTAAATAGGCACGTGTATATTCTTTTTTTGAGATCTCTCTGTCAAAATTCTGAGGGAAGACAAGAACTGTCCTGGCTCTACTCAGCTGGTGAAATGGTATGTTAATTACAGTGGATATATAACATTGCCATAGCATGTCAATTCTGAAAGATACCTTTCAGGTTGTTTGCAGATACAGAGAAAAAGTTCACTTTGCTGCAAGTGAACACTTGCCCAGGTAGTACTTTCGGTGCATGGTATTTACTACGTTGACAATTTTTTTTAAATGGGAATTCGAAATGTGTCTGTTTTGGTGGAGATATAACTGACTGGTACAGTTGTGTCTCTAGAAAGGCTTACAGCTTGGTGCTTAGTAGAGCACAGATCTTTGTTTACAGAGTGATTACATTTAGTTTCTGTGGGTGTATGAGTGCTCAACAGTGCACATAAATGCAAAAATCTAACCAGTAGTTCCCCTCTAGTTGAAGAGGAGACATGGCGTTACCATTTTGCATCTTGAATTTAAAGATCTTGCTCTCAGACTTGTATAAGAAAGTGGCACTGTTGGCCTTTGTATTCAGAAGCAGAATTCTGTCTGCAAATAATTGTCTGCTTGTACATTCACACAGTCGAGTGTGTCACTTGGGACTAGAGGTATTTATTTTGATTTTCTTTCTGTTCACAGTAACTGTGAGATTTGTTCCTGGCTGCTCTCTTTGCTCTTTAGAAAAGAGTATATAAGGCCTTTGCCTATATTCTTATTTTTTGTTACGTCTGTAAAGGCCATCTTTATTCTTTTTGCACTTTTCCCAGTTGTAGTACAAGGTAAAGCATTGGAAATGATGCTGCATTTGGCAGAGGGGGTTTCAGCTGCTGTCGGTGTCGAGGTGTTCAGAGATGTAGGTCTTAGCTCTGATGTTAGAGGTGAAATCAGGCATCTGCTCTTTGTCCATGTGCTGTCACTAAGAGAGGGGAGAAAAAAGCTTCCTTTACTGTAACCTGGAATTTCTTAATTGATCTTCTGTGGTAGAGGAAACTGAAGTGGCATGGAGCGCGTTTCACCTCACCCTCACGCATCAGACATTAGCGAGGGCAGTGGCGTGGCAGCCTGTGGATGCTGACAAGGAAAAACTCCCTGATTTTTGTGGGAAGGGTGTGTGCTAAATGTTTGGAGTTTACTGGTGAGTAGCCTTTTTTAACTCAGCATCATGTACACACCAAAACCAATTTTTGCTTGTTGACTATATTCAGAAGAAATGTTAGAAAAAAAATTAGGGTAAGTTTTGGTTCACTATTTGGCTGTTTGCATGCTATAAAAAGCAAATGCCAACATTTAAATAAAGGCAAATAACTCCTTTGTGCTTCCTAGATGTTGGTGTTCAGCTGAACTACTTATTTACAAACTGATTAACGAATACATGTGTTAGAAGGTGTTTGAAAATGTTAGGTGTACAGTTGCATTATGTTTTTACTGATGAATTATTTACAGATTATATTTTTACTTACCGTGCAAAGAGGTTAGGATGATTTGGTGTTACAAGGATAGTCATTGTATCATTACTAATAAGATAGAATAATGGAGTAAGTATTTATTGTTCTAATATAGTAAGGCTAAACACATGCATGTAATTTTTTAGGACTATTTTACTTAGTCAGAAGCAAAGAAAATGGAAATTAGTAGTAGATGGACAATGTTATTTGATTTTTGCAGGATGTTAGGATGCTATGATGCCTTGCAGAAGAAATACGTAAGTCTTCCTGTATCGTTTAGCTATTCTAAATGTATTGAAACATTCATTTATGTCAGTTTATCAGCTTCCGGCGAGGTTACAGGACATTCTGGTTGGGGAATAGCTGAGTTTTAGTATGTTAAAACAGTTAGCTACAATGTGGGATGCACAGACATTTCAGGATAATATTGTTTGTAAACAGAAACACTTAAAGTCAGGGATATGTAGGAATTGTCTTCTGCCAGTTGAGCAAGTCCTGTCTTAGGTAAGGAGTTAAGTGTATGAAGGGGTTTCTCTTCAAACAGGCCTTAGTTGTCTATGTTGGTTTCCAGAGCTAGAGAAACAGAACAGCTTGGTAAGCAGAAATGGGCTATGGAATACATTTAACGTTCTTTAATTTTGTTTCTGACAGCTGAGAATGATTGTCCTAGCAGTAAGTATCTTTGAAAAGTAAGGCACGCTTTTTTTTTAAAGGTAGGTGCTTAGAGATATGCACAGTTCTTACTCTGTTTCCTCTCTTTACTTTAAAAATACAGGTCTATACCCATCCAGAAGATCCTCAGGTAAATCTGCTAGAATACTTTACTGGATGAGTAATGATAGCATGCATATAGTGAAATGTATGTACAAGCAATAGTACTTAACATTGACATTAATGCACATTAAAGAAAAAACAGGCCATCTTAAAATATCAAAAGTAAGAATCACTAGAGCCAATCAGAATTGCCACATAATGAATTGCCTTTAAATATCTAGTGCCAGGTTATTCTCAGGCCAGTACAAGAAACCCAAAGTGAGGTTGCAGAGTTAAATGCCCATAAAGATGCATCTTCCTAACTCCGCATAAGAAATTCACAGAACTTCTTTGTGAAAGACACACTATGTTTTAACTAACCACTGGGTGTCACCATGTCTGCTATGTGTGTGCAACACTTTCATAGTGATTGAAGTTTGAACGAATATTTAATTCTAAAAACTTAAAATGTTTTGAAACATCAGCTTATCATGGTGATTCCCAGAAAATAATGTAGATCATTTTTATTTGATGACAATTACATACATTAATACTGTTGTTACAGCATTAGAAAGCTGTGTTCAGTGCATGTAGGTGGATCAGACAGGAGTTGGGCTATCATTATTTTTTTTAAATGAAAGGTTAATAGATTACTAGACAGAAGCAGCAGCAGTAATAGTTTGCTTGACAGCTGATAGTTTAAAATTACTGGATTTGTTTGCAGACAATTACAGAATGCTACCACTTCAAATTCAAGTACACCCACAATGGGCCACTCCTGGATTTCAGCAGGTACTGTCACTGTGACTTTATTCTGCTCTGTGGTTTTACAGTCCATTTGCATATACCTGAATGTAAAAACATTGGATTTTTATCAGTTTGGTGATTCTTTTCTTAATTCTGGATCTTAAGACTAATTTTATGAACATTTACTATTAGCTTAGACTTAATCTGACAAAATGATTCATTGTATTTTATGCTCATATTTTTAAATATCTACTCAGAAGATGATTCTTTGTGTCAGAGTCCAATACTCTGACCAGGTTCTTTAAGATACTTCATGCGTGGAGGGTGAAGTGTTTAATATCAGATTTATTTATCTGAAGATACTTGATGTTACACAGGATTTCTCAATTAGCAGAGATGGTAGCTCTTGCAATACACAGTTCAAACATGGTACCAGTGTGATTCCCATTGCTGCTCTGGATAATATGCTCATGAGACACTGGGCATCCGCAATCATGGGGAAGAAATATGTGGGCTGAAGCCAGCTCCAGCCCATTGCTCTTTTCGGAGTTCTTTTGCTAGTTGTTTAGTTTTTATACTCTTTGGGCTTGGCCGCATACTCCCCCATACTAGTCTGGCAAGGAGACATTCACATGCTTTTGCTGAACTTGAGTAGAAACATTTACACCACCAGCCGACCCACTCCCCTGACACAGCTATTTCTCTAAAATGAAGACCATGCTCAAGTCCCTTGTGTGTTGAGATAGTCAGCCACAGCTGTGGTCAGTGACACCCCACGTTATTCCCCGAGCTTCATGGACATATCACCCTTGCCTGTCTCCACTGAGCCTTCTTCCATCGTAGGGATTTATTGGGCAGTCACAACTGCAAGGAAATGGCTTCTTTTAAGGCCAGTAACAGAAATAGAGCAAGTTCATATGCAACAAACTTTTCTCAGCTTTCCTCCTGCATAAAATGCTTTTTAAATTAAAAAAGAAAAAAAAGGCTGCAGTGCTGCAGACCTGGATCCCTTGGGCTGAGATTAGTTACCTCTGAAAGAGATTGTAAGTCATATAAAAAACACTGGTGGAAAGGGATGTGACTTGCCCACACCAGGTTGCCTTAGTGTATTAGCATAAATTCATGCCAGATGAATTTGAAAATACAAGGCATGAGCCTGCTTCTCTGACACCCTGGGAAGGAGATGACCATCTGCAGAGGGGTGGGATGTTTGAAACCATCGCAGTTAAGGGTGTGCTTCCAAAAGATGGGGGTTGCCCAATGAAATACCTGACAGTTGCTTGCCTTGTGCTGGCTCTTCAGGTCCTCAGGTGCCTCTAAGCTGTGTGGCTGTGAGGAGCAGGGGAGTAGAGGGAGAGCACTTTTAGCAGCAGTAAGGTAGGATTTGGGTCAGCTGGTCATAGAACAGAAGCATGGAAATGTCACAGCTGGGTGCCAAGAGTCACTTAGGCACACATTTTCTTGTAACCCTTCTTGTCAAAGTCAATAGTGTTACTTGTTTTATTTAAGGGATTGGGGAATTGGGGCTTTCCAAAGTACCTATTTTTTACTTCTTTCAGATTGGGTATTTTTTAAGCATTGTGTAATGTAAAATACAGTAGTCAGTCACAGCTGCTGAACCATAACACTTTCATGATGTCCCTGCCTGGGTGTTTGATCTTCCCAGAGGCAGAGAACACACAGGTCGCTTAGTTCTAGGAATTGCAGTGCTTGTAATCACACACCTTAGGCAGTAAATGTGATGTCTGCTTGTGGCCTTCATAGAGTCTGTTAAACAGTCCTGTATCGTAATACTAGAAACAGCTTACTCTGTGTAAAAAAAAAAAAAAATAAATCTGAATACTTTGTCCGTTTTTAGTAAGGATAAAAGGAATGATTCCACAATCACCTGTGCAGACACCAAGAAAGCAAGTATCCTCCTCATTCGCAAGATTTACGTTCTGATGCAAAACCTCAGTCCGTTACCAAATGATGTTTGCCTGACTATGAAGCTGTTTTATTATGATGAAGGTAGTATTTCCCTATTACCTTGATTTATCAACTGTGTTCAGACATTGGAAAACAATTCAAAGAAATATTTTCATGTATAATCTTTATGGCTGCTGAGACTTGTTAAATGATGGTATTTCGCCTGTGTCTGTTTCTCACAATCATTTCTAAAATCCAAGGGGGATGGATTTGATCTCACTGTAGGAACACAATCGTGTCATTAACTTCATTGGAGCAAGGATTTCCGTGTGTTTTAAACAACTTGAGTTTTCCTCAGTATGTTAGGATGTAACATCTCTGCCAGACTAATTCTGGTTTGGATGACTATTTAAATGTCTAGCTCTGCTTTCAGAATGTATTATTGCTTTATAACGAAAAATCAGAGCTTCTAGCTTGTCTCTGCATGTATAAACTGTTTCAAATAGCTTTAATTGAGTTTTGTCTCTTGTGTAGGGGAAGAACTTAATCTGAATACAAGTTGAATATTGATTATTCCCCTCCTCACACAATTTTTTTTAATAGCCCTTTGTATTTAAAGGGAAAGAGTGTCTTTTTGCTGCACAAGTTAAGATTAATTTTACAAGAATGTGTTTCGTTCTAACACTTTTAATGAACTCTTTTCTGCAGTTACTCCGTCTGACTACCAACCTCCTGGTTTTAAGGAGGGTGAATGTGAGGGGATGATATTTGAGGGGGAGCCTCTGTATCTGAATGTGGGTGAAGTGCCAACACCTTTTCATATGCTGAAAGTGAAAGTTACAACTGAAAAACAACGAATGGAAAATATTGATAAAAGCTTCCTAAAGCATGGAGAGACAAATGTGCCTCTCCAGGTGCTCAGAGTGGACAGAGATGATCCAGAAGAAGAGAACCAGGACATGAACGTAAGAGCGCAAATGTTGTGTAGCTTGTTGACATTTTTTGTGATTTATAATCTAGAAAAGTGCCATTAATTGTTTTACTGAATGTCGTACTATAGCATTAATAAAATAACTGTGTTTCCAGATATATTTAAGCAAGACAATATGTCTTCAGGACATTTTTGCTTTTATTTTCCTGCTCCGGTTAGCGATCTGTCATTGTTCCAGCAGTACTGAACAAGGGCATCAGCACAATGCCTGTCCGCAGCCACAGCGCTGGCAGTCGTGTCTCTGAGACCGGAGAGGAGCAGCAGGGTGAGAAGCAGAGAGGCACCTCCATGCTGTGGGTGCAGGTGCTGTTTGTTCAGCTCCACACACGGGTGAAACCTCCCAGGAGCTGTCACACACCAGTCCCAAGCAAGCTGCTGTGGCCAGCCAGTACTTACTGGCCATAAATTTGCTCTGGGATCCTCTTGTGCAGCATACAGCTCGGGATGCCACGGCTAAAGTTAAAACAAACTCAGCTCTGTCTGAGCTGTTTTCCCCTGGGGAAATCTGCCTAGAAAAAAGCCCAAAGTGAAGCTTGCTGAAGGCATGAGTGCGTGACAGGCTTATGCATCCCGCTGCTGATGCGAGAGCGCCCGAGGTGGCTCTTGGGACCGTGCTTGGCTTCAAGCAGTTGGAGGCATACATTTCTGGGGTCAGTGGAGGCAGGCAGCAGATACCTTCAGTCATGTTAGAATGTGCAGATATGTGTGCTGATCTAGACTGTCCATAGGTGAGGAGGAGGGGGAGCTTCAGGGTTTTTGGCCCCTCCTCCTCAATCAGCATTGCTAGGGAGGCCTGTAGGTGATGAGATGAAAATAAACTGCTTGGCTCTCTAAATCTGCATATGCCTCCAAATTGCTGTTTCGTAGGCAATAGGAAGGCAGTAATTGATGCACTGATAGTATTCTTTCAATAGCTATTGTTCCAATTTTAGTATTTTTTTACAGATGTTTTTCTTGGTAGTTGAATTAAATGTGTGCTTGCACTAACAATTAAGTAATGCTGAGCCAGATTCAGTTATTGCAGTGCAGTTTGTTCCACTGAGAATCCATCCAATAAGCTCTGGCCCTAAGCATCTGACTATAAACCCTCTTCCTTATTTGTCTGCAGTAAGTGATAGACCTTTTTCTTAATCTAGGAAGATCCTGTCTTGGATAATGAAGTAGAAGATAGGAATAATGTAAATATTGCAGAAGCTCAAGGTAACATTTATGTGTACTTTTCGAGTCTCTTCAGCTTGTGCCTCTTTTTCATGATGTTACTAAAACAAAAACTCGGTTTGCTGATGTAGACCACTATATTCAAATTTACATTGTATTTTCTTCACATACATTGCTATGCCTTTATTTCCTGTTGTGGCTTTGTTCTGGGAAACACTTGGTTAGCAAATGCACTTTTTCATGTTTCTATTCTAAAATTCTGATTTTTCTGTTCCATTTATCAGATAAGCTAAATCTAATGGGTTATATATTTAGAAGTAAATTTTGTTGTTTGGTTTCTCTATTATTGTTATGTTTTTAGTAATATATTTTCACGTAAAGCTTGCAGAGGTATGTGCTCTTGAGTTCACTATTGCAGACTTGGGAAGCAAAAAAAAAAGTCCAGGTCTGTTTTTGTTTAAATCACAGCTGTTTGGACTGTATCCTCACAGCTTCAGCCACTAAAGTTTAGCAGAAATACCATTTTTAGGCACCTTTTTTCCTTAAGCTCTGACCATGGTCTGATTCTGCAGTCCATACATGCTTCAGTCTGTGTGCTTGTGGAGGAATCGAGACCGTCAAGGTTTGTGTACGCAGAAGAGTTTTTATGTTGTGGTAGACTGAATGATACCCGTGTAAAAATACCCATCGTGTGATGCATGTTCTTCTGTGCAGAGGAAGCTGTTTATTACTGTAGTTTGCTGTTCCTGATAGAATCAGCAACTTCATCACAAAATATGTTTTCTGAATGACTGTATGGTTATGTCTGTGCTGCTGGCTGTTTTAGTGCCTCTTCCAGCTGCTTGCTTTCACAGCTTTGGACCTGTGTGCCCTTTTCTATTGCTGTGTACATGGAGCATTTTGATAATTGCAAGTGAACTTTTTGAACTTTAGTTTTAATAGGTACAAGGTCTAGCAAAGCATTTAGTATGGATCTCAGCAAACTGAGTTTCCTCAAGTAAAATCCTAACACTGTAAAATCTGTCAATGTAAAACTACACAAACAATGGGAGTAGCAGTAAAAAATAAATTCCAGGTGGAAGCCTATAAGGCACTTCTCAAGAAGGTACCATAAACATTTACTTCTGTTTTATTTAAAAAAAAAAAAATCATATAACAATTTCAGTAAGCAATTAACCGAGTTCTGCAGCAAGTATAAATGGGATCTTATGTTTTGGAAGCACTCTGAGGACTCTTAACACTGCAAGGCAAAGCTGCCTTCTCCCTTGTTCAGATAAAATTATGCCCTTCCTGCTGTGCAGGACATTAGGAAGTACTTGCTCATCCTTTCTGATAAAAAACAGCAGCACCTGCCTTGTATTTTTCTTAGCCTTTATAAATAGACAGTTTTTTGCACTGTTTGCTTGCAATCATATAAATGTCCTCCACTGTAAGCTCTAAATGCAGAAGTGCCAAGAAAATAACTGTCCTGGCTATACCAGCCTGATTGCATCTGCTACCAGAAATATGCCCTGGAAGCACTCCATTGTTTTGTGGTGGGGTTTTTTTTTGTTGGTTTTTTTGGTTTTTTTTTTTTTTGTAATCAGTTCTTCAAGATGTGGACCCAGCCTGTCATCAATTCAAAACATGAGACAGCAAGCTCTGTCCTCAGGGATCTCTGAGAGCAGCTTCCCTTTAAGATTTTAGAGAAACTAGGAGGGAAAGTAGAGGATGATTTATCTTTAGATTCCCCAAGAAAGCCCCGGGGCTCAAAGACCTGAACTTTGCTACCAAACAAACTGAAGAATGAATTGCTGCTTGTTTATCTGCTCATCTTGGAGAGGCCATATAGGGAGCATCCAGACAATACTGGTACCCATCTGCTGTACATAAAGCATTTCAAACAGAGCAGAGAAGGATCAAAAGAGGAAATAAGTGCCCCATTTGGAAGTACAAGTAGAGATGGTGCAGACAAGTATGCTCAGAAATGCTCTGATATGCTGATGTGAAATAGGATAGCTAAAGGAACACAGTTCCCAAGACTGTCAAATAGAAAACTAAGCTTTATGACCAAAAGTGTGTGGGGGGAATTCCTTTATTTGGATGAGAGCCTATGTAAAATGTTTTTTTCCCATAGCAGAAGTACAGGCTTCTGTGGACATAATGAATACATGGGCACTCCTAGAAATGCTCATTAGTGCTGCTGCTTGCTCTGTTCACTCTTCTTAATGCATTTCCCTACAGCTGCATCTGCTCTGAAATATAACTCTGGTTCTCCATAAAAACTTCTAGACACGTTGCTTTCCATGTAACTATAAAAGTGGCAACCATGTCAGCGCTGAGGCTTTTTGTCCTCCCAACCCAACCAAGACCAGCAGCTTGTTGGGGCTACCATGGTGTCAGAGTGCTTGCAGGGACAGCTGGACAAAGCAAGTTGAGCCTGAATTTTATTTTATTTAAAATGGGTTGAAGTGTCCTGTCATTCAAGCCCAACGCTGAACAGGCTGTGCTGCGTATTTAAATTGTGGCATTAATGTTTTTTTCAGAAATAAAATGTGCAATTTTGCAAAACCAGTTAACATTTCCATGCTGTTCAAAAAATAATCATGAAAATGTGTAGGAAACAGCATGTATGGATCAGCGTTTTTATCTTGATGGTGCTAATAGGCTGCAGAACTGGAATAACCACATAAAGCTGTATCTGGTGCTTTTAGAAATTCACAGAAGTTCCAAAACCATGCAAAAATGCAGCAAATGGCCAGCAGGGACAGGGAAGGGATCTGAGCCCTGGGCTTGGCACTGGGGAGGCCGCCCCTCGATGAGTGGGTTCAGTTTTGGGCCCCTCACTCCAAAAAGGCCCTTGAATGACTCGAGCGTGTCCAGAGAAGGGCAACGGAGCTGGTGCAGGGTCTGGAGCACAGGTCTGATGGGGAGCGGCTGAGGGACCTGGGGGGGTTTAGTGTGGAGAAGAGGAGGCTGAGGGGAGACCTCCTGGCCCTCTGCAACTCCCTGAAAGGAGGGTGCAGAGAGGGGGGAGGAGTCTCTTGAGCCAAGGACCCAGCCGCAGGCCAAGAGGGAATGGCCTCAAGCTGCGCCAGGGCAGGGTCAGACTGGCTCTTAGGAAGGATTTCTTTGCAGAAGGGGTTGTTGGGCGTTGGAATGGGCTGCCCAGGGCAGGGGGGGAGTCCCCATCCCTGGAGGGGTTGAAGAGTCAGGTTGACCCCGCGCTGAGGGATCTGGTGGAGTTGGGAATGGTCAGGGTGAGGTTCATGGTTGGACTGGGGGAGCTTCAAGGGCTTTTCCAACCCAGATGATTCTGGGATTCTGTGAATTGCTTGTTTTATTGAGTTAGTATAATGCTTTATTTACAGGAGCTACAAGACATGGGAAAATGCATTTGTCACCCTGAAATTCTTCAGTCATTTCCACAGCTGAAGCACAGTCATCTTTAACCAGTTCATGATTATATCTGTATCCTAGAAAAAAAACCCAGCATGGATTAGAAACAGCAACACAAATAACCTGCAGAACTGCCTGCTTATTCTTCATGGCAGCTGCAGAGAGTGACTAGGGGAACTGTAGCTGCAGGAACTGCAGCCAAAGTTGCTCGATCGTGTGTGGCTGGGCTACAAAATGGGAAGTGTCTGCTGGCAGTGGGTTCAGAATATGCAGAAGCTGTGCCAGAGTGGTCCCCCAGGGCCATTTGCCCATTCTTGGAGTGCAAAATGGGCTTGTGATTTTTTGCTTGGAAGCAAATCTCAGCGTAGACAAGCCTTTAGCAGTACAGGGTATAGACAAGTTTGGGGATCAGGCCCACTCTTGCAAAGATCCTGTGTGTAAACCTGTACTACTTAGCATGAGCATCTCTTGCATGTTTGTGACAGATAATGGCTGAATTACAGATGTAAGAGGGTGTGATGCTTGCTGGAGTCAAGGACTTGCCTGCACAGTTAGAGCCCTTTTGAGCACCTCCCTGCGTTTATAAAGTGCACGTGTTCCTTGTGGGAAAACATCAGTGTTAAGAGGCTGCTTGTGTGTTGCCAACAGTGTGCTTTATTAAACTCTTTTATAGAATCAAATTTAACTTGTGAAGAGCATGAAGTTACAAAGGCTGGAGGGAATCAGAATCTGTATGTTTCTAATCCTCAGGTATGAAAACTGTTGTCTTAAACTTTTCCTAGAGTTTTTGTGAAGCTTCTTTCCTACTTGGAGTGATTACTAAAGGCTTATTTACCACAGTTGGTATTTTCAGCAATAAAATGCCTTTACATTTTACTTTCCGATGTTTTACAAAACCAGTTAATATTCTAAAGCAATGAAAAGCACTAACAAAAGACTGTTCCTCTGTGATAGTTTTCAAACAAAACAGTCTGGCTGTTATTAAGAGAAATGGGAATGTAATTTCCATGTTTATAAACTGTCATAACTAACCACTCTGCCTCATAGAAATTTCTCTGTTAATTCGGACCAAAACTTGTTTAAACATTGATTAGAACTTAAAATGTAGGTTTATTACTCAGACTTAAAACTATATTCCCTGCATATAGTAAAATGGTGTCATGGAAATGTGGAGGACTACTTCAAACAGAGGTCCTTAAGATTTCTTAAAACAGAATAGCCCGAGGCAACTGTGAGTGACTTACTGTATAAAAATAGCTGATGCTTTCATCGCTCAGGGCTCTTTGACACATTCAGCTGTAAATAAGTGCTGTTGACTTCCATGGGTATACTCCTGGATTTAAATTTCAGCTCAAGCACTGTGGTGAGCGGAGACAGAGCTCTCTGCACACTCCAGCACTGAACCCTGCTGTAGCCTCTAACACGTGTTTTTTACTGTCACAAGGCAACATGTATTTTCTGATTTTAGGTTGATCATTTGGCAAGCAAGACGTCTGAGCTTAATATGTCAGAGAGCAGGACAAGAAGTGGAAAGATATTTCAAACCAGCACTGTTAGTACAGTTTTTTTCTCTAGTTCTGTTATTCTTTAAGCCTTCTTTCTGTTCCAAACAGTGAATAAAACTCTCAGCTTTAATACATTTCATGTTGACAGAATGAAATTCTCATCACTTCTAAAATTCCCATTAAATTCAACACATTTGAATTCTTAGTGTCAAAACAATATTCTATTCCAAAGAGTTAAAAGGTGAGTGTTGATGTAGTTAACGCAGGTTGAGAAACATTCATTAGGATTGATTCATTTCTTGAAAATGCATTTAGCCAATTCTCCCCTGGTTTAATCTGTTGTTGATGGGAGCGTGTGCCAGCAGAGATCCCCAGCCCAGTGTGCCATATGCTTCCTAGTGATTTTACTTGAAAAACATGAGGCCAAAATTCTAACCTCAGCTCTGTGACTCATACCAAGAAAAATAGGTTATTTCTTGGCCTAATCACATTGCAGCAGATAAGTCTTGTAGTCGGTGCTACTTGCAGGGAGCCAGATTCCTCCAGCCTCACCCAGGTGGAGCAGAAGTTGACTTCAGGGTGGAATTTGGCCTTTGGGGGTGGCACTGGGGGCCCCCCCCTCTGTTGCCACTGCCCTCACCAACTGAGCTTGGCAGCTTCAGCTCTGTGAGGCTCTGGGGGGCCTTCACAAGCCCTCCACATCCCAGGGTTCTGCGTTACTGGGAGGTTCTTCTCAGAAAAAGCTGCTCAGTCAATACCATTCTAGTAAATAAACAAGTGCTCTTCATTTACAGTCAGGAGGGGAAACTGCCTGTCAGGGCCAAGGAGAAACGGACCCTTCCTGTCCCCGCTCAGGAAAGCTCTTCATTAATTTTTAGTGCAGCAGTTCATAAGGATTCATAATGTGCAGCTCAGTCGTTGCCACTGGCTTTCTCCTAAACTAATACTTGCCTTCTTTCTGTAAAGGCTGATGGAAATCAAGTTTGGGAGTATGCAAAATTCATTCTCCAGCAGAATGTTCTAACGAAATCCAGAAGAGAAATTTGTCTGTGTCTTAAATATCTATGTATGAAAGCTGCATGTGAAACTCTGATAGAGTTTGCAACAAATTCGTGAAGCAGAGATGTTAAATTCAGAATATAGAAGTAGTAGGTTCAGTGTTTTTGTAAAGCACTGCTTTTACTGCAGAATAGAATTTTTTTTTTTTACTTCTGACGTGGTTTAAACCCAGCTGGCAGCCGAACACCACACAGCTCCTCACTCACCCTCCTCCACCCCTGGGGAATGGGGAAGGGAGTCGGAGGGGTAAGAGTGGGGAGACTCCTAGGTTGAGATAAAAAGAATTTAATAATTGAAATTAAATTATAACAATAGTAATAATAGAAAATACAAACAAGCAATGCACAGTGTGATTGCTCACCACCTGCTGACCGATGCCCAGCCCGTTTCTGGCCAGGGATCCCAGAGAAGAGAGAGTCCTGAAACCACAGTCCTGGAAGCGAGAGCGAGTTTCCTGATCGACCCCCATCTATCCCCTGAGCACGACGTTGTGTGATCTGGAATATTCCATCGCGCAGTTGGGGCCGTTGCTCTGGCCGTGCTCCCTGCCAGCTTCTTGTGCACCTGCGCACTGGCAGGACAGGGGAAGTTGCAAAGTCCTTGATTTCTTAGCAACAACTAAAAACATCAGCGCGTTATCAGCATTCTTCTCTTATCAAATCCCATTCTGAATCCAAAACACTGTTCTAGCTACTAAGAAAAAAAAAAAAAATTAGCTCTATCCCAGCTGAAACTAGGACGACTTCCAACCCCAGGGTCATATGTGGTATTTTTTATTATTCACTGATACAGGAAAAAAAAGGAACATCATTCTGAATGCTCACTATCATGTTATGTTTGTTTTAAAAAAAGGTTTTATTCATGCACTTAATACTAGAATTTAAACAAAGCACAGTTGCTTTAAATAATCAAAAGCACAGGGGCGCTAAAGGCTAAATTGTCGTCTTTTCACGTGTGCAAGCCAGAAATAGTTGGATTAGCTCATGAAGCGAGGCTGTGTGGTGCTGAGCCCCCTCTCCCCTTGGTGCAGGGCCCCGGGTGCTGCCCCGCTCCGCACTCTGCAGTCGGGGCGCGGTGTTGGAGCGTGGGGTGCTGCCTCTGGGGGGGGTGGGTGGAACAGCCCCTGTTATGTTCTCTTGAAGCGGTGACACAGGGAGAGCCGGCTGTTACCACACAAATCCCTGCCCTCCGTCCCTACCTCGGAGGGAGGGGGGTCAGTTCTGCCGGACAGCGGTACCCCGGTGTTAGGCCAGGCTTAGCATCTCCTGGCAGGTGGAGCCGGCCTGCTCGGGGTGGGCTCTACCCGCGCTGGACTTGCTGACGTGGTGGGCAGGCTGCGGTCTGTGCTGGGCGGCGACCTGCAAGGCAAGATTTATTTTCCTTCGACAGGTTCATCGGTTGGAACTCTCGTCTAGTCAAGATGTGCTGCCAAAAAGGAGGAAGATCAGTGAACCAAAGGAGCAGTTTTAGATCCCCATCTCCCCGCCGTTTGTTTACAGAGTTCTCCACACCACTTCCATTTTGTTGTTCAATGAGAATGTTCACATGCAAATAATTTTCATATTTAAACATATTTTAGGGATCTTTTTTGTTCTATTTGTCATCAAAATGGAGAGTATTTGAAGGAAAGAAAATCTGTCGAGGAGCCCAGCTGAAGGAATCAAACTTTTTTTATAGGAGGTCATATCACACCAGGACAGACAGAAGGTACCTGACTACTGAGGTAACTGAGAAAGTTTCCGTTACAGAGGTGATTTGGGGGACTTAGCTCCCTGCTTATAACACGTTTAAATCCTGATGGTGATCGTGCAGCGTTCATTACCCACAACACAAGGTTTCACCAGTAACTTCGGGCTGTGTTTCAAAGCTGAGCAACTCCATGGCCAGAACCTGCCTTATGGGGCACAAACCCCCACAAGTCTTGGGTTAATTTCTGGAGTTTTACGGAGCCGGTTCATTGTCAGTTGCAGCAATATTACATTTTCTGGTTTTACTACTGGGACAGTTAGGGCAGCTTGATTCTTTGCATTTCTTCCAGACTGAAGGCACCAGGCTCAAGTGAAAAACAAGCATTCTTCATACCTTCAATTACATATTTCATGCCAAAGCACAGGAATTTCTGTACAGCTGTGGTGAGAGAATGTAATTACAAAGTATTAATCTGTGGCCGACATCTATTATGATGGTGTGAGATTATTTCAATAAACCTTTATGTACTTAAAATGATTAGTTGCAGAAGTTGAACATGGAACACTTCTAACAAAATATAATTTTTCCTGTGCTGTAAATGGAGTGAAGCTGTTCCTGCATGGCGAAGAGCTGCTGCTGTCTTTAGGTGGGGATAGCTGAACATTTCTTTATGTGTTTGGCTTTTAAATTAAGAATGTCTTTTTATCATTCCTCAATTAAAACAACGTTAACAGTTGCTGTGTATTTACTGCGTGGATTTGTGTACGTTTAGGGGCTCTCTCTAGGCTGTGGCCACTCGGTCTTGTTGCAGCTCTGGGGGTTTGGGGCTGAGCCCGTGCGGGGTGATCAGAGCGGAGGGGTGCGGGCAGCAGGGCACGGCAAGGCCAGAGCAAATTTGGGGGGGAAAAAAAAAAAAAGTTGACTCAGGGTTTGTTGGTGGAAGCACTTGCCAGCGTGTTCCCTTCTCTCCAGTTCATGGCACAGAACTGGAGCCCTGGGATTGAACTGGCAAACGCTGCTGCTGCCTCGGGCTGGACGGCTGAGGGTGGGGGGGGTTTAACTTCTGCGGACTGGGAGTTGGGGGGTTCAGCTGGAGGAGAGGGGGCTCTGGGGAGACCTTAGAGTGGCCTCCTAGGGGCTACAGGAAAGGGGGGAGGGACTCGTCATCGGGGCGGGGGGGGATAGGACGAGGGGGAATGGGTTTAAACTGAGAGAGGGGAGATTTACAGAATCCCAGAATCATCTGGGTTGGAAAAGCCCTTGAAGCTCCTCCAGCCCCACCATGAACCTCACCCTGACCGTTCCCAACTCCACCAGATCCCTCAGCGCTGGCTCAACCCGACTCTTCAACCCCTCCAGGGATGGGGACTCCCCCCCTGCCCTGGGCAGCCCATTCCAACGCCCAACAACCCCTTCTGCAAAGAAATCCTTCCTAAGAGCCAGTCTGACCCTGCCCTGGCGCAGCTTGAGGCCATTCCCTCTTGGTCTGCCGCTGGGTCCTTGGCTCAAGAGACTCCTCCCCCCTCTCTGCACCCTCCTTTCAGGGAGTTGCAGAGGGCCAGGAGGTCTCCCCTCAGCCTCCTCTTCTCCACACTAAACCCCCCCAGGTCCCTCAGCCGCTCCCCATCAGACCTGTGCTCCAGACCCTGCACCAGCTCCGTTGCCCTTCTCTGGACACGCTCGAGTCATTCAATGGCCTTTTTGGAGTGAGGGGCCCAAAACTGAACCCACTCATCGAGGGGCGGCCTCACCAGTGCTGAGCACAGGGGTCAGATCCCTTCCCTGTCCCTGCTGGCCACGCTGTGGCTGATACAAGCCAGGATGCCATTGGCCTTCTTGGCCCCCTGGGCACACTGCTGGCTCATTACCAATCCCCCCCCCAGTCCCTCTCTGACTGCCTTAGATGAGCTCTAAGGCAGAAATTCTCCCCGGGAGGGGGTGAGGCCCTGGCACCGGTTGCCCAGCGCAGCTCTGGCTGCCCCCTCCCGCGAAGGTTCAAGGCCAGGCTGGACGCGGCTCCGGGAGGCGGCGCGGCCCAGCCCGGGGCGGAGCCGGATGATCTCCCAGGTCTCTGCCAGCCCAAACCCTCCCGTGGTTGTTACAGGCCAGAGCTGCCCCGTCCCGCCGGGCGGAGGGCGGGGGGGGGGGGGGGGTGGGGGGCGGAGCCGCCACGCGCGCGACCTTCCTCCTGGCGGGGAGGAGGAGGAGGAGGAGCAGCAGCGGAAGTCCCGCCCACGGGCGCCGCCGGCCACGCTCATTGGACGCGCGGGCGGGGCGTGCGCGCTCCCATTGGCCGGCGCCGCGCCCCGGGCGGGGTTACCGGAGCCCAGGAAGCCGCCGCGCCGCTCCCGCCCTCCCCTGGCCCCAGCAGGAGCTTCTGCGCTCCCCGGCCCCGAAGTTTGATCGCAGAGAAAGGAGCGGGGGGAGGTTTGGGAAGGACCCGCTGGGCAGGGGTAAGGTCGGGGCAGACGGGGCTCCGGGTGTGGTTACTGAGCCCCGGGGGGGGGCAGGGGCGGGCTCTCCGCTGCCGGCTGCTCCTGCAACGTTCCGCAGGGGAAAGTTGTGGGATGTCGGCGAGCGAGGGCCCTGCCGTGGAAGGTGCTTTTTCTGCCCCGCCCGGGGCCGCTGCCGGGCGTCCCGCGGCCTGTCTGGGTGCGGGGTCTCGTCTGTGGGGTGGGTGCGCGGCCGGGAGGTCCCTTGGGCGGGAGGGGTCCCCCCTTGTCCCCCTGGACGTGCAGCGTCTCCTCAAGCACGTCGTGAGGTGATGGGCGGCTCAGGGCTCTTGCCAACTGTATGAGCTTCACTAAGGGCAAATGCCGGGTGATGCCCTTGGGCCGCAACAACCCCCAGCAGCGCTCCAGGCCTGGGGAGGAGTGGCTGGAGAGCTGCCAGTCAGAGAGGGACCTGGGGGGGATTGGTAATGAGCCAGCAGTGTGCCCAGGGGGCCAAGAAGGCCAATGGCATCCTGGCTTGTACCAGCACCAGCGTGGCCAGCAGGGACAGGGAAGGGATGTGACCCCTGTGCTCGGCACTGGGGAGGCCGCCCCTCGATGAGTGGGTTCAGTTTTGGGCCCCTCACTCCAAAAAGGCCATTGAATGACTCGAGCTTGTCCAGAGAATGGCAACGGAGCTGGTGCAGGGTCTGGAGCACAGGTCTGATGGGGAGCGGCTGAGGGACCTGGGGGGGTTTAGTGTGGAGAAGAGGAGGCTGAGGGGAGACCTCCTGGCCCTCTGCAACTCCCTGAAAGGAGGGTGCAGAGAGGGGGGAGGAGTCTCTTGAGCCAAGGACCCAGCGGCAGGCCAAGAGGGAATGGCCTCAAGCTGCGCCAGGGCAGGGTCAGACTGGCTCTTAGGAAGGATTTCTTTGCAGAAGGGTTTGTTGGGCGTTGGAATGGGCTGCCCAGGGCAGGGGGGGAGTCCCCATCCCTGGAGGGGTTGAAGAGTTGGGTTGAGCCAGCGCTGAGGGATGTGGTGGAGTTGGGAACGGTCAGTGCTGGGTTAATGGTTGGACTAGATGATCTTCAAGGTCCTTTCCAACCTGGATGATTCTGTGATTCTGTACAGCTCATCCTGGGAGGGGGGAGCCGAGAATTCCCGGGCCCAAGCACCCCTAGTCCATGTCTGTGCCTCCCTGGGGTTTGGGGTTTAGTGCTGCCGTAGCCCACCGCGTTTGGAAACAGCCCCGAGCTCAGCCCCGTGTGCCCAGGCGGAGCGGGAGATGACGACGCTGACGCACCGCGGACGGCGCGCCGAGCTGGGAAGGAACTCGGACAAGAAGCCCGACAGCGAGGAAGATGCGGCTGCGGACAGAGACCTGAATGATGAAGATCCTGACGACTCCAAAGACATCCGCCTCACGCTCATGGAGGAGGTGCTGCTCCTGGGGCTGAAGGACAAGGAGGTAAGGCAGGGCCCTCCGCCGGCTGCGCGTGCGGGGGTGCCTGGGGGTGAGGCCCTCGATGAGCAGCAGAGGGACTGTCCAAGTCCCTCCAAGTCCCGTCCAGCAGAGCCAGCCTGCTTAGCACAAACCACCTTTGTCTGTAGCTTAAACTGAGCTGTGGAGGTTGCTTGCAGGTGCTGTCCTGCCAGCTCTGCCACGGGGACTGCGAGAAGCAGCTGGAGGCGAGGGGTTCCCTGTGGTATTGTGCAGCTGCATTTGCAGAGCAAAGGTGGGTTTGTTCTTTGCTGGAGTCAAAGACGTGGGGTAAAAGGAGCCTCACTGTGTGTGTGGTCTTCCCTGGCCCAAGTGCGCTTTCCTATCCGAAACCAGCAGCTGAAACACAGGAACGCCCTGAGCACTGTTTCCACTTTGTTAAAAATTGATGTGAAAAACGGCAGGGGCAGGTTTTGCGAGAAGAGGGCAAGGTGAGAGGAGGCAGCTGGAACGGGAGTTGAAAGCAGGTGCAGGATGGTGCTGACGCAGCAATGGCAAAGGAGGTGGGAGCCACGTCTCTGCTCTCAGGCCAGTGATGCCCTGAGCTGGGCAGGAACAGCGCCGTGTGGCTCCAGGCTTGAGGGGAGCGGGGCGGGGTGGGGAGCTCTTTGCTGGGGGCTTGTCTCGCCCAGCTGTGCCAGTTTAATGACTTTCCTTGGCAACAGTGGACAAACTTCACAGCGGGTTATTTTCACAGGGTTGTCCTCTGCTGGAAAGGGACCCTGCTCAAACTGAATTGTTCTGTGCTTATCGGCTGGTAGGAAGTTGTTTCTCAACTCTGCCTAGAAGGAGCCGTGGGGAAAGGAGAAGACACCTTGCGTTGAGCTCTGCGAGCTGCTGCCTTGACGTGCCTTGTTTTCTTTAGTGCGTGCATCATCTTGATCTCTTTGGGGGAATCTGATGCTGCTATTCCTGTCAAGCAGATGGGGAAATTGAGATGAGGGGAAGCTAAGCAGTTGCCCAAGGTGCTTCTTGGGATGATAATGGCAGAGGAGAGCCTTATACACAGGTTTTTCAGCCCCAGGAGCGCTCTTCCTGTGAGCCTGTTTTCCATGCTAAGGAACGGAGACACTGCGGTTGTCAGAGCTGTGGTAGATGGGCCGTCTTCTCTTCATCTCTGAGTTGAAATTAAGCCTCTGTGAAGTGTCTGAACACTCTTTTCCATAGGGCCCTGAGCTGATGCCATGCTCTCGCATAGACCTGCTCAGGCCATGGCTCCTGACGTGCACCGTGCTCACAGATCCGGGTTCTGTGAGTGACGGAGGCTTGTAGCTGTCCTGTTTAACGAACCCAGATAAGATCTAGGACTTGCTGAGCTGAATAGGAAGTAACAGGAGAGCACGGTTATAAAGAGAACGCCACGCAAATAATTTTGGAGCAAATATTTGAGAGCAGCCTAGGAGCGTGGCATGCTCTGCTTTCTTCCTGGCCTTTAGCATTCTTGGCTTGGTTAATGTGTTCCTGGGCATGGTCCTTCAGCCACCAGGAAGTTGGGAGACCACAATAGATGCAGGAAAAAAAAAAACCCAAACTTGTCATACTGGTTTGGTTTCTTCCCATCCTGTCCTTCCACGTTCCAAAAAGGAAAACCTGAAGCAGCAGAAGCCTGGCCCTGAGCTGGGCTCCCAGGCAATGGGTTTTCCCAGCTCTGTTGTTCACTCATGGTGTGATGATTGGAAAAAAAAAAAGATAATTTTAGCCAAATCCAATGAGCTCACAGTGTAATTTTATTATTTTAAGTACCAGTCTGTCTAGGAGAAACTGGCTGGACACCAGCCTGGCGTTTGTAACCAGGCTGATTCCAGAAGCTGAATGTGACCCAGGAGCTTTCACCTTGTTTGATTTCAGACCCCTTAAAATTTTCTAGGGGTAACGTCCCTTCCAGCCCAGCGAACTGAAACTTCTTGTCACCTCCACACCCTTTCCTGAGAGCTTGTTCCTAAAGGGTGCTTGCGAAAAGCAGCGCGTCTCCCGTGGACGGAAATCAGCAGGGCGGGGATGAAAGGTTGCTTTGTCTTTCCTCACAAGGAAATGAAGAAAGCAAATAAAGATTTTAATTTCTTTTATGGTTCTCTGTGCTGAGCAGCGTCCAGATGCTCTCTATAAACAGACGCGCTGGGGACAGGAGTTTGCCCATACAGACTGGAAAAACTTCCATGTAGGACGGCTGCGGGTTCTCAGCCTGTTTTCATTAGGAAAGGGGTTTGTTAGGTTGCTTTGTCTGCACCCTCCTGGTAGCTTTTAGATCTGCCCTTTCTCTCCTCCCCCCCACTCCCTCTAGAGAAAAAAAAGCGATGAAAAGGAAGTTAGGAATGGGCCGTAGCCTTCCTGGTGTATCGGCGTCCCCCTGCACTAAGCATGTTGTGACTTTGCATCCCGCTTGGCTCACCCTCCCCTCGGGCCCATCTCAGACACCAGCGCCTGCCCCGTTCCCAGCCCTGCTGCCCGCGGGTGTCTCTGCCTGCAGCCCTGCCTGCTGTCCGCTCGCCCTGAAATCCAGGAGCTGCTGCCCTGCATCTGAGCCCCATTGCAGCAGTCAGTGGGCCGGAACAACCGGGCCTTGTTCTAATGGGGGATAAAAGATGAGTGGAAGAAGGGAATGGAGAGGTCACCTGGCTGTCCTGTCGCTTCAAGCCGGGGTCAGCTCTCTCCTGAGAAGCATCGGTTGAATGTTCTTACGCCTCAAGGGACAGAGGTTTCCATCCCTGCACCCTCCCTCCAGGGGCAAACCGTTCTGGGGCTTTCTTGTCTGGATGGTTATTTCTTCCTGGTGCCAGCTCTGACCTCTCTGGCCACAGTTTTAGCCCAGGGCTCTGTCCCATGCACAGTGGAAGTGAGAACTGGCCATTCCCTTCCTTTTTGCTGCTGCCTTTTATGTGTCTGACCCTCGTTGGCCTGTTCTCCCTCTGTCCTCTCTTCCCTGGACTGAAAACCCCAATTCAATTGCTGATTCCTTGTGGGTTGTATTTTCCAGACCTCTGCACCTTCTTGTTGCTTTGCCATATGCCTTCATGATCTTGGAGCTTGTGCTTCTCGGGATGAGGACCCCATCCTGCGGTGGGCTTGAAGAACAGGGCTTGGGGCTGGGTGTGGAATGTGCCAAGTCTGAGCAGATCTGGACAGCAGCAGCCCCAGCGCTGTCCCGCTGGGACCCAAACTGCTGCACCCCAGCCCCAAGGGTGTATTTTCCCGTCCTTCATCCCTGACTGGAAATCTCTTCCCTTGCAGAAGTCTGTGGGTGGATTTGGGTGAGGGGGGTGAGAGGCTGGAGAAGCTCTTGTGCCCTGTGGTGGGAACTTGGGCTTGCTGCAGCCTGTGCCCTGTGGGACGGTGCCGTGGGTAGCGGGGAAACTCTTCTTCATGGGCCTGACGAGCAATTTCTTCATACAGCTAATTACTCTTAGGGCACACCTGGAGCTGGCAGGGGCTTTCTTCAAGGAGAAGAGCAGATTTTGATCCTGTTTCCCCCAGGCATGTCCCCAGCAGAGGCAGAGCAGAGCTCCCATTGCTGGCTGCAGTCCCACAGCAGCAGCAATGTCCTTCTGTGGCCAGGGGCTTGCCAGGGGAAAGGGCCCTGCTGTTCTCATTCTGGCTCGGATTTCTGACGATCCGGGGTTGGGTGCAGCTGCCTGCCCGGCGCTGGGGTGTGCCAGGTGGTTGTGGGTGCAGCAGGAAGGGCACAGCCTGAATTGTTCAATGTTTACAGGGAGGTTTTGGAGAGGGAGGGGGTTAGTTGGGGTTGCTGAGCACCTTTCACCTGGTGGGGAAAGCCCTTTTCTCCTTCTCACCTGGGAGACAGAGCTGTCGGTGGGGGCTGGGAGAGTCGCCTGGCAGGGCCTGAGCAGGCTGGGAGGGGTGGGGGGCTGAGCAGAGCTCTGCTTTCCATCTCTCTTCTCCCCTTTCCATCCACCCTCTCTCTCCCAGGGCTACACCTCCTTCTGGAACGACTGCATCTCCTCAGGCCTGCGGGGTGGCATCCTCATCGAGCTGGCTCTGCGCGGCCGGATCCGCCTGGAGCCGCTCTCCATCAGGAAGAAGAGGCTGCTGGAGAGGAAGGTGAAGGTGCTGCAGGAGCCGGGCTGGGGGCCCAACAGGCTTCGGGGCTCCCTCCGCCCCAGCTGAGCCCGCTGGCAGCGAGCTTTGCCAGAGCAGTGTCTGCGTCCGGCCTTACGCCGTGTTTTCCGCTTTGTCCTTCCAGGTGCTCTTGAAGTCGGACACGCCAACTGGTGACGTCTTGCTGGATGAGACCCTCCGACACATTAAGGCCACGGAGTCAGCAGAAACGGTGCAGACCTGGATAGAGCTGCTCACTGGTAGGGTCTGTTAGAGACACCAACTCCCCCAGCTCCCTCGTGGCCCGTCCCTGCCACTTGTCCCCCCTCCACAGCTTGGTTATCCCCTTCCTTCACTGGAGATGGGCAGAATACTGACAGCAGAACAGGGGAAGGCTGAATGTGGGGGCAGAGAACTCTTTTTCTGGGTCTTTTTTGTTGGGAGCTCAGTGGAAGACTTGGACCTTGCTCCCTATTGCTCCTTTATTCATGCTGAGTCTTCAGAGTCTGGGGTCCAAGGTGCTGGGTAGAAGGGGCTTTCCAAAGGGATCTGCCCCAGGCTGCTGCGCCCTGTGACCACTGGGAGCTTTGCCGGCTTGGACTGATGGGAGAAGCGGGTCAGAGTCAGGCCAAGGGGAGGAAGAGGGTTCCTGTGGCCAGGACTGGTGTCTGCGCAAGCAGCCCGGGTGCTGGGGTTGAGTGGCAAAGCTGAACAGCATCTCCTCTCCTGCAGGGGAGACCTGGAACCCCTTCAAGCTGCAGTACCAGCTGAGGAACGTGCGTGAGCGCATCGCCAAGGCGCTGGTGGAGAAGGGCATCCTCACCACAGAGAAGCAGAACTTCCTGCTCTTCGACATGACCACCCACCCTGTCAGCAATGCCACCGAGAAGCAGCGCTTGGTGAAGAAGCTCCAGGAGAGCATGCTGGAGCGGTGGATCAACGACCCCCACCGCATGGACCGCAGGACTCTAGCTCTCCTGGTGCTGGCCCACTCCTCAGATGTGCTGGAGAACGTTTTCGCCAGCCTGGCAGACGACAAGTACGATGTGGCAATGAACAGGACCAAGGACCTCCTCGATATGGACCCTGAGGTGGAAGCTGCCAAAGCCAGGGGCGCAGAGATGATCTGGGCCGTCCTGGCAGCTTTCAATAAGTCTTAAAAAGCCCCCAAACCAGGTGGGGGAGCCTTCCCACCTCGACATGAGGCCAGGGGTATTTGGGCACAGAGTTCCTGTGCCAGTGGGTGGGCTCAGCTTGGGGGGGGAAGGTTTTGCTCTCCCCCGCCCGGGCAGGGGTGGGAGGGTGAGAGCCCACCTCTGTGGGCAGGTCACACACTGTCCCCAAGGCTGGTGCCTCCAGGGAGAGGTGGCAGCGGCCCTTCGCTCCCCTTCAGTGCTCCTTGCCCACGGGCTTCTTGGGCCGGTGCAGAGCTGGGAGGTGGCAGAGCCCAGCCCTGCCTCTGCGTGAGGGAACCAAGCTGCTCAGACGGGCTGAACCCCAGCAGAAACGGGGCTGCGGAGCAGCCTGTGCTCCCGGGGCACTCCCAGCGAGCCGGCTTGTCCGGCCGCCTCCATGGCTCCCTCTTCTCCACACAGGTCTCGCCTTGGAGCTGCCTGGGCAGAGCAGATTCCCCTGCGGGGCTCGCTGATGTCCTGGGGCAGAGTACGGGCAGGGGAGCGGGCAGGAGGCTGGGTCAGGGGTATCTGGCAGCTGGGACCACCCTCGGTGCTGGCTGGCCCAGGGCAGCCCAAAGCCACGGGCACGTGTCACCACTGAGGAGCAGCTCTGCAAAGACTGTGGAGCCCTGCCCCGGGCTGTGCGTGTTGCACACCTGCTCTTTCTAGTAAGGAAAAGTTAAACTGTGATTATTTTTTTCTTTTTTTTTTAACACCACCACCACCCCCCCCCCTTTTAATCTGTAGTTCATTTAAATGTATTTCTCTGCAGCCCAAGGGAGTCCTGGGTATTTCAGTCTGGCGTCTGTAGCCGCGGTGGGTCCCGGTGGCCTTTCGAAGGTTTGCGTTTGGGGGGGTGCTGGCAGCGCCCCGCCCGAGCCGAGGGCGTCCTCTGGGTGCCCAGAGGTGCTGGTGGCACTTGTGTCATGAACTTGCTGGTGGTCCGAGCTGCTGCTCCCTGCCTGCCCCCAGCGCGGTAGCGGTGGGCGCGGGGCTGAGTGTCCTTCCCGTCCCCTCCTGCACGGCTGGGGGGGGCACCTCGGGCTGCAGGTGGCATCACCGCGGGATTCATTCGTCCCCCCCACGGGCCTGTCCCCTCCCAGCCCTCCACCTGCCTCGGGTTCCCGAGGGCTGTCCCATCCCCTTCGCATGTGGGTGCTGCCGGGGGGTCCCCAAAACCCGCGGGGGGGGGGTGGGGGGGGTGGCTCTTCCCCCGCCGTGCCACGGTGGAGGCCGGGGCTCACACGCACCCGGCTGGGGGTGCGCGTCCCATCCCCGGGCAGGGGGGCAGGAGCCGCGCCAACCCCCCCATTCCGCGGACTGCAGCCCCGTGGTGGCCCCGCTGCCTGGCCCCGGGCCACTGGAAGGGGGCGGGGGGGGGGAGGAGGAGGGGCTGGGGGCGCCCCCGCCCCGTCCCACGCGGCACCTCCCCCGGGCGGGAGGCGGGCCCGGGGGTGCTGTAGTCCCGCCCACGCGGTGCTGCAGCACTTCCCATTGGTCAGCGGCCGCTCCAGAGGGGTGGTCCCTCCCGTCACTCTTCCCGCCTTCCGCTGGCGCTGGTTGGTCAGGTATGATGTCACCGCGGCCACCTCCCTATGCCCATTGGGCAGCGCGCCTGTCCGTCAGGCAGCTGAGGCGTTAGGGGGCGGCGGCGGCCATTTTGGAGGAGAGCGCGGGGCCGGGCGGAGCGGAGGGAGCGCGGGGCGCGGAGGGAGCGCGGAGACCCCCCCCGCTATTCCCCCCGCCATGGCAGCCCCGCTCGGTACCGGCGCCCGCGCGGAGGAGCCTGGGCAGGAGAAACAGGTGGGGAACGCCGGCGCGGGCCCGGCCGGCTCCCATTGGCTCGGCCACACGTCGCTCTTCACAGCCCTGTGCGCTGATTGGTTGTTTCGGTTAGCCGTATGATGAATGCTGGTCTCTCACTGGCTATGGGGCTGGGGGAGGTTGGACTTCCGGCATGGCTGGTAGGATAGCTCGGTCGCGATGGCGGCGTGGGGGGTGCGTGGGGGTTTGTGGGATACTGGGGGTGGGGGGGGGCTGTGGGGTGCGGGGGGGCCCGGCTGCCCTGTCGGCAGCTGAGCGAGGCCCTCCCGGGGCAGGGACATGCCGCGGTGCCGCAGCCCCCCCAGTTCCCCCCTTGGATCGCCGCGGGGCTGAGCGGACGAGCCGCGGCTTGTTGGCTGCGCCGGTGGGGCAGAGCGGGCCTCGGGCACCGGGAGCCAGGCCGGCGGCACCAGCGGGGCCGGGCGATGGTTCCCGGCGGCTCAAGCGGCTGCTGCGTCCCCGGGCGTGAGCCGGAGCCCCCCGGGGCAGTCGGGCCCGCTCCGGGGTGCGGGTGGAGCTGCTGCCGGCCACCTTCAGCCGTCCCGCTGCGGCCAGTGCGGCCTCGCTCAGGCATCGCAGCGGGAGAAGCTTTTTCCACTTCCCTGGGGTTAGTTTAGCGCCGGGACTGGGCGTAGGAAGGAGGCAGATGTGCTGCCTTGCGGGCACTGAGAGAAGGTGGTGGGAGGCTCCACCGTGGGCAGCCCCTGGATCTGCTGGCAGGTGTTAAGGACACCGGCACGGCGTTGGCTCTGCTGGGTGCTGCAGAAGTGGTGCCCACGGGGTGGGTGAGCAGTGGGGTGCAGCAGTGCACCCCCGACAGCGTAGGAGAGACGGGGTGATGGGAGACAGTGGTGTTTGCAGCCGGACAGGGGGGAAAGAGTTTTAGAGGTGAAGAACTGAGGAGAGCAGGCTGAGGTGAAGGAAGGGCTGTGGGAGGCAAAGGTTTGGTTTCTGCTCCCAAACCCCCCCGCAGCCCATCTGATGTGGGGGCTCGCGGGGTGCCTGGCTCTGGCAGGGCTGAGTGGCGTGCGCTGGCCGTGGCTCTTATTCCTGGAGCTGTCACGGAGGTGGGTAAGAAGAGCCAGGCTCCTTCAGGCCATGTGTGGGTGAAGCCCTGCAGCGTGCAGAAGCTGAAGATCGTGATGAGACTCTCACACCTTCCCCCGCCTTCCCTCCCTGCTTCAATCCCCCGGGGACCCCCGGGGATGGGGGCGTGAGGAGGAGCCTGCGCGGTTGAGGCTCCGAGTGGGATGCTCCAAGCCTGCACGTCACGTTGCTGCTCCCAGCTCCGCTTGTCCCAGTTTCAGCTGTCGGGAGCTGCCGTTAACTCAGGTTTGCTTTGTCTTTTCGAGACACAGCTGAGGAGCCGTTTCGTGGCAGCCTTTGCACGTGCGCTCTCGCAGCCTCTGCGGGGAGCTGGCCCCCACGGCCGCAGCCACGCTGTGAAGAGCTGCTCCCCCAGCTCCACGCCAGTGGAAGATCACGTTGGAAACCTCCTTCGGTGGTGGCAGTGCCTTCCAACCTGGGGGCTCGCGGGCTCCAGCTCTGCTCTTGGCCACCTGGGAGGGAAAGTCGCAGTAGCCGAATGCACCGGAGCACGGGCCGAGCTGCAGCGCCTCGTCCTTGGGGAGCCTGGGACTCCCATCCCACCCGCCTCCACCCCGCGTGATTGCCAGCTGCATCCTGCCAGCTTGCTGGTCCCGTCCAAACGCTGAGGGCTTTCCTGCTTCACAGATGGGGCGGAGGCTGGTGGTGGCAGCGTTCTTCCAGCTTATTGCGTGGAGCATGACGTCTCTGGTGGGCTGGGAGCGGGTCAGGGCCTCAGCGCTGGGGAGCACATACCCGGCATCCGTCGGTGCAGCTGGGCTGGCAGGAGCAGAGCTGCCGCTGCCAAGTCTGCCAGCATCATCCCTGCTGGAAAGGGAACAGCGATGGAAAACACCCCTTGCCAACATCCTGTGAAACAGCGACTCGTGCGGTGGCTTGGCCCCAGGTGGCTGCTGGCAGAGGTGGCCGGCAGTGACGTGTTCCCCTCGGGGCTGGGCTGGTGGCCGGCCAGAACTTGGCCCTGCTGTGGCTGAGGCTCTCCAGGCCCTGCTGGGACCCTGGCGCCTTCCCACCCCCGACGGAAGCTCCTGGCCCCAGGCCTGCAGCCCTCCCTGAGGAGAGGGGCTGGTGGCTGGGGAGCAGATCCCGAGCAGGTCCCTTTGGGTGTCGTTGCTCAGCTGATGCTTCTTCAATAGCTGGGTTGGGGGCTGCTTCAGACCTCCTGCAGAGCAGCCAGGGGACAACCAGGGCCTGGCACCTCCTGCCACAGTCAGCCCCAGGGTCCCAGGCTTTGAGTGAGCTGAGTGGCTTCCCAGAACACCCTGAAACTCCTGTTGCTGTGAAACAGGTGCTAAAATGCTGCTTTGCTCCCTGTGCCAGTTGTCGTTCCCAGTAAATTGGTTTTGGAGCAGAGGGTTTCTTCCATCTCAGCTGTCCTGCAGTGGGGTGCAGCAAGGCTGACCCCTCCCAGCACCGCAGCGCGCTGTGCTCTGGACTGATGTGTGTCGATGCTGGTCTGACCCATCACTGGTCAGGGGAAGATGCTTGTCCAGCAGAGATCTGCAGTGACATCTTAAGCCCAGTTTGCAAAGGCAAACGTCAGTACGAGCCCCCCTGCAGGGGCTCCTGTCTGGGAAAGGCAGGGAGAGGGTCTCTGCCTGTTTCCACAGGTACTGGAGGTAAAAGCTGTTTCTGTCTGGGGAAGTGTTTATAATATTCTCTGAGCACGTCTGGATTTTCCAGGGGATCCACCTGGCTCGGCAAGCCAGGCACCGGGGTTTGGACACGCTGCTGAATATTGTGTTACAGCATCAGGGGTGTGTTCTGTGGGGCTGAAGAGCTTTCCACTCCCCTCTTTGTTTTTCAGGACATGCAGGAGAAGGAAACCGTCACCCCTGAGAGAGCAGAAGAGGCAAAACTGAAGGCCAAATATCCCAACCTAGGCCAGAAGCCTGGAGGCTCTGACTTCCTCATGAAGAGACTGCAGAAAGGGGTATTTATCTCTCAGCCATGGCTGATCCATGTCCTCTCCTCCCTCAATGGCACAGGCAGCCAAGCTCTAACCAGGCCAGGGGAATCACATCAACATTCCCCAGGCCAAAAAGTCTGTTGGACCCATGGGCCAGGCTCCTTCCAGTGCCTGCGCTGGACATGGGCCCAAAGCAGTCAGGGCTGCTGTGGCCAAGCAAGAAGCTTGTGCCTGCTCAGAACCCAAAAGCTGATGCCTCTTGGGTGGTTTTGCTCTGTGTATTTCCCCCAGAGGTGGATCCCACCCTGGCCCGACACTTGGCATCTAGAAGCAAAACAAGTGCATAAATCCCCTTCCTGCCTGCTGCTGTGCTCCCTGCGTTCACCAGGCCATTGAGGCATTGTGGGACTGAGTTTTTCTCTCTGGTCTGTACTTTGCCTGGTTTCTGGGCTGGTGCAAAGGGCACCGAGGACGCCAGTGAGTCAGCTGGCTGCATCTCCATGGCCGGCACCAGTGCGAAGAGCCAACCTTCCGACTGTGCTCCCTGGAAGTGTAATTAAATCCCTCTCCCAGAGCCATCTGGGTTGTCCCTGCCGGCTTTCCTCCTTGCGGAGGCTGGTGCAGAAAACACAAATCCCTGCTGAGCTGCTGGCAGCCGGTGGCCGTGTGCCTTCCCCAGCTCTGAACACACGGTGTCTCCGTGTCACGCTGTGCAGGGTTTGGCTCTGTCCTGCCACTTCCCTTTCAGCCTGTATCGAGAGCTGTCCCCTCTGCCTCAGCAGTGCCTGCGCGCTCGCTCCCGCTGTTGACCTGATCACCGGGACTCTTGTTTTAGGTACGAGCTCCTAAAGCAAGCACAGAAAGGAGGGTTGTTTAACAGCTTGGCGCTGGAGCAGAGAAGGGCTTTTTGTCTGGGCTCACTGGGGCCTGACAGCACGTTGGGACAGAACTGGGCTCTTCAGAGCTCCCTGTGCCCAGCAAAGCCCCGTCTGTAGCACCAGCACAAGCTCTGCTTTGGTGTTCAGCCCTTCCTACGCCGCTGCAGGGTGTGCAGAGTCCCGTGGTGATGTGTGTGATAGGGGAGTGATGTGCCCTTTACACCCTGGGCGGGTGGTGCTGTGCAGCCGGGAGGTTCCTCCGGCCACGTCTTCGCAGGCGTTTCCCTGCGTCAGTTTGGCTGTTGGGAGCCTGGATGGTCCAGCAAAGGCCTCGGCATCGGCCGGGCTGTGCTCCCTGGGGAGAAAACCCTGCCTTTGTCACACGGGCTCATCTGTTCACCAAACCAGAATAAACTGTCAGCAAACGTCCTCTGCCTGGAGGCGTCTGCTGACCTGGCTGTGCCTGTGTTTGGCTGTCTGGGGGTCTCTGGGCTGGGACTGAATCCCTGTCACGCTGAGTGTGGGGCAGGGGCAGGGCAGGACAAACCTGGGCTTTCCCCAGCAAGTGCCCCGCCAGGCAGCAAAAGTTCAGAGGCTACAAACACCCAGAGGTAGGTCAGAGGGAGAAAATACACCCTGGTGTCTCAGTCAGATGGGCAGCTGCCGTGGGGCAAAGCTGCTTCCAGCTGGGGCAGGTCTGAGTCACTCTGGGGTTTGTGAGTGGGTGCTAAAGGCCTTTTCAATCAGGCTGGGCTCCCTTACTTGGATTTTCCCCTTGTGTGGTGTTTTTGTGACCTGATTTTGAGCAACCCCAGCACCTCAAAGGATCATGTCTGTGGCCAGATGTCTGTATCTGCTATGTCCCCACGCTCCTGCAAATCAAAGTAACCCAAACTCCTCTCCCTCTTCCAGCAAAAATATTTTGATTCTGGTGACTACAACATGGCCAAGGCAAAGATGAAGAACAAGCAGTTGCCAAGCGCGGGGCCAGACAAGAACCTGGTGACAGGAGACCACATCCCCACACCGCAGGACCTCCCGCAGAGAAAATCCTCGCTTGTAACCAGCAAGCTGGCAGGGTAGCCTGCACTCACAGGCTGGGTTTTTTTCCTATTTTCTTTTTTTCTTTTGGCTAAATGGATTGAACTTCACTGTACCATAGGGATGGGAGCACCAGAATCCACATAGTTATTTGAGTATTTACAGCAAACACACACCAAAACTGAGAAGGTGAGCGAGAGGTGTCAGTAGCCCAGGACACACAGGCAGATCTGTTTGGGTGGTTCCTTTTAGCGAGTCGGTTTGCTGCCTTAATTTTCATGCTGTTTGAAACCATCCTCACTTGCAGAGCCACTGAAGCGCTGCCTCCTCGCTGGGAGAGTCGAGCGGCCCCGGGAGAAGCAGGGAAGTGCTCAGAGGAGTTGCTCGCTGTTGGCTGGACACTGGGAAGGAGGGGAGAGCTCGGAGCTGTGGCGTGTGAATGCTTTTCAGGCATCTGGTGTCTGCGGAGGAAGAACCTGTTGGGCATAAAGTGTGATACGTGATCTGGAAGTTTAGTTAAGTGTGTGCATTAGAGCTTCGAAGTGAAGAAATTAGCTGATACGCAAAAAATTACGTGGCTGTGTTGCTGGGCCGAGCTGCCTGGGATCTGTCCCCTGCCTGCACAAAGCAGCTGAGCTCACGGGAGGGACGATGCGTCCGGCAGCTGTGGGAGCGGGGCCGGGCAGTGTCTGAAACGGTCTCGTGGCTTGGAGCCGCGATGAGGCGTTTGCTGTTCTGGGGGTAGAGCCCCACCACAGCTGCATCCGAGTCTGGCTGGGATGGGGGGGCACAGCCTGAGGCTCGCAGCTGCCCCAGGGGGCTTGGGGGCAGTTTCTCCCTCCCTGGCCAGTTTGGCCGGCGAGGCTGTCTGCCTTGGCCAGGGCAGAGCTGGCTCCTCTCCCGGCAGCAGGAGGTGGTGAGCTGAATCCCGGCAGGGCGCTGGGGACAGGCGGGCAGAGCCCTGCCCGGCCGCACGCAGCCCCTGCCTGCTGCCCAGACTTTGGCGCCTGCAGAGCTGGGGCTGGCAGCAGCCGTTGAGGCAGATGGGAGCTGTTGGAGCTGATCTCTGGGGGGAGAGAGGCAGGACTGGGAATAACCCCCCCAGGAGGGAAAAAAAGCACCGGAGATGGACAGCATGGGGATTGGGAAGAGAGGAGCACAGAGGCAAACCTGTGTTGACAGTGTCGGACACCCCAAACTTGGATTTATTTCTTTTTCCTCTTTTTTTCCTTCTTGCCTCTTCTTTGCTCCAGGCCTAAAAAACCAAACCAAACCAAAAGGTTGGTGTGATGGCCGCAGCCTGCAGAACGACGTGCGTGCTCAGCGTGTGCACTGTCTGCTCCTCGTGCAGCAGAGGCAAAGCAGCCTCTGTCCTGCGCAGCGCAAGGCCTCACCGTGCCTCTGCCAGGGCTGTGCTAAACCTGCCCAGTTTAGGCCCAGATCTGAAGGCGTGTGGGCAAAAGGAAGACAAGTGGATGTCTTTATGTTTGTTTTTTTTTCTTTAGGGATTCCCACCAGGTCAGGAGAAACCAAGGCAGGGAGGCAACGGGCCGTGCTCTGCATGGGCACGGCTTTCCTTACGTGTGTTCTTGGCTGGCTGAGTCGGGCTTTCCTCAGAACCTGTTTCACTTTCTGCTCCCCCCTGCTGCTGGCTGGAGCGAGGAACAGGGAGCGCAGTGTTGCTTCCCGGGAGGGTGTTTGCCAGGGGTGTGCTCGGCTGCCTTGGGCGGCTCGGAGCAGGCTGGCCGCGGCTCTGGAGCTCGGCGCTGGCCCTGTGGCCACAGAGGCCAGTTTTCTGTTTGTGGAGTGGGCAGGGAGCGTAGCGGGGGGGCGGGGGCTGCCCCCGGCAGCCACAGGTCGGTGTGTCGGTCTCCGTCGCCGTTCCAGACCCTGTGTGAGTGCTGGCAGTGCCTGTGCAACCTCCTTGAATGTTCTGCTGTCCCAGCCATGTTGTAAATAGATATGAATCATATATATAAAAATATATATAATTTTTTACATGTTCATCTCTCCTCACTTCTAGAGTGCTATGCTTGCTTTTTATTTTATTTTTTTTAAAAAAAGAGGAAATATAGTGAAGCGTGCAAAGGGGCGTTGCAGCTTGGGGGCTGACCCTGGGGCAGAGGGAGGGGACGGCTCTTGAACCACATCTTTCCCCGGTTTTCCGGAAATGCCAGTCATACTTGCGCAGAGGCGGGGGGAAGTGACTGTGACGACAGGATGAGAAGCAGCGAGAGCAATTCTGTATAAGGGTAGTAACTGTGGAGCAGAGTTACTTCCGTTCTGCCCCCGGAGCCGGGCGGGCGGGGGGTGATGATGCTGCCAGCCCCACTCTCACCCCTCACGGGACGGGGTGCAGCAGGAGCTGCTCTGGATCTCAGAGCCATCCACGTTCTTACCCTCTGCCCCTCATAAAATGCTACCACAAGGATAAGGCTGGTAGTGGTGGGAGGCTTGAAGCCCCCGGGGCTGTTGGGGTGAGCCAGCAGGAGGAAATGCACGGTCAGCACCAACTGTGGGGGTGTGGGGGCACTTGTGCAGCCTGAGCAGGGCCCTCCCGGTGCGGCCGGGGGGTGGGACGGGAGCACAGGGAGGGCTTGGGCGCCCCAGGCCCACGTGGGGTTTTGCTGTGGCAGGCGAGGCAGGTGTGGCCGTGCTCCTGCACCCCGGGGGTGGGGATGGAGTGGGAGAGGGCATGTGGAGAGACCCCGACAGGCTTCAGCGAAATTGCTGGAAGTCCCTGCCCTTTCTTCCTCCTCCTCCTCCTCCTTCAGGGCTCGTTTCAGCTACTGCCGTGCAACACCTCCCCCGCCCCGGATATGGAGCGGCGCAGTGCCCTTCTCTGGGGGCTGTGCGGGGGCTGTCCCCCCGCAGTGGAGCCGTGGGGCATACGTGGGGCTCATCCCCAGCTCTGGGGTGAAGGGGGGCCTGACCCAGCAGTGGGGTTGTGGGGTTTGCATGGGGCTGTCCCCCAGCAGCGGGGCTACGGGCTGGGGGGGGGGGGCAACCCCTGGCAGTGGGGCTGGGGGGGGGGGGGTGGGGCTGAACCCAAGCCGTGGGGCCATGGGTGGATGTGCTGGGCCATGGGGTCTCCATGGGGCCATCCCCCCGCGATGGGGCTGTGGGGTACACACAGGGCTCTGGGGTGTGTTGTGGGGGTGGGGTGTATGGGGGCCATGGGGTGTATTGGATCTGTGTGGGCTGGGGCAGGGGGGGACTTGGGGTCCATCCCATTGTGCAGCCACAGGGGCGAAGGGCCAAGCGGGGCCTGGAGCCACCTTGGCTCACAGCTGAGAGACTTGGGGGGAGGGGGGGGCAGAGGCAGAGGTGGGTTTTATCCTCCTCCCTTCAAGACAAATCCCTGCCCCCCCTCCATGCCATAGGACAGGGGCTCCTGGTGCCCTCCCCAGGGCTCAGGGCTGCCCCACAGTGACATCCTCTCGCCCCACCCCACTGTGCCCCCTCTGTCCCCACTGGCAGCCATCCTGGAGGCTTTAACTCTGGGATTTTCAGCCTTCACGTCACACCTGTCCTTAACTCCAGGATTTTCAGCCTTGACATCACGCCTTTCCCTTCTAGAGTTTGACAGCCCAGCTGATGATGTCACCAGCGTGGGCCGCTGTTCAAATGAACCTACTGACCCTCCCTGGGGCTGCCCGAAGCTTCTGTGCTGCATCTTGCCCCCCCCCACCCCCACAACTGGCCATTTCGCAGCCCCTCGAGCCCACCCCACAGCGGGGCCAGGGCCGGGTGTTTGCACAGGGACGTGCTGTTCCAGCCTGGTGCCAAGTATGTGCCGGTGTTTGTTTGTGCTTTAAGCTTGGCACTGCTGGGGAAATATGTGCCGGGCGCTGCCCCAAGCTGCCGGAGCAAGTCAAGCTTGCCTCTGTTATTGCTCCCGGTGCCAAGAATTCACTTCCCGACAAGGATGCATTCCTTGGGGCCACGGGAAGGATTTTGAAGGGGCTGGGTTTTTGTCTTGCTGGACCCCAGTGCAACTCAGTTGTGCTCTCGCCCTGGTTTGTGGGGGTGGCAGCTGGGAAAGGAGCCGCCAAGGGGCGAAGGGGCGCCTGGGGTGGATGCACGTCTCTGTTTCTTGCAAGATCTGGTGCAAGAGCACTTCGGGTCACTCGGGACGGGGCTGTGCCCTGTGCTCACCACAGCTTCCTCCTTTGCTGTTCCCAACGGTGCGTGGTGATGCTCAGGATGGTGACAGAGGCTTGGGTTTGCTGCACTTTCTGTCCCCAAAAACGCTGACCAGAGAGGGGCTTCCTCGTGGTGGCAGTTCCCCACGTCCTCACTGCGTCCCTGGAGCGGAAAGACCTGTGTGAGGAGCTGTGCTGGCATTTTACCCCCGCATCTGGCATTTTATCCCATCTGGGGTTCCCCCTGCCCCCCCAGATCCCAAGGTGCCAGGGCCGCCTGCCCTTGGGGCCCTGCTGTCAGGGTGGGCAGGAGTTTCCTGGGTCCCTTTCGCAGGGCTGTTGGGGTTCAGCAGTGAGCCCGCCTGCCTGTGCCAGGAGAGGGGACCAGAACCTCCCCCTCCCGCTGCGGCCCTGGCCCGGTGTCTTGCTCACAGAATCACAGAATCATTCAGGTTGGAAAAGCCCCTCGGGATCATCGAGTCCAACCCTCAGCCCGACTCTACAAAGTTCTCCCCTACCCCACATCCCCCCACAGCTCATCCAAACGGCCCTTAAACACCCCCAGGGGTGGGGACTCCACCCCCTCCCTGGGCAGCCTATTCCACTCTGACCATCTCAGTTCTGTCTCACATCTCAGTTCTGTGACGTTGCGGCGCCTCGGCCGGGTGCCTCGGGCTGAGCTGCCTTCCCAGGTGGGGGCCGGGGCTCCGCTGCCGCAGGGTATTTTGGTGGCCTTTGGGCCCAGTGGGCACGGCGAGGCCCCAGCACACGTCCCTGGCGTTGCCAGCCTGGCCACCTGTGTGCCACCGGGTGTGGTTTCTGGGGGCCCCAAACCCCAATTTCCCGTGTCCTGGGTCTGGTTAGGCACAAAAAGGCCCCGAGGCTGGAGCAGGTTGAGCTGCGCTGGTGCGTGGCTCCACTGGCGAGCTCTGCAGGGGGGCACCTGCCTTCGCCCCCCAACACCTCTCTTCATCCTGACCCTTCCCAGAGGTGGGGATGGAGCAGAGCTGGGACACAGCCCCGCAAACCTGCTCCCCTTCCTCATCGCCCCGGAGCAAAGCCGCGGTGTTTGCCTCTCTGGGGAGTGTCTGATCCATCAGCATTTGCACAGATCCCCATGGCTTCTTCCCCAGCCAAGCTCTGCCCAAAACAGGGTAGATTTTGAGGGCATCAGGCTCAGCCCCAGGGGGTGAAGGAGGAGCCTGTGGCCAGGGAAGACCAGAATTGAGAGCCGGTGCCCCAATGATGCCGAGGCTGGCCAAAGTGCCCCTGGGGTGTCCCGGGTGGTGGGTGATGACAGAGCTGGTGGGTGCAAGGAGGTTTTGAGTAATGGGAGAGATGTGAGGCAACCCACTGATGACTGGAAGAAACAGGGAAGTTCCCTGTGAACATCCAGCTAAGCGAGCCAGGGTCAGAGAGGGCTTTAACCAGACCCAGGTAAAATGCCAAGTGGGTGGGAAGTGACATAGAATCATAGAATAGTTTTGGGTTGGAAGGGAACATTAAAACTCATCTAGTCCAACCCCCTGCCATGGGCAGGGACACCTTCACCCTCATCAGGTTGCTCAGAGCCCCGTCCAACCTGACCTCGAATGTCTCCAGGGATGGGGCATCTAACACCTTTCTGGGAAACCTGTGCTGGTGTCTCATCACTCTCAGCATAAAAAATTTTTTCTTTATATCTAGTCTGAATCTCTCCCTTCAGTTTAAAACCATTATCCCTTGTCCTATTGCAACAGGCCCTACTAAAATGTCTGTCCCCATCTTTCTTACAAACCCCCTTTCAGGCTGCTCTAAGGTCTCCCCGGAGTCTTCTCCTCTCCAGGCTGAACAACCCAACTCTCAGCCTGTCCTCACAGCAGAGGTGTTCCTGCCCTCGCATCATTTTTGTGGCCTCCTCTGGACCCGCTCCAACAGGTCCATGTCTTTCGTGTGCTGAGGGCCCCAGAGCTGGACGTGCTACTCCAGGGGGTCTCACCAGAGCACATCATACCCCCCACTCCCAAGCAGCCCTTTCGGTGTGCACCAGCCAGGGTGTCCTGGCTCCCCACGTGTGCCAGGGCTTCAGTCCCGCTGGCTGCACGCTCGTGGCCTTGCCGGGGGACGCTTTGTGTTGCAAGAAACAGAGAGGGCAGGGGCTGAGGCAAGGAACGTGTGGCCCCTCAGAGAACGGTGCAGGCTGTGAGCACTGTGTGCCCCGTGCTGGGGGGGCAGCGGCACGGCGGGGGCTGGTGGTGCTGGGGGGGGGTGGTGGTGGGGTGTGTGTACCTGCACGGGGGGGGCCCTGCACTGCTGAGGGGCTGTTGCACGGGACTAAGAACGGCCGGGGCCCGGCAGCACCGAGGGGCGCGGGGGGGTGGGTGGGTAACACGGCGCGGGGCCTGTCACAGGGTCTGGGGCCGCAGCAAGGCCCAGACAAGGCCGGACGGGGGGTGGGGGGGACGCTCTTCTGCAGAAGCGACGACTCTTTTCCCGTTTTTCACCCCAAAAAGCCACGGCTAGCCGAGGCGTGGCCCCCTCCCCCCCCGGCGCCGTCCCCTCAGGGAGCGGAAGCGGAACCGGCGCGCCGCGCCCCGCCCCCGCCGCGCCCCGCGCTCGCGTCACCGCTCCCATATAAGCAGCGGCGACGCGCACACCCGCGCAGCTCGCCGTCCGTGCGCATTGGGCGCCATGTTCGCCGTGAAGCGGAACGCCGTTATCGGCTTCAACCTCTACTGCGGCGGCGGCCCGGCCCTGGCGCCCGCCTCGCCGGGGGGGGGCCCGGCCCCGCCGCCCGCTGCCGCCGCTCCCGCCGCCGCCGCCGCTGCTGAGGTACCGCGGGCGCTGATTGGCTCCGCGGGGGCCTGGGCCGCCGCCGGGCGCCCCGAGGCCCCCCGCGCGCTGATTGGTCCGCCCGCGGCCCCCCGCGCGCTGATTGGCTGCGGCGCGGCCCCCCGCGCGGCGCTGCCCCCCGCGGCGCGGCCCGGCGCGCTCTGGAGCCCCGAGGAGGAGCTGGACGGCTGCGAGCCCGAGGCCGAGCGCGGCCCGGCGGGGGACTCGCTGCCCGGCACGCCGCCCGGGCCGCCCGCGCCGCCCGATGGGCTGCGGCAGGACTCGCTGGAGCTCATCAGCCGCTACCTGCGGGAGGCGGCGGGCGAGGCCGAGCCCGGCGCCAAGAAGCTCTTCCCGGGGCTGCTGGGCGGGCCCGGCCGGCCGGGCGGGTCGGGCGATGCCGTGATGGAGAAGGCGCTGGAAACGCTGCGGAGGGTCGGCGACGGCGTCATGCAGAAGCACGAGCTCGCCTTCCAGGGTGGGTGCGGGAGCGCCGGGGCGGGGTGTGGGGTGGGGGCACCGCGGGAGGCCACGGGGGCGGCTGGAACCCGCTTCCCCGCCTTCGGAGGCGGGTGCGGGGTCCCGGGGGCTCGGGGGTTGCCCCTCGGAGAGGGGGGCACGGGGGTGGCTGCCCCTGTGGCTGCTCCCTGCGGGCCGCAGGCGGGGACTGGGAGAGGCCTGGGCCGGAGCAAGGCCTCTGCGCCTCCCCCACCCAGTCCCGCAGCGGGGGGGGCGCCTGAGCGCTCGGTCGGGTCATTTCCCGCATGGAATGTGACCCTGGTTTCGAGAGAGTTAAAACAGCTGAGAAGTGATTAAAAACGAAACTGAACTTTGTTCGATGGGGAGGTGGAAGAACCGCTTGTAGCGTGTGCAGGGGAGATAATCTAGTTACAGATTAGCCCCAGTTCCTCCTTGCGGCCTGCCTGGCACAGCATGACTGTATGCAAATAATCCCGAGTGTCCAAAAGATTAGTTAGCTCAGGAGTTTAAACTCGTCACACCCCTGACTCGGGTGGAACGGGGTTTCTGGGGGAGAAATTCTCCCGAACAATGTGCTCGGGTTATAGTTATTTTAATGTATTTCACCCACTTCTGATGAGTCCTAGAGTAGCCATAGAAACTTGAACCCCAGTGCCTGGGCTTGGATGAGCTGGTGTGTTTGCTGCGGAGTGACCTGGGAATGGACTGGAAGGGAGAACTAACTATTTTGACCTGGTTTTGTGTAACTCGGAAACGAGCTGTTTTGGGGCCAGCCTGAGACTTTGGGGTGGTGGGGCTGAGCTCCCGGCCTCGGGGCTTGTGCTGGGGCTGCTTTCAGCATGTCACACCGCGTCTGATCCCAGATCAGGGTGGTACCTGGCACAGGAGGGTGGTGTCTGCATTTCCTCCTGAGGTGTGTGGTGAAACGCCTTCTTTCTTGCAGGAGAATGTTCCAGCTTTTTGTGTTTGCTTTTGTTCATTGTTTTTTTTTAACGCAAAGGGTTTTGGTTTCTTCCTCCTGTCGTTAGCTGTGCTGATGCAAAAGACTGTGGGTTCATTTACCGTGGCGAAATTCATGGATGTGCTCATTGAATGAGCCACGCTTGGGAGGAATGTTCAGACCAGTGTGAGCTGGCGTTGGTGTCTGAGGCTTCTGTAGGAACGGTTATCTTCGTGTGTGCAGAAAAGGAACTGGCTTCATGAAGGCTTCCTGTTAGTTTGAGCAACAACAAGCAATGCCTTTCAGTTTCATAAAGGCTTGTCTTGTTTGCTTATTCATGAGGGGGGCACTGCAGGTCAAACCGGGGAATCCTGTTGTTCCAGTGACTAAAACCACATTAATAAAAAGGCGACACATCTGCCTGGCCATCAGGGCCTGTCCTTCGTTTCGGATCAAGGGGCAGGGCTCGTGCCAGGCGGCAAACTGACTTCTGTGCTGTGGTTCTGACGTAGTGGGGCTTTAAAGCCCTGTGAGAATGGGGAGTGTGATGTGCACAGGGACGGTGGCTGTGCCCGAGGTGGGGATGAAGGAACTAGAAATGGGTTATGGGCTGTTTTATGTCTGGCCCAGGCGAGTGTGAGCAGCATAGCCCTCTGCAGACGCAGGCAGGTACTTGGCAGTGACTCTTGTAGCTTTTGGACCTAGAATGTGGGGGCTGCATCTTCTCACTGGTGGCCTTGCGGTGTCATGTGTGTGCTTGCCTCTAAACCAGCATCTCTTGCAGGAATGCTTCGGAAGCTGGAAATCCAGAAAGAGGAAGATCTGCAATCAGTGTGTGAAGTGGCTGCCCACGTGTTCAGTGATGGAGTAACAAACTGGGGTAGAGTGGTGACGCTCATCTCGTTTGGTGCCTTTGTTGCGAAACACCTGAAGAGCATAAACCAGGAGAAGTGCATCAGCTCGCTGGCAGGGATCATCACGGACGCACTTGTCTCATCGAAGCGCGAGTGGCTAATGAGCCAAGGAGGCTGGGTGAGTCACTGCCTGTCCTGAACACTGCGAGCTTTTCAGAGCAATCCAGTATTTTCCTTTTTCTATGACCTGCTGCCTGACAGCCACGTGTGTCAGCAAAGCACAGAGATGACTCACTGCTCCAGTTAAAACCGCAGTCTGAAACATCTTGATGGAATTCTGGTGTTTCAGGAGCTCCTTATGCCGAGCTGCCTGAAGCAGTATTGACCTAGAAACGTGCCCCTGCCCAGCGTGGAGGGGGCAGCATTCCCAAAGCCGAGTCAGTCCTGGGTGTGCTGAGCTTCAAGCTGGTCCACAGCTGGGGCAGCTGTGGCCATAATGAGTCGGGGGAGCGTGCTTGGGGGATGTGCTGGGCAGGCTGTACCCCTGCCCGCTCTCCAGGGAAAAAGGCTTTCCATGCCTTCTGCCAAAGAAGGGTGGCTGGAGAGGAAATTACTTTCCCTTCTTTCTCCTAGGAGGGCTTTGTGGACTTCTTTCGAGTCGAGGACCTGGAAGGCAGCATCAGAAATGTACTGATGGCGTTTGCAGGTGTGGCTGGACTGGGAGCGAGCTTGGCCTACATGATCCGGTGAGCCGGGGTGTGCTGCAGAGGGACAAAACTCTGGGTGGACTGGCTCTGTCTGGGGCTGGCGAGCTCATCGCTTCTTCCTGTGAGTACTTATGAAGCTGGACTTGAGTGACAAGGAGAATATCTAGGCATTCCCTGAGCAATCCTTTCCTAAGGCGGAAGGTGTGATCCAGTCAGATTGTGGGTACCGATGAGCATTTATTGCTTTGGGACAGAAAGTGGAAGAATTGATATTCTGCTTCCTTCAAGAGGATGATGACAGAAGGCTCGAGTGGACTGCTTCAGTTTTATCCCAGAGGGAACCGATCTGCTTAGCAGCAAGCCAGCGAGCACCAGCAGCTCTTGTCTGGACTGAAGCCTCCTGGGCTTGGCACAGCAGCTGCGCGTGGAGCAGATGTTTCAGGGTTGTGGTTGTGTGTTTCTGGAAATAACATCTGCTGCTGCTGCTGTCCTGCCTAAACTTGTGGCTTTTCTGTTGGAGCAGAAGCATCGAACGCTGGGGGTTGTGTGAGCCTGTGCCTGCCCCAGGTGTGCTGGCGAGGGGCCTTCGGCTGCTGCTGGCTCTGCACGCATCCACCCTCCACAAGTGGCAGAGCTGTGCCAGCAGCCGAGACGTGCACCCTGCTGCCAGAACACGGGCTGCTGGAGCCCAGCCTGGCCCCTTCCCTCCCGGCAGGGCTTCAGCCAGGTCACTGGGCAGCTGGAGGAGCTTCCAGGGTGGGGAGAGGTGGGGCTGGGTGCGGTAACCACAGCCAGCTGCAGCGCAGCCGCATCGGCCTGGCTGGCTGATCGCGGCTACACGGATGCGACTCACCACACGTAGGCAACTTAAAAATAGGGAGTGCATTTGTAAGTATGTAAAACCCCACATGGGGTGGGGAGGCTGTAGAGAACATGTAAATATCTATAAATCTGTAGAATATGTACAGTTTTACAGAGCTAAAGATACAAAAAGGAGGAATTCTGAATGTGGTAGAACTGCTTATGGGTGCACTGTACTTCATTCCTCATGTGAAGTAGCATTTTTGTGGCAAAGCCTTCTCCTGCCTTGACTCCGAGCACGCCTTTCTCTGATGTACTTGAGCAACGTTGCCAGGGAGTGTAACAAGGATCAGTGGCCTGTTGGACTCTCATTGTGCCCGTGGCTTGCTGGCAACAGTTGATGTTTCTGTTTGTTTTAATCTTTTTGGTTATTCTAGCCCTTCTGGCCGGTGGGGAGCTGTGGAAGTTTGTACCAGTTACTTCCTTGTCTTCCTTTCATTTTGAACCTCTAAGCCATGAGTCGAACGAAGCTGATGTTTGAATGTAAATGTTCTGGAGCAGAATAAAACTCGTCAGCTTGGATCTGCAGCTTGTGCACATCCGTTGGTGCCGGCCCTGGGCTCAGTCCCTGGTCCCCAGCTGGTAGCATTGCTGCTTGGTGGGCTCACAGGGCTCGTCCACCTCGTGTCCTCCCACCAGGGACAGGCTGGTCCTTGGGGAGCTCTGTGGGACCGGGCTCTGCGCAGTGAGGAACATCCTCGTCCGTGCTGCCTGACCTGCAGCCCTGCGATGCCCCGTGAAACCCAAGTGGAGAGCTGAAAGATGGTGCTATTGTCAGGCCTGCTTGTTTGCTGAACAAGCACTTAGTTTTGTTAATAAATTTTTTTATTCTCAATCCTCTAATATAAAACTTGCTGTTTCCTGTAACGAGGTGCTGACGTGCTAAATGCTCTGCTGGTGTGGGCCTGTTTGCACGGATGCTGTCTGTGGGGCACCCCACAGCCTCTTGCTTATTAGAAAGCCTCTGTGGGCTGTGGAAAACTGCTCTGGGTGTCCTCTGTCACCCCCTGGGGCTCCCCGGAGCTGCCCTGTGCTGAGACGCTCTTCTCCTTCACCATGTACGTGGGTGGGGAAAGTCCATGAGGCGCCTTGAGCTCAGTGCCTGCACCCGGAGGTGTGCTGCGGCGCTCTGCGTGCCTGTGCCCTCTGCATCAGCCCCGAGGAGGGGGCGCTCTTCCTGGAGCCTGGGGGTGAGCCCTACTCCTCTCCTAAGGCGGGGGACACACTGTGGGGCGTCTCACCTAGCGTTAGGCTTGTCCCTCCTCTGCCTGGGCAGAGCGAGCTGGCGTTGTGGCTGCCAAAGAGGCCCCTCTTTAGGGGGACCCTGCTCCCCCAGACCCCTCCCTGCCCTGTGGCCCTTGAGTTTCGATTCCTGCAGGTTGGGGATGGAGGAAGCGCGCGACTTTCCCCGGGGGTCTGCGCGGGCAGTGGTTTGAATGGCTTCCCCCTGCCAGGACCAACCTTGGCTGGAAAATTCCCCCTCCTGGGGGGCAAAGCGCTTCCCTACCCCAAAAACTGCTGGTGGCTCCGGCCTCGTGGGCTGTCAAACCCTACTGCAGCTGGGGGGGGGCGGCAGCTCCCTGCAGTGCTGGAGAGCCCCTTGCTGCCGAAAACAAGCTGGTGGCTCAGCCCTGCTCTGCAGATACTGCAAATTTTTTTTTTTTTTCCTGTGGATTTTTTGTGGCTGTTTTATTTTTTTTAATGCTGTCTCTTTGCAGGCTATTTTGGGCCTGTTCATTCCCCCGGGGTGCAGCGGGGGCCCTCATGCAAAGCTGGGCCTTTGCCATGGAAATATGCAAAGGTGCTGGCGGGCTCCGAGGGGCTCGGGGCTGCTGGTGCTTCCTGGAAGCCGCAGCGCTTTGATAAGGCCTGGCTCAGCGCCGATAAACCGGGGGCTTCCTCTTCCGCTCCAGCCAGGGCTTTTCGCAGAAGCTGCCTTTGACTTCTCTGAACCTTTCGTGTAAATAAGAGGGTGTGGGGGGGGAATTAAAGCGGCCGCTGTGTCTGATGGTGTCTGGGGGAGCTTAGGGGTGTATTCAGCGCCTGGCCTGGCTGGTTTGGGGTCCCCCCCTTCACGCGGGACCCCTGGGAAGGAGGGCGGGGGGGGCTGTCTCGCCATCAGCCGGGCTTCTGGGCGCTGCCCCGGGGTGGGGGAAGTGTCGGAGGAACAGCACCCCCCCTCCTGCCACCCCTGCACCAAACGGGGCTGAGCCAGGATCTGGCCCTGCTGCCTCTGCGGGGGAGGGCCTCTGAAAGCTCGTCACTTGGGAGGGGGGGGGGCACATGCAAATGCAGAAAATCCCCTGCCTGTGCAAAAAAACCCCCAATTCTTGCCCATTTCTGGCTCGCTGGCCACAATCGTGCCTTGGGGGCTGGGATATTTCGTTATTTCTTGTGAGAGGAGCCTGGCCTGCTTTTGCCCCAAATGTGGCCTTTTCCTTCCCTGTCTTGCTGGCACGGTGCTTCCCCCCATAACCTGCCCTGGGGGGGGACACCCACCCCCGCCCCCCAATCTGTGGGGCAGGGAGCTGCAGCCCCCTCCCAGAACTGGTGTCTTTGGGGGGGGGGGGGGGGGGCAGTGCAGAGCGGGGTCCATGAGGGGTCCCTGGGAGTTGACTCGGGGGCCTGGGCAGGGACAGGACCCCCCCTCAGAGGCTTTGGGGGAGAGGGGCTTCCTAGCCCCCCCGCCCCGCGGTTATCAGGGTGGCCACAGCTGGGTGCTGGGACCGCCCCTTCCCCCCTCCCCGGGCGTGGGGGCGGGTGACTCATTTGGGCTGAGATGACAAGTATTTGGTTGTCGGTTTCGCCAGGCGGGGGGGGGGGGGGGATGGGGGGTGTCACTGCACTCCTGTAACGAGCCGGTCGGGCCTCAGCCCCCTCCGGCTCCCGGGGAAGGGGGTGCGGCGGGGCAGGCCGGGGCTCCCGACCCCCCCCGCTGCCCCCACCCCCGCGGGCGCCTCTCGGGGTGCCGGGGCCGGCTGTGGGGGTGTCGGGGGGCACCCTTGGGCCCCGGCCCGCCCCCCAAAGCTCTGCCTGGCAACAAGGGCCGGTAATAGCCTGCGGGGAAGTCACGTGGGCCCCTTCCAGGAACCCGGGCGGCCGGTGGCCCATCCCCCGCCCAGGCCCTGGGGTGACACCGGGCTGGTACCGGACACCCCCCCCCGCCTTCCCCAGCTCCCAAGCCTGGCCCTGGGCAGGAGGGTGCCCTGATGAAGGCCTCCCTCCTCCTCCTCCGCCCGCCCGGCTGCCTCAGTCCCCCCCGCGTGGGGGTTGTGGGGGGTGGCGGGTGGTTGTATTGGGGTGTGGGGGTGTCAAAAGGGTGAGTGTGGGGTACAGGGGTGTTGGTGGGGCTTTGGGGTGCAGGATACGGGGGTTGTAAGGTGTGTGTGGGGGGTGGAGGGCAGGGGGGGTGTACGGGCGGTTACAGGGTTTATGAGGTGGGGGGGCCCTTACACCTGTACCTGCCCTGACTGGGGGGGGCAGGGCTGGAGTGTGTGTGCGTGGGGCTGGCCCAGCTGCGGGGCGTGGGGGGAGCGGGGCTGGCGGGGCCTTGTGTGGCACCAGCGTGGGGCTGCTGTGGGGCTGCTGGGGGGCTGTGGCCACCGACCTGCCCGGGCAGGAGCCAGCGGTGACTCAGGCAGGAATGTGCTGGCAGGACACGGTGTTCTGGCAGCGCCCATGCCCAGGGCCCGCGCCCAGCCCTGCATCTGGCACCCAGCGCCCAGAACAGCCCTGCCCCACAGCCCGCTGGCGCGGGGGGTGCCCTGTGGGGTGCCCAGGCAGTGCAGGGAACAGGCAGGAGCAGCACAGCCCCTGATGGGGACGTGTGTTACATGTGGCCTGTCCCCCCACGTCCCTGTGGGACACCAGATTAATTTGCCCCACGTGGCTGTTGTCCCCCCAGAGGTGTCCTGTGGGCCAGGGATGGCTGCGGGGTCCTGGGGGGCTACGAGCTGGGGGGGCAGTGGTGGGCTGTGGGTGCAGCAGATGCAGAGCCAGGCCTGGCCCAGCACCACACGGTTGGGGTACGTGTTCCTGCAACTCGTGTCTGCTGGGGGGGGGGGAAACTGAGGGATGGGGCACTGGAGACCCTGGCACCCTGCCCGCCCCCCCCCAGCCCCTTAACGAGCTCCAGGGCGCAGGGAGTGCTTGGTGCTGGTTGGTGTTGGTTTTCAGGTGGTGCTGAGGGACTTCTTGGGGGTGAGGCAGTGGGTGTCCCATGCCTGGGTGCCCTCCGGCGTGTTTGGGAGGACTGTGCGGTCGTGGGGACTGCAGCGAGGACAGGGCGGGGTGAGGGCGTGGGGCACCCCATGGCCAGAGAACAGTGGAACTGGGGACATGGGGGGACCCGATGGTTAGGGATGGATGGGGATGGGGGACACAGGAGGGACCCCATGGCCAGGGATCCGTGCCGAGAGGGGGCACAGGGCACCCCCAGAGCCAGGCACCTGTGGGACAGGGGACACGGGGCACTCCACAGCCAGGTCTTGAGGGCTCGGGGGCTCCAGGCGGTGATGAACCCATGGCAGAGCTGGAGGGGTGGCACAGGGCTGGGGGCTGCATTCATCTGCTCCGGCGCACCCAGCCCCAAGCCTTGCACCCTGCACCCAGCTGCACAATCCCCCGAGCAGCCTGCGCCCAGCCTGGGTGTCTGCAAAGCCTGGGAAAAGCCCTGGAAGACAGAAAGTCCCTCCCAGGGCCACAGCAAAGCCCCAGATGAGCCCTGTGGCCTCTCAAAGGCAGCAGGGACCCTGGCAAAGACCAGCGAAAGCCCCGGGGTGCTCTGGAGGGAAGCAGCACCTTGTGGGCACTGGGAAGGCCTGGGAAAAGCCCTTGAGACAGTCTGGAAGGCAGAAGAGCCCCGCTCGGGCCTCAGAACAGCCCAGCAAAAGCCGTCAGCGACTCTGGAAGGCAGCGTGGCCCCTCGCGGGCTGCGGCAAAGCCCAGGAAAAGACATCAGCCACTGGAGAGGAGTAGGGTCCTACCTGGGCCTTGGCAAAGCTGGCAGAAGCCCTGGGGCATGCTGGAGAGAAGCAGGGCTCCTTGTGTGCCTCGGTAAACCTGGCAGAAGCTGTCAGACGCTCTGGAGGGCAGAAGGAGCCCCACATGGGCATCAGCAAAGCCTGGCAGGAGCTGTCGGAGATTCTGGAAGGCAGCGGGGCCTCTCGTGGGCTTCAGCAGAGCTCGGCAAAAGCCATAGGGAGCATCTTTCGTGATGCCTCCTGAGACCTTCCTTGGGTACCACAGCCCTCTTTCATCCCTGTAGTGCACTTCGGACCCCTCTTGCTCACTCGGACCATTCCTAACGCTGCCTTTGAGGCCCAGAACACACATTTTGTCCTCTACACAATCTAGGATTTCTCTCTTTGGTCCCCTCTTTGCCATTTAGGGTACCTCCATTTGGCGTCTGCCCCCCTGATGACATCTGTACTTCGTTGAAATCAGAATTCCTCATTGTTGTCTCTGAGGCTTCTTCGGTCTCTCTGCTCCCCTCAAGACCCCTCCGCTCCCTTTGCTGAGACATCCCCAGTGCCCCAGAGCCCTGTTTTAGCTTGGGAGGGCACTTTCCCCCCCTTCTTCCCTCCGAACCCTTCCCGAGTCTGTACCTGTTAACCAAGTTGGTCTTTTTGTCCTCTCATCCATTTGGCGTGACTCCATCTGGCCCCCTGAGGGTATCTGTGCTTCATTAAATTCCTTTTGACTTCCTCATTGAGTCCCCAGAACTTCTTGGGTCTCTCTGGCCTCCTCAGGACCTCTCTAATCCCTGTGATGATGTTTCCTGGTCTGTCAGAACCTTTTCCAAAGCCATCTTCGTGCTCCAGAGCAGTCTTTTTGTTTCTCTGGCTTATGGGATGTTTTTGTTCAGACCCTGGTACCCCAAAGATAGCTCTAGTCAGCTCAGATCTCCTCCTGGGGTTTTCAGAGAAGGTGAGAGCCGCCTTTTGCCTTCATAGTCCTCCTAAGAGATGCATTTCTTGGATTTCCATGCTTTTTGGGGGGTTTTCTATCCATTGGGCCTTGTCTCTTTCTGTTAAGGGAGTTAGAGAGATCATCGAGGCGTCTCGGTGACTCAGAGTCATTGGGGATTTAGAGTAAATAATTCACTTCGCAACCAGAGATATGGTTGAGAAGGGATTTGTGTGGGATCTAGTGGTTCAGGCCTATCCAGAATGTAGCTCTGCTAGAAGTTAGGAAATAAGTCTGGTGTTGCTGGAAATTAATTGTAACTGCATAGTGTTTGGTTTCCTCAGTAGGAAACTAAAGCACATAATTTCTGCTAATAATGTTGCTATTAATGAACTCCTTTCCCACGTGGGTTCGAATGATCTTAAGCTATTTTTATTTATTTAAATAGAAGTTTGTGTTTGTCCCAGTGAAATGAAGTTTAACTGCTGGCCCGGTGACAGGGCTGGTGTGATGGAGCGGGGTAGCCAAGAGCAGGGTCCTGGTCTCCGCTGGAGCAGAACGTCCGCCGCCGCTCCCCTGCCCGCCCCGATCCTGGGGGGGCTGCGGGGCTGCTTGGGGGGGTGCTGGGCTCCTGAGGCCGCTGTGGCGCTGGGCTGTGTTCGGAGGGGCAGAGGCGTCTGTCTGAGGTGGGAGCTTCAGGGGGAGTCAAGGTTGAGTAGCGTCTGTAGTAGAAAAGTACCTTTTCTGTGCACCGCTTGTTCTTGGAGCAGTGACGGTGTGTGGGGTGCTCAGTGTTGCAAGGTGCTTTAATATTCTGCATTCTTGTTTTTTTTTTTTTTTTTTTATTTTTGGTGTATTGTGGTTTTTTGGCATTTCTGAGTTTACTATAGAAGGAACCTTGTTTTTTCCACTGGTTCTGTTGGATATTGTTAAAGTTGTTGACATTGCCTTTTCCTCTAGGACTGATGGTAAGATCATCTCGCAGGGGTTAGAGTGAGCATCTGTCCCCGGAGCTTCAGCATTTCTGATGAAAGCAGCAGGCACATTGCCCGGAGGGGTTTTCAGAGCATGGGACAGCTCATTGCCTTTCCTGCTCACCCATGAGGTACCACGTTGTCCCTAGAGCCTTTGCGGCCCGCAGCAGGCCCTTTTCAGGCTCCAAATGTCTGAAATTCACTTCGTGAGTGGCCTGTGGCAGAGCCCAGAGCCTGTGGGATGTCAGAGGATTGGAGGTACCTGCAGGAGGCAAGGCATGGCTTGGAAGAGCAGCACCTGAGGGGCAGCTGACACAGGGGGTCCAGGGGTGCAAATACAGGGTGAGGAGCTGTCGGGAAGGAGGGGGGTTTCAGAAGAAGAGAAGGGGTTTCTAAAGTTTGGGATCAAGGGATGGTTGGGAGAGGGAAGCGGGTTCATCAGTTGTCCTCAGGTTGGTTTGCAGTTGGATTCAGCTGTCGATGAGGCCGGTTCTGTTTGAGTCGCTCTGCAGCCAATACCAGGTACAACGAAGTCCCGAAGAAGTGCAGTGTCAGCCATCGGGGCCTCTACGTCCCCGTGCACGGGGCTGACTGTTGGATGGGTGGAGGAGGTGCTGAGGTATGAGCTCTGGTGGTGGCAGAGCCACAGTGGATGACGGGCTGCTTGGAGTTGAGTGGTAATGGAGGGGATAGGGTGGTTTAAGGCTGTTTTAATAGGGACATATCATGGCTTAGGGGTGAGCATAGAAAACTGTCAGAACTGACTCAGAGACACCAAGGGCCAGAGAGGCAGGAGGACCGGCCATACAAAGCAGGCCACGGGGTACCCATTGCTCATTTGGTATGTGAGATGTGCAGTAAAATACATTGTCAGAACTCTGAGGTCTCTGCTTCCTTGTGCCTTTTAGTCACCACATTCTCTGACTTAATTTTCACGTCCATCCCTTCACCGTCCATCCCGATGTCATGGTCACTGCTCCTTAGAGGCACCGACAAGGCGCTCATGTCCGTCGCAGGTTTCTGGCACAGTCTTCCCTGGAGTTTCTCAGGAGAGTGTGTGTACTATCCCTGCTCATTACATCCTCTCTCCAGGGGTCTTTTGTTTATCATCACAGTCCCTGGGCACACCATCCTTCTCTGTTATCCCAGTTTTGCTTTTTTTCCTTAACTCTCCAGTGAGGCTTGCTTCAGTATCAGTCATGGCAGTTACGCTCTTTGTCCTTGTTTATCTGTTGTGTTTTCAGCACCAGTTTCTGTAGCCATAAGGTGTCCTTTCGAGATCTTTTGAGTCGCCACGTCATGCCATCATGGTTTTTCCCATTGGCCAACCACCTCTGTAATTGCATAAGGGGCTTCACAGAATCACAGAATCATCCAGGTTGGAAAAGCCCTCGAAGCTCCTCCAGCCCAACCATGAACCTCACCCTGACCGTTCCCAACTCCACCAGATCCCTCAGCACTGGGTCAACGCGACTCTTCAACCCCTCCAGGGATGGGGACTCCCCCCCTGCCCTGGGCAGCCCATTCCAACGCCTGACTACCTGTTCTGCAAAGAAATACTTCCTAATATCTAGTCTAAAATTACCTAGCTTCGTAGGTAATTGGGCTTGGGTGCCTTGGGGCACTTTCACAGCAGGCCTCTCATCCGTGGGGCTTCATCTGTTGGGTGGTCTTGGTTGCCACAGTCAGAGCTCTTGCAACAGAAGGGAAGAACTGAACCTCAGGCTGAAAGCAGAGTAAGAATCTAAAAGGCAGAAGGAAAATCAATGTCCCAAGAATGAAAAATTCAGAAAAGGATGGAGAAAACAGTAATAAAGCTTCCCCTCAGTAGAGTACCTGAACACATACAGGCTCTTTTCCTTCCTTCCAAACTTACAAATTCCTCATAGGAAGTCAGGCTGTGTCAAAAATTAGAATAAGCTTTTCTTCTTCTTTTTTTTTTTTTGTCCTTCTGTGCTGGCACTGTGTGTCCTCCTGCAAGGCTCTTGGAGCTGTGGAGGAACTCCCTGCAGCAACATTGTTTCTTGGGAAGTTGGTAAATTTAAGGACTTGGCTTCTTTAGAAGATGAGCTTCAAGTTCAGGGGTTACACCAGTGCTTTTGTGTTTTGAGTCCGTCTGTCCCAAGGCCAGTGGGACATGCTCAAATGATAGATACAGGCAAAGACCGTGGGGCAGGCTTGGTCTGTGCTTCACTCTTACATGTTTCAGGGCAGCCCTGCTGAAATGTGGTTCCTACCAGAAGTTGCATGGTCCACAGCGTCCCATAACTAGTCCTGTGCCTGTTGCATCCCATCCAACCTGATCCATGTCAGGGGCAAGCAGCAGAAACAAGCCTGTTTTTTTCCCATTGGTGCCTGATCTCCAGCATAGGGAAAGTTTCTCTGGGAAGGAAGGGAGAAAGCTTCAAAGAAATCACAAATATGACTCCAGAAGAGCCCGTAACTCCTCCTGCTTGAGGGCGAGGCAGGTGCTGACGCGTGGATGGACTCCAAGATGCTGGAGAAGGAGGGAAACAACATGTAGCAAAAAGTCTTATGAGAGGAGAATCTGTCAAAACCCCTTTTCTCTGAGTGGAAAACCCCAGCAAATTCTGACATCCTCCCAGGAGGAGCAGAGTCTCCCAAGGGAGTGGAAGAGGGATCTCAGGGGGGCTGCATGAAGCAGAGGCTTTATGGGGCTGTGGTTTCAGGAACAGAGTGAGACCCAAATCCTCTATGAAGTGAGGGAAAACAATAAAAAGTGCATTCAGGCACAGTCATTACGGCAACACAGAAGGCTTCTGGTTAGCTGGACTTGTTTCTTTGCATCATCATCATCACCACAACAATAACAAAAGCCATTTCCTTCCTCTTTTTCTCTGTGCAACGGACGTCACTGTCGCTCTCTGCAAGACAATCTCCAAGTGCTGGACCTCTAGCCTGGGATGGCAAGGAACAGAGCTCTGCTCCTCCTGGGTGAGTGTGGCAAAGGGGACTGGTGGGGAGAATGGTGGGGTCTGGTGCCTGCTCTCCTCCCAGGGGATGGACAGCCCGTGTGGATGCCAGGGGGTAACATGTCCCCAAAGAGCCCCAGTGACCCATGAGCTTCGGGGGCTGGAGGACAGAGGCTCCATCTCCAGCACAAGATCTGCTGGGCACTTGTCCTTTGTACCTCTTTGGGGGACATCTGGACGGGACTTAGGTCTGCTCAGGGAAGGTTTTCATTTATCCTGCCAGGCTGAGGAGATTTGGCTGGAGCCATGGTCACAGCGTAGGCTCAGGTGTTCCTCCTTGGGGTGGCCTCATTTGTTGGGGAGGAAGGAAACTGGCGTCCAGCAAGGCTGGTGGATATGAGTGTGGTGAGGATGGGGGTGCCATACTCTGGGGAGTTGCTGGGGGGTGTCTCAGGGACCTGGCAGGCCTTGCCAAACCCTTTCTCCCGCAGGATGGTTCATGTCCAAGGCCAGCATCACCCCTGTCTATGCCAGGAGACCTGGCAGGCACATCCCTGAGGTGCTCACCCCTTCTACCTTTCCTCTCAGCTCGAGTCCTTGTCCTTGCTGCTGAGTCTCTTTGCTTGCAGATTTATGGTGACAGCCCCTGGGGCCCTGGGCAGGTCTTGCTGAACAAGGCGGCAGGCTCTGGTGTCCTCTCAAGTGGCAGCAGGGCTCAGTGTGACTCTGCTGTCCGTGCACGTGCCACATGGCTCAAAAGATGCCAGGCAGCACTGGGCACCAAACATCAGCCCTCCTGCCCCTCTGAAAAATTAGACAGTCCTCCAAAATCCCACCAGTGCCCTAGAAACCCCAGTGAGCATTGGGGTTCTGCCCTCTTCAACCCTCGTGCTCAGGGCTGGGGGCTCCCCACCATGCACGCTGTTGCACTGATTAACAAAGCTGGGGAAGGGCCTGGAGAATAAATCCTGTGAGGAGCGATGGAAGGAGCTGGGGCTGTTCAGTGTGAGGAGGAGAAGGGGAGGGGAGACCTCATCACTCTCTGCAGCTCCCTGAAAGGACGTTGTGGAGAGGTTGGTGCTGGTCTCTGCTCCCAGGGAATTAGTGACAGAACGAGAGGGAACGGCTTGAAACTGCAACAGGGGAGGGTCAGGCTGGACAGGAGGGAAAAATGTTTCCCAGAAAGAGTGGTCAGAGAGTGGAATAGGCTGCCCAGGGAGGGGGTGGAGTCCCCACCCCTGGGTGTGTTTAAGGGCTGTTTGGATGAGCTGTGGGGGGATGTGGGGTAGGGGAGAACTTTGTAGAGTCGGGCTGAGGGTTGGACTCGCTGATCCCGAGGGGCTTTTCCAACCTGAATGATTCTGTGATTCTGTGATCTCTGCTCCATCCTCCTCCTTCCTGCCTGGACCTTCACGGCTGCAGAGACAATCCTGCTGACCCTGGGCCCACCCTGGAGCATGATGCTTCCAGGAGAGAGCATGACCCTTAGGTGCTGGGGCTCCCACTCGCTGCAGCAGCGCCCCATGGCCTGGTGCACTGGCAGGCACTGGGCACCCACAGACACGGACACCTGCGGGACCAGCGGCACCAGGCAACAACAAACGAGCAGAATGAGCCCCAGAGCCCTGGCTCCACACAGGGCAACCATGTCACCCTGGCTGTCTCCTGTGGTGAGTGACATGACCTAGGGATGAGCCCTGCTAGCCCTCTGCCCCAGGACCCCTAGGCTTCGCTGGGGACCTGCTCGTCTTGCCCTGGGACAAATGCAGCTCCTGTGGGGTTAGCGAGGGCAATGCTGTTGGGTTTGGGGTGCTGCAAGCTTGGCTATGGGGGATTTTTGCCTCATCTCCTCTGCAAAATGCGTCCCTCTTTCCAGGGCCCCTTTCAGCTGCTGCTCTTGGGGTCTCTTTCAGACTGGCCGATCTTCCAGGTCCCATTGTACACAGTGTTCATGGGGCAGCTGCTGCCCATGCAGTGCTGGGGATGGGATGGGGTGGGGTGGGGTGGGGATAGGATTGGGATGAGGATGGGATTGGGATGGAGTGGGATGGGATGGGGATGGGATGGGATGGGATGGGATGGGATGGGATGGGATGGGATGGGACAGGATGGGATGGGGTGGGATGGGACGGGACGAGATGGGACGGGACGGGATGGGGTGGGATGGGATGGGATGGGATGGGATGGGATGGGATGGGATGGGATGGGGGGTACATCTTTGATGTGGTATTACAGAGATGGAACTGGTGTCACTCTGTGATATGCCTCAGCAGAGCAGCATTCCATTTCCCGACCTGAGACCCACCACAGTCTCTCACTGCTCTTTTTCATTGTTAACTAAAAGGCAGTCTTGAGTTTTTATAAGTTTCCACTGAAGGTAAGAAATTCCTGTGTCTTCGGGTCTTCCGTCTTCCCAGGGTCTCACCTGGTGGGAGTTGCAGGACAGAGAGGGTCTGTGTGACGTCTGAGCTGAGTCTGTGCCAGCGCAGGAAACCTGGCGCCTGCCCCCCACCAGCGAAAGACCTGCCTGGCCCAACCCCAGCCTGGCTCTAGGACACTCCCTGCACCCATCTCAGGGTCTTGGCCCTGCACACCTTGGTGGGATGGGATGATTCCCTTTGCTCCTGCATCTTTAGAGGCGATGCAGGTCCAGAAGGTCCATCTGACAAGATGTGGCCGGTGGCTGTCTCCCCCCAGCCCTGTCCATCTGTCCCCCCATCTGTGTCCATCTCCCCATCCTCTCCCCCTCCGTGTGTCTCTCCATTCCCCAAATGCTTTCTACTGAAACATACCCCATGTGAGTTTTTCCCCATGTGAGTTTTTCCCCAAGTGAGTTTTTTCCCGTGTGACATCCCTCCACATCCCTGTCCTCCTGTCTTGTGCTCCCATTCCGCCCTCCCTCCTCCCCCCCCTCCACCCCCCTTATTCCACACCAGAGTGCACAGAAAGTTGGGAGGGGACACAGCCAGGAGAGCTGACCCCAGCTGACCAGAGGGATATTCCAGACCACATGACGTCATGCTCAGGAATAAAACTGGGATGGAGGTTGGGGGTGTGTGTGCTGCTCGGGGACTGTCTGGGCATTGGTTGGTTGGTGGTGAGCAATTGCTTTCATTTGTATCATTTGTCTTTCTTGGATTTTATTTTTCTTTCTTTTTGTCGTGGTTTAAACCCAGCTGGCAGCCGAACACCACACAGCTCCTCACTCACCCTCCTCCACCCCTGGGGAATGGGGAAGGGAGTCGGAGGGGTAAGAGTGGGGAGACTCCTAGGTTGAGATAAAAAGAATTTAATAATTGAAATTAAATTATAACAATAGTAATAATAGAAAATACAAACAAGCAATGCACAGTGTGATTGCTCACCACCTGCTGACCGATGCCCAGCCCGTTTCTGGCCAGGGATCCCAGAGAAGAGAGAGTCCTGAAACCACAGTCCTGGAAGCGAGAGCGAGTTTCCTGATCGACCCCCATCTATCCCCTGAGCACGACGTTGTGTGATCTGGAATATTCCATCGCGCAGTTGGGGCCGTTGCTCTGGCCGTGCTCCCTGCCAGCTTCTTGTGCACCTGCGCGCTGGCAGGACAGGGGAAGTTGCAAAGTCCTTGATTTCTTAGCAACAACTAAAAACATCAGCGCGTTATCAGCATTCTTCTCTTATCAAATCCCATTCTGAATCCAAAACACTGTTCTAGCTACTAAGAAGGAAGGAAAAAAAAAGCTCTATCCCAGCTGAAAGCAGGACACATTTTTTTCCTCTTTTCCTTACAATGTTTTGTTGTTTCTTTTTAAATATTAAACTGTTTTTATCTCAACCCATGAGTTTTCTCACTTTTGCCCTTCCGATTCTCTCCGCTCTCCCACCGTGGGAGGTGGGGGTGAGTGAGCAGTTGTGTGGGGCCCAGTTGCTGACTGGGATTAAACCACGACACAGGGTTAGTTGCCAGCCCTGCCCGGCTGATGCTTCAGGCTCTCCGTGTCATTTCCACCATCCTGATGTCCTTGTTCTTCACTGCTGCTTTCTAGTGCCTGTTGCTCCATAAGCAGCAGCGCTCACGCTGTTCTCCGGGCACCCGGCGCAGGGCGAGCGGAGGGACGTTCTGCGCTGCCCATGGCTCTTCCCGAGGGAGCTGTGCTCTGGTTTGAGCAGAAAAAGGTGTCGGTCCCAGGCAGCCGTGTGTAGCTGTGCACAGGTGTCTTGCTTGTTCAAGTAAAGGCGTTATTTCTTGCCTTGCAGACTTCATGACAAAACAGTCAAGGGTCCAAGTTACAAAAGCCTTTTGCCGTCAAAGCAAGATGACAGCTGGAGTTCTACCAGCACTGTATGTCAGCTGTGCTGCTAGCTGAAAAGGGCTGGCAGGCCAGGAGATGTTTAGAGGGGTCTCAGTTAAAGAAATCAGTATTAAAGTGTGTGCTTTAAGGAGGTGAATTAGGCAGCCGAAGGCACTGAGCTGCTCGCCTGACCCAGTGACAGAACAGCCCATCACCAAGTATTGCAGGCAGCAAAGCGCTCGCTGCAGGAGCGGCAAGAGCACAGGGCTCCGCCTGGGGCAGAGACAGAACCTCCCGGGCTTGTTTAGTCTGGAGAAGAGGAGGCTGAGGGGAGACCTCCTGGCCCTCTGCAACTCCCTGAAAGGAGGGTGCAGAGAGGGGGGAGGAGTCTCTTGAGCCAAGGACCCAGCGGCAGGCCAAGAGGGAATGGCCTCAAGCTGCGCCAGGGCAGGGTCAGACTGGCTCTTAGGAAGGATTTCTTTGCAGAAGGGGTTGTTGGGCGTTGGAATGGGCTGCCCAGGGCAGGGGGGGAGTCCCCATCCCTGGAGGGGTTGAAGAGTCGGGTTGAGCCAGCGCTGAGGGATCTGGTGGAGTTGGGAACGGTCAGGGTGAGGTTCATGGTTGGGCTGGAGGAGTTTCGAGGGCTTTTCCAACCCAGATGATTCTGGGATTCTGTGATTCTGTGGGCTCTGTGGTACCTGCCGAGGACATGGAACAGCCCCACATGCCTCTCCTTTCCCCACTGCACGACTCACTGCGCACTGGTGAGGAACTTTGTGTGGCATCTCTTGTCGAAGTGACCAGCCCTGCACGGGGAGCCTCATGTGGATGAGGTGAGGAGAGCAGAGCGCTGGTAGCCCAGAGCTGAGGAAAGGTGCGAACACCACCCCAGAGCCCCTGGGTCACCAGTTTATCACCCATTTACAGCTCAGCCACTCACACAGGCTCTGCTCAGCCTCTTCCCTCCCACCTTCGGGACAGGCCGGTGCTGCCGCGTTGTTTAAAACCCCCAGTGCCTGCGGCCTCGCTGCTGCCAGCGCCAGGGCGGAGGGACACGAGTCCTGTCTGCCCGGTTGGTAGTTGCCATCTTGGGATGGTACAAACAGAACAAGAGGGGACGGCTTTAAACTGCAACAGGGGAGGTTCAGACTGGACAGGAGGGAAAAATGTTTCCCAGAAAGAGTGGTCAGAGAGTGGAATAGGCTGCCCAGGGAGGGGGTGGAGTCCCCACCCCTGGGTGTGTTTAAGGGCCGTTTGGATGAGCTGTGGGGGGATGTGGGGTAGGGGAGAACTTTGTAGACTCACAGAATCATCAAGGTTGGAAAAGACCCTGAAGATCATCTAGTCCGACCAAAAGGATTTACAACCCAAAAGGATGAGGGCAAGGGCAACTGAAGCTACAAACTTTGGCTTCTGATTGTAGTATTTCAGTGCCAAAACAATGAACAGATCACAAGAAAAAGCACTTCAGAAAACAAGACCTGCAGTCTCAGTCAAGGTGACTGGTACAGACTGCAAAGCAGAATATGTATTGTAGTCCTGAACAAGTCTACAACTGACTCCTATTATTGTTGCAGGTTGCTGAACTGATAGCTACTGTAATCACAGAATCATCCAGGTTGGAAAAGATCTTGAAGATCATCCCGTCCAACCATTAACCTAACATTGACAGTTCCCAGCTCCACCAGATCACTCAGTGCTGGGTCAACCCGACTCTTCAACCCCTCCAGGGATGGGGACTCCCCCCCTGCCCTGGGCAGCCCATTCCAACGCCCAACAACCCCTTCTGCAAAGAAATCCTTCCTAATACCTAGTCTAATGATACATGGAAATACAGGTAAAAGATCATTACAGGAGAAAACAATTTTTTTTATACCATGTGATAATTGTTTTTATCACATGGTATAAAATTTTTATCTTTGCCACAGCTCCATTCACTAGCAGAACTATGGCTTCTACTCTCACTCTTAAGAATGGGCGAAGGACACAAGCCATCCATCCGCATAACAAAGAACTCTCACGTTGGCCATTTACAAGAAACTCAACATTTTTGACCACTCAGCAGCACAGTCAGTATGATAGTCTGAAGCAGGTTGATTTAGCAAAGTATTTTACACCTTGCAATCCCAGCAAATACATATCTGATGAACAATACAGAAAATTCGACCAAACAGTGAGTGAGCTAAAGAATAAAGTCAGCTTACAGGAATTGAGGAGTGGACAGAAAATTTCTTCCTCCCAAATCCATTGGATATTTAAACATTAAGAAGAAATACAGGTGTCCAACCAGATTTCCTATCAGCTCATTGCTGACTGATCCGCCAGTGGTCAGAGTCGGGCTGACGGTTGGACTCGATGATCCCAAGGGTCTTCTCCAACCTCAATGATTCTGGGATTCCATGAAACTGGGCTGACCCGCCCGTCACTCCTCACCGTTTTTCTTCAGAAAAAGGAACTTTGGGTGCTGCCGCCGCCCGGCGACCAACAGCCGCTACCGCAGGTGGGGGCTCCGCCGGTACCGGCGCTGCCTCCCGGTACGGAAACGCCGCCGTGTGTGTCCCCCCCTCCGCGGGTGCCGCCGGGGCGGGCCGAGGCCACCGGTGAGGCGAGCGGGTCCCTTCGGCGGGGCCGGGGTGTGCGGTGCCCGCGGCCAGCGGGACGAGGAGCTTCACCCCGCCGCTGGGCAGGTCCCGTCCCGCCGGGGCGAGGCGAGCCGGGGCAGCCCCGGGGAGTCACCGAGAGCTGGTGGAGGGGAGGGGGAGCAGGAGGCGGGCGCCTCCGCAACTCGTCAGAGCCCCCCCGGAGCCGGCTCTGGCCCTGCTCGCCTGGTGCAGCACCTGCCCTGGAGCCTGTCCCATAGCCCCGGGCCACCGCAAGCCCTCTGGTTGTTACCAAAACCGGTACAGAGAACTTATCACGGAATCCCAGAATCTCAGAATCATCTGGGTTGGAAAAGCCCTCGAAGCTCCTCCAGTCCCACCATGAACCTCACCCTGACCGTTCCCAACTCCACCAGATCCCTCAGCGCTGGCTCAACCCGACTCTTCAACCCCTCCAGGGATGGGGACTCCCCCCCTGCCCTGGGCAGCCCATTCCAACGCCCAACAACCCCTTCTGCAAAGAAATCCTTCCTAAGAGCCAGTCTGACCCTGCCCTGGCGCAGCTTGAGGCCATTCCCTCTTGGCCTGCCGCTGGGTCCTTGGCTCAAGAGACTCCTCCCCCCTCTCTGCACCCTCCTTTCAGGGAGTTGCAGAGGGCCAGGAGGTCTCCCCTCAGCCTCCTCTTCTCCACACTAAACCCCCCCAGGTCCCTCAGCCGCTCCCCATCAGACCTGTGCTCCAGACCCTGCACCAGCTCCGTTGCCCTTCTCTGGACACGCTCGAGTCATTCAATGGCCTTTTTGGAGTGAGGGGCCCAAAACTGAACCCACTCATCGAGGGGCGGCCTCCCCAGTGCCGAGCCCAGGGGTCAGATCCCTTCCCTGTCCCTGCTGGCCACGCCAGTGCTGGTACAAGCCAGGATGCCATTGGCCTTCTTGGCCCCCTGGGCACACTGCTGGCTCATTATCAGTCACCCCCCCAGGTCCCTCTCTGACTGGCAGCTCTCCAGCCACTCCTCCCCAAGCCTGTAGCCCTGCTGGGGGTTGTTGTGGCCCAAGGGCAGCACCCGGCATTTGCCCTTAGTGAAACTCCCCCAGTTGGCCTCAGCCCATCGCTCCAGCCTGGCCAGGTCTCTCTGCAGAGCCTCCCCACCCTTGAGCAGATCAACACTCCCACCCAACTGGGTGTCATCTGCAAACATCTTATCAACACCGATATGATGTAGATAACAGACACTCCTTTATTAGCAGCGCTGGGTGCGGAGGGGAATCATCTCACCAACAACGCACACCGAACTCGTGTAACATACTGATTATATAGAATACAATAATACATATTCATCAAGTGCTCATACATAAACATGTTAATTCCTGTAAATCATTTTAATATCCACACCTCTTTCCAGCTATGTGCACTGGAGTCCTGAAATGAGTCTGGGGTGTAATAAGAGTCGGTGGTCCACGGGTCGGTGGTCACGATCTCCCCCTGTCAGAATTACCTTTTACCTGGTTTCTTCATAACTTGGCAGACATAGGCAGGTTGTTACAGCTCAATTTCTCTAATTTCTATTAATCTTACCTTTTGAAATGCAAAACAATAAAGTATTATTTCAAGATTAATAATTATTGAACTATGTGGCCCATGCAGTCTTGGTCTGACGCTCATAGAAGCATAGCTGGTTACACAGTGTGCCATAGTTACTTAATATACAATTATTCTCTAAGTTTCATAAAGCTAATATTCTTATAAAATTCTATTTGGCTATTTAGTTATGATCATTTTTATCATAAACCCCAAAATCAACTTAAATTAATAACAGCTCAGTGACAACCAGTACCATGGCGAGGGCAGAGCGCTGGCCCTCGGTGCCTCTGCAGAGCCCCTGTGGAAGGGGGGGCTCCAGCCGGGGGCGATCTACGGCAATAACGGTCACTGCTGCCTCTTTCCCTCTTCCAGGGGCTGTGCCGAGGTCGCGCTTGTCTGTTTCTGCCCTTGACTGCAGCTGCCTCGGGCTTGCGTGGGGTGTCTCTGCCTGGCCTCGTGCTGCTCACGGCACGGGGGCAAAAAGGGACAGGCAGAGCCCTTGTGGCTGTGGGCAGCGGCCAGGAGCTGCCATGGCTGGAGCTGGAGAGGCCAGAGAAAGGGAAAGAAGGAGAAAATCAAGGCCATCTGGGCAGCAGCTGCCTCCCACTGCAGACGAGAGAGCCTGCCCCTCTGGGTGAGGAAGGAGCCCTCCTCACAGTCCGCAGCGGGCCAGGCCGCCAGCGGGCACCCAGGGGCTGCGTGTGTCACCCCAGGGGCTGTGTGTGTCACCCCAGGGCGGTACGGCCGCGTGGCGCGTGAGCCAGCGAGGCTGCGTGTGTCAGAAGCTGAGAGACACCCGCGTGTCCTCTTAGGTGGGGGGCAGCCGAGTGACTGGAGCTGCAGAAGAGGAAGGGAGGAGAGAAGGAGAAAGAAGGCTCTGAACTGGCAAATTCTCCTGGCAGCACACGAGTGAGAGCTGTGGTGAGTCCCAGGCCCTCAGGATCCTGCTGTCCCCTCCTGTGGGTCCTGGGCCCTCCCCTGGCCCCCTCTCCCACACTGCTGTGATGGTTCTTTGCTTCTCTTTGCCTCTCCTCTCATCTTTCTGTCCTGCTCCCTCTTCCTCTCCCCCTTTCTCTCTCTTCTATCACTCCCTTTTCTATTTCCATGCTTTTGTCCTGCTCCTCATTCTTTTTTTCATCCTCTGTCTCCATTCTGCAGCCCACGGCTGGTTTTTTCTTTCCCATCTCTTTGTCCTGATCTGCAACCATCTCTTTTCCCCCGTGGTTTCTCTGGCCTGTTCCCTGGTGGTGTTTTCCTCTCTGTGTCCCTGCCTTTCTCTCTCTCTCTCCTTCCTTTTCTTTCTCTGTCCCGTTCTCTTGCTCACTGTTGCTGCTTTGCTTTCTTTTTCCATTCTGTGTCTCACTGTCCCTGTCCTCCTTCCTGTTCATCTCTTACTCTCTCTGACCCTGTTTGCTGCTCCCTTTCCGACCCTTTCTGCCACTGTCTCTCTGCAGGGCTCCTAAAGCCTCTCTCTGTTTCTCCAGCCCCCTGTGCTCCTCATGTTCTCTCTGTCTCTCCCTTGTCCCACTCCCTGCCCATATTCATATTCCTCTCTGTCCTGTTGACCATCCCAGGTTTTCTTCTCCATCTCCATCCTGCTGCTGCCTTGATTTTTCTTTCTCTGCCCTGCTCCCTGTTGCTCCTTCTGTCTCTTCTCCTCTGTCCCTGCCGCTTTTTTCTCTGTCCAGATCCCTGTCCCTTTTTTTCACCCTCTCGCTGTCCCTCTGCCCTGCTTCCTCTCGCTATCTTTTCTGTCTTTCTGAATGCCAGCACATGAAATGAAAAAAGAAATTTTAATCATACGTTAACCTCTGTCTGTGTGCGTGTAATTTGATTCAGAATTGTCTGTTTACCCGTCTACGTGATGTGATTTGATTTAACCTCCATCTGCGTGTGCAACCCTGGTGTAAATTTTGGGTGACCCTTGCTGTTCTCTAATCTTTAACTAGGTCGCTATTTTGATTGTAACAAATTTCACTGAATTGCTGATTGGCTGCTGATTAAGTGCTGTTAATAATTATACAACCAAATCTTGTGATCTATCTCAAATATTAATAAATCCTAAATTGCTGCTAAACCAAAGTAGTGGAACAAAATTATTTGTGACAGAGCGCGCGTGTCGCCTCCCCAAGCCAAGGAGGCTGCTGCTGCTGCAGAGGGCTGACAGCACTGACAAGGCGCCGCTCTTGAGCTGTAATGGGCAGAGCTTGGGAGATGCTGGGAAAAGCTGTAGCTTCCAGGAGACATAGAGATGGCGGGGTTAACCTTTTGTGTTTCTTGCCTTTATGACAAGATGTGTTGATTTCTGCAAAACAGACTTTGTGGGCCTGTGTTGGTTGAGAGCAATGAAAACTGAGTGTGGGGGGGTAGGGAGAGCTAAAAGGTTATCAACACTTTAGTTCCCCAGTCCCTAGAACTCCACCTCTTTCTAAGGAAATGAGTATAAGAAACTGCAAGCCTGATCAGAGATTATGGGCTATGTCCTTAAAGACAGAACATTCTCTTCTTCATACTAATGGCCAGCCCTGAGCCTGATGCTTTTAGTTTGTTTAGGAAAAGATCATTTATTGCACCTAGCTCAAAACCGATGGAAAACACTCTAAAGTATTGAAGAAGTTCATGACCTGATACAGGAAAAAGATTTCAGGGAATAATCAGCTACCTGCTTGCCAGACAGCTTCCCCTACTCTGAGGAGCAGTGAAGGTTACCAAAGGCTTGAGGGCTTCTGCTTCGTGTTGGCTTTGTAGCATCACTTTGATGTGGCAGTGCCAAGGCCTGACAGCAGTGACCTTCTTAAACGGTGACAATGAAATGATTTTGCAATCGTGTCCAACTAAGCCTTCAAGACCAGCACCAGCCGGGCTGCATTCTGGCGTGGAGCTGAGCTGCTGGAGCCTGTTTATGTGTGAGAGAGCGTGTGCTTCAGCTCATCCTGCTCCTTGAAGAGAGTCCTGAGAAGACGATCTTCAAAGCTGGAAATGGCTGTCAGGGTCCAGTGGTGTTATCCTCTGGAGCAGGGTTTTATTTATAACAGCATGCACAGGTCGGGACTTCTTTTTCAGTATATAATATTATGAATGAATTTTGGGAAGAGGGAGGAAACAATCGGTTCAAAAGCTGTGTGATAAACATAAAAGACTTGTGATGGTAGAATAATGTTTTCTTCTCCCCCTCTGTTATTTCTTTAGATTTCTTCAAGGTCCTTCTGATTTAACAGAACTGTGTGGAACACCAGCGTTATTTCAGCTGGCAGAGGCAACACTGAAACACTGGTGGCTAATTGCCACTTGTGCAGTGGGGCAGAGACGTTAACCATGTCGATTGTTGAAGTCTGGAAGGAAGAACAGTGCTACAGTTATAATTACACTGTTGCTTATAAAAGCATAAATGATGGTGGCTTGGGTGCCACAAGGCAAGATTTCCCCAGACCAGCCATCAGCTTGGAGGTTTCTACGAGTCTGTGCTGCAGCTGAGAGGCAGTACCCGTCTGGTGGCAAAGGGACTTTCCAATCACCATTGAAATTATTTTAATTCCTTGTTTTAGGGTTTGGGGTTTTGGCTAGTTTTGAGGGAGCGTGAGGAGTGGAGAGAGGGCTGGATTAGTTACTCAGATGAGGGCATTGCCATTACAAACCCCTGTTAAAGATCACTGGCCACTTCCATTTATGTTTGCTTTTTGTGCCTACTCTTTTTTGAAGTGGGGAATAAACAGGTCAATAACTTCAGCGGAAGCTCTGCTATGATACTCTCAGTGGACCCTCCTTCTGGGAACAGTTAAAACCAACATCCTCTTACTGAAATGACTTCTTTTGTTTCTAAGCTTTTTTAAAGCTTTCCCAGTCTTAAAGACTGTGAATTGCAGGTTTATTTAGAGCTCACAAAACAGAAACCCCTTTTTTGTAGCCATATCCTTAGTCCTCTGTACTATTGGCTACTGCAGAAGCAAAGGTATAAAGAAAAAGAAAATCCATTGGTGATGAAATATTATTACTGTCCAAGGAGTCGCATTATAAAGATTGATCTTTAGTTTTTGAAAATCACGGGCTGTGTTTACATTGCAGTGCAGTAAAGTCACAGAAGTACCTTGACACCAAGAACCCACCTCAGCAGAGCTGTGGGGTTCTCCTCTGTGTCACTGCACCTCCTGCCTCCTAGACACTGTTCTGCCCCAGCGCTGGTGTTCCCAGTGCTCAACCCAGCTTGGCCTGAGCCACATCAGGAGTTTCTACCCTGTGCAGCAAGAATTTCAGAAACCTGTGACAAAGTATTCTGTCACTGCTGTTATATATATGTCGGTGTAAGAGATATTCGTAGTTTGCAAGTTAAAAATGCCCTGGTGATTTGAGAAATTTAAAACTGACCTAAAGAGAACCCAGTGGTGTGGGGGGTACGTCCATACTGACCACATGCCCTGTGGGCCGAGCTGTGGGATGGGGGACTCCTGAGGTCTGGTTCAAAGCACGCCTCTTCCATCTGGTTTTGCTCCAGGTGGCTGTTTGGTTGACATTTGTTTTAAAACCAGAATAGCACTGGGAATTCAGCTTGGGAGCTTGGAGGGGGAGGGTGAGAAGAAGAAAGCATGTCTTGCCAAGGGCGGCTGCTTGGCGCTGTGAGGGACGACCCTCTGTAGCAGCGTCAGCGTAGCTCAGGGGATGCGAAGCCAAGAGGATCTCCCAGGTCAGTGCTGCAGGAACATGGCAGCTGGAGGGCCTTGTTGCAGCTCTTTTCTTGAATATCACTGTTCTGCAGACAGGATGGGAGTTTTGGTTTCCATTAATGTTATCTCCAGGAGGAGATAACCATGGCAACCACTGCTGCTTTGCAGTTCTGTGCAAAATAAGTCTGTGACATGAGAAGAAAGGTTTGGGAGGCTTTTTTACTACCTTCCAAATGATTTTGCACATTCAAGTGCAAGTAAAAGAAAATAGTCTTGGTTACTGAGAGTCAACTCCCCCAGGGCCATTTGGAAAATGGAGGAAAGAATTGTGTATGGGGACATTTGGGAGTTGAGGGGCTACGGATGTGAGACTTCAGGTAACTTGTCCGTGGCAGTAGTGAGAGATACTGCAATGTTCTGTTGTGTTTGGGGTATTCTGAAAACCAGGCTAGCAGTGGGTCTCTGGGTTTTATCAAAGGCACTTAAAGGGTCATGGAAACACCACAGTTGGAGACTTTTTCTGTTAGAGCAGGAGAACCCGCCAGCACTCAGCCATCATCAGGTCGCAGCAGTTTTCGTAGGCTTCAGCGTGTTTTTCAGTACTGTCCTTCAGCATAGTTTGCTTTCCTGAACTAAGATGCCAGAGAGATTCCCCGTGTAATGTTAATATAGGTAAGTAATGTAAGTAAATGGATTACAGAGATAAAATGAAGTATCGTTCTGCGTAGCAAAGCTTTCAGAATGCAATTTGTTTGGAGCGCTGCTTCAGAGAGCAGAGACAGTCATCATGTTTCTTGTGATACTTCCAAGCGTGTAAGGGCCATCCCTCCAGCCGTCTTACCAACCTTTGTCAAGTTCAGCAAACAGAATTAAAGACAAGTAGAAAATGTCATTGTTCCCATGTCACTGACAGTGGTGTTTATAACCTGCCTGGCTGTGTGCATTGCCTTCTGTTCAGATGCAATTCCCTCTGCTCCTGCCTGGCTGCCCACGTTTGCTGGACCTGAGTGCTTATACAGGACAGCCAGAAATGCCACGCCATGCCATCGGGTGGTTTGTTTTCATCTGGCTGTTAGGAACAACAACACCGTGTCTGTGGGTTTCTTGAGTTGTAGGTAGAGCTAGTTACAGTCCTTCAGACCGGCCTGAAGCAGGAGGGGTGTTGGGTTTCACGAGAGCATGAGCTAGTTGCATTTTTCCTCTCGCAACAACTAAAAGATGAGGGGAGGAAATACAATCCCCCAGAACAAATACAAAGCTAATTCCCACCCCAAAGCATCAGGTTTTAGACTATCCCCAGAAGATTGAATATTTGACATTTTTCTTCTGGGCTGAATTGCTGTGGCTTTCATTCCAGTGTAGTAACTTTCATGTGAAGTTATTTTACTGGTTTATTTATTGGTTTTATTGTCTTTATTTCATTCCCCTCACAGACACATCTCCTGCATGAATCAGTGCAGCACAGATAAATGTCACCAGCATGACACTGATTGATTTATTTTTTTCTAATTTTAATATATGTAACTAAAGTAATAATCTGTACTGAGTGACAAATGCAGAAGCTGGTTTGTACATTTTCATCCCAAAGTTGGATTAATATTGACTAGTTTGATGTTTACCATGTGTGTGCACTTACCTCTTTTCCCCTCTCCCTGTGTACGTAGGTATGGATATACACACGCATGTACTAAACAATGTGTTTTTCTCCAGAAACGCAGTTACATTTAATTTTGTTTTCCCTTTAGCTTTGCAAAGTTGGAAGAAGAATCTGAACAGAGATTCAACGGCCTCCCTTGATACAGTCCTATTAACTTTCACAGGAAAAATTCAGCTGTTCCAAGGAAAAAAGAGAAAGGTTGGAAGTGGCTCATCTGAACAACCAAAACCTAACAAAGGTGGATTGCCATGTGTAATACATTCTTAAGCAACAGCAGTGCTATGACAAGTGAGGAATTTATACTTGATTACTTTACAGTTATATGTGAAAAGTGTGAAGTCAAAGAAAACATTTTTCTTGCACTGAAGTTAGTTGGTTCTCACCTGGGCTAGTTCTCAGGCTGTACCCTTGACTCCTGATTTTCATGCTGAGTAGAAGTGGTTCGAGTTTGCGCATGAAATACATTCCTCACAGCAGGCAAATTTATCAAAAGCATGAATATTGTGAAATAAGTGAGTTTGACAAGTTTTCCCAGGAGAAAATGAGGAAACAACTGGCAGATGATCAAAAGGTTACATTCTGACATTTTTCAAAACGTAGTTTTATGCCAGTTGGCATTTCACTGTAATTTTAGTGTCTATAAATCAGCACGTAAGATACCAGAGATGTCTGAGTGAAACAGTTGGGGTTTTTTTTCATCAAGATTTAAACTCTCTATCATAAGTTTGGAGTAAAAATGTCCTGACATGATAAAAAAAGTTAGAGGGCAGGAAAACCAATTCCATGCCCAGACCTCTTGCTGAGGCTCCTGAAGGGAGAAACTCATGACACATTTGGCTCTTTTATATACAACCAACCCGTGACATGGGTGGTAGAGAAGTGAGACTATGGTAGGGAAAACTACTTTTAGACCGTGCCAGAAATACTGATGGATACCTACAGTGCAGAAGCATCACAAAATAAAGGAATGCTGTACCTGTAATTCTACAAGACAGAAGGATGCTCAGAAGAATCCTCATGCTCAGTTCACAGTGTGAAGCTGGTTCCCTTTTCTGCGCTGTGGTAGTTCCACAGACTGACAGGTTTTCAGATCTGGTCTGGCTGTTTTAGCCAGGTGACCCTGGATTAGATCTCTGCCTTTTGAACGTTTCATGAATAATCACATTACAGTACGCAGGACTGGGCAGCTGTTCTTTTCTAGTGTGTGCCAGTTTTGGTATTCTTTTTGTTATTTATATAATGAGATGTGGAGCAGTCACTTCTGCAAAGTTAGACTTGTGCTAATACAAGTGAGTTCTGTATATGTTGGACAGAACTTCTTCAGTGAGCGTGAGTGAATTGCTTTACAGCATGATAGTATGCTGGTTAGTTAACAAGATCTCCGCATCTGCTGTGATCTGGCAGTTGGAGGTGTAATAGCAGCTCCTTGGATTTCTCACTACAGTATTCACCTGTCCAAGTGTCTGAATGTCTAAAAATTTTGCAGTTCCTACGTGGTTTGGGAACGACGTGCTAGAATGCTGCCTCCAGTCAGGTAGCCCAGAACTGCATTCTGCTTTCGGCTGGGTTCATAAGTGAGAGCTTAATTTTTATCCTTGTTTGCATCACTGAAAAAGCTTTGGAACATATTCGGCCATGTCTCAAGGGAAGGTCAGAAACAGAACTGCAGGCAGGTCACAAGCCTGATAGAAGGAGTTGTGGCCCAGCCCTGTGGCGGTGGCCATGGACCGTTTGCCTCCAGCCAACAATAAGGGCTCTTGAACCTGAGCCAGCTGACTGCCCTGCAGAGATGGTCGACAGTCTCATGAACCTTTCCACCAGCTGAGCTGTGGGGTTGCAACAAGCAGCCCCAGGGCAGGAATATCTGATAGTGACACTGCTGTTTCTGTAGTGAGTGTCTAACCACATCCCTGAACTCAAACCAGACAGAGCTGGTGATACCTGCTCCTAATTTCAACAAATGCGGAATCACTCGAGTTAGGTGGGCAAGCTCTCAGCTTGTCTCAGTTATTCCAGCTCCTGGGAGAGTGAGGTTCAGCTCTCAAGAAGTAGCTGAAAAACTTGCGACAAACCATTCTTCTTTTGGCAAAGAAAGATTGCTTAAAACGAAATATTCCATGGTAATGGGTTGATTTTAATTTTATTTTAAGATGCTTAAAATTACGATGCGAGTTGTGGATTTGAAACGACCTGAACCAAACTGCATACAAGCAAGCTTACTAGTTTAGTAGGGAAACTTCCAGCTGAGCCAGGCATTCATTAAGCTGGATCCTAAATTTAATTTGTGGTGTCCTGACAGCCGTTCAGCCTTGTCTTGCTGTTGGCTTGTGCCAACTGTGGTGAGTCCAAAGACGCTTGGAGAACACGGACCTCCAAAGAGAACACCTCCAAAGGTGTTAAGCATACAGGTCTGCAAAGTCGGTGCCTGCAAGTATTGTAGGAAATGAAAACGAGATTCTGTGCAAAATGATAGAGCTTGCTTTGGAATGGTTCTGGGGTTTTTGAATTATGTTTTTACCCACCATCAGAATTAAACACAAATAACACCTTATTCTGTCAACGTGTTGAGCATGACCCGTGAAGGTCAGTATAGTTTCACGGGTGTGACCGTGTTGGGATGTAGGAGTCCTTGACTTCGCTGTGCTGTGCCCTGCAATACTGTGTTGTGCGGAGTTTCTGCTGCTCTGCTCTTCCTTGGGGTTGTCTCTGTCTGTAAGGTAGTTACAAGAGGGCACAAATGGTGCCTATTAGTGGTGGGGGCCTCTGGATGCTTCCAGACAACAGATAATAATCACTAGGGGCAGGTTTTGTAAACACTTTTAAATCGTCCCCTGCTTTTTCAGAATGAGCACGTGCAGGATCGTGAACCTGCCAGGCATTCTCACTTCTCAGGTAAGTACATGACTTTTGCAGTCTACAGATCAGTGCCTACTGAATTCCATTTAAAATTTGAAAAACAGGTTGGAGTGCTGCGCAGTAAAACTTCCCCAAGATGTCAGGGGAATAAAAGTGGAGAAATGTTTTTGTTTGTTGGTTTTGGGTAGTTGTTGCTCTCCCCCAGCCCACCCCCCCCAACTAGGGCTGTACGCCTTAGTGTTTTATTTTGGAGTAAATGGTGCCAGATTGATTTGATGTCAAATGTCTTTAACCTATACCTACAAGAGGCCTGATCTGGTACCTAGTCCAAGCAGTCGGGATTGTCAGGATGTTTTGCTACTCCTAAGCGGAAAATCAGTGGGTGAGTGTCCACTGACTCCTTCCACTGTGCTTGTCATGTCCAGTCCTCACTTTGGCCAGTTCTTGTCTTATAAAAACACCCAAAGAATGCTGTAACATGAAAGCTGTTTCAAATCCATGGGTATAATAAGGCAAAATTTGAACTTTCTTAAATGAGAGGCGTTTTTTCCCCCCCAAGCTTTCTGAATTGTCCAAATTCTGCTCCCACTGAAATTCATGGGGGTCTGTCTTCAGTGGGAGCAGAACTGCACAAGCAGAAACACTTTGGTAAATTCTACCCCTAGCATTTTGAACTGGAAGTGTGCATATGCAATAATAATGTCACAAAATGGCTGAAAAATACAGCACTGACTCTGTGCAGATGGCCTGCTCTGACATTTGCTGGAGCTGTGACTGACTTTTTTTTTTTTTTTTTTTTTTAGTTCTTTCCAATGGCATATGTGCCAGAACATTGCACCACGCTGAGGTCAGCAGTCTGCAGTGAGTCACGAATCCGCTCGTATGCAAAAATGAGCAACAGGCTTAGTCATTTCTGCCCTGTGCTGTGAAGAAATACAATAAGCACTTCACTAAAGCTGTTGCTTTGGGAACGCAGGGAGAGGAATGAATGGTGTACTTTTATCTGGGAAAGGGATTGTCTACAGGATTTTTTAATCTGTGGCCTCTAGGACTAGAAATAAAGCATCAGCTTAAAATGGATGTTTGTTTGTGGCATTCCTTGTGGTTTTAGCTCGGGGATTTTTTTGGCTCTATTCGAAGCATTCGGATGCCTGGAGATCACATGCTGTGATGTTGCTAAGATCATGACCTCAGAATACAGCATCTTCCTCCTGAGGGATACGGAAATGCACAAATCTGTTTGTCCTGGTGTCCTTACGATGACGTTGACGTGTTCTCTATTTGATCATGCCTTTTAAAATAAGGAACTTTGTGAGAGTGGAGGGAGTGTATGCCCAGAAATGTAGAGGAAATGGTTCGTTATGTCTGGTGGGTTCATTTTCTTGCCTGCTGCTTCCCCAATCAGCTGCTGTTGGTGACACTGAGTATTCCCTGGAGGAAACGCCAACCACAGCGGATGAGCCCAGGATTAGCAGGTGATTAAATCCTGTGGCGGCTCTGTGAGTCCTTCCCATGGGCTGCAGCCTTTCCTGGGCTCTGGCATGGGTCACCCCTGTGTGCTGCCGCCCTCCCAGCCCCAAACTACAACAGTGGGGGCTTCTTCCCCCCTGAGTCCCGGCCTCTTAAGCGCAGCCACTTGCTCTGGTGTGGGGTCCTCCGCAGGTCGGCCTCTGCTCCACTGGTGACCTCCACAGGTGGCAGGGGGTGGCCTTGTCACCTCGCCATGGGATACAGGGGGGGCTCTGCACTGGCACCTCTCCCCCTTCCTTCCACTGACCTCGTGTTCGCAGAGGTTCCTTCACCAGTACCAACCCCCTCTCAGGTTCCCCTTCCTAAATACGTTATTGCAGAGGTGCAGCCGCCGGCACTAACTGGCTGGACCTCGGCCAGAGGTGGGTCCCACCTGGGGAGCTGGGGGAGCTTTGAGAAACTTCTTACAGGGGCCACCACCATAGCCTCCCCCCCACCACACACACAAGCCCAGCACAACGTGGGATAAAGATTGTAATGCACGTTACTGGTCTTCCTGAGAGCACCTTGGCTGGCCTCGCTCACCTTGCATACTGTTACACTGCAGCCTTAAAATCAGGCTTAGCAAGAATGTTCCAATCTCCAGCCACAAGCGTCACACAAATACTGATAATTGATAGAAATGAGCAATATCAGGGCAGCAACTCAGGGCTTTTAAATCACAGAATCATTCAGGTTGGAAAAGCCCCTTGGGATCAGCGAGTCCAACCCTCAGCCCGACTCTACAAAGCTCTCCCCTACCCCACATCCCCCCACAGCTCATCCAAACGGCCCTTAAACACACCCAGGGGTGGGGACTCCACCCCCTCCCTGGGCAGCCTATTCCACTCTCTGACCACTCTTTCTGGGAAACATTTTTCCCTCCTGTCCAGCCTGACCCTCCCCTGTTGCAGTTTCAAGCCGTTCCCTCTCGTTCTGTCACTAATTCCCTGGGAGCAGAGACCAGCACCAACCTCTCCACAACGTCCTTTCAGGGAGCTGCAGAGAGTGATGAGGTCTCCCCTCCCCTTCTCCTCCTCACACTGAACAGCCCCAGCTCCTTCCATCGCTCCTCACAGGATTTATTCTCCAGGCCCTTCCCCACCTCGTTGCCCTCCTCTACACCTGCTCCAGCCCCTCGAGATCTCTCCTCACTTTCTCTCTTCTTTTGTCATTTTTTTTTTTTTAATCAGTTTAAGACTTGAGTTACAGCTAAGCCAGTTTCTCATCTGCTATGTCAGGCTTGTGTTCTGTTAATGGCATCTTGAGCTCTGTGCTTGGTTCCTTCTTGCATTGTAGATGGGGGGGAAATAAGACTACATGTGGTCTGCAGAGTGGGGTAAACTCTGTGTGTGAGTCAGCACAGGCAGATGCAGGAGCAACCACAAAATCATGGATGAAATGCAAAGAGTAAACTTGTGTTGCGCATGAAAGTGTTAACACAGTGATGGTTTAGCAGGAAATCTAGATTTATTAATAACTAACAGCAACTTATCATTACAAAATAATTCAGAAATGTTGAAAGAAAGAAAAGCAACTTATTTACAGATTCTAAACCGACAAGATTCACACTAACTTACTTAACAGTACCTTAATTTATACATATATACATGCGCATACTACAAACACACACACAGAAACAAAAGTATCTGGATCCAGTAGAATGAAGTACGTACCCACACACCAACAAACAGAGAAAGAACGGATGAAAGAGAAGCGAGCTCAAAGAAAAATTTCCCTCTCGAGTTTAGAGCAAATACTCACAATGCCTCGACATTCCTCAACGGGCAATAATTGAGACTCGAGCAGGGGACTTCGCCCTGGCCTTCCATCTGGAGCAGACGACACCTTCAGGGTTTGGTACCTGAGAGGCTCCAGCTCAGGGGAGATGCTGGTCACAGGCCCGCTGCGATCCAGGAGAGCTCAAAGGGTCTCCCTGGTGGTCGCCATTTATAGGGTCCAAGATAATTGACTTTTGTCAGATCATTTCTGGTGCCATCCAGCAGTTGCACAAGAACTTCATGAATGTGTGACTCTGTTATTGTTCCCATCTGACCCCATCCCAGGCACAGGTGTGCCAGGCCCTGAGGAGATGATGGGCCGTTATAACTGTTTTGGAGCAATCGGGAGGGCAGGAGCCAGGCTCGTTAACGTTAGCACTCCTTATCTCCACAGATTGGGTACAGCTCGGGGGATGTGGGTGGAATCACACCTGGCACCAAGCAGCCCAACAAGGAGGGGCGGGGAGGGGTGACAATTGCACCCTAGAGAACCACCGGCCCTGCTGTTCTCGCCTCTGTCAGGGATTCACGCAGGCGTAGTTCACCCCAGTGCTTTGATCTTTCCCACAGCAGTTCAGGAATCTCAAGGGTGTTCGATAAGGTGCCTCTGAGTCTCTCACAGGCCTGTGTTATCTAAACACAGATGTTCTACTTGTCAAACACACAAGGCTAAACAACAATTAGTATGATATGTGTGGTTTTTGACACCCCAGCTGCAAGTCAGTTGAGTGTGTTTACAATCCTCACTAATCTTCTGTGATTTTCCCACGCTGTCCACGCTAACTTTTAACAAATCCCGCTCAGGAAACCATCTGGCATGGAGCTCTGGATGTTTTTCTCTCAAAGTCATTTTTGTGACTGTGGTGTAAGCGTGCCAGATGGCCCACATCTTCACGTCATGTGCTCAACTCTGCTTGCAAAAATAGCCCCGTTGTTCTGCATGTGCTGCTGCCCCACGGGAAGCCAACCACGTCACTGCAGGGGGGCTGCAGAACCTCATTTCATTGCTAGACAGCATTCTCCTGAAAAGTGGCTGAGCTTTACATGGGGCAGCTCTTGAACACAGGGCTGTGAGGAAACAGAAGGGCTATGAAATGAATTAAGATATTATTGAAGACAAAAATGCAGGTGAGATGAGGAGCTAGGAAATTAAAATAGGATATAGAAATTAGGCACTCAAGAAATGAAGGTATAACTTAGTTTAGAGATAAAGATGGAAGACTTAGAGATCAGGCTAGGGGCTAGAGGCCCATTAGTTAAAAGATAACTAAGATTGAATAGGATAATAGATCATAGTCGATGGCCCAGAGAGCAGAACAATATGGAAACCTTGATTAATGGAAGCTGTGAGGGAACGCTTCCTGATGGAATAGGAAGACAGCCCTAAAAACTGGTCAAAACCAACCCTATGGTCCGGCCCGAGTCCAAGAGGCGACAGAGACTGCGCAAGGAACGGAGGTAAAAAGTTCAACAGTGAGGAAGAGGAGCTACTTCATCTCTGCGACCCCAGCCCACGACCACCAGGACACGCTGCACAGGTGCAACTAGGAGGAGACCGGGGCGGAACGTATGAAAAAGACTTTCAGGCTCATTATAATACGAAGCAGGGATAGGTCATGCATATGTATAGGCATATTATGAATATGTGATGCTTTGTAGCATAAAGCCAAGACAAGGTGCCACGAGAGGGGCGCACGTTTGTGGTGGAGCGATCCTCCGTGCGTCTCAGCGCTGAATAAACATCCCTACTTTATAACCTCATAGGTTGGGGAGTCGTGTTTCCGCAAGTCACAGGGAATTAAACTTGTTTAGCCCTGTCCTTTTCGCACAGCACAACCAAGGCCTGGTTCAGAGCATCTGTCCACGTGCACCTGTGTCAGTGGAAGCAGCGGGTGCTGTTCCTCTTGAGAGGGGTGCAAGAGGATGCCTGTTACCACCCATCTGAGCTGTACGGCTGTTGAAGCGTGGACTCCTTTCTCTGGAGTTCAGTGCAAAGGGGCTTGTGGGTGAAGACTTTGTATGATTTCCTCCAAGTTAGGTTTTATGTCGAATGGAATAATAATCTGTAAAGAAGTCAATGAAATGATTTCTCATGCCAGTGTCCACTAAGACTGCTAGAGAAGAAAAAAGCAGCTCTTCAGCACCAACCCTCCACCCGCCATCCCCTCCCCATTCACTGTTCCCCCTTAATCCTTCGTTCTTCAAAGCTGAATGGCAACAATGTAGTGATGAAGTGATAAAGAGCTTTGGAGCCAGAGGAGGAGAAAACCCCATAGAGTCCTCTCAGGTCTCATTTCAAGGACTGAGAAACCTTAAAACGTGGAGAGGGAATCTACTTGCTGCGTCCTGAGTTTGTCAGCCACCTTCTGGCTATTTCTTCGCCAATCACACCGATATGGTATACTCCTGCAACTGATCTGTTGCATATTTTCTTAGGTTTATGACTTTAATAACTATTGCCTCTTTTTATTTTTACCTTTCATGATTTCTTCTTATCTTTAATTTTTTGTGCATTTTGATGCATGCAATATGAGAAAGAAGACAAATGTAGAAGGGAGCTGTCTACTGTACTGACCAATCAGGTTAATTTGCAGTGACCTGACACGGTTTGTAATATGCAACACATGTAATTAAAGACATACCAAGCCAGGTTTCTTTCTATTGTATGCTGTTTATTGTTTGAAATCATGTCTTAATATTTTTATTAAATGTAAAAAAAAGTGACTTGTATTACTAAAAGCCATTATAAACTCAATCAAGCTAGAATTAAACAGCACTGTCAAAGTCCTAATTAGAGCAAATCCCCAAATCAGAATTAACAAGTAGTAGTGGAGTACAACAAAACCACTACATTAATACATAACCAATGCTTATGAATTCTCAGATAAGACATCTAGAGAGAAAGCTGCCCAATCAATTATACATTCCAGTTTGGATTCTGGTCTCAGTCAGCGCAGTAAGCTTATCTGAACATCTCACTGTTAGCCCAGCTGAGTTACTTGAAAGTCACTTTTGCAGCACTTCTACTCAATGGGGCTGTTATGGGACAGACCTTTACTTGTGATTTCTCTTGCTCTCCTCACAAAAAATAACTTTGCTCTGGAGAGGTCAGTGGCTATAGCTAAACACTGAGAAAAGCAAATTGATGCTGTGTGCTTTTTTCCAAAATAAGAGCGTGCACAACTTCAGAAATGTTATACAAGAGACAATATGAAGACGAATTAAGAGCAGAAACAAACTAAGGTTGGCTACTCCTCCGTCACTTTTTCCATTCCATTCGAGGAGATTTTCACAGTCAGTGTCCACCTTCTCTGGTTTTATTATATTGTCTTTCTTAGCAGGAATAGCCACTTCTACTTTCTGCTTTGGTGCTTCAATTTCTGCTTGTGGCTTTTCCTTTTTTCTCCTTTTCAGACACCAATTTGCAAGCAATAGAACTTGCTTCCATAGGCTCATCTCTCACAGGGGTGGCATCATCTCTGCTTGGGAGCATGAACAGAGAGTCTGTTTTAATGTCTCATGGTTTTCTCTCACCTTCTAACAACGCAGGATTGGGAAATCCTTCATTCTCATCCCCTTTTCTTCTCTTCTGGTGTTTCTGACATTTATTTCCTTTGTCATCTCCCAGTGGCTTTTCCACCTCCTTCTCTGGATTTTGTAGGATCTTTGATGCCATGGCTCTCTCTTCCAGAAGGTTTTTCAGGGTAATTTCCAGCTCTGTTCTGATTTCGGTAGCTCTGCCCTCCCAGATAATCCTCCCTACATCCCCAAGCACATGGCAGATCCTCTCGTCTGGTCCCAGATGGACCAAACCTATCTGGAGGGAGGTTCTCTCTGTTTACTGGAGGTCGAGGCTGAGCACCAGCAGCACAGCCCTTTTCATACCAGTCCCTCTAGTTCCTTTCCCATTCTCTCTCTCTCTTTCCTTTTCAAATGGATCACGAAAGCCAAGAGACTTGCCGCAGTAAGCTTTGATATCATATGGTGGAACTTCCGTGTATCTGTTAAAACACTGCCCTTCTCCTTCCCCGTTTAGTGGGTGGCTGGCCGTTAAATACTGGAGACCCTGATCGTCTATGGTATCTTCTGTATGTGGGTGACCTTGACCTTGACCGGTGATAACCGTGTGACCTTGACCTAGTACGACAGTTATGACTCCTCCCTTTGCCTCTTCTTGGGTACAGCGGTGACGGTGAGTAGGAACGAGAATGGGAACAACTGAATGGTCAAGAGTAGGAGCAGGGGCGGGAAGAACGTGATCTTCCCTTGGAGTCGGTATATGAACTTCTAGATGAAGGGAAACCTGGACCTTAAATAAAGAAAAACACACAACAAATTAAATGAAGTTAATTCAAAACAGTCACTCTCCCCGTTTTTTTCCCTGCAGATTTGTTTTGTGTTTTGACTCTCCATATGCTTATGTCAAAGCTTCTTTCGGCTGCTGACATAATACTACTGCCAGTTGAAGAACTTGTCAACATGTGAAAGTCTCTGCTTACAAGAGAGAACAGCCGCTGCTTTGTTAGTGCAAAAACACACAGGAAGGGAACCTCTGTTTCCACGCGCTTCTATCAGATTGATTGATTTAAGGTGGTGTATACTGGCCTCTACTGGTACGTGAACGTTTTCCACTATTCCACAACTACCTGCGGTGCAAATCATTTTTGTTGCAGTAAGATGCAAAAAGAGCAAGTCTTAATGGCTGCAGTGCAGCATCAAACATCAAGAAAACCCCAATTAGCCTGAAGACAGTCAAGCTCAACTTTACAACGCCAGCTTCGTCTACTCAACGTCGCTACTTACTTCACGATTTGTACAGGATGCAAAACACTTGTACTGCAATCTCACACACAGGACCATTTAATCCACACTTCTAGCCCAGATGTCCTAGCAAAATTTTCACATACCTCTGGCTCTAACCAAGGGCAGTGACTGCACTGCAAGAAAAGTAATTTCTAAAAGCTTCTGAAGTCAGCCTCTAGTAATAGGACTCAACGCCGTTACTCTAGGAAAGATGCTGACAGCATTACTGAGAGAGAGCTCTTCAGACTCCAGCCCAAGGGAATTCTGGGGACAGATAACACCAGCTACCCTGAGTTTTTTCTTCCCAAGTTTTTCTTTTGTTATTTTTTAAAGGACCATTTCACATTATTCCGCATATGTTCATTAGCACTGTTCCTCCTCTCAAAGTCCTTCACCCATTGAAGATTTCCTTACAAACAGGCTTGATCTTTTAGTTCCTAAGAAAAATTGATCAGCATCAAGAAATTCCTAGGAAAGCCACCAGTTTGCAGTCCAGGTTAACATCTCCCCATGTACCCACGGATAAACAAAAGAGGAGATGAAGACAATTTCTCTCCCATATCTCCTCCCAGGTAATGGTTACAATCAGAACAGGGAGACGCAACTACAGCAACAAATCCAGGCTCTAGACCTCTTCAGGTTCTGGCCTCCTCACCGCTGTCAGGAGGTGCAGGGTGTCCCTGCAGAGAGGCTTCAGTAATATAGACACCTGCTCCTCAGCAGCTGCTGCCAGATTCTAACTCTCAGTCAACTGTAATCTCTGCCGTAGCTGAGCTAGTAACCTACATGTGGAACTCCTCTCCCTGCTAATCCCTGGACTCATCCAGTCCATCTGATGATAGAGAGGGGCAGTGGAGATCCTCCTGGTTCTCCTAGACAATCTGCTTCTCCGTTACGGACATGTAAAGCAGTTACCTGGAAAACAAACGCCTGCGCTCCTTTGGAATCTTTTTATCTTCCGTCTGTTCCTGAGCAGAATCATCTAAACTTGTCGAGTCTGGACTTTTTCTTTTCCCTGTTAAAATAAGTTTGACCTTCATTACAATTATAGTTTGACCTTTATTACAAAAAGACACCACGAATCAAAACGTGCCCAATATGAGGAAATGCAGACTGCTTGCAGGTGCAAAGGTGGACGTGCTATTTAAGCAAAACCAGTTTAGAATTCCTACAACTTTTAGGGAAAGTTTTAGGGTGACATTTGTCTTGTTTTAGTTTTGCATGTTTACCACCTGCACCGAAAGAGTGTATTGGAGAAAACCCTACGTCATTTTTGCTGATGCCAGATGCGCTTGAGTGTAACTGCAGTCCGACAGGCCATCGAAACACAAACGTGAAAAACAGCCCAACTTCATTGAGCCAAATCCTCAATCTTCTTTAAGTCTCATCGTTCTCTGTAAAACTCCTCCCTAGACAAGCGTGGCCACCAGCATCCTGCTTGTTCTTTTTTGCTTACTGAATTTGAGGTTCTAGACAATCTGTGTGACAGACCCTGGTTTTTGTTTTGACTTATCTTTAAGATTTTATACACACAATGCACCCTTACAATCTATCTGTAACAAATATGTACCAAAAGGAAGGACTAACTTGAGGCTGCAATAAAACAAAACAGGCTCCTCTCTCTTCAACCGAGAGGAAGCAGCTTGGCTGTTTACTAAATAGTAAAATAACAGCGTTGCCTTTTCCAGTAGTTTACTCAATCAGTATTAACCAAGTTGTTAAAAAAGAATATCAGAGGCTGATTTCTATTGGGAAATCAATTTCTTCAGCCCTATTCAGGCAGGAAACAAGACAGTGGCTTTCCATCTGATCCTTTAATTACGTTTCATTTTTATACATAATTATGGATTCCTCAGAAAGACTTCATTCTTCAGAGTCCTCTTTTCAATCCTGTACTGGAGTTTTAATTTAAATAATCTTACTGAGAGCACAGATCCCCTTTGTGAAGGCCAGATCAAATTAAGCCATTTAAAAATTAATTAGCACATGTATTCTCCACAACGATCTGTGCATACTTATTCCCTTACAAATCAGCTGTTGTGTCCGTTATGTGTTACGGCCTCGTTTAACAGGTTACAAGCAGCAATATATTGAATTTCTGTAGCATACTTACCCTTCCCAGTCTGGTCTGTCACTTGCTGAGCGAATTTTGCCAGCTCTCATTGGATGACCTTTTGGCATGGTGAGAGAAGAAAAATCCCCTTCAGTTTACCTGAAGCTCATTTTTTAAGAGAAATTTGTAAGTTACGGTTACTTACCAGTTGTGGGAATTGATTGTCCTTGGTGGCCCAGAAGACCTGGTAATGCTGGCTGTCTTAGTCCAGGAACCTGATAGCCCTTGTGAATCAGTGCAAACAGTTGAAAATAAGCTCTACTAATATACAAGAATCACTGCATATGGTGAAAGGAAACCTACCTTCTCTTCCCACAAACCGTGCATTGACAGGAGGGAAGATTGAGGAAGTTCCGTGGCAGCCACCAGCGCAGCAGGAGGGGTCAGAGCCATGAGTGCTGGTGGATGTGCTGGTGGATGTGCTGGTGGCTGCTGCTGCTGCTGCCTCTGCTTACGGAGCCTTTGTGTGTAACCGGTTCCATTTTTGAAGTTGTTCACAGCCTAGAGGCAGAAAAACATTTACAAAGAGGTCACAGGAACCTTCGGTAGCTCTATGAACAAAAGCCTCCACAGAGTAAAATTACTTGTGTATTCCCGTAGATACTCTCCATCCTAAAATAAACCAACATGCGGATATATTCAGATTAGATCTAAGGAAGAAATTCTTCCCTGTGAGGGTGGTGAGGCCCTGGCACAGGTTGCCCAGAGAAGCTGTGGCTGCCCCCTCCCTGGAAGGGTTCAAGGCCAGGTTGGATGGGGCTTTGGGCCACCTGGGCTAGTGGAAGGTGCTTGAAACTGGATGGTGTTTAGGGTCCCTTCCAACCCAAACTGTCCTATGACATCTGAACACATCCCATTAAACACTGGTGTTAGTGATTGGTAACTCAGAGTATCTGCACGTAAAGCACTCCAGCGTTAACCCTGAATTTGAAGCTGAGTCAATCCTGTTAAACACAAGGATGACCTGAATTTGCCAGATTGTCTCTCAACAGTTGTCAGCTTCTGTAACAACAGCTAATGTCTTTGCAAAGTACATTTAGCCTTATTCAATTCAGCCTTGTTTAAGGATATGTAAATTAATATTTTCTTCCCTGTCAGCTAATTGACTGACTAGACTTTTCTTACAAACAGTTTATCTAAAAGTCACCTCATTACCTGGCGTAGGCACTTGTTGGCAACTGAAGTGTCAGGAGAAGCACCTGCCTGATGACACGCTGAGCATGTATGTTCCTCAGAGTCCAGTAATGCCGTTCTAATACCTGGGTATAATCAGAATCATCAACATAGTTTTTAGCTAAACTAAGGACATTTTTTGGGTTCTAATCAGTGATAAGAACATGTAGATGATTAATGGGTGAATATGATCTTGAACTGGGAGCACGAAGCTATGAATGTTCAGCAGTGTAAAAAGTTTCTCTTATGCAGCAAATAACTGTCCAGTTTTGATATTTCACTGTTGTAACATTTCAAGATGTAGAGTTGGCAGTGTCTTGATGTTTTGATAGTCTTTCCTCTGCTGTCCAGCACAGTGAGAAGTCACCAACCTCAAGGTTCATGAATAAGATACATCTCCAAAAACCATTAGTAGGTTCAAGTTCTGACGGTTTTAACCAACTCTCCCGTGGAGAAGAATGTGGATTAAATGCCCAACGAGCCATTTGCTGCAGACCACAGTAAGTCACCAGTTGGCTCTATAGTTTTGTGTTGGGGAATGGCTTAAGGAACAGGGACATGGCTCCTTAGACGACTTGACCACTGACATTTAGCATGACTAGGCCGCACTTAGCATATGTTAGGCCTCACTTGACATAAGTTAGAACATAAGAGGGTAGGACAAGGACGGAGCGACCTTGACGAAGTGGTAAACAACTTTTAAGGCAAGGAGCCAGAGAAGGGAGGATTTTGAACGGAATGCGAAAACCGCAGGGGGGCCGAGGGGGCCGAGATATTATAATGCTGCTTCTTAGATATCACCAATTAGATGATGATACATATACATATTAATGTGGAAGGAGATAAAAGGGATCGTGTATCCAAATAAAGTTGGAGCTTGCTTATTATTCATATTGAATTCGTGCCTTGCTTCCTTCACTCGTCGCAGTTTTGTATGAGAGAAAAGGCTGTGCACAAACTAAACGCATTTGATAACTAATACTGTAATCAGCTGCAGCATTACACGCTCTTCTGGTACTCATCCTTCCGCATGGAAAGAGGATTTAACTAGATACGTGAAAAGGGGAAAAAGCCTTCTGCCTTTGTTTTTTCCTTTCTACAGGAAGAGTCCTTTCCTATTTGGGGTACACTTAAGTATTAAACAGAGCTGGTAACAAAGGAATTTTATGATCTCCTCTTTCTGCTGTCAGAAGATCAGGTGTGATGTTTTGAATTAACAAACATGGGAGTAACACTCACATTTGTCACAATAACTGTTTCCACAGCAGGGAATCACAACTGTGTCGGCTATGATTTCTTTACAAATGAAACATAAGAGCTCCTCCAGAATAGGATCGTCTGAGGTGGAGGAGAGGGAGGAAGAGGATGGCTCCTCTGGTAAAAAGAAAGGCTTTTCCTTCTTTCCTCTGGCATAAGCTTCCCTGGAGGGGGTATGGGGAAGGAAAAAGAAAAAAAAGGTGGGTAAAGGAAAACTTTTGCAAGCTTTGGATTTTATCAAACAAAGACAGTAGGTGGCATTCTCACTCCACATTAGCCTTCAAAAACGCAGGCATTTGGTTTAAACTACTTTTCTATGGCCAGAGCACTAGAAAAGGGAGGGGGGAACAATTTTCATTCTGCAGAACTCTTCCATTCATTGGATCAACTAAGAAATTAGCTCAGAGTAGAGAAATCATTTTCTGACAGCTGAATGAACCAGGTGACGTGAATCCCACCTCTCCTTTGCCAGAGGGTAAATGTCAATCGCAGGCTCAGGATAAAGTCAGTCTCCACGTAATTATGTTTTATAAATGGAAGAAATCAATGTTACAGCTTCTGCAAGAGGAGATCCATGACAGAAGAACAGAGGTGCTACCAAGTGCATTTTAAAAACAGCCACTCTTGTCAGCACACAGCAGGATTTGATAAATGTCAGAGGGGGAGGGAATCTCAGTCCAACAGCTATTTGTTAAATTTTGCAAGAAGCCTTAGAAGGATAAACCAGAAGCAAAAGGAGCTTTCAGAAAGAATGATTCCACTGTAAAGATGACTGAAATGTTTTGCAGAAATACAGACTCTTAGCATACCACAAGCTTAACCAACGTTCAGGGGCGTGAAGAGCAGGACTGCCCTATTTTAATATTAGAAATCATCACAGGTTTTAAGGTTAAGATACAATGAGAGTGCTTCTTCTCCCGTAATTACAGATGCTGGCCAGCTTGGTGGCATTGCCACTCAGACACTGACACGTGTCTACTCTCCTTCACTTTTTGGTCAGACCAGCTAATTCCATACTCACGCATTAATAATTGGTATTGCATATCTTCCAGTCTTCGTCAGCATAGCGCCCTTGGTATTGGGATCTTCCACCTCCGCCATGAAACTCCTGGGAATTCCTGTGCTCTTTTTAAGTCTGGGAACAGACTCAAAATTACTGTCCTGTTAAGAAGATAAATGCAGACATATCTTAAGACCCACCCTTAAACTGACATTTCAACCACTATTTTAAGCAGCACAAGCCTTTAATCCTCTCCTTTTACCTAGCCTAAGGGTTGCTTGACTAAAATACTCTTTTTCCTAAGTGAATATAGCCAGGATGCTCCAAAGGCCGAGCAGTGTTTTGAACTCAGTCGACATTCTTTGGCTTAACTTCAGGGTCCTCAAGGGTGAAATATCCCTCAGCTCCCCAACCCCTCAGAGGAGAGGCACAAACCCCCTCCTCCTCCAAAGCGCAGTTCAGAGGGAGAGCTTAATGCAGGGCTCTGGATTGGCCACTGGGGACACTGATATTCACCACCTACAGGTGAAGGTTGAATTCAGAGCTGATGTACATACGTTCAGTGAGTAACGTTAAATGGCCTGAATACTCAACCAGAGACTTGTGTAATTATAACACGCAAATATTCAATAGATGGGGTCAAGAGAAACGTCATCTTTTTCTACAAAATTCTAAAAACTGCAAACTGTCATTAAAAAGAGTTAAGACGAGAAAAATTTGCAGTAACATTGAAATATATAAAAATATACATTAAAGTTCATAGAGAAAGATCTATGGACATATATAAGGACTATGACCTCGAAGAAAGAAAATTTCCCATTGAAAATTCCAGCTTTCCCTGGAATTTTGAAGGGCTTTGCACCACTGCCATAGAACCTCTGTATTTCAGCCCAAGAGAAACAATTCCTAATATGGGTATTCATGTAACTGCTGCGTAACTGCCAAGGTAAAACAAGTAAAAACCAAGTGACACCAGAAGCCCCCCACAATCTTACCCCATTTGTTGGGCAGTTCTTTATATAGTGCCCAGGTTTTCCACAGTGAAAGCAAGTATAGGACAGTGGAGGTGGACCCAAGGGTTTCTTCACGTAACTAAAAGCTTTTTGGGAAAAAAGGAAAAAGTTATGCATGCATCTCTCTTCTTCCGACAACCATCTCTACAATGTTTCCATAGTCTTCAAAGAACAGACAGGACTTTGCCAACACTTACTTGATTGGATCGTACTGACGGCAAGCCTGGATCATCATAGCTCGTATTTTATCTTCCTCGGAAGCGTTGGCTTCAGCCAGATTGCCGGTCTGTTTAACAGGTAATTATTGGACACGCACATTAGAAACACATTTAAGCTCCCCCAGCCAAAGACTCACCCAACCCTGTAAAAAGCAGCCCAGCAGTAGCTGAGGTTGCAGGAAAGCAGCTGCTTCTATGAGCCAGAGTTGTCCCAGAGATGTTCTGGGGAGCCCTTACGCCATCACATGGTGTCTCTGTGCCCGTTAACCTGCTTGGAAGGAGCATTCTTGGGCACTCAAACCTGAGGCTCTGTTTTACCTTACACAAAGACTTGTGTAACCAATCCAAATGTCTTCCAAGTGGACTGAAGCTCTGCGTAGAAAAAATTGTATTATGAAGTATTTTGAAACGGATTCTTAAGCTCCAGAGTACTTGAAGGAGAAAATCTCCGCTGTACATTTAATTGAGAGAGGTGTATGCAAGTATCAGTGTTTATATTTTGCAGCATTAGAAGGACATACAACTTCAGAATAGGGGAAGTTGCTTTTGTTTGCTGAAATTCAGCTTCAGACACAGAAGCGTTAAGAGGAATCAAGCTTTTTAGAGTTCCTCAGCAAGACAAAGCTTCTTTTCAGCAGAAATTTGCCCATGGTGTGCTGTAGGCAGCCCAAACTGCATGTCCCCTGCCTGCTCACTTCTTCACGGTAAGTGATTTAACTATGGTCAGCACAACCTGCAGGTTTTTTCCCATTTGCTGTGTCCTTCTAACACACAAATTGTAATAGAAACCTTATGCAGAACTAGATCTTCAAATTACTGAAGCCAGCTGATTTTTTGTGAGTAGCATTTGTTCAAATGTTCTCATTACACACTAGTCCAGATCCCAGCAGGGTCTAAGGGAGGGATGTAAAGGATACGGACCTCCAAGCACCCATCATTCAGAGCAACCACTCATGGGTTTGATTTTATATGCATTCACTCGCAAAAGCAACCCACTAGTTTCAGCAGTTTATTAAATGGTTGTTTCATAGACACAACAGTAACAGAATCCAGATCAACGTCTATGACATCCCTTCCATTACCATTTACAGGAAGATTTACAGATACCTGACTAATTTGTTTGAACCCAAACAGTTTACAAGACACATCCAAGACCCACAAAGCATGACTAGGCACAGACCATAATTCAGATATGGGATTTCGACAATAGCAATAATAAAGCAGAAAACTTTTCAACACATTGCCTCCGTGCCAAGCCCGTCTGCACTAAGGAGGTTGGACTATAACAGTTTGGAGCGGCTTTACGTTTCGTTCCTGCATTTTTCTGAAATACGTACATTTTCTCAAAAGCTTAAATGTGTACAGCACTTGGACAGTTTTTGACATTTTAGAGTCAAACTTCCCATGAGTTTACAGGACCAAGGACATGTTCAGGGACAGCACTAATGGAGACCAATTTCTTCTGGTGACTGCCTTCCAAAGTAACTGTTGTTTTTTTTTCCCCAAATATACACAATTTAATTCTGCAGTGAGAGAGGGAAGAAGAGAGTGGGAACAGATTTCTCTTTCTTGAAAATGAAGTCCAGCCTTTATTTTCAGAATAAAGAACTAACCCCTCTGCGTGAGGCCCCGCCTTCTCTATTCTTTAAGACCAGTAATTTAACTGGCTCACACTACTCCTTTTCACAAAGTGCAACCACTAGTGCTTTCCCAGACAAAGTTACACATCGCTGAGCAAAAAGTGCAAGCAGTTCCATAGCAAACCATGGCATTACAACAGCTTCAGAAGGTCACCTCTGCTAATATGCCACGCTCACACATTGGTATATTCCTGCAAAAAATTAGGCACATTTACACAATTTACAGTCTGCGTTCAAACAAATTAGGGTGTGTTGTCCACTCTCCATAGACTACAAGTTACGAAACTGTGCAGCATTCAGGGAGTGGATCTATAACTGCAGTGACTAGAAACTCAACAGCAGCCATGCAGTTTCCATGTTGCAGAAACATTTCTATTTTGGCTGTTGCAACCCCCTCCATGAAATGTCCATGACTTGCAGCCAGTTAAATTATTCTGTGAAAATTGTGTCAGTCTCCAACACAAAATTAACGAAAGGTCTGAGAAACAGTAAACAGCTCCTGAAGTGCTGCTTCTTTATGTCTTGAAGATGAGCAATAGTGCAACATGATGTTGAGGGGCTCCCCTTCTATCCTCCCAAACTGGGAACTACTCTTTATGGGATACTATGGAAATATACACACATTTTAAAGTTAAAACCAATACTGTAAATTATTAAAAATTAAGTTTTGTTCACATTACAACAGTTATCCAGTTATAGATCACAGTACAAGATCTAAAAATACGAAGCAAGTGGGTTTTTTTGTTGTTGTTGGTGGGGTTTTTTTAAGTCCTTGACAAGAATACACACATACCTTAATGAGCTGGGCCAGAGGAGTGGGTGCAAAAGAGTCCTCAATCTGTTCGCAAAAGATTAAACATGTGTTCAAGTTGTACAATCAAAGCATAGCAAAAGTTAACCTCTCCTGTAGTCTGAAAGTCTGCACTATATCCTCTGAGTGTCACTGAAAGGGACATGTCCAACCTAATGTAAGTGTATTGGTTCAAAACAAAGTCCACAACTACGACAGCTTCAGAGGGCCTGCGTGGTTCATGAGAAGCAGCTGAACTCAGTGCGCTGGGTTTTAGATATTTGCATGTTCAGACAAACTATGAAACTAAACTGCTTCATCAGATAAAGTGGAAAGATCAAATGCAGAACTTTGGAATGCCACTTCGGGTAGCAACAATGTTTAAATTCATGTCAATCCGTTAGAGACCTTTATGTACTCAGAGGGGGCCAAACAATAGCACTGCAGTTATACAGCTTTAGGAACAAATACCCAAGTATTTTAGGACATGAAAAGGAATCTTTTAGCTGCACAGAACTGTCCTCAAAACTTATGGGATACGTTGATTTTGGTACTTGTTTGAACCGCCAAGTCAAAAGTAAGAAACAGAACCAAGTAGAACAACAATGGTTTCTCAGTGGGTTTTGATAACATCTTCCCAAACTGTTAGGCAAAGAAAGTATTTAAAAATAAAAGCTAAGTGATACAATGTGAAAATGGCAAAAAATACACTCCAAACGATTTTAATTGCTAGAAACAAAGAGCACACGACAGCCTATACAAACATACTAGCTCTAGACAGACAGATGTAGAACACAGCACCATTGAATTGTGCAAACCTTGAACCTACCTGATCTAGAAACGATCCTACATTATCTGTACAACACCAAGTCATTCAGGAAATATTCCAGCATATTCAATATGAAACACAACGCATCACTAGGCACAAATACCAATATTGACAGAACTGTGCAAATGGTGGCATTACTCAGTTTTCACTGTGCTGTGAATCAAATACATGGGCTTTACAACATATACTATGTCTTACTGCAGAACAGATTAAGTTAATGTTTGGGAGATTAATACAAGGCTACGTTGTTTAGAATTAAGTGCAATGTGTAGAAAAAAAGTGTGAGATTGTGTTTTTACATACCGCTTTTGATGTTCCACTCACTGGCTTGGTTCGAGTTCTAGAGGAAGAAATAAAGGTGATGAGAACTTAGAACAAAGCACTTGTACCCGACCTAAAGCAGTGAAAACAGATTATGAAACCTAAACACCAAAACATTATGTTCTGATAGTCTAGTGAATGTGGGAATTTGTTTGTATACATAAATTGTTCTCTCTTGGCACATTCAGTGTAACTAAAAAAACCCCCAACAAATCCCATTTCTGTTTTGTCAGCAATTACTGTCCAACTTACAGCTCTAGAACACAACAGTGCCAGAGGAAGCCCTCAGATATTTTGTCTCTGCTGTGTAAGTATCAAAACAATGAAGTCTGTGCTACAGCTTTGTGCTCTTAAATAACCAACCATCCAAACAGCAACCCTTGGTCTCTCCTCTGTAGCCAGTATGCCAGAAAGCCAGATCTGAGGTGTAAGAATACCTGCCATATCCCACCCCGCCTCCCCCAGATGCAAGACACAGTCAAACACTGACAACCAGACTCTTCTGAGAGGGGAACGTGTGTATCTCTCTTTACTATAAAAGCAATAGAAAGAAGAAAGATACAACTCGAATGCCTCTGGAAACTGATCTCCATACAAAAAGCTAACACACTGCAACCCCTCACAGACTACAGTGCTTTATGGGTACTTACATAACTCGTGTTTTGCTGGTAGTTTTAACTCCTCTAACAAGGACTCTTCTAACAATCACCGAGGAGTTCTTAGGAATCAGGGTGTTATCATCTGTGTATTCTGAAAACAACAGCAATACAGAAGAAAACATTAGTCAGTTCATAAGAATGTATATTAATCTGTAATTACATAGCACTTGAGAGAACCCCTTCACAGACATAAAAGCAAAATTTTATATGTAACATCACACTTCTGTTGTCTCAACACACTAACAGAACCTTTCAAGAAGTCTCCAGGTTTGAGAATCAAACACCAGCAGCAAAACCTTTTCCATTCTTTTCAAACAGCTTGGATGCCAGCAGCAAAATGGTCTCAGTGGTCACTAAAGGAGAGTCTGCTCATGCGTGAGGTTCTTTCCTGACCTAGCTTAAGTTGCTTTTGCTTCTGTTAGGCTACAAACCCAAGAGATCTTTGGAGAGAAACAAACCACAGCAAAGTCTCACCCGCATAAACCAGACTCTAAAGTCTGACCAGCTTGCCCTGCAACAAAGCAGGCGCTCGGCTAAAGCATGAAAACTCTGCGCCGCTGCTTTCCGAGCTGTTCACTAAAAACGATTCCCCTGTGCTGCGAGTGCTGGGGATGACAGAACACAGAAGAGAGCCGCCAGCTCTCTGCTTCTCGGGGCTTCATCTATCGACAGCCACACTGTCAGCTGCTCAGTGCTTTACTCTTAAATGGAAATGGAACTGGCAGTGCTGGAGTTTGGGTCACAGAAACCTGAGGGGTTTTTTGAGCTTGCTTTCACAAGTGGGGCAGAACTGGCTCCAACTAAAGTGGTATCTCCTCAAATCACCCAAGTCTCAGCAGCTCCGAACTCATGTACGCTGAGTTCCTGTGACAGGAAATTTTAGCTTTATTCTGTCTCAGGTTTTGGAGGGCAGGCAGGTCCATAGCCTGTGTGTGTCTAGTGGAATGTAAAAGGAATGTTTGCACCTCTGCGTTTTTGTAAGAAAAAGTCTCCTTCCTGAGTAAATAAGGCCCATCCTATTTCTTTCACTTCTGGATCTGTTTTCAGATTAGTTTCTGGCAGGCAAGAAGAGCACGTTGGATGTTGGGAAGCTCTTCTGAGAAAATGACAGCTGTGCCCCTCTGCTGGTATTACCCGTTTTGGGAGGCTGTGCCACCGCTGCAGGCGGTGTGCTGAGCTGAAGGGACCTTGGGGCTGACTTACTGAAGTGGTTCTTGTGTCGTGCCCCTTGTCAGGGCTCAGGGGAATCTCTCTTTTGGCTGCTGGGGAGGGGGAAGGCGACGAGACTGGCTGCCCTCAGAGCATGCGCCAGCGCCATCACTTGTACCTGCGTGGGCTTTCCCCGTTGGGAGTGAGTGTTAGGGAGAACAGGTACTAAGACTGAAGGGTGTGGGCACCAGAAAAAGTGTGTGCTGCCTGGCCCTGAGTAAATTTAAACTGCAAACTGGAAGAAAACTATTTAATGCTTAGAAGATTTGGGTTGTGCAACAGCCTTCCAAGGGAAAAAAAGAAAGGAGGAAGCAACCAGCCAACCCCTGGCTGCTCACTATGGAGCTCAGTCACCTTTTGATGGGCCTGGAGATCTCTTCCAACCTCTTCTTCCTCCAAATTAACTGCCTCTGCAGGCACTGTCTTTCAAGACATGTGTTCCCTCTTCACTTTTTAATTGCTCTGATGTCTTCTTGTTTGAAAGACTGAGCTGTTGCTGATCAAGTATTTTGATGGCAAGAAGCGCTATGCTGGCAGGATCGTTTCACTTGTGAATTGTGCTTAGGTACCAACTCAGATAATGTGGTTTCATATAGCAAGAATTACACTTTTTAACCAGTTAACAGGCATGAGAAGGACTTTACCATGTTTGAACTCCTCTCCCGTTACCGCTGGCGTTGATGCAGATCCCTTGTGTGCAGAGTTCTGCTGTGGAGAGCCTGGGGCGAGGATCCCCATTACACGGTACCGGTCTGAGGGGTTCACCTGGGATGTTAAAACAATTGTGCTTAGCATCAACTTAGGTTAGAAAAAAGTTTAAAGGCTTCTGAACTCAATGTTTACACACCCTAAGGTCCTATAATGGTAAATTAAGATTGCTGTCTTTGGGTTGTGTCAGCGGTGCAGGATTTGGCCATTCCCTATACAAGAAAAGCCAGTAACTGTCCATCTAAACTCTGCCATGTAATTCAGGGTAGGACTGAATGTTGTCAATGTAAATCTTATATAAAGAACTACCTCTAGAAGTGTTACTACTTCTTGATGCAAATTAAAATAAACAATAGCTCTTACCATTTGAAAAAAAAGAACTTGTTCACAAGAGCAGAAGCCAAAGCATTTGGATAGAGTGGACATGTGCTTGTTACCAGCATTGCCCAGGAAACCCCACCAAGAAGTCCCAGCAGGTTGGAGTAAATGCCATGTCCTAGAGCGGATACACTGGCGTTAGCCTGCAGTCTTTCAATACCCAAGGATATTCCTTCAAATCTGCAGCACCAACTTCACAGTCTATAGAATACTCAGTACACTTCAGCCTCAAAGTCAGTTGTTATTGCAGCACAATGAGACAAAATTGTTGGTCCTTAACAGTGATGAGAAAAAGGATCATTACCACACCACTTCCCAAAATACTGCTTCTCTGAAATTTGCCTACTGCTACAGCTACTGCTTCACTCCAACCTCCCTTAAGAAAAAAATTCTGCCATTCTTCTAGTACCTGCTCTAGCCACATACACAAACAATACTTTCTTATTCCTTATGGATCAAGCTTTTATAATTAACTTGGCTTTTTTACCATCTGTAGTCAGGTTCCTGATAAGCAATAAAGCACCTTGTCTTGCAGGCACTCTCCTCTTCTCCCCACTCTACCCCCATTAAAAAACACACCCACTCTACCCCATGGACAGACCTTGAATCTAATCACCTTCAACTGCCTTAGCTTTCAGGCTGCCCCTTCTTCTTCCTGCCCCTTACTAGACCTAAGATTAAAGCAAGGCTCCTAGGGACAACCTTGCTTTCTGATACAGCTGACTCATCTCAAACCATGGGCAGGGGAGAAGTGTACTGATACAAGGAAATGATCACCTGCTTTGCACCTTATTTACTTATAGCAACTTACAATGATTTCTGAATATTGCTTGATAATCCTGCTTGCCCTGACTGTTCTGTGGAAATTTACCAAGAACTACAATGTTCAGCAAAAATAAGAGACATGTCCTTGGAAAGCAGATGGGTTCTAACAAGTTTAGTCTTTGTAGTGGATAGATAGACATATATGGGTGGTAGAAACTAATATACTGGTGCTTTTAGATAAGAGAGAATGGGTAAACCAGCGGGAACCATTCTTGCTGTTCAAGAAATTGGCCAAGAGAATCTGCGCATGCTCCAAGGAAAAGTACAAGGTGAGGAGGACTGTGAGCCTTCCTCCAACAGACCCCCGAAGACGCCCCCTAGGAGGCAATGAGCAGGTGCAAAGAGGACATAGACTGCTGACACCAGCCTCTAGAACTAACCCAGCCTCACTCATGCATATGTATGTTTGTGTTCTGTAATCCAATGAATATGTATATCCACACTCGATAAGTTTCTGGTAAAATGTGCTGTTGGTGTGCAAGCTTTGTGGAGAAATCCCCTTGCACCCTGGTGCTGGAGTAAACATACCTGCTGTATAACTCTCTCTGAGTTGTAGAGTCTGTTTCTGTGAATCAGGTCAAACAGAAATTCTGGGGTAAAACTGGGGGTTTGGGGGTCAAACATCGATCTGGGGACCAAGGGCCATTTTGCAGTGAAAAGGGGGGGTTTGGGATCGGGGGGACTCACCCCGCAGCAGCCAGGTGAGGGTGGCCCCAGTGATGGTGGAGGCACCATCCCCCACCCCCACGGCATCCCAGCACTGGTACTGGAGGTAGTTGGGGCTGATGCTCTCGGGGTACCCCTGGAGCAGAAGCACCTGCTGGGGGGGGACAGGTACCCCTGGGACCCCCAGGAATCCCAAATCCCTCCTGCAACCCACCCAAACTGAATTTGCCACACCCAGGTCCCTCCAAAACACCCTCAGTCCCCCCCCCTCATTAGTGCCCCCCTAGATTCTATTGGCCCCCCAGTTCTCCATTTTACCCCCCAAGACCCCAAATATCTCCCCGGGACCCCACCAGCCCACCCCCAGGACTCCCCTAAGCCCCATTAGCCCCCCCAGGAGACCTCCAGGACCCCAGTAGCCCCCACAAGATCCCTCCCAGGACCCCAGTAACCCCCACTGGACCCTTCTTGCACCCCATTACTGTCCCCCAGTACCCCAATATCTCCCCCAGAAACCGCCCCCAGGAGGCCATTAGACACCCCCCCCCAGACACTAATAACCCACTCAACTCCCCCATGACCCCAATAACACCCCTCAAGCATCAAGACCCTCCCCCAGACCCCAATATCTCCCTCAAGACACCCCCACGAGGACCCCAATAACCCTCCCAAATCCCTCCAGGACCCCCCCCCCCCCCCGACTCCATTACACTCCCTCTAGGACCCAAATAACCCCCCCAGGACCCCAATAACTCCCACAACTCCCACAGAACCCCAAGAACACCCCCTCAAGAATCCCCCCAGGTCCCCAATCCCCCCTCACGGCACAGGCAGGAGTGTGGGCAGGTGCTGGGGGGGGACAATGTGCTGGAGCCCCCCCGGGGGTCCCCCTGGCCCCCACAGGGCCTACTTCCTGCCGACAGTCTGCCAGGGCTCTATGGTCTGCAGTGAGGCGACCTAGGCAGGAGGTCCTCCAGCTCTCTGGGGTCTGCACTGAGGGATGATCCACGCAGAGATTTGGTTCATCCAGCAAGTGGGAATTCCTCCTTTTCAAACACTCGCTTTGTTCTGGATGGCTGAAGGAATTTTTCTCCTGCAAAGGTGGCACCAGCACCAGCACCAGCCCCAGCCCCAGCACCAGTGGTGGTGTCCCCGGCCTAGCAGTGGGTGAGCGCAGGGGCTGGGGCCGATTTCCCTGGAGGGGGTGGTGGGATCGCCGGGGAAGGGGAAAGCTTTGGTCTAAAAACCCAAACTTTTTCATGGTTCTGAATTCTTTATCAAAAAAAAGGTTTGTTGTCACAGTTTGGGCTGTGCAGACGTTCTGATGTGTGACTGTGCTTGTCCTTTTACCTTGAACTTGGTGGGTTTTGCTGTCTGTAAGGGTCTGTTGTGTCTGCGGGGTTTATCTGTCAGGTTACCCCAGGGAAAGTGAATTTTATTTTTACTTCAAGTGTGAAAGAAGTGAGGCATTTAATATTTTCTGCTCTCTGTGGTGATTTGGGTTGGGTGGGTTCAATCTGATGAAACCCCTCAGAGTGGTGCTTCAGAGGGTGCCAGTCACCAGAGCCAAGAGGTGCTGATCAGAAACCAGCATTAAGCCCGAGGGCGAGAGCTGGCCCAAGCGGGCTCTTGCCTTCTGGCTGTGGGACCGGTTTTCCCAGCTCGGAGGTGCTGGGAGAGATGTGGGGAGGGTGAGCAGGGGAGTGTGCTGGAGCCCAGCCCCTTTGCAGAGCCCTGCTGCTCCTCTGGCTTTCTGGACAAAGTTCAGTTTCTGTGCAGAGCTTCTAATTCACACCTTTGCCAAAAGACAAAATCTTGTTTTTTTCAAGTTGGAACGACCTGCTCCGCTTTCAGAAAAGAATCTCTTGACATCTGCAGGCAGAGCAGAAATCTCACACAATGAAGGTACAAGAAGTAATTGAAAAGTAATTAAAGGACAAGTTTCTGTGTGCTGGGATCCTGGGAGTGCTTCTGGTTGGGAAATCCGGCAGCACCACTTGCTCTGAGCCTGCAAACAGCCGGCAGAGCTCCTGCCGTGGGTGGCACTGCTTCAGCCTCCCCGTCAGCTGCTCCTTCATCTTCACCTCTCTGCTCTGCACCAGCTCTGCAGAAAATAGTCGCTTTCCACTGCCTGTGGCTGTGGATTGCTGTAAACGTGATGTAACTGGTTGCCACCGTGTTTCTTTGCCAGCTTGTCCCGCCCGATGTGCTGTCAGTCTGCAGATCGTCACCTCGTTCCTAGGTGAGTGTTGGGGCTTCTCCTGGGGTCTCCTGTGCATCTTCTTAAATGTTGACAAAATTCCCATGTGAAAATAGAATTAACCATCAGAATAATTGATAAGGAAGAATTCATCAAGACCTAAACAAAATAAGTCTCCTGTCCAGAACACCTGTGTAGTTCATCTTGCCTGTTTTTTCTTCCTGTCACCTTCAAGCTCCTGTTCAGTTCTGCTGTGCCCTGCATCTCTGCTTGTTCTCATCCCCATTTCATGTAGCCAGGCAGACCGACTTCCTCCTCCTCCTTTTCCCTGGTTTTCTTCCTGTGAAATCTCTTTTCTGTACTTGCCTGGTCTTCGTGGAAACACATTTAAAAATTGCTCTCGCAGGTTCCCCCCTTTCAGGAGGTGCCTGTGGCTGCAGGGATGCCGTGTGAAGCAGGTGGGACAGGGCTGGTGTCTGCTCCGGGTCGGGGTTTGCACCCCTCGGGTGCTGCGGAGAGGCAGGGTGCTGTGGGCTCGCAGCGGTAGCTTGGGGTCGGAGCAGAACCTGGTCTTTGGGGAAAACGTGAGTTTTCCTGAGGTGACTCCCTGTCCCTAAGGCTGGCTGGCAGCCTGCAGCCGGCGTGTGCCCTGTGCCGGGGGGCTGTCAGGGGAGCGGAGAGGTCTGACAGCACCTTCCTGGGGCGCTGGCTGGGACAGGCTGGGGAGGTGTTGAGTTTTGTGTGCGGTGGTCAGGGGAGATGATGCAGCAGGTGGAGCCGGCTTGTTTCTGATCAACCTTTTGAGGCAAAGTGCTGGTGTGGTTTTAGGTTTTGGGACAGTTAACTGAAATCTTGTTTTATAAGTTATTGCTGATCGATAGGAAAAATGCAACACCTCAGAATGGCAGTACTCAGAGGGGGGCTGCATCTGGATCCAGGGGATGCTCCTCTGTCCTTAGAACTTAAGGAAGGAAGCTTGCAGGTGTCAGTAGTGCTGCCACTGAGGCGATTGGGTTTTCCAGAGCTGGGGAGCAGATTCTTACCCCGTCTATACTGCGTCCGCACTGTGAAAGCTTGTGCACAGTAATGCCTTGCTGTCTGTGCCTTCTGTTTCAGAGCTCTGCTGTCAGTTCTTTAATACCCTGCTCTGGTTACTGTTGTCATGGTCCTGTTTTCCTTCATCCTTCACTGGCCATGGTGAGCAGCAGGCATCTGAAGGTGGTGATGAAAATGTGATGGATCAGGAGAGGCAGCAGGACCACTGGCAGTGAAAGAGTTGTCAGGTGTTCAGTGTCACAGGAGAAGCAGCTGAGAGGTTTCAGAATGGTGATCTGTTTGAAGATGGGTCACACAGGGTCACCAGGACATTATGAAGTTTAATTTTGTGTTGTAAAGAGATTTTCCAGTCTAAACTTCAGGCAAGTAGCAGTTATTTCTTGGTATATTAAAAGCAGTTAGAATTTCCTCTACTACTTCTGTCATTCCCAGGTGTTGAATTGGCAGCTGACAACCCCAGTGGTCTCGCTTCTGTCTCACCACCTTCCACCTCACACCAGCTGTTCCTGTGTGGTTCGGCTGTGTGCATTGCTGAAGTGCCTGCACACATTCCTCTCTATCCCATTGTTTCCTATGGGAAAAATGGAATTGGGAACAGTCGCACTTGGGGGATTCCATCCTGGGCAGGCAATGGGATGTGCCTGAAACTGTAGTTTGACTGTAGGGGGAATTACTGCAGAACCAGAGTGTAGGGTTGGGGAGTCAAAATGTTTCAGGAGCAATGAAGAGAGAAGTGTGCAAAGGTTGCAGCTGCCAGCCTGCACACACTGGGTGTGCATGTACTTGAATGCACGGCTGCATGGCCCCAGGCTGCAGTAGAAAAGCCCTTGGTTAGTGGAATAATTGTCTGTTGGAATAATTCTGCATCTGGGCAGTGGAATGGGATATTTACCTTGTGACACAGAGGTACCTCTCGGGCAAAGCAAAACACTAAGAGATTTTTTTGTTGAATGTTCATTTTCGTTCTGATTTCATGCTGTCTGAACTGTTTTGTTGAATCCTGACCATTCTCCCTGGCTGTCCATCACCCACTCTCATGTTTTGATGGCTCGTGTCACAGACAGCCTGGTAAAAAGATCTTGGTTATTTTCTCTTTCCTTTTTTTCCCCTTTGAGAAGTCTCCTGAACTTTTTGCAGCTGTCCTGACTCTCCTCCCCTGTCCTCCCTGCAGCATTGTGGCAGTTAGAGCTGCCCCCCCCCGGGAGGAGGTGTGCTCTGCTGGCTGTTAAAGAGTTGGCAGCGCTGTGCTCTGTGCTCATCTCCAAAGCTTCTCTGTTCCCCCTGGGCAGTGGATTTTAGTGTTCTGCCATTCCGAGTACAGTAACATCTGTACAGATACAAAACCTCTAGTTCATGGATTGGGTTCACGAAGCCCTGATTCTTTTAATCTCCTTTGGAAGCTCTATTGCCCCACATTTTCTCTCTCCCCTCTTCTCTGTCAGACTGTTTCACAGCTGCCCTTCTTCCCCAGGCTTTGCCTCGTCCCCTGGTCAGACTCGAGCTGTTCAGTTCCTGCAGGCCCAGCGGCTGTTGGGGGATCTGAGCTGCTCAGAGACAGCAGGGCCTGATCTCTAAAGGAAGCAGATTTTGTGGTCTGACTCTGATCTTGCCGAAGCTGCTTTTGTCACCCTTTCAGAAACCAACCAAGGGCTGAATCAGAGCTGGCGGTTTGCTGAAGGTACCAAAGAACAGGGGGTTTAGAAGCCAATGCCTGATCCTCTGGACAACCTTAATGGTGTTTCTTTGATAACTTGTCAGAGGTATTTTATTGTGGGTTTTGTGTAAGGTGCTATAAAGCAATCCCATGCAGCTGGAAGCCAGAGGCAAGACTATTTATTTCAGGGCTTTGAAGATCTGTACTCCTGTGACAGCTGTCTCGCTGCTGCAGTGGTTGGGTTTTATTTTGCTTTGGAAAAACTGAACAAAAGTTTTCCTTCCATTTCCTTTTCCCTGAGGTGGGAGAATTCCTGGAAGTCTCCAAATTGAGTTAAGGGGTGTCTTCATCTTTTTTCCCTGCTCTGGGCTGAGTGCAGCTCCCAGAAGGCCGGGGTTTGGAAGGCTGGGAGTGCTGACCCGACCAGTCCGAGAGGATCCTGACAGCAGGGCTGGGCTGCAGATGTGGCTGCAGGTGCTGCGGGGAGATGCTGGGTGTCTGGGTGGGCTGACCTGGCTGGTTTGGTGGTTTTGAGGGCGCTGTACTCTCTGCACCAGCTGCTGATAAGGTGTTTTCTGTTGGCAGGGCTGGTGGCCCATCAGTCTGTGTTCTCAGAGAGGAGCCCACAGGAGTCCCTCACTGGGGCTTGGCTGCAGAGAGCTTTGACAGTGTTTGACATTTCCCAGACAATGCTTAAACCTGCCAGTTGATGATATTTAACACTCTCCTCTGTAAGAGCCTTCCAGTGGTGATGCCTGTCAACTCTGGCTTTCCCTTCAAAGAATTGTTACCAAAAGCTGCTGTATCTTTGCCACTTGCCAAATGCCACCAATGAATCTCTAATTTTGCTGTTTTGGGCTTCTACGTTGCTTTTAATTAGGATGTGTGCTCTTCTGGCCAGGGGCTGGTGGGCAGCTCTCTGGTGACCAAATCCTGGAGAAAACAAGAGGGTTTACTGTATTACCTCTTGTACTTGAAGGAACAATCCTTTAGCCCAGGTGTCTTTGCACGTGTCTTTTGGGAGGGGGCTACCAGGCCTTCAAATCCAGCAGTTTGTCAGTTTATTCTTTGTTCTGTTTCTGTTTTGCTTCTGGCCCTCAATCTGCAGCTCACTGTTTATCTCCAGATATTTAAATTATTTCCAGGAGAATGTCTGTGAAGACACTTAACAGCACAATGTTAGGTGTCTTAGGGATGCCATTGGATTGTGTGACGTGTAGGTAGAGATACATTCCAGAAGTCTTGATTTTTTCTAGTAGTATTGAATAAATTTGCCAAGAGCTTTTGAAAAATGTTTAATTAGTTTTAAGGGCTTTGCTGCAGAAGGGTCTCTGAATTTTGTCTTCAGCTGCTAATGTACTTTCAGCTTCACAAATGCTAGCAGGCTGAGTGGCCAGCTGGCTGCCGTCACTCCTGTAATAGTTGGGTCTGTGTAAAACAGAGCCTTAAAACCAGAACGCTGGATGGTAATGAACTGTGACAGAGCCTGATTAGTATCACCAGAAGAAAAAATATTTTGAAATAGGCCAAGCAGATGGATTCTCTTATAGTACATGAGGAACAGAAAGCAAAATTTTAGAAGAAAAATTTATGCTCATAAACTTGTTACCCCATAAAGTGTTACTCTAATGGATGTAATACCAGTTTCACAAAGTGTGTTGCTTTGATTTCATACATAATCAGACTCCAGTGAAGAAAAAGCATCTGCTTCACTAGGTTCTGTTAAATGTGGTGTTGCCCAAAGGTGAACTTAAAGAAGGAATATCCTTCATACTTTACAGAGCATCATTCTTGTTTAACAGTGAAAAGATCCTCCTCTAGGTGGGTTGTGTTGCACTTTGACCTTTGTAAAATGAGTCTAAAATTTTAAACTTGGTATATTAGTGTCACAGATGCTTATTGAAGCTTTCGTAAGGGTGTTTTCCATGAGAAAATACAAAAATCCCCAGTGGTTTTCGGAGCAAAGCTAGGGAATACATTTTGGTGTAATATATGTGTATGACAAATTTTTGCTTTATAGGCATAACCGTGAATTTCAGTTTCTATTGATCGGATGTAGATGCTTAAACTCACCTTCAGAGAGCAAAGGGAAAAACTAAACCAGGATATTCCGCCTAAGTGGGATGTTTGTAATTCTTACATGTGGACATAAAGTATCGGGGTTTTATACCTTTGTCAGTGCAGAGTCCTGACTGCATGTTGCAACGATCTTGGAAAGAACAAAGTGAACCGTGAGTGAGGGTGGCCTACTTGTTCAGATTTTTCAGAGTACTCTAACTTATTACAGCTCAGTAACCGTTACTTTTCATAATGGAAATCTAGCAATAGAAGCAATGCTAATATAAGCTAAAAGTAAACAGGATTTTACATATCAGTGGAAAAAAATCATAGGATGGACTCTTTTTCAAGTGCTGGGAAGGCAAAATGACTGGTTGGGACCTATTTTAAAAAGGGGGAGGGGAAGTGTGTGTGTCCTCTTCCACGCTTACTGCAGAGGCGTGTTCTCTAAAGGCAGAATTCCTTTCAAAAAGCCTACACCCAAGAATGATGCATTTAAACTTGCCTCCTTTTAATTTGCTCTGAATTTCTTGTCCTGTCTCTTATAATAGACGTTTTCACAATATTGTGGAAGAACTGCAAACTCCAGAGCTCAGGTTTCTGGAGAACTCTTTCCTTCCCTGTAACATCCTGACTCAAGTCCTGACTCAAGTCAGAATACTTCAAGTCCCACATACAAAGATGTGCCACAGTAAGTGTCCTATACAAATAAAGCCTTTACTTCACCAAGCTATTGTCACTCTTCAGTTGATCCACCTAAATGTGTACTGACTGACTTTTAATGTGAATTAATTTTTCTGTCAGGCTGTTACTAGATGGCTGGAGCTCTCTTCACTGTGCCCTTCACAAGCAGATTGAAAGCCAGCATCTCTCTCTCTCTATATATACATGTAAGGACAGTCCATTCAGAAGGCAGATGTCAATGCTTCTCTTCTAATGGTCAATGAATTGTTGTAAAATACTAGAAGAGGACTTATTTATCTTTTTACATTGTACACCTGTTGTGTATGTTACAGCTGACCTCTGCAGGTTTGCGTAATTCGTGAATAAATGCATTGGTTGCTGTCCTCATGTCTACAGTCTCTTTCTGGGAGAGCTGCTGCCACTTGTAATCTTCTGCAGAACTACCACAACCCTCAGCTGGGCACAGGCGTAGCAAACTCCTGTCTTTTGTGGAGCCACTGTTGCTTATCCTGTGCCTCTGAAATCTCAGTCCAGTGGTTTGTGGTCTAGACCAGAAAGAACACTCTGTATGACTCCGTTCAGCAGGTGGAAACAGCTGCTTTGGGCTTCCAGAGCTGCCGCTGGCATCATCTCCCCGTTGCTTGTCGGCCTCAGTGCTGTTTGAGCTCCTCTGACATCAGAAAGTGCCATCTCAGGCCTTTCTTGATGGGTGGCTCTATAAGGCTTAGATTTTCCTTTTGAGAAGAGCTCTAGGGGTTGGTTTCAGGATATGACTTCTGTAAAAGCTTCTGTTTTCATCATTAGTAGCCCTTTTTCCTGCTATTTGAAACTACTCTGAAGTCTGGAGCAGTTCCCTGAGGGGGAAGATCAGGAATTAGTTTCAGCTAAATGATTTCTCAGGTTTCTGAAGAAGCATTCTGTCACTTGGAAATAGAAGTATAATTTCATTATTGAAATAATGTCTTCTGGTAGGTGCATTTTGGTCTAAGAGAGGTTCCTGCCTGTAGGAATAATATACTGATAAATGGAGCATAAATCATGAAGTGCTCCTATTTTGTGTGAGATCACTGAGCAAAGCCACCCGGCAGAGCTTGACTAGATGCACAACATCTTTCGTTTTCAGACCATCGTTCTGATTCGGTCTGCAAAGGTAAGGGCTTTCAGTGTTTAAAACTGTAGCACATTACAGGGAATGGCTGCTGATAGTGCTTTAAAATACTTAGTCATATCCAGGTTGTGTAAGTACAATATAAAAACCATTCTCATGGAGAGGTCTTTGCATTTTAGCTCACTCAGTCAAAGTGTCTCAGGTAGTTGGGTTTTCTGTTTGGGCCTCATGTAAAAGGTCAGAAGGCTTTCCTCCTCTTCAGAAGACTAACCTGGTGTAAGCCGAGGCAAAGCATGGAGAGCTTCAGGCACACACTGTTTTCGAAAGGTTTTCCAAGACTGTCTTCATGAGTAATTTTGTTTGAGTCTCTCTACTCTGCAAAAAGTGAATTGAAAGAATTCACATCCCTTTGGTTAATTCAATCTAGATGATTAGCTTGAGAGGGGAAATACCACTTCAGTTTGAGCCAATTCTGCCCCACTTGTGAAAACAAGCTCAAAAAACCCCCCAGATTTCTGTGACCCAAACTCCAGCACTGCCAGTTCCATTTCCATTTCAGAGTAAAGCACTGAGCAGCTGACAGTGTGGCTGTCGATGGATGAAGCCCCAAGAAATAGAGATGGCAGGTCTCTTCTGTCAGTCTCGAGCACTCGCAGCACAGGTGAATTGTTTTTACTTAACATCTCTGAAAGCAACGGTGCAGAGTTTTCATGCTTTAGCCAAGTGCAGTTCTGTTGCAGGGCAAGCTGGTCAGACTTTAGAGTCTGGTTTATGCGGGTGAGACTTTACTGTGGTTTGTTTTTCTCTAAAGATCTCTTGGGTGTGCAGCCTAACAGGAGCAAAAGGACCTTAAGCTAGGTCAGGAAAGAACCTCATGCATGAGCAGACTCTCCTTTAGTGACCTCTGAGACCATTTTGCATTCAAACTATCAAAAAAATGAAAAAAGATTTTGCTGCTTGTGTTTGATTCTCAAACCTGAAGATTTCTTGAAAGGTTCTGTTAGTGTGTTGAGACAATACAAGCACGACGTTACATATAAAATTTTGCTTTTATGTCTGTGAAGGGGTTCTCTCAAGTGCTATGTAATTACATATTAATATACATTCTTATGAACTGACTAATGTTTTCTTCTGTATTGGTGTTGTTTTCAGAATACACAGATGATAATGCCCCGATTCCTAAGAACTCCTCGGTGATTGTTAGAAGAATCCCTGCTGGAGTTAAAGCTACTAGTAAAACATGTGTTATGTAAGTACCCATGAAGCATTATATTCTTTGTGAGGGCTTTCAGTGTGTTAACTTTTTTAATGGATATTAGTTTACAGAGGCATTCAGAGTGTATCTTTCTTGTTAAAGCTGCGTGGGGTAGATTTTAATAGCCCTGCTGGGACATGGGGTTCAAACTCCCACAATGGTGACTTTTAAGATGGTTCTATTGGTTTTGTTCTTGGGGCTGATTTTTCCAAGAGCCAAGTTGTAGGTCCTGTTTCCTCTATGTGGAGAGATTCCTAATTATATGTTTGTTTTTATTGCTTTTATAGTAAAGACAGATACACATTGTAGCATAAATATATAATTTGTTCCCATCTCAGAAGAGTTTGATTCTCAGAAGAATCAGAGGAAGCTAGCATCAGTTATAAAATATCAGCAGAATGACTTGCAGAATACATTACAGCCCAGTTATGTCACTTTTTGGTTACAATAAAAAGTTTTCAGTGAACTCTCCAATGTGATGAGATTTCCAGTGATAGCTGGACATTAGCAGAGAAAAGACTAGTGCTAGAAAAAAGCTGCCAGTAAAAGCTTGCTGATAGCTAACGTGTATGAAAAATAACATAGCAATGGGTTTAATTTTGAAAAGACAGGTAGGACTTTAAATCTTTGGAACTGATGCAATGTGGGGAGGTACTTCATATGTACTAAATTTCATGGTCAATGATTATGCTAGTAGCTATAGTTACTGCACACCTGGGGATAATTGTAAAATTGGTCAGGTGAGACATTGAAATTTATAAAGAATAGGCTTTGTTCTCCATACCCTAGAAAATAACTGGAACATGAAGACAATGTATAGAATTGTGTTGAGAATGAGTTATTTGACAACCTGACAAAGTGATTAATCGATCAGTTAACTTGGCAATGAAACCAACTTTTGGGTGTCCTGAAAGTGAACTGTCTTCATTCTAATACTAAAAAACCCACCCACAGGTCAAAAAGACCCTTGCCTGGGTTAAGACCCTTCCCCTGAGCATGTGCAGGAGTAGAAGCATTAAGCGAGCCTTATTATAATTGTATGTTAATCACTAACCAATTAGTATCTAATAGGCATGTTATGGAAAAGTACTAACTTCTGATTTTTGTGTATAAAAGGAGCATGAAAACTTGCTGTTGGTGTGCTTCAGTTGTGGAAAAGTTCAATGAGCATGCAGGCCTGAATAAATACGATAAATACAGGCCTGAAGAAATAATTTGTCATTGTGCATTAAAGGCAGAACATCTGGTAACGATTGAATTCAGTAGTAAAAGCCCTCGACTGTTTGGCTATGGGATTTGCCCCAAAAGAGTTCTATTTGAAAGTATGATAAATTAAAGCAGCTTTTTAGGGCTTCCTGCTTGCAGAGACTATTTTGTTGAAAAAGTCCATTGTTTATAGGTACTATTGTTGGGGTATTTAACAGTACAGAGATAGTAAATAGTAATAGTAATAATTCATTTTGGTTTTCAGTGGCGGTGACTATCACATTTTAAATATTGGGTTAGAGGTTGAGCATCCTGTACTTCTGATGGTTAAAACAAGAACAAACCAAAATTAGTGTTGGATTTCACTTCCTATGCATGTCAAGGCATTCTTGGTGAACTTCAGGTGTTTTCTGCACAAGGTAAAACACGCTTTCCAATGAAGCCACTCAGATGTTTATTTCCCAGAGTCAAAGAGCACAGATCTGTAATAGTCATGAAATGTGCTCATCTAGCGTTTCCCAAGTGTGGTCCAGGGAACTTGTGTCACCAAAGTAAACAGCAGATGTACGGGAATTTAAGGCAGACTCAGTCTCTCCCTTTGCATAGTCTGTGCTCATGATGATAAGGCCATTGAAAAGAGAAAATTTATTTTGCACTGTTCTCTGTGAACATACTTTGGTCTAATGAAATACAGAAAATTTAGGACTCAGTGAAATGGGATTCTTATTTGAGTCAGAATGTGTTAAGTATGCTTTATTATCAAGGTTCAGAATAATTAGTAAACTTGCAACGAAGTAAAATTTTGGCTGTTTCTTTATGGAATAGCTCCATAAAACAGGGGAAAATGGTGTATTTTTAGATAAACTGGTGCTGAAAAAGCTGTAGTCGAAGCCTGTCTTAATGCTCAGTTAAACTCTCCTCTGTTTCCAGAGCGCTGTAGCAGCATTACTGATGATTTGTCAGTCTCCTGTGAATTTAGTTTACTCTGCACATGGAGTTTCTTATGATTACTTTTTCCCAAGTTTTTTGGGCTGAAGACACCTGGTATGCAGTGATGCTCAGGCCTGCATAGGTAATTTTTACTACAGGCCCGTTTAGAAGTCTTCTGACTGGATTTCTGAGGTTTTTAGGCAGTGCCTACAGCAGTGTGAAGGGATGCATCCCAACAGGCCCCTCTGCGTGAGGGGAAATACTGGAACGCATTTGACTCCCGGTGGTGAAATCCAGTTGAGGTGGTTTTAACCCCAGTGGAGGAAAGCACGCTTACAGAGCAAAATAAGTTTTGACTGTTGTTCAGGCATAAGAAACAGATGTTGACTCCGTGACTAAATTTAGCGTATTCCTTCTGGAACAATACTGGTTGGTCATCTGCTAAATGTAAGTGTGGTCTGTTCACGGAAATGATCACAGATCCCTGTGTCTGCTTCAGAGAACCCTTGGACCAACATACCCGATCTCCTGCCTTCAGCTGAGGCTAAATGTGTTTGATGTGTGTGAACATACCGAGAGGCAGCAACTCTTAAGCTGGAAAAGCTCAGGCAGGAAAGAAGGTGGTTTGAAAATCCAAGTGGAAATGACCAAACAGAAAACTACCCCAAAGTGGGCAACACACTCGTCCGTTATCACCCACACCTCTGAAATAAAAAAACTGTGTGAAAAGGAATACAGGGCCATAAGGCACAGGGTAATGTCATGCATGGGTAAAGATAAAATTGAGAAGCCTAAGACACAAAATGAATTTTAGTTAGAACCCCTAATAATTGTTTCGCATTTCAAAAGTAAAGGCCAGGAGGGAAAAGCTTATATCCATTGCTTAATGGGAGAGAAGAAATAATGGTTGAAACTGTAGTGGCAAATATGCTTTTCCTTAGTCTTCACCAGAAAAGGTGGATTGTAACCAGCTTTAGGGAAATTCAGTTTAGTAAAATACTAAGCTACAGAAAAGTGGGCTAGAGAACAGGATGTTCAACAATGTTCAGATAAAACCACGTGAACAGTAAGGAACTAGCCAAAGTGCCATTTGTAAACGGAGGGACAGCTCGGGTGGCTGAAGAGCAAACCTTGTGCCTGACTTTGAAAGGGAAAAGAATTTACAGATATGATATACATATATACATACATCTAAATACTTGATATACAAGATTTCCTTCAGTATCCTTTGATTATGGGATGAGCGTTTCACAAGATCAGCCTTGCAAAAAGGTGCCCTTCAGTCACATCAATAGCAGCATAGCTGGGTGAATATTTTTCAGATTACTTTTTCAGAAGAAAACACTTGACTCATTAAAACACAAACTGATTGGGCATAAAAGTCCTTTCAATGCGATTACCTTTGCCAAAAAAATGTAAAAGCGAACATTTCAATTTAAAGAACAGCGTTCAGAAAACAAATGCTTCTTTGGAGTTGATGCATGATCTATAGCAACTACTATAGATGAAATAAAACAAGTCTTCAGAATTATTGAAACAAAGTATTTGACTGACTCCCTTTGATTGGGTTTGAGCCAGATTTTGGCTTTTCAAGCTTTTTTGAAGGTTTAAAATTTCATCTTGATTCAAACCAGTGAAAATGTCAAGAATTCTTGCAGGATGGGGAAAATGTTTTCATTCCCTTTTTTTAAAAAGTCTGTTCTGAAGGCAAAGGAGAAACACTTTTCCATTCATAACTTTGAAATCCTTTAGCTTGTTTATACCACAGAGGCTGTGCACATTCTCTAACCTGGATGCACAGGGTGCCAAGTGAACTTACTGCAAGTTCTCCTTCTGACCAAACAGTGCTTGACTGCCTGAGTTAACAAAGAGCCCCTATTAACTCCTACTAAGGGTAGAGCCTGTTTGATAAGACAGATACAAATACTGAAATTGGTCTGCCTGCCTCTGGCAAAATGCAGTAGTGCAAACACTCACCACCTTATTCACTACGACTTATGTCAGTCTATCACGTGTGGGAACCTTCTAGAATAACCTTCTTCTAGAATAACCATAAGGCTGCTTGCGCTTCATTTTCTGTCCTTTACTGTTGATACAGAATCACAGAATCATCCAGGTTGGAAGGGACCTTGAAGATCCTCTAGTCCAACTGTTAACCCAGCACTGGCAGATCCCAACTCCACCAGATCCCTCAGCACTGGGTCAACCCGCCTCTTGAACACCTCCAGGGATGGGGACTCCACCACCTCCCTGGGCAGCCCATTCCAACGCCTAACTACCCGTTCTGTAAAGAAATATTTCCTAATATCTAGTCTAAACCTTCCCTGGTGCAACGTGAGGCCATTCCCTCTTGTCCTATCACTTATTACTTGATTAAAGATACTCCTCCCCCCTCTCTGCACCCTCCTTTCAGGGAGTTGCAGAGGGCCAGGAGGTCTCCCCTCAGCCTCCTCTTCTCCACGCTAAACCCCCCCAGGTCCCTCAGCCGCTCCCCATCAGACCTGTGCTCCAGACCCTGCACCAGCTCCGTTGCCCTTCTCTGGACAGGCTCGAGTCATTCAATGGCCTTTTTGGAGTGAGGGGCCCAAAACTGAACACAGTAATCAAGGTGTGGCCTTACCAGTGCCAAGTACAGGGGCAAGATCCCTTCCCTGTCCCTGCTGGCCACGCTAGTGCTGGTACAAGCCAGGATGCCATTGGCCTTCTTGGCCCCCTGGGCACGCTGCGGGCTCATGTTCAGCCGGCTGTCAATCAACACCCCCAGGTCCCTCTCTGACTGGCAGCTCTCCAGCCACTCCTCCCCAAGCCTGTAGCCCTGCTGGGGGTTGTTGTGGCCCAAGGGCAGCACCCGGCATTTGGCCTTATTGAAGCTCATACAGTTGGCCTCAGCCCATCGCTCCAGCCTGGCCAGGTCTCTCTGCAGAGCCTCCCCGCCCTCGAGCAGATCAACACTCCCACCCAACTGGGTGTTGTCTGCAAACTTACTGAGGGTGCACTCGATCCCCTCGTCCAGATCATCAATAAAGATGTTAAACAGTAGTGGCCCCAAAACCGAGCCCTGGGGACACCACTCGTGACCGGCCGCCAACTGGATTTAACTCCATTCACCACAACTCTTTGGGCCCGGCCATCCAGCCAGTTTTTTACCCAGCAAAGCGTGTGCCCATCCAAGCCTCGAGCAGCCAGTTTTGCCAGGAGAATGCTGTGGGAAACGGTGTCAAAGGCCTTACTAAAGTCAAGGTAAACTACATCCACAGCCTTTCCCTCATCCAATAAGCAGGTTGCCCTGTCGTAGAAGGAGATCAGGTTTGTCAAGCAGGACCTGCCTTTCATAAACCCATGCTGACTGGGCCTGATCATCTGGTTGTCCCGCATGTGTTGTGTGATGGTACTCTGGATGAGCTGCTCCATCAGCTTCCCAGGCACTGACGTCAAGCTGACAGGCCTGTAATTTCCTGGATCATCCTTCTGACCCTTCTTATAGATAGGTGTCACATTGGCCAGTTTCCAATCTGTTGGAACCTCCCCGGTCAGCCAGGACTGCTGGGAAATGATGGAAAGCGGCTTGGCGACCACCCCAGCCAGCTCCTTCAGTTTCTTGCAAACAGTCCAGCCTATCCTAGAACATAAACTTTTCCTTACTTGTAATACATTGTACATTTACTTGAGCTCATTTTTATTAATTTTTTAAATAATTGCATGGCCATTTTTCAGAGATCCACTTCTTTTTCTATGGACTTCAGCTATGTGTTTGCTTGGTCAGCTCATTAGAATTGACCCCCTCTGCTGGGGGACAGGAAATACGTGTAAACATTTGCAGTGACCTTTGTTCTTAACAGATGTAGCCAGAACAAACGAAATATCAGAAACATGGATGTTCATGTGCTGTTTGGGCACTGCCAGCCATGTTCCTTCTCATATATCCTTTGCCTTTCCCTCCTATGTATGGGGAAGAGTATTTCCTCTTAGGATCACAGGGATAATTCAGGCTGGAAGCGATCTCAGGAGGTCTCAAGTACAATCTTCTGCCCAAAGCAGGGTCAGGAGTGAGATCAGACAGGGATGCTCAGGGCTTTTTCCAGCTGGTGCTCGAAAACCTCCAAAGATGGAGATGATACAACACCTCTGGGCAATCTGCTCCACTACCTGGGCTGACTCCATGGCCAGAAAGTTCTTCTTTCTCTCCAGATGATGCCATTCAAATGGCATTTGCATGACTGGCTGTTGCTGCTGGATGACCGAGACACCAAGTGTCCATGGGAGTCCACTGGCACTGTGGAATCGCTTATGATGGCTTTGCTGTCAGGGTTGGGGTGAGTGGCTGTGTGGGTGCGTTGTTGCTCCTCTTTCCTCCTGCCTCAGGAAAGCTTCATTTCATAACATGTTGTCAGACCCCATTACCGCTTGGACCACAGCATCCCACCAGGCGCCTTTGCAAGGAGCCTGTCCCAGCCTCCTTGGTCTGTTCTCCTGCTCGGTGTCCTGATGCTGTCTGTGCTCCAGGCCGAGCCAGCCCCAGCCCTGCAACCCCTCCTCGCAGGGCGAGTGCTCCAGCCCCACGGGCCCGGTGGCCTCCCCTCGACTCCTTTGCTTTATCAATGTACCTTCTGCCTGGGGCCCCAGAAAGGACACAGCCCTCAGATGAAGCCTGACACGTGATAAGCAGAGGACTCTTCTCCAGCCCACAGTTCTCTGGACCATCCCTTTGGTCTTTGCTGAAGGCAGATGTCTGCAATTAACAGCCCTTTTCTGGCCCTTGACAATCTGTCCCAACCTCCACGACATTTCAAAGACGATAGAGAGCGTCATTACAGGACACCAGCCAGATCCCAGTGCACTGGGTATGGCCTGTTGGGACACATCGACTTGTGTGGGTCGAGTTCTCACAAGTGACCCTTAACTCAGCCCTCAGCCACTCCTAATCCTTCTCCTTCCCTTGAACCTTGTTCAGTCACAGTCCCACCTGTGTCTGCTGTCACTAATCACCAGCCCTTTCAGCAGCGTGCCCACATTTTCCTTGTTCACCCTTTTATTGCTGATGTAGTTGTAGAAGCTCTTCATGTTGCCCTTGACATCCCTTGAACCTCTTAGCTCCAGCTGAGCTTTAGCTTGGATGACACCGGCCCTACACGCCCAGACAACTTTTCTAAGTTCCTCCTTCACGCTCTGTCCTTGCTCCCTCCCCCATGTGCTGCATGTTTGCGCTGCAGTTCTGCCACGATGTCCCTTTTAGCCAAGCCCTAACAGACCTGCTTGTCTGCCTTCCCAGCAGGCTGGACCCTTCTTCTGCCTGGAGGATGCTCTCCTTAATGGTCTGCCAGCTCTCCTCAGCTCCTGCACCTTCCAGAGCGGCCTGCCATGGATCCCTCCTGCCTGCTCCCCCTGCCTAAGCCCAACCCTGCTCACCTGAAGTCTAGGCATTGTACTTTCCTAAACGATTTTTATTTTCTCTTTTTCTTATTTCAACTTTGTTGTGCATGTTCCTGCAGGACTCATTCAGCAGGTTCTTGTCTGAAAAGGGTTTTTTTTTAATTGCCCCTGGGGCTTTTTTTAGACTGTAGTACCTTTTAGGTGGAAAATTCCTTCTGCTCTTTGTGTGAATATACCTAACTCAAGGGAAGCACAACTCTCTTTTTTTTGGAAATTAGGGTAAACCTAGGAAAAAAAAAAAAAAGAAATAAAAGACATGTGCTTAATATTGCACACAACTGACACAAAAACATGACCTTTGAGTGGCCAGGTATATATAATAATATACATTAATCTCGGAGCAGGATTTCTGTGCCGTTAAACAAGGGAGTAGAATAAGAGTATTTTCAGTTATGGCATTGACTATAGCATCTTAACCTTCAAAGGATGCAGGATTAGAAGTACTAAACATGTTCTTTAATTAATCTAACTTTAAAAAAAATCACTCTGTAACGGGTTAATAAGCTGGATCCTGACTTAAAAGGATCATCCGTGGTTTTCAGATGGCTCGGGATGGTACAGGAATGGAAAGACAAAAGTTGGAAAATGTGGTAAGAAACTTAATTCTGATGAAAAGACAATGAGATTTGCAGCAGTCTAGCAGAAATTTCATTCCCTTGTGACTGTTGGGTTGTTCAGGAAGGCTCCAGACTAGAAAGAATATGTTGATGGAAACTTTCCATTGAAACCTAGGATGGGTTTTTTAGTGCAAATTCTGGAGGGGGTTAATTCGAGGTGTGGGGGAAATGGTAAACCGAAACGTTGCTGCCTGGTAAAACAAAGACTTTAATCTGTTTATTGAATGTGGTACCGTGGCAAGGTTTCAGATCTCACAGGTGCCAGCACTGGTTTCACAGCCAGTGTTACCCCAAAAAGGAGCACCAGGATCTCTCCCTCTGCGAGCTGGAGGCGGGTGGGGTGATCCACGGGCCAGAGTCTGGAAATGCAGAAAGCAGGGTGTTAAAGCCAGGCTTTAACTGTTTCTCAAAGCTTGGCATAACCTGGCAAACCCAATAATCCTTTTCAAATCCACCATTTTTTAGAAAGTATTCCTCTCTACTTGGTGCTAAACCCTCTTACAAACAGCTCTGAAACTGCCACATGGGCCATCACAGCTTCCCCTGAAGCCCCGACTCGTCAGAGTCGATTTCTCACAGGTTTTTCAGGAGATTTTACTATTCCAGCTGTTGCCATCTCAAGTCTTACTTCCAACGTGTCTCCCAGCTTATCAAATGGAGGAATTCCAGGCAAACAGAATTTTCCATTGTGCTGCCATTTAAATTTAACTGAAGCTGTATGTGATGACCAGGGAAAGGAACACGGAGAAACCCTTTCTGGGCGTCAGTTCCCTGTAACGAGCAACTCTCCACAAATCTCTGACAGTGAGAACTGTGTTTCTGCCATAACCAGGGCATTTTCTGTGCAAACTGTGCCTCTGCTTTCGAGCCTCCTCACATGGATTACTGACGGCTTCTTCTCATCTGCCGCGCTTCAGCTGTGTCTTCTCTAGACCACTTGTGCTTGCAATGGAGCAGGTACAAGCCATAGAAGAGTGGCTCGTTTCTACGTCCAAGGAATAAGGGAACGGTTACATTTTCCATCTGCACAAGTGCCAGTGCCAGCCAGGCCCCGACACGGGCAAGCGCCATGGAGACAGGCGGCCCACTGCCACGTCACTGTGCGGTGGGCTGTGACGTCAGCGAGCGATGGAATGTGACCTCACGTCCCTCCCTGCAGGCTCTGCCTGCGCCCGGCCCAGTCTGGCTCCTGCCTGGACTCCTGCCGAGCGTGTCTGCGAGGTCTGGAGGGTCGAGCGAGGCTGCTCCGGGTGCTGGGTGGTGCTCTGGGGGCTGCTGTCGGCAGGTCTCGGTGCCCATCCCGGAGCCATCCCCTGTGTTTCCCCGGCCCTGCCTGGGTCAGGCAGCCGGGCACCGCCGGGCGCGCTCGCGGCAGCGGAGGTGAGCTGTGCGGGGGAGCGTCCCCCCGGGGCGGGCGAAGGGGCTCGGGGAGCCGGAGGGTGTCCTTCGCCAGGGGCCTGGGCATTTCTTCCTCCCCTCCCTTCGCTGGGACAGCCAGTGACCGGGGCCACTCTCACTTTTGCAGCAGGGACACCCTTTCGCGTCACCGGCGCCAGCGAGTGGGAGCAGCTTGTCGTCCTCAGCGCTCCCCACCCTGCTGCAGCGCGTGAACGTGGCCATGGAGTCAGAGCAGATCTGCCCCATCTGCCGCGACGAGCGAGATGACGCCGCTTATGTGATGCCCTGTTGCCACCGGTTCTGCCTGGGCTGCATCCTGCGGTGGGCAGATGTGAAGGCAGAGTGCCCGCTCTGCAGGGGACCGGTGGAGTCGGTGCGGTTCGCTGTGCCGGGAGGCAATGGCTATCGAGAGTGTGCCATCACGCTCCTCCAAGGGTCGCCCGAAGCCAGCAGCCAGGCAGACACAGCTCCCAGCCACCCGGCCGAAAACAGCCCCCATCGCCCCATGGCTTCCCCTCCATCCTCTCCGCAGGGGACACTGTCCCCAGATGAGCAGGGGGCTGCAGAACCAGAGGCCGTGGGTGGCATCCTGCCTGAGGGCTGGGCAAGTTTTTTCCAAACTCAAGAGTATTTCCTCGATCCCGTGCTGTTCTGGCTGCGCCGGGAGCTGGAGGCGATCTATGGGTCCCAGTGGTGGCAGGTACAGTGTGCAGAGGGCAACATCCTGCACGCCCTGTGCGTCTGCGGCCCGGCTGCGGAGGCCATGGTCCGGGAGCTGCAGCCTGTCCTCGGGGAACACGCAGCCCCTCTGGTCCGTGGCATCATCGACGCCATCGAGAGCTGCAGCGAGGAGCTCTGGACCCTGCCGTGCTCCCCAGCTGTGGGGGAGGAGGACGACAGCTCTGAGGACAGCTCCAGCCCCACCAACTCCGGCTGCAGCAGCTCCCGGTGCGGGACTGCCAACACCTACGCGACCTCCCCCAGCAGCCCTGAGAGATCTGACAGGGAGGAGGAAGGCAGCACGTCAGAGGCCGCCCTCCACGGGGGTCCCAGCTGCCCCCCATCTGCGCCCGTCCCGGCAGAGCAGGAGCAGCCCCAGGAGGAGCCGGGGGAGGCGGCGGCGGCAGGTCCCTCCGCTCCCGGCCGGGGCAGGGACCGCTCCAGTGGGAGGCCCAGGCGCCCCCCGAAGAGGAGGGCCCCCGGCCCCCAGGACTCTCCCCAGCCCTGCAAGAGGCCGCCCCGCCGGCAGCACTAGCAGGGCTGCAGCAGGGCTTTATTCAAGTCCAAGAAAATAAATTCCTATTTCCCTGACCCCGTCTCTGGGTGCGGCTTTCTCCCCCTTCTCCTGGTACATCTTTTGCTTTATGGTAATACTTACATGTAGTGTGTAAACTGACAACTTTAGGATTATTGTGGAATTAATAATTTGAACTAATGGAATTAAGCTGGAATTAACAGAGCACCAGAATATTAATAATATTAATTTTTAATCCCGTTTTACAGACTTTACCTTGTCATCAGGCAGCATCCTCTGATGCAAAGTCAGCTGCCCAGCACAAAAACATAATTTTGCCTTGTGCCTTGTGCCTCCTTCACAAGCAGGGATAAGACAGGAGATTGGCTTATGGATTCCTTTAATCCAAGAGCAGTTGATGCCTTTGGGCAGATTTTCAACCCAGGAACATCCCCTTTGTTGCAGTCAAGGATGTCCATGGCGGGATCGCCTCATTGGGAAGGTCCTGTGAGCCCCCTGGGAACGCTGCGAGATTACCAATGAGCTTTACACGACTAGAGAGGGAGTCTGTACTGAATACTAGCTGGTATTTCAGAGGGGGTGTGGGATCCACCCGATGCATTCACTGGTCCTTCAGCTGACGTCGTACTGAATTCACCGATCAGGCTCAGAGAGTCTTTCCTGCCATTGCAGCTGAAAGTAAGAAACAAGGGAATCACACTCAGGACAGAGGATTATGCCCCACGCTCTGCCCCTGCCCCCCAGGTGACCACCTTCAGCCCCTCCCCGGTGCCCACGGCCACCACTGTCCCCAGTGTCCAGCCTGTGGTCAAACTGGTGTCAGCAGTGCCCACGGTCCCCAGTGCCACTGTCACCGGCAGCGTCCAGAAGTACATCATGGTGTCCCTGCCCCCACCAGTGACACCAAGGGGACACTGGGACCCCCATGGGTGTCCCCACCCCAGGACCCAAACTGTTCCCCTCTGCCACCACCTCCCCCACTGTCCCCCCCAGATCAGAGCCTGGGACAGTCCACAGCCACCCCCCTCCTCCGTTGGGAAAGTCAACAGGACCACCAGGTGGTGGCACAGTGCCCCCAGTCTGCACAGTGACCCCACTGGGACCCTGATGCTGGGGACAGGGGGTGACCTGGTGGCCCCCCACTTTCCCCGTGTCACCCCCCAGTGTCCTGGGACCTCCCTATGGGGACAGGGGGTGACCTGGGGGTCCACCGCTGTCCCCGTGTCCCCCCTGCAGTGTTCCCAAGTGTCCCAGGACCAATCTGTGGGGATGTGGGAGTGCTTGGGGGTCCCCCAGTGTCACCCCCAGTGTCTCCCAGTGTCCTGGGACCACCTCTGTGGGGACAGGGGGTGCCCTGGGGGCCCACCAGTGTCCTCATGTCCCCCCCCCTGCAGTGTCCCCATGTGACTTAGAGGTCCCCATGTGTTCTTGGGACCATTGGAATCTTGGGAATAATGGGGGACCAGTAGGATCTGGGTGGGGGCTAAGGGGGTTTTGGAGGGACTTGGAGGGGGGGAAATGGGGTTTGGAGGTGTCACAGGGGTGATTTGGGGTCTCTGGGGGTCCCAGGGGGACCTGACCCCCCCTCCATGTGTCCCCCCTCAGAGGGTGCTGCTGCCCCAGGGGTACCCCGAGAGCATCAGCCCCAACTACCTCCAGTACCAGTGCTGGGAGGCACTCCAGGTGCTACTGGGAGGGGACTGGAGATCACCAGAAGGGGTGCTGGGAGGGGACTGGAGGGCTCTGGGAGGCATGTGGGGGCTACTAGGAAAGATCTGGGGGGACTGGGAGGTAACTGTGAGGGAGGCAGTGTGGGCATGGGGTACTGGGAGGTAACTGGATGGTAACTGGGAGTACTGGGATGGATTGGGGGGGTACTGGGAGGTAATTGGAAGGCAGCTGAGGGCTACTGGGAGGGGACTCGGAGGCACTGGGATGAACTGGGGGCATGGGAGAGGACTGGAGAAACTGGAAGGTGGTTGGGGGCTACTGGGAGGAGCCAGGGGGGCACTGGGAGAGACTGGGAGGTAAGTGGGAGGGAGGCGGTGTAGATGGTGGTAACTGGGTGGTAACTGGGAGCACTGAGATGGGCTGGGGGTCACTGGTAATTGAATATGGTGGGGGACTACTGGGAGGTGTCTGGGGGTTAAGGAGAAGGACTGGGAAGTAGCTGGGAGGGAGGTGGGGCAGGTGGGGATTACTGGGAGGTAATAACTGGGGGTGACTGGGAGCACTGGGCAGGTGCTGTGCAGACTCTGATGGGTTCCCTGGCCACCCCGGGGGGTGCTCCAGGCCCATGGGGTTGGGGGATGGTGCTGCCACCATCACTGGGGCCACCCTCACCCGAATGCTGTGGGGTGAGACCCCCAAAGCCCCTTTTCACCCCAAAATCGTCCATGGCCCCAGAATCCCTGCTTCACCACCAAATCCCCCAATTTTACCACAAAATTCCCACGTTTGACCCTCAAATCTCCCATTTTTGACTCCCAAATCTCCCACTTTGATCCCAGAATTTCCCAGTTTGACACCAAATCAGCCTCAGCACCCCCAAACCCCCTATTTTTCATCCCAAAATCTATCTTGAATCTCAAAATCTCCCAGTTTTACCCACAAATCTCCTACTTTTACCCCCAAATCTGCACCAGCACCCCCAAAAGTCTCACAGTTTCACCCCAAAATTCTCTTTGGACCCCAGAATCCCCCAGTTTGACCCCAAAATGTCCTAGCAACTAACCAGTGCCCAGTCAAAACCAGCCCAGCTCCCCAGTACAAGAGAGGATTTTGGTGCTGGGACAAATGGCGACGTGCCAGCTTGGCGCACGGGTGCGTTTCCGTGCCCTGAGATGTCTCGGGAGGGGTGGGATGGGCTAAAGGTTCCCTCCTCCTCCTCCTCCTCTCCGGGCTTTGTGGTCTCGTGGGATAACCTGGGTCCGGGTGTGCGGTCCCGGGGGCAGCGGCAGAGGCCGGGGTGGACCCTGCTCAGCACACTCAGGGTGGTCCCCTGGGAAGGACACTATGGAGTGAGTCCCAGCAGCTTGTGGCTCCAGCTTTATTTAAAAAAAAATTATTCCAGTACAGCCTTTTTCGTCTCTCCGAGGCTCAGCAGAGCCAGCAGCACAGCGACCGCAGGCTCCATCTTGGTAACGGGCTATGCTCTGCTGTCAGGACGGAGATGGTCTCGGCTGCCAGGGAACTGATGTAGAGTTCAGAGTCTTTCCTCAAGGGCAGGAGCGCTGCGAGAGAAGGGAACAGAGCAGACGTGAACCCCCACTGCCCACAGAGACCCCCAGGACCCCCGTCCAGCCCATGCCAGCCCCATCCATCTCCTTCCCTGGCCGGGAGGAGCTGGTGAGACAACCAGAGCGGCTGAAGCTGCTGCTCAGGAATGACCCGTGTGCCCCCGACACACAAGAGAGCTCAGGACTGGGCCAGGCCACAGAGTCTTTCTTTCGTTTGCCGTACGAGCTAGTCTAGAGTTGTGTGCGGCCTCAACGAGCCCGTGTATTGATCTGAGCATTACAATGTGGAGTCTGGACATCATCAGCCTCCTGGCAAGGGGCAGGACAGAGACGGCTGTTCTTTCCCCACAAATTCCCTTCCTTTCTGGTGACAAAACAAAATTCCTCCAGTTTCAAGACCTTACTAGAAGAGATATGCTAACCTATGTGTCAAGACACAAACAACTTTCTGAAACTGCTCTTGAAAAAAACCTCCTGAAACTGCTCGTCTGCCCCCGGAGCGTTTTCCTGGAGCGGATCCGGGCACAGCAGCACCTGCCCGGGCTCTGTCCCCTACTCACCGTCGCAGACCTGTGACAGCTTCTCCCGCCTGAGGGTCCTCCGGCCCCGCACAGCAAGCCCTGGGGCACAGAGCTAATGTCAGAGCCCTGCTACCCCTCGGCAGGGCTGTCCCCCGGCAAGGACAGCTCCCGAGGGCGGTGGGACTCAGCAAGACCCCCAGCGAGCCCCACCAGTGGGGACTGGGGCTGGGTGGCCAGAAATGGGTCCCTGGGGACTCACCAATGAAAGTGATGGCCACCTCTCGCAGGGTGGCTTGACGGTCCTTCAGGTAGGGAAGGCTCTGGAGCAGATACTCATCCACCCTGCTCCTGTCGTGTGTTATCTGAGGGAGAACAAGGGCACGGGGCTGGTACGGACCCTCCGCGGCCGTCCGGACCAGTCCCTCCTGCCCGCACCCCCGTTCCCTCCCGGTGATTCCCATCTCCCAGCCAGGAGGGCCAGAGAGAGCCGTGGGCAGAGGGGGCTGGGGGTGCTGAGACCCCTCCGTCCCGCTGCCAGGGCCCAGATGGGCTGGGTCTCCTGGAGAAGAGCCCTTGGGGGCTGCGTGCTGGAGGGCAGGGAAGGAGGATGCAGCTGGAGCAGCCGGGCTGGAGCAGGGCAGCGATGCAGAGCGGCACAGCCCTCCCCAGGGGTGGCCCCTGTCCCAGGCACGCAGCCCACGTCCAGCCCGGCCCTGGGGTTTGGGGGTTGTCCTCACCAAGCACTCTCCGATCCGGTGTGTCTGCCATGTCTCGGCCAGGAAGCTGAGCTTCCTCCAGCCCAGGAACTCTCCACAGGCGCTGAGGGTGTCCTGGGAAGCCTGCGGAGAAGCAGAGGCTGGGAGATGGCACCAGAGCCCAGGGAAGGAGACCTGGCATCCTCCTCCTCTGGGCCTGGCTTTGAGATGGGGGGGGCAGGCAGGGGACAGGCAGGGACATGGGGCAGCACTCCCTCAGGCAGAACAGAGATCCCCCCGAGGTGCTGCCTGCGATGGGGACAGGCACAGGGGGTGTGGGGCAGCGAGGGAGGCAGGACGGAGCCGGCAGCCCATCCCATGGGCACCCCCGGGAGCGGGACCCTTGGCTCTCCAGCAGGGGCTGCCCCAGCTCCTTCCCACCCAGGCTCCAGGCAAGCAGAGCTTTGATCCCGGGATGCAGGGCCAGGCCCCTTCATCTCCTGCGCATCTATGGGCACAGCCCTGGGCGACAGGAATTGGGGCTCAAAGCACAAAACCCGTGGGGACTCGTGTGGCCACGGGCCGCTGCTGAGCAGGGAAATGTCCGTGCCAGGTTCTCTGGCCCTGCTTGTGCTGGGGCTGCAGGGACCCTTCCTCTGGGCTGGGGGGGACCCCACCTCCCCAGCCACCTCTGCAGCGGTGGGACCAGTGCAGCGGGACCCTGTGGTGACACACATTCCCATTGTCCCTCATGGCCAGGCCACCCCCGTGGTGCCAGCACACCCTTCCCCGCGACACCAGTCGCTGGTCACTGCACCTTGGCCACGTTCTCGACCACGTCGCTCATATGGAAGAACAGTGGGAGCAGGGCACTCCGCACTTTCTTCACCATTTTTTTCTTGTTTCTCCCCACCGCAGTCTTTATCACATCTTTGAAGAGGCGGATGGAGACCTCCCGCAGCCGGTTGGACTCCTGGCAGGGAAGAGGACAGAGGGAGCTCAGCACCCTGCAGGGGCCTTAGCGCAGCTGATGGGAGAGGAGCTGCTCCGGGGTCAGATCCTGAATGCAGGAGCCGTCGGCCAGATCTGCAGCTGCAGTTCAATGGCCCCAGAGCCCTGGAAGGCCGCGGAAGAGGAGCGGGGAGGGGAAGAGTCCTGGAAGGCCATGGAAGAGGAGTGGGGAGGGGAAGAGCCCTGGAAGGCTATGCAAGAGCAGCAAGGGGGGGGATCCCTGCCCAAATGCTTCCCGCATGGCCGCACTGAAGGGCAGCCATCTTGCAGCCACTGCCTCGGCTCAGGCTCCCATGGCAGCCTTACATCATCGAAGAGGGGCAGCAGCTTCTCCGCCAGCCTCAGGGAGATGAGGTTGGCCTCTTCCCTCTTCATGTGACCCATCATGTTGATGAACAACACCAGAGCCTTGGTCTTGACATCGGCGTTGGCATCCGTCAGGGTCTCCAGCACGTCAGGCAGCAGCACCGTCAGTTTTCTGGCCTGTACGAAACACACCGTTGCCTGTTTGTGAAGCAGTGAAAGACCCCCCCACCGCCCCAGCCCCCGGCTGCCAATGTGGCTCCCCTTGCCCACCCCCGCTCACCGTTTCAGGTGTTTTTGAGAGGGTGACAAGGCCCGTGAGCACCAGCGAGAGCATCACCGGGCTGGGACGCCTCAGGTACCTCTGGGCTTTGTACAGGGCAGCAAACGCCTCCGCGTCAATGTCAGCATAGGCCAGGAGCTAAAATGGAGACAGTGGTGAGAGACCAGCAGAGCTGCAGGGCTCCCTCCCCCACACCAGCACGGTCCACGGCAAGTGTCTCCTCTCCCCTTGAAGCCACCTGAGTCCCCATGTCTCTGACCTGGTACCAGTAACTGCCTTGACTCTGGTTTCTGCCCCTTTCCGGGGTCTCCAGGCTGCAGAGCTGGGCAGGGGGATGCAGGCAGGGGGGAGGGCAGAGTGCTGCCTGTGCCGGGACAGGCTTAGTGGGACCACACCAACATGGGGTGGGCCCGAGCGTGTGGCACAGGGGTCTGGCTGGTGCTGAGCAGGGGGAGGAGGAGGAGGAGGAGGAGAAGGAGGAGGAGGAGGAGGAGGAGGAGGAGGAGGAGGCAGAGGAGGGCAGAGCGCTGGGGCTGAGCGTGGGTCACTCACAGACAATGGGTAGATGCAGGCGTCCTCCGTGACAGAGCTGAACACCTTGCGCACCCGGCAGTCCTGCAGCACGTCGAACAGCTCCATCAAGACGTTCCCCAAAGTCCAGGGCACGGAGATCATCACCTCCCACATGGCCATGGCAGCCCTGCGAGCCAGAGCAAACTTGGTCAGCAGAGCTGCCTCGGCTCCTCCGGACCCCAGCCCTGCCCATCCCCCTCATTTTGGGGTGCCCGGGGAGGCAGAGGGGGGTGAGGTTCTGTTCCCCATGGGGCAGGGGCTCCGCTTTGGCCAGCTCTGGCTGAAGGGGGAAGCGTGGTGGGATGGAGAGCCCTGCTCCTCAGGGATAGATATCCTGCAGTTTTCCGTGGGTCTGGCAGTCTCTGGGCCACTCTCCCTGTGGGGAACGAGCCCTCAAAGCTGTCGAGGCCGATACCTGTCACATGTAGGAGAGATCCTCAAAAGGCTCCTGACCACCTCCCTGGGGCTCCACTTGGTCAGCTCCAGCAGCAGTGAGTCCAGTCTTTTCTGGGCTGACTTCCTGCGGATGTGCTCCACATTTTTGTGGATGTATCTCATGATTTTTGGCACCTGGAGGGGACATGGGTAAGAATGGTGCTGCCGTTCCCATCCCTTCCTGCTTCCTTGAAATGGTTTTGGGTGCCTGAGAGAGCCGGGTTAGGGCAGGAGGGAAGAACAAGACTTGACACGTCTTGACATGGAAGGACAGTCCAGCCACGGGTCACTTACATCCAACAGCCAGGATGCAGGGGCTCTCACAGCCATGTCCACGATGTCTCTGCCCATCTGCCTGACATCGACATCGTCTGCCATCATGGCCTCGATGGCCACGAGGAGAACGTCCATCCTCTGAGAAGGCTGGAGGTATTCGCCAAACACCTACAGGAGGAGGGATGGGGGGAGGAAGATGTGTCACGCTGAGCTTGGCTGAGCAGCTCAACCATCCGAGTCCCTTCGCTCGCACCAGCCGATGCCACGGACAAGGGTCCCTGTGAGGGGGGAGCTCGTTACCATTGTTGTGTCGCTGCTGTCAAGCGAAGAAAGCAACAAAGAGCTCTCAGAATCCCGTCCTAGTTGGAGCTCTGAGTGCTCTGAATTCTCCTCTGGCAGTGTCTCGCCTACATGGAAACAAGGAAGCGTCAGTAGGACACGCCATCTTCGCCAACAAGCCTCCCAGAAGGCGAAGAGAACTTTAAATGTCACCATGCTGAGGAAACGGGGTCCTGGCATGGAGCCAGCCCCGGGGAGCCCTCTACTCACCGATCTGCAGTGGCTGGGCTGTGGACACCTCGCAGGGCTCTGGTGGAGAGCTGCTCTCCTGGGGAGCACCCACCTCCTCCCAAACCATCGTGGCGCAGCTGGGGTGTCTCTCTGCCATCCTCAAAAATGGAGAAAAGTGGTTGAGGGACGGTGGGGGGGTTGAGCTTTTAAGGGAAACGCCAGGGGCGGCGGGGAAAGATGTGGGCTGTGCTCAGGAGTGTCCTCGCTGCGCTCCTGCCCTGTCCCTTCCCCGTCTTGTCAGACACTGCGGGGCTGCGCTGCTTATATACGGTGCCGTGGGGTGACACGGAGGCGTGTCACAAAGGGGGTCACATTGTGACCCGTCACCCAGGCCGGGTGGGGCAGGGTTCCGCTGCGGGGGGTAGGGACCCAGATCGCCATTGGGCCATGGCTCCTCTTGGGGTGTCCCCTCAGGACATTCCTGTACCCTCAGGCTCATCCCAGAGGGTTCACACACCCCGGCATGGCCCCTGGACATTCTGCTCTGATCCCGACAGACACTCCAGACTGCCCCATCTCTCCTTTGCGGTCACCTGAGGTGTTTGCTCGCCTGTGCCCAGTTCTCTCCCACACTCACAGAGTATGTTTAATCTGCTACAACAGTGCCCTGGTTTCAGCTGGGATAGAGTTAATTTTCTTGAGCTGGGAGCGGGTACAGCCGGAGTGCCAGGCCCAGACTGGCCATTGGAGTGTTCCATATCCCGTGACGTTATGCTCAGGATATAAAGCAGGTGCGTTCTCTCTCGCTTCCAGTTTTGTGACGACAGGATCTTCGTTCTGTCGGGATCGCTGGGCGGGAGCGGGCTGGGTGTCGGTCGGTGGGTGGTGAGCAATCACATTGTGCATTACCCACTTGTACTTTCTACTATTGTTATTGTTTTGTTTTATTACAATCACTAAACTGGTGGTTTTTATCTCAACCTACGAGTTTTCCTTGTGTCCTTCCACTCTCTTCCCCCACTCCCTGGATGGGGGGAGGGTGAGCGAGCGGCTGCGTGGAGTTTGGCTCCGACCACGTTCAAACCACAACAGTCCTTTTTGGTGCCCAGTGTGGGGCTCAAAGCGCTGAGATAATGACAGACCTGGTCAGTGTGTCATAACCATTTGTTAGAAGCATTCATTATATTGGCTTATCAATTGCTGCTCGTAATGTCAATCGCTCGTCTCCTCAAAATTTCCGCTCCTCATTTGCCGTATATAGTCCCCGTGCTGCTGCTCACCACCCGTGGGAGCTGGATTAAGATTTTTGTTTTGCTGAACTGTGTAACACTGATTTATGGCGCAATGAAGTCGTCGGTCCTGAGGCTACTTACAACTGGGAGCCAGTGTGTTCCTGCATGTGGTTCAGGCTTTGTTCAGGGTTAAGCAACTATTTAAGAGTATCACCAGGAGATCTACCCCAAGGTTGGGGAATTATGAGTGGTTGGGGGTGTGGGACAGCACGGGCAAGTGCCCAGGACAGTGGGCACCTCTGGTGTATTGGAACTTCACTCCCAACAGGTGCAAAATCCTGACAAACTAGTAAAATATTTGGAAAACGTGTGGTGTCACCCGGGTAATTCCAGAGAGACACAGCTCATTGCAACGTGCTGGGGCCTGGCCCGTGCCCACCGAGTCAGTGTGCAGAGGTGAAAGCCATCCAGCTGGACTTGACTATTGCTGAGCGAGAAAGGTGGCCAGTGCTCTGCCTCTGCACTGACTCATGGGTGGTGGCAAATGCGCTGTGGGGGTGGTTACAGCCGTGGAAACGGAGCCACTGGCAGTGCAGAGGCAAACCCGTCTGGGCTGCTGAACGAGGGCGAGAGATTGCTGCTGGGGTAGAGAACCTGGCTGTGAAAGTACCTTGTGTAGATGCTCACGTATCCAAGATCTGGGCCACTGAAGAACATCAGAACAACCAACAGGTGGATTAAGATTAAGGTGGCTCGAGTGGATCTGGACTGGCAGCGTAAGGGTGAACAATTTAGGGCTCGCTGGGCCCTTGACTCCTCAGGCCATCAGGGACGAGATGCAACACACAGATGGGCTCGTGACCGAGGGGTGGCCTTAACCATGGATGCTATTGCACAGGTGATCCATGAGTGTGAGAGATGTGCTGCGATCAAGCAACCAAACGGTTAAAGCCCCTTTGGTATGGAGGACAATGGTCAAAGTATAAATACGGGGAGGCCTGGCAGATTGATTATATCACGCTCCCACAAACTCGGCACGGCAAACGCTGTGTGCTCAGTTGTGGGAGCAGCCACCAGATGGCTGGAAACACATGCTGTGCGCCGTTTTTTTCCCTTTCTCCTATCACAGTTCTCACCAGTGTAAGTGCTGACCGAGAGCACAGTGTTACCCAAACAGTTTTAAAACTCTCAGTACTGATATTGTATGTCTTAGCTGCAAGACCTCACACAGCAGCCTATCTCTGCACGAGCAACACTTGCACTACCCAGGAAAAATTGCTTTGCTTACTGGCGAGAAAAAGAAGATCTTTTGCTTCCAGCAGCAGACACGTGGACTTCAGGCACTAAAATACTGCACATGCCTCTTGAAGAGCCCAAATCAGTTTTACTCCCTGGAAAGAAGGGAAGAGTAAAAACATGATGGAAATTAGAACTCAAAGACTGTTTGCAAATCACAGTGAATCAGAAGCATCCTTCCTTTGTCTGTGCCCCCGCTGCAGAACCCACGTTAGGACTCAGCTGGGAACATTTGCTGTGATGACCTGTTTGCTTTCTCACAGCCACCAACACATGTGGCTGGATTAGGCTCAGAATACTTTAACCAGGGAATCAGAAAGCTGTTGTAAACACTGGCATCAATAATACAGATTGTCATTTAAAAGCAGAGCACAAAAAAGACCCCTCATAAAGGAAGATTCTGAATGGCCTCTTTCACATACACAGTATTACTTTCTGTGGAGGTAAAGCCAGCTGAAAACCACAGGGAACAGCCAGGAAGAGCAGAAAATTCGCTGCAGTAAATACACAAATTGCAAAGCATGTCCTAGCTTGACCTCACACATATTTTAAAACAAAGACTTAAGAGTGTGCAGTGTGTATAGCGCCGGCTTCTTGTTTTGGCTCATATTCCGTACTGGATTAGCAGAGGAGAGGAAACAAACTCCTTGAATATACAAAATTTTTTTTCTGAATAAAGATCACAGCTATTGCCATCTTCCACATCTACCTCAACCCTGACCGCTAAACCCCAGCGCCCTTCTCACGCCCGGAACTCAGGCACCTTTTCCAGAGGCAGGAGCATGTCCCCACCGCCCCCAGGAGACCGGCATCTCTGCCAACAGGCGTTTGGGGCTAAAAGGCGAATTGGCTGGCACGGGTCTGCCCCCGCCCAGCACCCGGCGGCTCAGGCGCTCCCTGCACAAGCCCCACACCCGCATCCTCCCCTCACTGGGGTTCGCAGCCGGAGCCGCGGCTCCTCACGGGCCAAGCGCAGGGCGAAGCTCGGGGCTGCGGCGTCCTGAGGTGAGAATCTCCCGTTAGCGGTGGGCGTCCCACTGGCTGCACATCTGGAGCGGTACCGGGACAATCAGCAAGCAGAGAGAGAGAGCAGGGAGTTACGGTGTGCCTGCTGGGAACTGGCTTCAGACCCCCAATAACAGCGACTGAGCTACACACAGTGGCGCAGCTCCCCCGGGAGCAGACTCCCCGCATGCCCTCAGCCTGCCCAGCAGCTGCTGTCGGGGCACTCTTCTCCTTCGGGCTCGGGCCCGTCCTCCAAAAGAGGCAAACAGACCTCAAGAGAAGTTGCTTTTCCCTTCACTGAACTAAGGAGCAGGCGTCTCCTTTTACTGGTTTATTTTTAGTTTGTGAGGAAGGAGGTAAGTACCGACCTGCAGAAGATTTGTGCCCGAGACCCTGAACTGCCGGTGGCCTGTGCGGCCAGCCCAGAGCTGAGCAGTTCATTATTTAGGACAGACGGGATTCAGGCTTCTGCCTTTTTCTTGCCCGTTCCTGCTTTGTATCTTGCTGACTTCTCTTTCAGACCCTCCGTGTTCACTGTGACGTCTGGGTGCCTGCTGCAGCCTGAGAGTCTTCTGAACAAAAGGAGATCCATGGCCTGAGAGGCCACAGCCCAACCACTGATCGCCTGCGTCTCTACCACACAGCTTCGACAATAATGTTTTAGAAGGCGGCGGGTCATAACATTTGTGGCACAGAATTAAAAGATCGTTTTTCTAAGCCACTCTGATTTAACAGGAACTTGTAGATTTGGCTTCAAAAATACAAAACGCTTTACAGCCAAAACACTCTTTGTAACTGCTACTTTGCTTATTCTCGTTTGAAAGAAATACTTGGTGATTTGAACGTGTTTTCCACATCGATTCAACTAAGTTTGTTTAAATTCAAACTTTAAATCTATAATAGATAAAAATACAAACTAAAAAATAGAGTGCTATGCTCATAATTTTTACCTCACTTTTTAAGCATCTTTTGCTCTAAATATTTGTATCCCAATGTTATCTCTCAGAAGTAACAGAGAAGTTATGACATGCAGAATCTCCCCGGGCAGTGCCAGGTGCCTCGGGCAGCGGTCCTCAGAAACAGGACAGAGAGGGCCTGGGCTTATCAGGGATGAACAGAAGAGGAAAAGGCATCTAATTAGACCTACCTGGAGATCCAAGCATGATCTTCAAACAGAAGCTTCTGCAACTGAATGTCTAAGAATCTCCTTTCTGTTAAAAAAAAAAAAATACAGATAGAAAAAGATACAAATAAATGAGCCAGAGACTGTACTTGGCTTCAGTGAGGGCCAACAGCAGAGTGGTCAGAGACCTGGTGAGGAACACAGGAGCCTGCGGTGGGATTCATCTGACTCAACGTGGATGTCTCTAATGGAAGCGCCCACGTCCCAGCCAACCCTGGTCCCACTTCAGGCAACGGGGAGTTAGTCAGTATAACCAGTGAGTTCAAGGAACTGTTTATCTTACCCTCAAGTAAATGCTTATATGATCGGTCAGAGAGACCGTGGATTCACTGATTTTATTAATTATATCTCCTTTAAAACAAAATAGGCCCCCAGGCCACTTGTGCAGGCAGAGACGATTACAGCTACAGCACAGACACACCGCTGAGGTCAGAGAAATTACAGCCCATCTCTGCTCTACCCAGTCTGGCTCAGCCGGTGAATTTACACCTCCCTCACCCCCAGAACAGCTCCTGTAACCCCCAGAAGAAGGGAAATGGCAGATTCACCTGTTAAAGCTCTTCCCCTTCCTGTGAGCAACGGGACCAGTCACTGGACTAGAGACAGAGAGCCCATCCCCCCGTAGCCCCCAGCTCCTGAAGGTCGTCTAAGGAGACCTGGGGGTTCAAATTTTACCTCTTCTGAATCACAAGTACCGAGGGATTTCTGCCAGGCTGAGCAGCTCCAACTGCATCTCCTGGCTGCGCTGGGTCCGTTGACCCAACTGGGAGGGACCGTTCAAAACCTGCCCCAGGGACCCAGAGATTCCCCAGCGGGTGGGGGCGGGGCTGTGCAAATGAGGGACCCCAACAGCCGCGGCCACCCCGCTGCCATCCCCCAGCCCTCACAGCACCGACTGCTGCAACACACCAACCCCTCGCGGGGTGACGCCCTCCCTGCTCACCTCGAGGACACGAGCTCTGGGGACAGCACGGGCTGGAACCCGCACACGGCGTCCTGGCTCCTGGAGGTGAGATGTACGCGGTCATCTCTGCTGAAAGAGGAAAAAACGGCATTAGGAACCTTCCACGTGACACAACAACAGCTTTAACTCAGTTAAACCAGACACAGAAGATGTTTCTATGAACTTCTGACCCTAGGTTTTACGAACAACACTCAATTTAGACTACTACGATTAATTGGAAGAAATCACACTAGATAATCTGAATGGCACTTGAAAGAGGGCCATTCACTCCAAAAAGGAGATTATTCACTGTATAATAGCACAACAGCTATTCACACAAACCCTATTTTGTAATTTTTCTTTTTAATTAAAGAAACCCCAAGTGCCACTAATCAGTATTCCAGATGGAAGGCAAGTGTGGGTAATCCTTCCAGAAATATTGGCAGCTCAAAGCAATTGCCCTCCTGTCCCACAGAGCATCCCCAAAGACGACTGAGCTCCCCAACAGTTTTTCCTCCCAGCCTCACAGCTCTCCTACGCAAGAAACATAAGCTACAGAAGAAGAAAAACTGCTTCAGTGAACACCAAAACACCCATGACTTTCTCAAACTCGCAATCCGAGAGTCAAGGGACGGGATCTCCTAAAGGCTCTTTCACAGGCACTGCCCTGAAACCCCCACACTGCTTCTCTGCTTAGTGCACAAAGAGATTAGGAAGCTCCGTTTTTATGTAGATGGTTTCTGAAATCCGACAAGTAATTTCTAACGAGGAGAAGCCCTTTGCCTTGCGGCTGGCAACCAACAGGGATGTGGACCCAGCAGCACAGACCAGTGCCACGCACAGACCACCACCCTACGCGTAGGGAAAGCACGACACGTCAGACGCGGTACCCGGTAACGACAGAAAATGGCTCTGCACATCAGTTCTCCGTATGGGCAGGTGAGCTCTTTTAGTCAGACACAGCAATCAGAAATGATTTCTTCTCCTTTTGCTGCAGTAGACTTTCAGTAAATCCTGCCAAAGAATGCAAAACCAACCCAAAAAGCACGTTTAAGCACGTACTTCCATCCTCACTAGATGCATGGCATTGAAGTGTTTCTCACATTCTCTCCTCTACTCTAAAGGGTCCCCACTTAAGATGCATTTGAGTTACACTGACCATTAGACAGACACCACTACCAGATAGTTCTCTAGACTGAAGGCTGACAGCAGTGCACAAGGACAGTCTTTTCTGGACATCTCACTCCTGGGTAGAAATCCCAGAGACTTCCTGTAATGAGAGGAGTCCAAAGAGCTACAATAAGCTTTCTAAATCAAGCACTGCAAATAAAAAGCGAACGGGCAAACAAACAAACAAAAAATGACAGGTAAACCTCTGGGACACTAACGAGGAACAAAAGGTCTGATCAGATCTGACAAGAAATTGTGCCCCCCAAATCCAAAATGATCAGGAAATCTATCTGAAATACAGATTCACATCCATGTCATGGATGGTGAACTCGCCCTAAGCACACGTCGTGCCTTGAGACAGGAGCTAAGGGCTGCACCAAGTCACCGCCATGAGCAGACGCTCAAACCCGAAGCATCCAGAAGACACAGACAAACCTCCACCATTTTTTCAGCAATGTTTCAAGTCACGTGATACTCAGTCCAGGATGTCACAAAATGTCACTAACCTTAACGATAGCAGCCTCTTTGCAGGTTTCTTACTCAAAAGCAAAAACCAAAAAGCCACGTGCCCCTGGGGAAACCCTTGCCCTTCCGTGTGGCTGGTGTCTTCCCAGGGCTCTTCCCCAAGGCAGGAGAAATGACCGTGAATTTGGAAGTCCACATAAATTAAGAAGCACACTTAGTCCTCTGGCGGTCATTACCTAGGGGCCACAAGTCCTCTCAGCCCCTCCCAGAACTGCTCATTAGTCGTCTGGCAGTCATTCTCCATGAACCGCAAGTCCTCCACACCCACCTACCAACTGACCAGAAATCAGTGGGACAGCACCAGAAGGGACACTGCCCGACCTGCTGTAGATGTATCAGGCCAGAGATGATGGTTTCAAGAGAGAAAACAACACAATCCACCAAAACAGCAAAAAAGCCAACCAGAAGAAACATCGTACACAAAGCAAAGGTCCCTATCCAATCCCTAAAAAGGCAAGCTCTCCACAAAAAAAGACAACACAGAACGTAAGGTAAAAATAACCTAACCCCAGGAACCCAGGGCCAACAAACCCAGCTCCAGTCCATAACAATAACACACTTTAATCCTAACTCACTTAACCTCTGGCATACCATAACCCTGCCATCCCATAACCCTGCCACCCCATAACCCTAGCAAACTCTAACGCTAGCATCCCATAACCCTAGCGCACTGTAGCCCCAAGATATCATAAAAGTGAACACAAACACCCTGGAAATGCCTGCCAGGGCCTTCAGGTGGCCCAGGATTTCAGGCATCACAACTCTGAAGTGAGAGTGGGACAGAGCCACCAGGATGTCACCAACATCCATCATCCGTCACACCCTAAAAAAGGCCACGTGTTAAACACTCCCAGGCGGAAAGGCTGAGGCACTCAGAGACTCTGAACTGGCCAGCCACAGCCACGGGGCTTCAGCTCATCATTTCTGTGCCAGAGCCACCAGGCAGATGACCCCGTCCTCCTGAGACACCCCTCTGGGCAGCCGTACCCAGCTCTGAGGGGCTGGATACGGCCTTTGCTCAACGGGGATGTGCTGCCCAGGAGCAGCATCTCTCACAGGGGCACTGGGAAGCCTCCTCAGGCCCGGATGCCTGAGAAACACCTCAGCGCCGCTCCATATCTCACCAAAACCAGGGGTGGCGGGAGGCGGCTTTGCTGGCCTCCAAGAGAACCAGCTCGCCTGGGCTGCTCTGCGGCCACCGGGCCCCTTTGCTGTCAGGCGGGTCTCAGCGTTGCTCTGCACTCGGCTGTCACCTCCCTGCAGGACGCTCTCCAGCGCACGGGACGGCTCCGCTTGGTCGCCCTGTGGACAGAGATGGAAAGGGAGGGATGGGTTGCTTTGCCCCCATTCCCAGGGTGCTACAGGAGAGACCTGCCACCCCAAATGAGCTGTGTGACGTGGACACCACATACGAGCTGCAGGCGTGGGCCAGGATGGCTCTGGGCTGTGGACAAGCCCTTCTGCAGCGCCCCCGGTGCTGGAGACAACAGGGGGAGACCCGGGGCAGCTGGCAGCTGGCGGTGGGGCCCGGCAGGGTGCAGGGCCCGCAGAAATGCCCGGCTCTGTCAGCCTCAGCGCCGGGGCTGCAGCACGGGGCTGGCACCAGCTGGGGCTCCGCTGCGAAAAAAAGGCAGGGGTGACCCTGGAATCCCACACACGTACCCGGCCCTGGGACATGGCAACCTGCCCCTCTGCCCATCACCATCACGGGACCCAGAAAGCAGCACCGCCAGCCCTGGCGTGGACCTGAGCCGTCTCTTGACAGAGGAGTCTCTAACCAGCAGGCCTAGGAAGAGGACAAATTTCGCAGAATTAAGCTGTGCTCGAGTTTTTGCAGGCAGTACGGTTTTTTGAGCTGCCTGGTGGTGCTGTGGCCGGGGAACACTCAAGAAACAGGGAGGCTGCCTGCACCTGCAGGCAGGGGGTGGAATGTGCGCAGCGAGAGCGAGCGATGGTTTGTGCAGCTGTTGAAGGGGTTCGGCCTTTAAAAGTGTCCAGCCTGGTCCGCCTGGTTCCTTTTGCCTTTGCAGGTTGTATTTAGAGCTTACATCACAACATCACACTTTTAAAAAGCAAAACCAACAAGCAGACAAAGGAAAAAAGAAGCTGGGCAATTTTTCTTCCCCCAGCTGGGCTTTTTTTCCCTGGTCCTGGCCACTTTGCAGCGTGATGATCGGCACCAATATTAGTGCGCAGGACTGGGCCCAGGGCAGGGCTTTTGCAGGCAGCACATTTCTTGAGGCTCCCAGTAATGCAGTTCAGGGGGGGCGCTCAAGAAATGGGGGCACTCGCCCATAATTGTTCTTTTTGGTCTCTCCCCATCGCGCTCTGTCCGGATCCCTGCCCCCATTTTTTAATTCCTCCCCCTCTGTCTTTAGCCCATCGCTAGTTTGTCTTTCTCTTTCTTTCTCTGTCTGACTCCCTGTCTGCAGTTTCTCATTCCCCCCTGTCTGTCCTATGGCCTGTTGCTACTTTTTCCTTTCTCCACATCTCTCTCTCCCTCTCCCTAGCCTTCTCTTTTTCCTGTCGCCATGTCCTGCTCTCCCGCAGCCTGTCCCCTCTCTCCCCCCTGTCTCCCCTGCTCAGCTGCCTGGGCCTTCTCTCTGGGCCTCTGTCCTGCTCCCCATCCCCTTTTGCTCTTCCTCCGTCTCCATCCCAGAGGCCACCACTGTTCTGTCCTTCTCTGCCCCCTCGTCCTGATCCTCACCCTCCGTTTCTCAGTCTCCAGGGACTGGGTCCCGTCCCTCTCTCTCTGTGCCCTGCTCTCTGTCCCTGCCTCTCCCCTCTCACCCTTTCCCCTCCGTCCCTCTCTCCTGCTCCCTGTCCCATGTCCCTGTCACTCCTCTCCTGGTGCCTTTGCTGTCTCTCACCCCCCGTCCCGCTCCCTCGCCCTGCCTGTGTCTGTCCGTCCCTCTGTCCTCCTTCCTGCCCTTCTCCTCTCTCTGTCCCTCCGTCCTGAGGCTTAGCACTCTCTTTCTTCCTGCACCCACTGTCCCCTTCCCCTCCACCCTCTTCCCGCTCTGCCCCTCTGCCCGGCTCCTCACCAGGATTTTTCCTTCCCCCACTCCCTGCCCAGCTCCCGCCATTCTCCTCGTCCCACTGCCCGTTTCCCATCCCTCTGTCCACCTCCCGTCCCTCTCCAGCCAGCCCAGCGCCCTGTCCCACCTCTCTCTGCCGCTCTGTCCCTCCGTCCGTCCGTCCATCCATCCGTGCTTGGCTGGGAAAGGCCCCGGGGAGAGGCCATGGGGCTGCGGGGGTGGGGCCGGGCCGGGGGACGGTGTCCCCGCAGGGTCAGACTGCAGGAAGCACTGCCCGGGGCATGCTGGGAGCTGTAGTCCTGGGCATGGGGCTGCTGGGTGGCCATGTTGGTTCCCGGGACATGCTGGGAGCTGCAGTCCTGGACATGGGGCTGCCGGGCGGCCATGTTGTCTCGGGAGGTGCAGCCTCTGCTCCAGCTGCGGCCCGGCTGAGGTCAGTACTGGGGTCACCCGTGAGGAGAGAGGCCCTTGGGCAGGTGTCGGGGTTTCTCCTGCCCGCTGGATGCCTGGCGGTGGGGGGGGGCGCTCCTGGTCAGCTGGAGCCCGGCCCGGCCAGCGCAGGCCCAGGAGTAACGTGAGAGCTGGGGGGGAAGGGGGAAGGAGACAGCCCCCCCTGGGCACAGGCACGGGGCAGCCCTAATCCCAGAGCCCCCGGGAGCCCCCCCAGCATGTTGAGTTACTACAGTAATAGGAGTAGTGTGGTTTTGTTAGCTCTCACAGGGCTTGTGTTGTCCTTCAAACAGGGTTCATTACCCTGGGTGCCAAAAAGCCAATCTTACACACAGAGCTGAGAGAGCAGATTAATCTGCATTTGTGCAAAGATGGAGGCTAGGTTTAATTCCACAAAGCTAGCATGCTACACAAAGGGACTGCAGCGTATTTATCTTGTTACATGATTAGTAAAAACCTCTCTAAGATTACACTCATGGGTCCGTAATTACTATTCCATCTCCTATTGGTTAGTTATAGTTAAATTACCCTCACTTGCTGTGTAAATTAGCACGCATGCTGCTTACAGGTGTGGGGGGCCAAGTCTTTCTGGTCTTGAGTTGAGTCAGTGGTCATGGTCGAACCCCCCCTCCCCCCAACACCTTTACCTTTCCCCAGTTATTGCTGATTCTTGCTGAATTCATGCTTCTCAGACAATCATCCAAGCATCGGGCGCCTTCTGGGATAGGATGTTCCTCTCTTATCACTCTTTTAGCTGCTCTTCAAAGGTATAGTTGTTAGCAAGGCACCCATTGTTTATGCAAAGTTGGAGTAACTCACTCCCTTATCTCCTGGTTCCTTCTTTTCAGGGCAACAGCCTTAAACCAGAAACTGCCCCTGTCATTCTTCTCTTTACAAGTTCAGAATGAGCAGAGAAGCAAATTTCCTAGAGACATCAGGGAGGCCGGTCTGTGGGGCCGGGAAAGCTTCACCCGTCTCTGCAGCAGCTTGCCAGGACACCCGTCTGCACCTGGGAGGAAGCTCTTTGGAGCAGCCCCATGGGGAGGGCATTTTAACCGGGCTGTGGTCACCCCTGGACAGCACGGACCCGTTCCTGCACTTCTTCTGGGCCTGTGCTTTTCTGCAGACTTCTTGTGCCGGGCGGAGAAATCCTTGGCCACTGCTCCGCTGCTAACAATGAACTGAAACCTGGAAAGCAAATGCTGCCACAGGCCTGGAGAAGGGTGACCCCCACCCTCTGCAGCTCCCCAGCACTAATCCTGACTGTCGTGCCAGGCACGGCATCCCTTTCCCTTTGTGGGCACGCACAGGTTCTGTTGGCAATCTCCCCCCAGCACCGGAAAGTGGAGCTTTAACCCTGCGCAGCTGGTTCTGTCTGATGTGAACGACGTCAGGCTGGGCATGAGAAACACTCGCCGTGCCCGATCACTCCAGCAGAACACAGGCCTCGCCTCAGCTCACTCTTCACTCTGATCACAGGAAAGAAGGAAGCCCCATCGTGTGCCGAATGCTTTCTCAGACTAGATCTGGACTTGGTTTCTCTCCGGGTTGACCGAGAAGCAGCTGTGGGCACACGGGGTTGCCTCGGTGTGCTGCCACAATGCTCAGGGAGGGATCGCTCACCAGGGCCCGGGATCTGCAGGGCAAAGGGGGACCAAGACACCAGCCCACCTTGTCCAGTTTCAGCTGTCCCAGGATGTCTGCAGACACACATCCCAGATAGCCACAACCTCTGGGAAGCAAGGGGAGGAAAGAGGTGTCGGGCTGCAGGCCAACCAGCTCACAGCCTGTCGGCCAGCTCTTTGCCCAGGGGGTGCCAGATGCGGGTGTTGAAAACCAGCGCAGACAAACACCACCGTGGCTGCGGAGCTGGGCTGTGCCCCAGTTTATGACTGCCAGCCTTACGCTGCTCCTGGGACAGGGCTGAACAGAAACGGGGCTGTGAGAAGGGCCCAGGACCAGGGCTCTGGCCGTCTAACCCCTGGAAAGGGATGGCACCCCCGAGCCCAGGACATGATCTGCCAGCCTGGTGCCACAAGAGGATCCTGTGGGAAGGAACAGAGGTTCTCCCAAAGGGGACTGGTTCAAGGTAACGGGCTGATTTACAGCAGGGGCATTTCCAGCCAGCTCAGGAGAGAGAGCCCTGTGGGAGCTGGGGCTGGAGCTGTAGGTGCCCAGCCCCCGGGACGCAGGACCCCTTTTCATCCCAGAGCCAGAACCCCAAGGGGTACCAGCTCCCAGGGGAAGCTGGCCCTGGATGGCCCCCTCACGAGGGGAAGAGGTGATTCACGGAAAAAAGACTCTACAACTCGAAATAGAGTTATACAGCAGGTATGTTTTACTCCGGCCGGGGTGCAAGGGGATTTCTCCACAAAGCTTGCACACCCACTGCACATTTTACCAGAAACTTATCGAGTGTGGATATACATATTCATTGGATTACAGAACACAAACATACATATGCATGAGTGAGGCTGGGTTAGTTCTAGAGGCTGGTGTCAGCAGTTTATGTCCTCTTTGCACCTGCGCATTGCCTCCTGGGGGGCGTCTTCGGGGGTCTTTGGGAGGAAGGCTCATAGTCTTTCTCACCTTGTTCTTTCCCCGGAGCATGCGCAGATTCTTTTAGCCAATTTCTTGAACAACAAAAATGTTTTTCAGCTGGTTTGCTCATCCTATCTTCAAAGGGAACCAATGAAACTTCTACCATCCGTACATGGCTATCTTTACTCATTACCGAGGCCCAACTAGCAGGAGCACACCTGTTCCTCAAGGACAAAAACATGATATTTTGCTGAACACGGCAGTTCTTGGTAGATTTTCACAGGAAACTGCTTTGTTTTGATGGACGCAGTAGTCCTTGGTAAAATTCCACAGAACAGTCTGGGCAAGCAGGATTCTTAGCGATATTAAAAAATGCTATAAGTAATACTATAACTTGCTAGAAGTAAGGAAATAAGTGCTAAGCAGTTTTCTATAAGTAAATAAGTAAATAAGTCTTAAAACAAGTAATCATTTCTCTGTATCAACCCCAACCCTCTGCAGCTCCCCAGCAGTAATCCTGACTGTCGTGCCAAGCACGGCACCCCTTTTCCTTTGTGGGCACGCACAGGTTCTGTTGGCAATCTCCCCCCAGCACCGGAAAGTGGAGCTTTAACCCTGTGCAGTGATACAGAGAAATGATTACTTGTTTTAAGACTTACTTACTTATCGAAAACTGCTTAGCAATTGGAAGGGGGGAAAAATGTGGGTGTAAATTTATTCCCCTTGTGAGTTGTAGAGTCTGTTTCCGCAAGTCAGTTGGGACCCAGATGGGACCCTCTCTGTCCGGCTGCAGGACCGGCTGAGAGGGGGATGTTCTAGTCACGCCCCGAGATTTCTTTCTCAGAGAACCTCCCTCGCTCTCCCAATCTTGGCAGGGGCAGACAAGGACCATCTATCGGGCTCAGGGTTTGAAGTGTCACAGGTGGAATATCTCCTCTAGCGGGAGGCAGTAACTCTGTGTTCATTGTTGTCTTGAATTTAGGTGCGTACTCTGCGGGGAGAGTGCACCCTTGTACCATCTGCCTGCGGGGTTATTGTCAGCTTAATCGGGTAGCGTGTTAAGGTAAAGTAGACGAGATGGGAAGTGGCCAGAGTGGGGGAATAGTCAAAAAGTTTCCCCTCGGCTGTATTTTTAAATGCTGGAAGAAGATAGGGGGAGCTCCAGGTGCAAGTGTGAACAAAAAGACACTAATAACATATTGCAACCAGTGGTGGCCCCTATATAAATTGGATGAGGGGAAAAATGGCCCCTTAATGGGTCCTCGAATTATAACACCCTGCTACAAGTGATGCTGTTTTAAGGAGGGAAGGAATTGGGATGAAGTCTCCTATGCAGACATGTTTTTCACTCTCCAAGACCATCCTGAATATCAAACAGACTGTGGCCTGGCACCCCCATGAGATCCACTAGTGCTGGCACCGGAAAAAGTAAATAAGAAGGAAGGGAAAGAGAAAAGGGCCGAAATAAAGGATTTACCAGAATACTATAAACCACTGGTAGGAATCTGGCAGGAGGAGAGTGAAAGTTTGGAGGAGCCAGAGCCAGGCTCCCCGCCTCACAGCCCCGTATCAGAGACAGGGATGGGAGAAGCGAGCGGTGGTGCTGGCCGCTCTCAGAGAGGCCGTAGGGCCAGATGGGGGGGCCCAGTCAGACTAAAAGTCCCGTTCACTTCCTTCGATCTTGCAACTTGGAAAAGTGCAGCAAAGAGGTATCGAAGCGACTCTGTTGGGGTGACCAAGCATCTTCACTTTCTAATAAAACACCCGCGCTGGGACCCCAACAGAGGAGCCCATATGAGATGGCTAAATGCACATAGAGATTGGATTGTAAGGGGCATGGAGTGGGCTATACTGAAAGCAATTAACTGTGCGGCTCTATACACAGGGACCTAAAGATACTCCATCAGAATTCCTGGAGAAGCTCCGGGATACCGTGAGGCGACACACCCTTAGATCAGGATCAGAGGTGGGAATACAACAGTTAGTGTCATTATTTATAGGGCAATCAGCATGTGACATTCAAAAGAAGTTGCAAAAGCTGAAAATGTCAGAGAGTAGGAATTTGGAGACCTTGTTGGACAGCGCATAGAGAGCATATAGCAATAAGAGAGGAGGAGATCTGCATCCTGTTGTAGCAAACCCAAGTACATTATTAATTAGATTAGTACCAGAATTAGCTCGGTTTACCATATTGGACCTAAAAGACACCTTCTTTTACTTGCCTTTGAGCTCTGAAACTCAGTTATTGTTTGCATTTGAATGAGAGAACACGGAATCCAGAAGGAAGATGCAATTAACATGGACTGTGCTACCCCAGGGGTTTAAAAATAGCCCCACCCTTTTTGGAAACCAACTAGCTAAAGATCTGGAGCAATGGGAGCAACTGCATGGAATTGGGGAAGTCCTACAGTATGTAGATGATTTATTAATAACCACAGAGACTAAAGAAATGTGCATAACATGGACTATTAGTTTATTAAATTTTTTGGGACTTAATGGTTATCGAGTCTCTCCACAGAAAGCTCAAGTAGCTCAGCAGCAAGTAACCCACCTTGGATACGAGGTCACAGCTGGTCAACGGACTGTAGAACTGGAAGAAAGGAGGAAGCCATCTGTCAGACCCCTCGGCCACAGACAGTTGAAGAGCTCCACTCCTAAGAATGACCAGATGGTGTCGCCTGTGAATATATAACTATGGACTCATGGTAAAACCCCTTTATGAACTATTCAAATCAAATCCGAAAACCCTCACTTAGAATGGAGAGGCGAACAGATCATTCTGTCAGCTAAAAAAAGGAAGCTGGTGGATGCCCCTGCCTTGGGTTTACCAGACATCACTAAGCCTTTCTGGTTATTCTCCCACGAGAAACAGGGAATAGCCCTAGGGGCCCTGGCCCAAAATTTGGGACCAGATAGGAGGGCAGTGGCATACTTCTCTAAATAACTTGATGAAGTAAGCAAGGGATGGCCTAATTGCCTGAGGGCAGTAGCAGTGGTAGTTCTAAATATCCAGGAAACACGAAAATTCACATTGGGCCAAAAAAAAAAAAAAAATCACAGTACTAGTATCCCACACGGTGTCTGCAGTACTCAACATGAAGGGAGGACACTGGCTTTCACCTCAAAGGTACCTGAAATACCAAGCCCTCCTAGTGGAACAGGATGATATAAAAATAGAGGTACTAATATTGTCAACCCAGCTTCTTTTCTCAGTGGAAACACAGGAGAACCAGTGACACACGACTACCTGGAAATGATTGAAGCAGTTTATTCCAGCCAGCCAGACCTCAAGGAGGAACCATCAGAGGTCGCTGATGAATCCTGGTATACGGACGGGAGCAGTTTTGTCCGACAAGGTATCTGCAAGGCAGGATACGCGGTGACCACCGAAGATCAGGTAATAGAATCTAAAGCTCTTCCTCCAAATACCTCAGCACAAAAGGCAGAAATAATAGCTCTAACATGGGCACTGGAGATGGCCAAGGGTATGAAAATTAATAAATGGATGGACTCTAAATACACTTTCAAAGTGGTCCATGCTCATGGGGCAGTGTGGAAAGAGAGAGGACTCCTGTCTGTACAGGGAATACATATAAAGCATGCCAAAGAACTCCTCAAACTCCTGGAAGCAGTGCAACTACCTGAAAAGGTGGCTATAATGCATTGTAAGGCTCACCAGAGAGGAAGTTCCACCCATGAACTTGGCAACACTATGGCAGATCATGAGGCCAAAAGAGTGGCTAAAGAAGGTAAAGTAGAAGTGCAGTCTTTGGTTCCAGACGGCAAAATACAAATTGATTTTTCTGAACTCCCAAGAAAAGGGGGGTTTGGTACCTTTTAGTCTTGTCAGATACCTTTTCCGGGTGGCCAGGAGCATTCCCTTGCTGAACTAATAAAGCCAGAGAAGTAACTAAGGTATTGTTACGAGAAATAATACCAAGGTTTGGGGTTCCAGCAACAATATCCTCAGATCGGGGATCACATTTTGTGGCAAAAATTGTCCAACAGGTTAGTAAACTTTTAGGAATAGACTGCCAATTACATAATTACATATGCTGTATAATCCACAAGCCAGTGGTCGAGTAGAAAAAATGAATAATTTAATTAAACAACAAATAGTAAAACTAGGCCAGGAAGCTGGATTGTCCTGGCCCCAAGCATTGCCCTTAGGCCTTCTAAGAATCAGAACCAAACCCAGAACTAAGGAGGGATTAAGTCCTTTTGAAATAGTATATGGGAAACCATATATGATACAAGCAGGAACATCAACCCAGGTTGGAGATGAAATACTAACCGATTATGTTATAAGTCTACAAAAGCAGCTGTGAGAAGTAGAGAAATTGGTCCTGGGGACCAGGGCTCGAGGTCTGGACGAGCCTGTACACGACATTAAACCGGGTGATTATGTATATATCAGATCTTTTTCAGATTCACCTCTGGAACCAAAATGGGAAGGTCCGTGTCAGGTGTCAACTTCCCATACAGCAATCAAGATTATGGAACAGACATCGTGGAAACACCACACCAGGGTGAAGAAAGCTCCTAAGCCAAAATGGGAGTCGACAGCTGTGGGACTGCTAAAGCTTCGCATCCAAAAATGGTGATATGGGTATGGGTGCTTATAATTTTGCTGAACTGTAATTTAACACGTGCTTGGGAATGGCCTTGGACAGATGCTTACTTTGGATGTTATGGGAAAGAATTTATTTGGGATGAACTTTGCAACCGTTATAATATATGACAACATTTCAACCAGACAAATGGGAAAAGACGAATTTGATCCATACCTGGACAGTTAAAGGAGGAAAAGAGGTACAGATCGGTTGTAGAATCTTCAATGCGAGTGATGTAAAAGATCCGCTTCCCCTGACACAAATTACTATCAAGAAAATTTCCAATGGGAGAATGGGATCCCAAATAGGCCAAACCCATTGTGTGGCTGAGGTTTGTTGGTATGTATTTACTGCAATCCAACCAGTATCCATTATTTGTTTAGGAGGAACCAAACTAGGGGACCAAGCAGTACAAAATACAATATCCTCTAAAATCCTCCCTCCTAGCTTTGGGGAACAATCAGTGGCTTATGGCAAGTGCATTTCCACAATGGGAGAACCTAAAAGAAAAGGATAATAAGATAATTGTGGATGCATTAAACTAACGTTTCTACAGCCCTTAGTTGTGTCCAAGCTCAATTATGGATACAATCAACAGCAGCCTCAATCATCAGGGAAGGTGAGGACGGAATCCTGCCAAGAGAATTCCGAAAGGTAATATAGGATAATACAACAGAATTTGAAAGAAGATTTCAATCATGGTGGCACTTAGTTAATTTTACCTTTGACCCCCTTAAGAACACAGCCACAGCTTTTGTATTAATGATATATCGAGCTGGGGTATATAAAATATATCTGATTGTTGCATTAGGATTGAATCATCATGGAACTGTGATTTATCCCTTAGAGCACAGGGTATGGGCTATAAAAAATAAGAAGAAATGGCAAACTATTAATGTTGAGGCTTGTGCTGTGCAAGACCAGCAAAGATCCATTTGTGAAGATAACACCATCAAAGCTCATGACATTTATCTGGACACTGAACAAAACATCTGCCAATTCGAGATTCACCCTAATGAAACTCCAGAGACTGTTATAATTTACATGGGTGTGGGATGCGTTTGTTTAAGAACCCTGTGTAACTTTGTACAAGTAGATGATCTTATAATAGATACAAGTAATCATTCGAACATCTGTATCTGCAATTTCGTTAGTCTTACAGGGTGTGTGTCACAACTTATCAATTGTTATGATCCAATTATAAATTAGTTCGAGATTGGAAGCCCACCCTATTGGAATGGATCTGACCCTAGTAAGAAGACTTATGCATCATGAAAATTTAAAAAGATGGATGAAACAGGTCCAAGAAAGTAGACAAAAGACTTTAATTACTGTCCAGCATGATACAGAGAGAATACACCAAATCATGAAACGAGTGAAGTCAGACGGAGAACACTACTGGTGGGATGTGTTTACAGGCTATTCCCCATCAGCTACCAAAGTCTTAAATATACTGACTCACCCAATACTGATATTACTAATAATCACGACAATGTTAACGACAGTAAATCTTATCTTTTGGTGTAAATTGAAGAACCTAACAAAACAAATATGGACCTTACTGACAGTAATAAAATATAATGAAACCCTTTTGACTGCAAAAGAATTTGCTTAGGGAAAAGAAAAGGGGGGGAATTGATACAGAGAAAGGATTACTTGTTTTAAGACTTATTTACTTATTTACTCATAGAAAACTGCTTAGCAACTTATTTCCTTACTTCTAGCAAGTTATAGTATTACTTATAGCGTTTTTTAATATCGCTAAGAATCCTGCTTGCCCAGAGTGTTCTGTGGAATTTTACCAAGGACTACTGCGTCCATCAAAACAAAGCAGTTTCCTGTGAAAATCTACCAAGAACTGCCGTGTTCAGCAAAATATCATGTTTTTGTCCTTGAGGAACAGGTGTGCTCCTGCTAGTTGGGCCTCAGTAATGAGTAAAGATAGCCATGTACGGATGGTAGAAGTTTCATTGGTTCCCTTTGAAGATAGGATGAGCAAACCAGCTGAAAAACATTTTTGTTGTTCAAGAAATTGGCTAAAAGAATCTGCGCATGCTCCGGGGAAAGAACAAGGTGAGAAAGACTATGAGCCTTCCTCCCAAAGACCCCCGAAGACGCCCCCCAGGAGGCAATGCGCAGGTGCAAAGAGGACATAAACTGCTGACACCAGCCTCTAGAACTAACCCAGCCTCACTCATGCATATGTATGTTTGTGTTCTGTAATCCAATGAATATGTATATCCACACTCGATAAGTTTCTGGTAAAATGTGCAGTGGGTGTGCAAGCTTTGTGGAGAAATCCCCTTGCACCCCGGCCGGAGTAAAACATACCTGCTGTATAACTCTATTCAAGTTGTAGAGTCTGTTTCCGCAAGTCACTAGACTTCAGGTGAGCAGGGTTGGACTTAGGCAGGGGGAGCAGGCAGGAGGGATCCATGGCAGGCCGCTCTGGAAGGTGCAGGAGCTGAGGAGAGCTGGCAGACCATTAAGGAGAGCATCCTCCAGGCAGAAGAAGGGTCCAGCCTGCCTGGAAGGCAGACAAGCAGGTCTGTTAGGACTTGGCTAAAAGGGACATCGTGGCAGAACTGCAGCGCAAACATGCAGCACACAGGGGTGGGAGAAGGGACAGAGTGCAAAGGAGGAACTACTGCAGATTGCGCTGCGGACCTGTGCTGGGGCAGCAGCCACCAAAGGCCACCCGCCCCCGAGGAGAAGGAGCCCCTCTTGTCCCTGGGGAGGAAGCTGGGCACTCCTGAAGCCTCCCAAGTGGTCAGTGAGTCACTTTGTACAGCGGCATGTAGGTAATTCCGTCTTCTGCAAGGGAGGGCAATTTGCAACACTCCCTTTTTCCTGAAATACTGAAAAAAAGCCATCCGATATTCTGTATATTTCTGTCACACCCTCCCATTCCTCTCCTGCTTTTTTCAGTCTTCTTTTTTCTCTTAGAAGCTTCTTTCTCCTCCTAATTTCTATCACTGTTTCCAGCATCTTTCTCACATTTTTGCCACACCCATTTAAAAAAAAGCCCCAAATGTTAAATGAATCCAGTATCTAAGCAATATTTACCGTACTGTTTGCCACTGTAGTCTATTCCACTTACAATTTTTCCTCGTTAGTCAGCCACTACTTTGCATTGAACAAAGGTTTTTACCACCCGGCCTTGAGTGCTATCCACAGCTTTCTTGATGTGATTATATTTCTTTCTACTATTCGTCACTGAACGTCTCATTTTAGTGCATATTACATTGCACTAAGTTCACCAGTGCTGGATTAAGCCGGTAATGGAGTTGTCCAGGGACCATACTATGAACTCTGTCTTGGCTTTGTCTTGCCCTGGACCACCTAAAGAACGTACAGAAGTTCCCATCTCACTGATTGCTGCTTTTTGTTGCGTGTTGTTCGGGGTGGGGGTGGGGTGGGGGGAGTGTTACCAATTTAAAAAGAAGGCATTTGTCTTCCTGCCTCGTTTCACGTCTCTTTGAATCTATAAAAGCACTTTGCATCTCATCTGTAACTGTATGTCGTTAAACAGCCTTTTGTGGTGGACTTTGCCAGAAGCTTTGGAATCTGCAAATAACCGTGACAGCTTGTTCCCCTTCTCCCCGCCGTTGTTCTGATTACCAGTGAATTCCTGCTGAAGAACACCCAAGTGCACGTGGCTTGCGTGACAAATTTTGAAGGAGATGAGGAGTCAGTAAATTATTTCAGAGAAAACATTCCGTTTCAGCCAATCCTGAGGATTTCCTGGATTCCATTTGAATTTTCTGGATAGTTTCAGCTGACAAGAAAAAATGGAATGGACTTTTTTTCCCTCCAAATTATCTGGTGGAATGACAAAGAGCCTTTAATCTTTGGTTTGCAGAGACCCCAGCAATATGGCCTCAGCAAGAACCACACAGGAAACACCTGTCTAGTCTGGTCATGTCTCTACTTCCTCCTTGCTGCGTGCCTGGACTGCAGCATCCTCATTTCTCCCTCCTGTAAGACAGGGAAAATAAAAGCATTATTCAGAATGCAGGGGAAATACTTTTCTTCTGCTTTCTAAAGAATCAGGAAGAATTTTCCAAATTTATCTCATGGTTGCTGCATTATATATGCAATGATGTTTGCATTTTCATGTAGTACATCTTCAAAATTTGTGGTATTTTTTGCAAAATGTGATTCTGCAAAGCTGGAAATAAGTATGTTTTACCATGATGCTTAAAACCACTGTTTTATAGGATGTGTTTGTTAATTTCAGACACTCCCCAGACATCATACGCATCTGAATATATTCAATTTGCATCGGGAAATAGGAACTAGGGAGTGAACTTGCCTGTGAACTTTAAATTGAGAGGCTGTGAAAGGAAAGAACTCACGTTTGATTGTAAACACTGCACAAGACTGGAAAAAACCTTTCTGAAACAGCCAGTTTTGAAGAAAAGATGAATATATCATTCAATTTCATATTCGTCACAAATGTTCGGAGTTTCCAAACTCCTCTTTTTTGTGGGAAATATGTTTCTCTGTAACTGCCAGTTAAAAGGTCAGTTTTAGTCCAAATCTTGAGATGGTAAAAGAGGATAAATATTGAAAAAGGAATCAGACGTGTAATCTAATCAAGTTACTGTCACAAACAGTACTTCACCTACGTTATCACTTTAAGGAGGATGCTTTTTTTTCTAAACAGAAACAGAAAGATCTTTGATGATAAGAACCTAATAAAAAATAACTGATACCACTTTTTCATAGTGAAACACATCAATGAGTCTTGACTTCCCAGAAGTTGATGTGGGGAAAGCATAAATATAAATAATAAAACTCCAAGCAGATGTTCAAAGCATCTAGAAGGGGCAATGGGAATTTATAAAGAAATGCAGTTTTAGTACAAGTGCTCTGCTCTCACCGTCATTTAAGTACGTTAGTGCAGAATGTATTTATTAAAGAAAAAGATTTTCAAAAAAGTAAAGCCTTTTATGCAGATGTGATTGAGAAAATTCCTGAAGTAATTCTCAGTAGTGCAAACAAAACAACTGGGAATGATGCTGCAGCTTTTACTTACCAGAAAGAGTAGTAAAGGTCCACATGTGAAACCTGTGGGAAAAAATAAGGAACAGAAATGAAACGGAGAGTTACTGTGGAAATTCTATGTGTGTATGTTTAAATTCAGTTCTGGGGAGCTGTGAACACCTCTGCATGCTTGGCTTTGTCCGAGAGAGCGATTCTGTTGTAAACCCACAGAGCACAGGCGCAGTCCTGCACTGCCGAAGCGCGGGGAATTCTGCCCTCGGTTTGAGCAGACGTTGTAAGCTGAAGCTGGATCTCTTCAGCAGCCACCCCGTCGTCAAGCTCTGCAGGCACACAGTGACCCCCAGCCCAGGGCGATGGCTTGGCTGTTTGTCGGGAAGAGGTGGCCACACTGCGTGACCCCCGGGGCAGGGAAGAGGTCCCATGGGAAAAGGCGGTAATGCCGTATTGGTGTTTGTCCACAAGCAGCCGATCTTTGCCTGTGGAGCAGGTTTCTGGAAGACCGACCCCCTGGGCCTGTTTCCAGGCCCAGCACCCAGCCCCAGCTCAGGCTGTGCCCCAGCTGCCCTGCTGCAACACACCCCGTCCCTCTGCACATCCGAACTGCAGGCGAGGCAAGCTGGGAACAGGACGGAGGGGTGGTGCTTCAGGGAAACAGTCCTCCAGCCAAGGCAGAGAGCGGCCGCCCGCCTTTGGTCTGTCCGCGAGTAGGCAACCAAGGCTCAGGACCGTTTATTTCCAGGATTATTGCTGGCTTGTTGAACAAAAGCTCCATTTCAAATATCCTACCGCTATTTCTTATGATTGAAAAATGCTAAAGACCTGTTTCTGGAGGACTAGCAATATGTTAATCTCTCTATAGAAAGAATTAAGTCTGTACACCCACGGGATGCATATACAAACTCCTGAGGGGAAGAATTCCAAAAGGGGAAGAGTCTTAGGCTAAATTTGAAAAGATACTTAAATGCCATAACTAGTCTTCTTTGATGATTGTTAGTGGATCACAGAAGATAATAAAATACAGCTGAAGTTCAATTTAAATGGCAGAGAAATGGAAAATTCTGTTGGCCTGGAACTCATTGATTTGATAATAACCTGAGACCCGTTGGAAGTAAGACCTGAGATGGCAACAGATAAACCAGTCTAATCTCCGGAAAAGCCTCTGAGAAATACACCCTCTGACGGATGAATCAGGGCTTCAGGACAAGCTGTGGTAGACACTGTGGAAGTTGCAGCAGCCTCATGAAGGGGAAGGTGAGCACAGCACCAGGAGGAGGAGGAGAAAGCATCATGGGGGGCGATGACAGCAATGCCAGCCGCACTGCGTGTAAGGAGAGACTGAGACTTCTCATGCAGTTTTCATCATTTTATTTTCCTTCTTTCATGATGAGGCTACTAACAAGTGCCTCCAAGTCCCCTTGGGGGCTGGCACACACCCCAGCTGCTGGCCCGGCCCTGGTTTCGCCGGCTCCTGGCCACCCTAGTGTCACTGGCAGCATAGCCGCTTGTGGGCTGAAGAGTCCTGGGAGCAGCTGGCCTTCCTCTTGGGGCGGCACTGGGGCCCCCCAGGTGAGTAGTCCCTGCCCTGGCCAGCAGCGGAGGGACCTGCCACCTCCTGCCCTCTGGGGTCGGGGGCAGGAGTGTCCCCCGGGGCTGCCGCGGGGCCAGGGGTGGCTGTGGGGCTGTGCTCTCCCAGGGGCTCCAGCTGCCGTTTGAAGCGCTCCCTGCACCGCTCTGCCACGACGGCGACCAGCCGGCGCACAAACGTCACTGTCTGGTGCTGCAGGAAGGGCTGCAGCTTCCGCACCAAGGCCACCCTGTCCAAGCCGTAGCGGCACAGATGGGTGACAATGGTGGCCTGTGCCACATCCACCGCCCAGCAGTACTCCCTGTACATCTCCAGGAGCTGCTGCCTCAGCCAGGGCATCAGGGGCTCCAGGATCTCCCTGCAGTGCCTGAAAAGGCCCACCCAGACATGGGGCAGAAAGCCACCCACGGGCACTGGGTCCGCAGCCCGCTGCTCGTCCTGGTGGCCGGCAACCGATGGACGGGAGGGGCGCCGCCGGATAGTCATCTCCAGAAAATCTTCCTCTGACCGCACAGAGTAGATGATGGACTTGACAGTCTGCCTGCAAAGGGGAGCATGATGCTTTCCTCTTGACCCACCACACAATGCAGCCCAGGCAGAACTGGTGCAGACAGGGGTCACATGAGAGACGCAGTCTTGGGTCTTGTTGCAGATGGGGCAGCTCCAATCGCTCTCTTCAGCCATGTTGGCTTGTTGCGGCAGGCAGGGGAGAGCTGAGGAAGAGGAGCTGCTCCCGCTCGCTGGCGTCACACGCTGCAAAATGGAGACAGGTCCCGGTCACTTACTGTCCCGGCGATGGGAGGGGAGGAAGAAATGTCCAGGCCCCTGGCGAAGGACACCCTCCGGCTCCCCGAGCCCCTTCGCCCGCCCCGGGGGGACGCTCCCCCGCACAGCTCACCTCCGCTGCCGCGAGCGCGCCCGGCGGTGCCCGGCTGCCTGACCCAGGCAGGGCCGGGGAAACACAGGGGATGGCTCCGGGATGGGCACCGAGACCTGCCGACAGCAGCCCCCAGAGCACCACCCAGCACCCGGAGCAGCCTCGCTCGACCCTCCAGACCTCGCAGACACGCTCGGCAGGAGTCCAGGCAGGAGCCAGACTGGGCCGGGCGCAGGCAGAGCCTGCAGGGAGGGACGTGAGGTCACATTCCATCGCTCGCTGACGTCACAGCCCACCGCACAGTGACGTGGCAGTGGGCCGCCTGTCTCCATGGCGCTTGCCCGTGTCGGGGCCTGGCTGGCACTGGCACTTGTGCAGATGGAAAATGTAACCGTTCCCTTATTCCTTGGACGTAGAAACGAGCCACTCTTCTATGGCTTGTACCTGCTCCATTGCAAGCACAAGTGGTCTAGAGAAGACACAGCTGAAGCGCGGCAGATGAGAAGAAGCCGTCAGTAATCCATGTGAGGAGGCTCGAAAGCAGAGGCACAGTTTGCACAGAAAATGCCCTGGTTATGGCAGAAACACAGTTCTCACTGTCAGAGATTTGTGGAGAGTTGCTCGTTACAGGGAACTGACGCCCAGAAAGGGTTTCTCCGTGTTCCTTTCCCTGGTCATCACATACAGCTTCAGTTAAATTTAAATGGCAGCACAATGGAAAATTCTGTTTGCCTGGAATTCCTCCATTTGATAAGCTGGGAGACACGTTGGAAGTAAGACTTGAGATGGCAACAGCTGGAATAGTAAAATCTCCTGAAAAACCTGTGAGAAATCGACTCTGACGAGTCGGGGCTTCAGGGGAAGCTGTGATGGCCCATGTGGCAGTTTCAGAGCTGTTTGTAAGAGGGTTTAGCACCAAGTAGAGAGGAATACTTTCTAAAAAATGGTGGATTTGAAAAGGATTATTGGATTTGCCAGGTTATGCCAAGCTTTGAGAAACAGTTAAAGCCTGGCTTTAACACCCTGCTTTCTGCATTTCCAGACTCTGGCCCGTGGATCACCCCACCCGCCTCCAGCTCGCAGAGGGAGAGATCCTGGTGCTCCTTTTTGGGGTAACACTGGCTGTGAAACCAGTGCTGGCACCTGTGAGATCTGAAACCTTGCCACGGTACCACATTCCATAAACAGCCTTTGTTTTACCAGGCAGCAACGTTTTGGCTTATTGTGGCAACTGAGGCACAGACTCCCTATGAAATCCAGAGAGAAAAAGAGAGTTTATTGTTACAACGGTACATACTTATGCTCTCGGATGCTGTTGGTAAAGCTCTTACTTCATAATTAGCAAATCAGCAATTAGACAGCTATCAACCTTTTCTCCTACCAGCATCAGACCACTCTAACACGCGATGTGCAGACCAATCACCCTCTCGTTCACACGCTGTTCTCGCGGTAGCATCTCCTGGCAGTTCAGTACTTTTCCACAATTTAGTGTTGCAGCTGGCCGTTGTTTTTCCCTGCCACCTTGGCATAAGTCAACAGCCTCTTATCTTTTTTCCAAGGCCTGTTTTTCATCAAAGCCTAGCACTTTCTCACAGGCTGTGCAAGTCTGCCAGGCCAATGCCTCCCACATTTCCCCCACACCTAGAATTAACCTCCTACAGAATTTGCACTGCTTTCCTGCGATTTCTGCGTTGGTCACGATTTGAACGTGGTCGGAGCCAAACTCCACGCAGCCGCTCGCTCACCCTCCCCCCATCCAGGGAGTGGGGGAAGAGAGTGGAAGGACACAAGGAAAACTCGTAGGTTGAGATAAAAACCACCAGTTTAGTGATTGTAATAAAACAAAACAATAACAATAGTAGAAAGTACAAGTGGGTAATGCACAATGTGATTGCTCACCACCCACCGACCGACACCCAGCCCGCTCCCGCCCAGCGATCCCGACAGAACGAAGATCCTGTCGTCACAAAACTGGAAGCGAGAGAGAACGCACCTGCTTTATATCCTGAGCATAACGTCACGGGATATGGAACACTCCAATGGCCAGTCTGGGCCTGGCACTCCGGCTGTACCCGCTCCCAGCTCAAGAAAATTAACTCTATCCCAGCTGAAACCAGGGCACTGTTGTAGCAGATTAAACATACTCTGTGAGTGTGGGAGAGAACTGGGCACAGGCGAGCAAACACCTCAGGTGACCGCAAAGGAGAGATGGGGCAGTCTGGAGTGTCTGTCGGGATCAGAGCAGAATGTCCAGGGGCCATGCCGGGGTGTGTGAACCCTCTGGGATGAGCCTGAGGGTACAGGAATGTCCTGAGGGGACACCCCAAGAGGAGCCATGGCCCAATGGCGATCTGGGTCCCTACCCCCCGCAGCGGAACCCTGCCCCACCCGGCCTGGGTGACGGGTCACAATGTGACCCCCTTTGTGACACGCCTCCGTGTCACCCCACGGCACCGTATATAAAGCAGCGCAGCCCCGCAGTGTCTGACAAGACGGGGAAGGGACAGGGCAGGAGCGCAGCGAGGACACTCCTGAGCACAGCCCACATCTTTCCCCGCCGCCCCTGGCGTTTCCCTTAAAAGCTCAACCCCCCCACCGTCCCTCAACCACTTTTCTCCATTTTTGAGGATGGCAGAGAGACACCCCAGCTGCGCCACGATGGTTTGGGAGGAGGTGGGTGCTCCCCAGGAGAGCAGCTCTCCACCAGAGCCCTGCGAGGTGTCCACAGCCCAGCCACTGCAGATCGGTGAGTAGAGGGCTCCCCGGGGCTGGCTCCATGCCAGGACCCCGTTTCCTCAGCATGGTGACATTTAAAGTTCTCTTCGCCTTCTGGGAGGCTTGTTGGCGAAGATGGCGTGTCCTACTGACGCTTCCTTGTTTCCATGTAGGCGAGACACTGCCAGAGGAGAATTCAGAGCACTCAGAGCTCCAACTAGGACGGGATTCTGAGAGCTCTTTGTTGCTTTCTTCGCTTGACAGCAGCGACACAACAATGGTAACGAGCTCCCCCCTCACAGGGACCCTTGTCCGTGGCATCGGCTGGTGCGAGCGAAGGGACCCAGGGATGGTTGAGCTGCTCAGCCAAGCTCAGCGTGACACATCTTCCTCCCCCCATCCCTCCTCCTGTAGGTGTTTGGCGAATACCTCCAGCCTTCTCAGAGGATGGACGTTCTCCTCGTGGCCATCGAGGCCATGATGGCAGACGATGTCGACGTCAGGCAGATGGGCAGAGACATCGTGGACATGGCTGTGAGAGCCCCTGCATCCTGGCTGTTGGATGTAAGTGACCCGTGGCTGGACTGTCCTTCCATGTCAAGACGTGTCAAGTCTTGTTCTTCCCTCCTGCCCTAACCCGGCTCGCTCAGGCACCCAAAACCATTTCAAGGAAGCAGGAAGGGATGGGAACGGCAGCACCATTCTTACCCATGTCCCCTCCAGGTGCCAAAAATCATGAGATACATCCACAAAAATGTGGAGCACATCCGCAGGAAGTCAGCCCAGAAAAGACTGGACTCACTGCTGCTGGAGCTGACCAAGTGGAGCCCCAGGGAGGTGGTCAGGAGCCTTTTGAGGATATCTCCTACATGTGACAGGTATCGGCCTCGACAGCTTTGAGGGCTCGTTCCCCACAGGGAGAGTGGCCCAGAGACTGCCAGACCCACGGAAAACTGCAGGATATCTATCCCTGAGGAGCAGGGCTCTCCATCCCACCACGCTTCCCCCTTCAGCCAGAGCTGGCCAAAGCGGAGCCCCTGCCCCATGGGGAACAGAACCTCACCCCCCTCTGCCTCCCCGGGCACCCCAAAATGAGGGGGATGGGCAGGGCTGGGGTCCGGAGGAGCCGAGGCAGCTCTGCTGACCAAGTTTGCTCTGGCTCGCAGGGCTGCCATGGCCATGTGGGAGGTGATGATCTCCGTGCCCTGGACTTTGGGGAACGTCTTGATGGAGCTGTTCGACGTGCTGCAGGACTGCCGGGTGCGCAAGGTGTTCAGCTCTGTCACGGAGGACGCCTGCATCTACCCATTGTCTGTGAGTGACCCACGCTCAGCCCCAGCGCTCTGCCCTCCTCCGCCTCCTCCTCCTCCTCCTCCTCCTCCTCCTCCTCCTTCTCCTCCTCCTCCTCCTCCTCCCCCTGCTCAGCACCAGCCAGACCCCTGTGCCACACGCTCGGGCCCACCCCATGTTGGTGTGGTCCCACTAAGCCTGTCCCGGCACAGGCAGCACTCTGCCCTCCCCCCTGCCTGCATCCCCCTGCCCAGCTCTGCAGCCTGGAGACCCCGGAAAGGGGCAGAAACCAGAGTCAAGGCAGTTACTGGTACCAGGTCAGAGACATGGGGACTCAGGTGGCTTCAAGGGGAGAGGAGACACTTGCCGTGGACCGTGCTGGTGTGGGGGAGGGAGCCCTGCAGCTCTGCTGGTCTCTCACCACTGTCTCCATTTTAGCTCCTGGCCTATGCTGACATTGACGCGGAGGCGTTTGCTGCCCTGTACAAAGCCCAGAGGTACCTGAGGCGTCCCAGCCCGGTGATGCTCTCGCTGGTGCTCACGGGCCTTGTCACCCTCTCAAAAACACCTGAAACGGTGAGCGGGGGTGGGCAAGGGGAGCCACATTGGCAGCCGGGGGCTGGGGCGGTGGGGGGGTCTTTCACTGCTTCACAAACAGGCAACGGTGTGTTTCGTACAGGCCAGAAAACTGACGGTGCTGCTGCCTGACGTGCTGGAGACCCTGACGGATGCCAACGCCGATGTCAAGACCAAGGCTCTGGTGTTGTTCATCAACATGATGGGTCACATGAAGAGGGAAGAGGCCAACCTCATCTCCCTGAGGCTGGCGGAGAAGCTGCTGCCCCTCTTCGATGATGTAAGGCTGCCATGGGAGCCTGAGCCGAGGCAGTGGCTGCAAGATGGCTGCCCTTCAGTGCGGCCATGCGGGAAGCATTTGGGCAGGGATCCCCCCCCTTGCTGCTCTTGCATAGCCTTCCAGGGCTCTTCCCCTCCCCACTCCTCTTCCATGGCCTTCCAGGACTCTTCCCCTCCCCGCTCCTCTTCCGCGGCCTTCCAGGGCTCTGGGGCCATTGAACTGCAGCTGCAGATCTGGCCGACGGCTCCTGCATTCAGGATCTGACCCCGGAGCAGCTCCTCTCCCATCAGCTGCGCTAAGGCCCCTGCAGGGTGCTGAGCTCCCTCTGTCCTCTTCCCTGCCAGGAGTCCAACCGGCTGCGGGAGGTCTCCATCCGCCTCTTCAAAGATGTGATAAAGACTGCGGTGGGGAGAAACAAGAAAAAAATGGTGAAGAAAGTGCGGAGTGCCCTGCTCCCACTGTTCTTCCATATGAGCGACGTGGTCGAGAACGTGGCCAAGGTGCAGTGACCAGCGACTGGTGTCGCGGGGAAGGGTGTGCTGGCACCACGGGGGTGGCCTGGCCATGAGGGACAATGGGAATGTGTGTCACCGCAGGGTCCCGCTGCACTGGTCCCACCGCTGCAGAGGTGGCTGGGGAGGTGGGGTCCCCCCCAGCCCAGAGGAAGGGTCCCTGCAGCCCCAGCACAAGCAGGGCCAGAGAACCTGGCACGGACATTTCCCTGCTCAGCAGCGGCCCGTGGCCACACGAGTCCCCACGGGTTTTGTGCTTTGAGCCCCAATTCCTGTCGCCCAGGGCTGTGCCCATAGATGCGCAGGAGATGAAGGGGCCTGGCCCTGCATCCCGGGATCAAAGCTCTGCTTGCCTGGAGCCTGGGTGGGAAGGAGCTGGGGCAGCCCCTGCTGGAGAGCCAAGGGTCCCGCTCCCGGGGGTGCCCATGGGATGGGCTGCCGGCTCCGTCCTGCCTCCCTCGCTGCCCCACACCCCCTGTGCCTGTCCCCATCGCAGGCAGCACCTCGGGGGGATCTCTGTTCTGCCTGAGGGAGTGCTGCCCCATGTCCCTGCCTGTCCCCTGCCTGCCCCCCCCATCTCAAAGCCAGGCCCAGAGGAGGAGGATGCCAGGTCTCCTTCCCTGGGCTCTGGTGCCATCTCCCAGCCTCTGCTTCTCCGCAGGCTTCCCGGGACACCCTCAGCGCCTGTGGAGAGTTCCTGGGCTGGAGGAAGCTCAGCTTCCTGGCCGAGACATGGCAGACACACCGGATCGGAGAGTGCTTGGTGAGGACAACCCCCAAACCCCAGGGCCGGGCTGGACGTGGGCTGCGTGCCTGGGACAGGGGCCACCCCTGGGGAGGGCTGTGCCGCTCTGCATCGCTGCCCTGCTCCAGCCCGGCTGCTCCAGCTGCATCCTCCTTCCCTGCCCTCCAGCACGCAGCCCCCAAGGGCTCTTCTCCAGGAGACCCAGCCCATCTGGGCCCTGGCAGCGGGACGGAGGGGTCTCAGCACCCCCAGCCCCCTCTGCCCACGGCTCTCTCTGGCCCTCCTGGCTGGGAGATGGGAATCACCGGGAGGGAACGGGGGTGCGGGCAGGAGGGACTGGTCCGGACGGCCGCGGAGGGTCCGTACCAGCCCCGTGCCCTTGTTCTCCCTCAGATAACACACGACAGGAGCAGGGTGGATGAGTATCTGCTCCAGAGCCTTCCCTACCTGAAGGACCGTCAAGCCACCCTGCGAGAGGTGGCCATCACTTTCATTGGTGAGTCCCCAGGGACCCATTTCTGGCCACCCAGCCCCAGTCCCCACTGGTGGGGCTCGCTGGGGGTCTTGCTGAGTCCCACCGCCCTCGGGAGCTGTCCTTGCCGGGGGACAGCCCTGCCGAGGGGTAGCAGGGCTCTGACATTAGCTCTGTGCCCCAGGGCTTGCTGTGCGGGGCCGGAGGACCCTCAGGCGGGAGAAGCTGTCACAGGTCTGCGACGGTGAGTAGGGGACAGAGCCCGGGCAGGTGCTGCTGTGCCCGGATCCGCTCCAGGAAAACGCTCCGGGGGCAGACGAGCAGTTTCAGGAGGTTTTTTTCAAGAGCAGTTTCAGAAAGTTGTTTGTGTCTTGACACATAGGTTAGCATATCTCTTCTAGTAAGGTCTTGAAACTGGAGGAATTTTGTTTTGTCACCAGAAAGGAAGGGAATTTGTGGGGAAAGAACAGCCGTCTCTGTCCTGCCCCTTGCCAGGAGGCTGATGATGTCCAGACTCCACATTGTAATGCTCAGATCAATACACGGGCTCGTTGAGGCCGCACACAACTCTAGACTAGCTCGTACGGCAAACGAAAGAAAGACTCTGTGGCCTGGCCCAGTCCTGAGCTCTCTTGTGTGTCGGGGGCACACGGGTCATTCCTGAGCAGCAGCTTCAGCCGCTCTGGTTGTCTCACCAGCTCCTCCCGGCCAGGGAAGGAGATGGATGGGGCTGGCATGGGCTGGACGGGGGTCCTGGGGGTCTCTGTGGGCAGTGGGGGTTCACGTCTGCTCTGTTCCCTTCTCTCGCAGCGCTCCTGCCCTTGAGGAAAGACTCTGAACTCTACATCAGTTCCCTGGCAGCCGAGACCATCTCCGTCCTGACAGCAGAGCATAGCCCGTTACCAAGATGGAGCCTGCGGTCGCTGTGCTGCTGGCTCTGCTGAGCCTCGGAGAGACGAAAAAGGCTGTACTGGAATAATTTTTTTTTAAATAAAGCTGGAGCCACAAGCTGCTGGGACTCACTCCATAGTGTCCTTCCCAGGGGACCACCCTGAGTGTGCTGAGCAGGGTCCACCCCGGCCTCTGCCGCTGCCCCCGGGACCGCACACCCGGACCCAGGTTATCCCACGAGACCACAAAGCCCGGAGAGGAGGAGGAGGAGGAGGGAACCTTTAGCCCATCCCACCCCTCCCGAGACATCTCAGGGCACGGAAACGCACCCGTGCGCCAAGCTGGCACGTCGCCATTTGTCCCAGCACCAAAATCCTCTCTTGTACTGGGGAGCTGGGCTGGTTTTGACTGGGCACTGGTTAGTTGCTAGGACATTTTGGGGTCAAACTGGGGGATTCTGGGGTCCAAAGAGAATTTTGGGGTGAAACTGTGAGACTTTTGGGGGTGCTGGTGCAGATTTGGGGGTAAAAGTAGGAGATTTGTGGGTAAAACTGGGAGATTTTGAGATTCAAGATAGATTTTGGGATGAAAAATAGGGGGTTTGGGGGTGCTGAGGCTGATTTGGTGTCAAACTGGGAAATTCTGGGATCAAAGTGGGAGATTTGGGAGTCAAAAATGGGAGATTTGAGGGTCAAACGTGGGAATTTTGTGGTAAAATTGGGGGATTTGGTGGTGAAGCAGGGATTCTGGGGCCATGGACGATTTTGGGGTGAAAAGGGGCTTTGGGGGTCTCACCCCACAGCATTCGGGTGAGGGTGGCCCCAGTGATGGTGGCAGCACCATCCCCCAACCCCATGGGCCTGGAGCACCCCCCGGGGTGGCCAGGGAACCCATCAGAGTCTGCACAGCACCTGCCCAGTGCTCCCAGTCACCCCCAGTTATTACCTCCCAGTAATCCCCACCTGCCCCACCTCCCTCCCAGCTACTTCCCAGTCCTTCTCCTTAACCCCCAGACACCTCCCAGTAGTCCCCCACCATATTCAATTACCAGTGACCCCCAGCCCATCTCAGTGCTCCCAGTTACCACCCAGTTACCACCATCTACACCGCCTCCCTCCCACTTACCTCCCAGTCTCTCCCAGTGCCCCCCTGGCTCCTCCCAGTAGCCCCCAACCACCTTCCAGTTTCTCCAGTCCTCTCCCATGCCCCCAGTTCATCCCAGTGCCTCCGAGTCCCCTCCCAGTAGCCCTCAGCTGCCTTCCAATTACCTCCCAGTACCCCCCCAATCCATCCCAGTACTCCCAGTTACCATCCAGTTACCTCCCAGTACCCCATGCCCACACTGCCTCCCTCACAGTTACCTCCCAGTCCCCCCAGATCTTTCCTAGTAGCCCCCACATGCCTCCCAGAGCCCTCCAGTCCCCTCCCAGCACCCCTTCTGGTGATCTCCAGTCCCCTCCCAGTAGCACCTGGAGTGCCTCCCAGCACTGGTACTGGAGGTAGTTGGGGCTGATGCTCTCGGGGTACCCCTGGGGCAGCAGCACCCTCTGAGGGGGGACACATGGAGGGGGGGTCAGGTCCCCCTGGGACCCCCAGAGACCCCAAATCACCCCTGTGACACCTCCAAACCCCATTTCCCCCCCTCCAAGTCCCTCCAAAACCCCCTTAGCCCCCACCCAGATCCTACTGGTCCCCCATTATTCCCAAGATTCCAATGGTCCCAAGAACACATGGGGACCTCTAAGTCACATGGGGACACTGCAGGGGGGGGGACATGAGGACACTGGTGGGCCCCCAGGGCACCCCCTGTCCCCACAGAGGTGGTCCCAGGACACTGGGAGACACTGGGGGTGACACTGGGGGACCCCCAAGCACTCCCACATCCCCACAGATTGGTCCTGGGACACTTGGGAACACTGCAGGGGGGACACGGGGACAGCGGTGGACCCCCAGGTCACCCCCTGTCCCCATAGGGAGGTCCCAGGACACTGGGGGGTGACACGGGGAAAGTGGGGGGCCACCAGGTCACCCCCTGTCCCCAGCATCAGGGTCCCAGTGGGGTCACTGTGCAGACTGGGGGCACTGTGCCACCACCTGGTGGTCCTGTTGACTTTCCCAACGGAGGAGGGGGGTGGCTGTGGACTGTCCCAGGCTCTGATCTGGGGGGGACAGTGGGGGAGGTGGTGGCAGAGGGGAACAGTTTGGGTCCTGGGGTGGGGACACCCATGGGGGTCCCAGTGTCCCCTTGGTGTCACTGGTGGGGGCAGGGACACCATGATGTACTTCTGGACGCTGCCGGTGACAGTGGCACTGGGGACCGTGGGCACTGCTGACACCAGTTTGACCACAGGCTGGACACTGGGGACAGTGGTGGCCGTGGGCACCGGGGAGGGGCTGAAGGTGGTCACCTGGGGGGCAGGGGCAGAGCGTGGGGCATAATCCTCTGTCCTGAGTGTGATTCCCTTGTTTCTTACTTTCAGCTGCAATGGCAGGAAAGACTCTCTGAGCCTGATCGGTGAATTCAGTACGACGTCAGCTGAAGGACCAGTGAATGCATCGGGTGGATCCCACACCCCCTCTGAAATACCAGCTAGTATTCAGTACAGACTCCCTCTCTAGTCGTGTAAAGCTCATTGGTAATCTCGCAGCGTTCCCAGGGGGCTCACAGGACCTTCCCAATGAGGCGATCCCGCCATGGACATCCTTGACTGCAACAAAGGGGATGTTCCTGGGTTGAAAATCTGCCCAAAGGCATCAACTGCTCTTGGATTAAAGGAATCCATAAGCCAATCTCCTGTCTTATCCCTGCTTGTGAAGGAGGCACAAGGCACAAGGCAAAATTATGTTTTTGTGCTGGGCAGCTGACTTTGCATCAGAGGATGCTGCCTGATGACAAGGTAAAGTCTGTAAAACGGGATTAAAAATTAATATTATTAATATTCTGGTGCTCTGTTAATTCCAGCTTAATTCCATTAGTTCAAATTATTAATTCCACAATAATCCTAAAGTTGTCAGTTTACACACTACATGTAAGTATTACCATAAAGCAAAAGATGTACCAGGAGAAGGGGGAGAAAGCCGCACCCAGAGACGGGGTCAGGGAAATAGGAATTTATTTTCTTGGACTTGAATAAAGCCCTGCTGCAGCCCTGCTAGTGCTGCCGGCGGGGCGGCCTCTTGCAGGGCTGGGGAGAGTCCTGGGGGCCGGGGGCCCTCCTCTTCGGGGGGCGCCTGGGCCTCCCACTGGAGCGGTCCCTGCCCCGGCCGGGAGCGGAGGGACCTGCCGCCGCCGCCTCCCCCGGCTCCTCCTGGGGCTGCTCCTGCTCTGCCGGGACGGGCGCAGATGGGGGGCAGCTGGGACCCCCGTGGAGGGCGGCCTCTGACGTGCCGCCTTCCTCCTCCCTGTCAGATCTCTCAGGGCTGCTGGGGGAGGTCGCGTAGGTGTTGGCAGTCCCGCACCGGGAGCTGCTGCAGCCGGAGTTGGTGGGGCTGGAGCTGTCCTCAGAGCTGTCGTCCTCCTCCCCCACAGCCGGGGAGCACGGCAGGGTCCAGAGCTCCTCGCTGCAGCTCTCGATGGCGTCGATGATGCCACGGACCAGAGGGGCTGCGTGTTCCCCGAGGACAGGCTGCAGCTCCCGGACCATGGCCTCCGCAGCCGGGCCGCAGACGCACAGGGCGTGCAGGATGTTGCCCTCTGCACACTGTACCTGCCACCACTGGGACCCATAGATCGCCTCCAGCTCCCGGCGCAGCCAGAACAGCATGGGATCGAGGAAATACTCTTGAGTTTGGAAAAAACTTGCCCAGCCCTCAGGCAGGATGCCACCCACGGCCTCTGGTTCTGCAGCCCCCTGCTCATCTGGGGACAGTGTCCCCTGCGGAGAGGATGGAGGGGAAGCCACGGGGCGATGGGGGCTGTTTTCGGCCGGGTGGCTGGGAGCTGTGTCTGCCTGGCTGCTGGCTTCGGGCGACCCTTGGAGGAGCGTGATGGCACACTCTCGATAGCCATTGCCTCCCGGCACAGCGAACCGCACCGACTCCACCGGTCCCCTGCAGAGCGGGCACTCTGCCTTCACATCTGCCCACCGCAGGATGCAGCCCAGGCAGAACCGGTGGCAACAGGGCATCACATAAGCGGCGTCATCTCGCTCGTCGCGGCAGATGGGGCAGATCTGCTCTGACTCCATGGCCACGTTCACGCGCTGCAGCAGGGTGGGGAGCGCTGAGGACGACAAGCTGCTCCCGCTCGCTGGCGCCGGTGACGCGAAAGGGTGTCCCTGCTGCAAAAGTGAGAGTGGCCCCGGTCACTGGCTGTCCCAGCGAAGGGAGGGGAGGAAGAAATGCCCAGGCCCCTGGCGAAGGACACCCTCCGGCTCCCCGAGCCCCTTCGCCCGCCCCGGGGGGACGCTCCCCCGCACAGCTCACCTCCGCTGCCGCGAGCGCGCCCGGCGGTGCCCGGCTGCCTGACCCAGGCAGGGCCGGGGAAACACAGGGGATGGCTCCGGGATGGGCACCGAGACCTGCCGACAGCAGCCCCCAGAGCACCACCCAGCACCCGGAGCAGCCTCGCTCGACCCTCCAGACCTCGCAGACACGCTCGGCAGGAGTCCAGGCAGGAGCCAGACTGGGCCGGGCGCAGGCAGAGCCTGCAGGGAGGGACGTGAGGTCACATTCCATCGCTCGCTGACGTCACAGCCCACCGCACAGTGACGTGGCAGTGGGCCGCCTGTCTCCATGGCGCTTGCCCGTGTCGGGGCCTGGCTGGCACTGGCACTTGTGCAGATGGAAAATGTAACCGTTCCCTTATTCCTTGGACGTAGAAACGAGCCACTCTTCTATGGCTTGTACCTGCTCCATTGCAAGCACAAGTGGTCTAGAGAAGACACAGCTGAAGCGCGGCAGATGAGAAGAAGCCGTCAGTAATCCATGTGAGGAGGCTCGAAAGCAGAGGCACAGTTTGCACAGAAAATGCCCTGGTTATGGCAGAAACACAGTTCTCACTGTCAGAGATTTGTGGAGAGTTGCTCGTTACAGGGAACTGACGCCCAGAAAGGGTTTCTCCGCGTTCCTTTCCCTGGTCATCACATACAGCTTCAGTTAAATTTAAATGGCAGCACAATGGAAAATTCTGTTTGCCTGGAATTCCTCCATTTGATAAGCTGGGAGACACGTTGGAAGTAAGACTTGAGATGGCAATAGCTGGAATAGTAAAATCTCCTGAAAAACCTGTGAGAAATCGACTCTGACGAGTCGGGGCTTCAGGGGAAGCTGTGATGGCCCATGTGGCAGTTTCAGAGCTGTTTGTAAGAGGGTTTAGCACCAAGTAGAGAGGAATACTTTCTAAAAAATGGTGGATTTGAAAAGGATTATTGGATTTGCCAGGTTATGCCAAGCTTTGAGAAACAGTTAAAGCCTGGCTTTAACACCCTGCTTTCTGCATTTCCAGACTCTGGCCCGTGGATCACCCCACCCGCCTCCAGCTCGCAGAGGGAGAGATCCTGGTGCTCCTTTTTGGGGTAACACTGGCTGTGAAACCAGTGCTGGCACCTGTGAGATCTGAAACCTTGCCACGGTACCACATTCAATAAACAGATTAAAGTCTTTGTTTTACCAGGCAGCAACGTTTCGGTTTACCATTTCCCCCACACCTCGAATTAACCCCCTCCAGAATTTGCTCTGCTTTCCTGCGTTTTCTGCGTTGGTCACGATTTGCTCCTGTCCCAGAGCAGGCAGAAACACCCCGCAGAGACACAGTCCCGGTGCTGTGAGCTAACGGCACGCCAGCCGGGCCAGGAACGTTTACATCACAGATTACCCCGAACGGCCCGAGCCTCCGCTCCCTTCCTCCCCACGCGCTGCCCTCTGACCCACACTCGCTGCTGCCGCATCTCCCACACGTGGCACTTGCCTCACCTCAGCCACCTACGGCCGATTGGGCTTTCCCGTGTGGGGACGGATTCCCGTGCAGGTCACGGCAGACAAGACCACAGACAATCAATATGATTGGAAGTCAAGCTCAAACTTTTATTAGCAAGCAAGCCCTTATAGACCGCTGTGCCTTCTAAAAATAGCAGCAAGCCCTTACAGACTGTTGTGAATGCTTATTTCTAAAGTAGCTCCCCTCGGTACTTTCCACAAACACTGCTACCCGCACGTAGCCAGTAGATAAGTTCCTGCTTTTGCAATTCCAAAAGGTCCCTTCTTTATCAGTTTCTTCCTTAACGAGCACATTCTTTTCTTCTGGCCTTCTTGTAACTATTTCTTGTTTTCAGATGTCGTTAATCTTCTGACCCGAGTGCTGGATGTACTTTTCCATTGTCAGTGTGGGCAGAAAGTTCAGTAAACCAGCATGCACACCCACAGCTGCTGCTGTCGGGCTAGGATCTCCAAGCTTCGTCGAGGCGCCTGCAGAGAGAGGAGACTGATGAGGGCCCCCTGAGGCTGAGTGCGAGGGTGTGGGGCAGCGCCGGGCACCCCGTGAAGTGTGGGCCCCCGGCTGCACGTGGGAGCCGTGGGTACAGAGAGCTCTGTGCAGAAAATGGGGTGCCCCTCACCCCTCGGCTGGGGCTCTGCTGGCCTCCCCTGGGCTCGTCTCCTCTCGGCCCTCACCATCCTGACCTGCCTGCTCTGCACGTGCCGGGAAGGAGACCTGACCCCAGCAGAGCGAGGGGACCAGAGCTGGGCACGGCCCTGCGCGGCCAGGAGAGCCTCCTGTTCTCCTGGCTCCTGGTGCTGCCAGAGACCAGCACTCGGCTCCCCTGCCCGTCCCTGCCCAGACAAGGGGCAGCCTCGGCTCTCGGGGAGGGGAGGGGCCCTCCATCCTCTCTTCAGAACACTTATCCAAAGAGATGCAGACCTCTGCACAGACAAAACCCCCGGGGGCCTGTGCCGAGAACACGCACGCTGGCAGCGTTTGGGTGCAGGTGGGACAGAACGACCCTCCTGCTCCAAAGCCAGGCTGAGAGCTGGGAAGGTTCATCATCACGGTCGGAGCTGCCGGGACACCTTGGCCGAGGGGAACACGTGTGGTTTATGGCATCACCTAACAGGGTGATTTCCGCCGGGAGGTTCACTGGCAGGGAGATGTCACTATTGCGCTGCTCCCTTTCCATGGCAACGCCCTTCCTCACTGCTCTTCTTCCTGACCTTGCCCGGCCTACCTCTGTCACTGGGTCTGCTCTTGGTGGGGCAGGGTCGCTTTAAGTAACACTTGCAACAGGAAGAAGGGGTTTCAGAAAAGAGTGCCCATGAATTGAGAGGGCAGCTCCAACTTCTTGCAGCAGAAATCTCAGTAGAGTTTGGCCAGCGACTAACTCGGCACTCCAGAATACCCCACCTCTACATGCTTCATGGCTAATACAACAGCCATCGGAGACAGAAGTTTGGCAACACTCACCGTTTTCTCTTCCTCCACACACAGATCACACAGCAGAAGACCATCCCAAGCAGCATGGAGCCCAGGACTGCCAAGGCCCCTTCCACGCAGTACTTGCGGAAATTCATAGGATCCGCGGCATTTGCTCTTCCCTTGCCGTCCGTTCCTGGAGGAACAATTCTGTGCGTTAGTGTCCTGCACACGACTGGTCATCTCACAGGAGGTCTGACACGGCCAGGGCCAGTTCCTTCTCACTTTGTCAGCAACTCTGAGCCAGTGACTGTCCTGGGGCTGCAATGTTTCCTCGGTTTCAGCAGAAGAAAGGCAACTCCCAAAGCCATTGCACATCAGTGCACTCTGGAGCGTCCCTTTCTCCTCTCAGCTTTGCTTACACTCTGGGGGGGCCATAATCGAGTCTCCCAGTGTCAGGGGTTTGCTCTCCTTTCTTGGCCACCCTTCCCATCTGCGCACAATTCCTTTGGCACTTCCCACCATCAGTCTCCGAGGCTTGCTAGTGCTGCTGCACGGAGGCCCCCTCTGACCCTTTGGGACAAGTCGTCCCTCTGAACTGAAGTCATCGGGCCAGATGGAGAGCGCGTGGGGGAGCACAGCAATCGCCCCTTTGAGCGAGAGGGACAGAAAACATCCCTGCATCAGGGAGTGCCCCCCCAGCTCTCCCTCCCCAGCCCAGCACCCACACCCCGAGGGGACAGACTCGGGCCCTCTCGGCAGACGCCTGAACCTCGCTCTCCCTCTTCGCCTTTTCCCCAGCGTGGGCACTGCTCGTGTGCCTCCAGTTTTCAGGACTCGTCTCCCACTTACGGCCCCCTGCAAGACTGCTCAGTACCTGGATCGTTTCGAAGAAATTTGTAGACCCTGTCGTGGTGGGCTTCCCCGGGGCTGAACAGCACTGCCAAGAGTCAGAGAAAGGAAATGCCTCAGAGAAAGGTCACGGCTCAGGCACAGAGGGTGCGGAAGGATGGTGCAGGTTCCCTCTAAGCCTGTGCCCGATCTCTCAGTGCACCCCTTCGGCCCTCAGGTCACAGGAGGGATCCCCCTCTGCTGTGCCTGGGGCCTCCAGGCACCCACAGCAAGCTCTGGGATGCAGGTGTTGCGGGAGGCCCATTCGATTAAGAGTCACATTTCCCATTGTCTGCTGAGCGTGGCTGAGATGCTCTTGTTCCCAAACTGGCAAAGTCCTGAAATTCCTGTGATGGGCTGTGCTGGGAGGTGAGCGTCTGTCTGAAACCAAAAAACTCCACACCCCAGAGGTGACAGTCCTCCTCAGAGCTTTTAAAACACTTGCTCTGCACTAACAGTTGTGGGCTGTGCTGCTGACAGGGTGTGCAGTAGCGGGCACTGGGGGAAGAGCCTGCAGACAGGGAGAGGTTTTGATGTATGACACTGGGTGACCCAAGGACAGCAATTACCTTGCACGCCCGCTGATTGCATTGCCCCTGTTCTTTCAGCAGAGGCGGGCACCGCCTGGCTGCCTCCTTCCCCAAACACCTCCTTCTCCATAGACTCACGGTCCATCCCTTTAGAAAGAAAGAAGGTCAGATTAAGTAGAAGTAACTGTTCCTCATCAGCATAATGATGCCTTCAGAGGGCAGTACTTCTCCAAATACATTCACAATGCTCAGAAACAAGGCCTGGACGTTTGGGGGTGCACCTAGTCACTAGTCCAAACAAGGTGTCAGTCATGGAGAAAACTTTCAGCGCTACACCCTTTCCAGTTTACCAGCAGACAGCAAATCCTGACCTGCCCAGAGACTAGCAGACTGCACGTGGTCTTGTTCACGTTCCACTTAGTGCATTTTGGCAAACTGCAAGGTGATGGCAGGTTACGTCCTTCAGAGAGGACAGGAAGATGCTGTAGCCAGTTGAGCTGGGGAAAGAGCTTTTCCGAGCAGCACTTCCCACAGTCCCCCAAAACAAGAGGAAAACCACCAGCCAGTTTTCTAAAGCACAACTAGAAGCAGAGAGCTAAACCACCCAAGACTGAATTCACAGCCCTTCCTTTTCGCTGCCTTCAAGTCAGGTGTCCGGCCTCATGCTGGGTGTCCAGCTTTCACCCGTCCCTGACACCGAGGCGTCACCGAGAGGCCTCAGACATCAAGGAGAACAACGGGGCTGGACCAGGCTCTGAAGCTGGGGCTGCTCCGATGCTGGCCAGGGCAGGCCTGCAGCCCCGGCAGTGCCTGCTGGTCTCAGCGGCCCCCAGCTGCCTGCGCATCCTCTGCGCTCTCCCCTCCGGCGACTGGCAGGGTGCTGCCCTCTCAGCACTGAGCAGCCATCAGCTCCTCGGCAAGTCCCTCACGCACTCAAGGCGTGAGTCCCACCAGCTCCTGACAGCTAGACACCACCGTCTGCCCAGATCAGCTCTGGCCCCAGTAAGGCTGTAACTGGGGCAGCAGCTGTTCCTGGGGTTCAGCTGGAACCGCAACTGCCAGCAGAGGCTCGACCATCTCTGCAGCTCGCCAGCGCCCACAAGGCCTGAAACTGAGCGTCACTGCAGTGAGGCTCTGAGCCGCCCCTTCCTACTGTGCAGGCTACGGCTTGTCCATCCACACATCTAAAACCTCAGCTTGACAAGGCTTCTGCTTAACAGGGACAGACACTCACCCTGGGCTGGCATGGTCCTGTCCAGCTCCTTCAGAATTCCCTGGACGACTTCTGAGGCCCACTGGGAGGATTTTCCCATTTCAGCGTTATACTTTGCTCTTTGAGGACCTGAACGGAAAGTCCAAAGTTAAATTTGTCACAAATACAATACTGAAAACGAGTGCTTCGTCTGTGAAGTCAGTCAAGACTGACTCCTCACCCCAGCGACGCCAGGGAAGCTCCAGCGCAGGATCCAGCTGAGAATCTGGAAAAGTCCTCCCTGTACCCACATCTGCAACCAAACACCCACGAGAATTTCCATCACGCACGGTGATACACACCGCCAGGACTGAGCAGCAGAACATACGAGCGGATCACGCAATGACGCTGCACACACAGTGCAGGTCCACGTTCTCACAGCCGCGAGAGACGCCTCGCTCACATCTGGGCTTTGAGCCGGCGGCTCTCAAAGGAAGTCAAAAGCCGTGACGTACCCGTGCGATCTCCCTGAGCGTCCGCCCTGGAACCCAGCTGGGAAGCTGCAGAGCCATCGCCTCCAGCCACGTCTGTGAACAGACAGAACAGAGAAGCTCCCATGAACTATTTCAATACACCTCTGCAGGTCTGAACGGCCGTGAAGGCAGTTCCAACACGGGAGTGCTCCGTGGCACTCAGCTCCCCCCTCCATCAGGAGCGTTGTGCAGACAGGTACTGGGTGCCTGGACCAGGCGGATCGAAAACAAAACATGCACGGAGGTGTTGGGAGAAAGGAGTCCCTGGAGCTCACACCAGCTCTAAACTCAACCCCAACAAGCCCACCGCTGGCCTTGCAGCAGGCACTAGAAGCAGCGCAGGGCCAGAGAGGCTGGCACAGACACCTTCGGAAGGCAGAGTGCTCACAGCACCCACTCCCTCCCTGCTCCTCTTCTGCACGGCTGAGTGTGGGCCAAGAGAGAGTTAAGTGAAATTTCACACGAACGGAATATGAAAACCTAAGTGCTCACTCATTCAAGGGACATACCTGTGGGATCACCCTGAGGACCCCGGAGAAGATCCGGCTGAGCAGTTGGGTGGCTGTTGGCTTCGGGCACAGCTGTAATCAAGCACGTTCCCATTAGAGGTTGTGAGCTCCTTTCCCAGTGACCTGCAGTGACTGGAGGGGGGCAGGTAATGCCATGGGACCCAGACGTGGGTGGAGATTTCCAGAGGTGCAGAGGGGCCGGGGTGACCTGTTAGCTGCACCTGGAGGCTTTCAAAATACTGTTTCCAGGCCCTGTGCAACAGCCCTCAAGGACCAGATGGACAAACATATGGCCCCTGGGGATTTCTTCCTGGGACACGTTTTCTGGGCGGAAAAGGCGCCCACGTGAAAACATTATTGTTCACGTATCTGTTGGAGAAGAGCCCAGTGGCCAGGGAGAGGCTGCCCTGGGCTGTGGGCTGGGGCTGTGTGTCCCATGGCGACCTGGGCTCGCCTGGGGAGAGAGTTGCAGGGCTGGAGCAGGAATGCTCCTGTTTTCCCCAGTGGACATCTCCCCAGGACAGACGTCCCCGAGGCTGAAAGCTGGGGTCCAGCTGGGGAGCGGCAGAGCCACAAACCTGCTGGACGTGGCTGTGCCCGGCCCGGGGAAGAAGTGCTCCCGCGGGCTATTGCCCGGCTGCTGCCGTGCTGCCGGGCCCTGACACACAGACCGGGGCAAGGCTGCCCGGGGCAGGTGGCACAGGGCCGGCTCCAGGGACACTTTCTCACGGCTGCTCCCAGTCCCACCGTCCACCTGGAACAGGCCCCCGCAGCAGACGCAGCCCCCTGCGCCCCCGTACATCTGCCTCCCGCTGCCCGCGGAGCTGGACACAGCTCGCCCGGCCCAGCCCGGCCCCGTGGCTCTCCCGGCCCTGCCCCACCACGACCCCAGCCCCGCTGTCAGCCCGAGGTGCAGTGGGTGCTGCCCCACGCTGCCAGGGCTGGGCGCTGGCCCTCACCTGCCCACCTACCTAATCCCCGCGCTCGCCACGGAGCAGCCCCGGCACCCTGGGCTCGCAGGGCCACCAGAAGGAGGATGAGCACGAGGGTGGGGGCCATGGTCCCCTGCACCTGCACCATGCTGCTGCTGCTGCCGCTGCTGCTGCCGGCGCATCTGATGTGGTGCCCGGCAACAGCACTGCACACCCCGGCGTGGCACCGCAGGGCTCTGTGACCTCACAGTGCGGCCTCTCCCCCGCAGCCACGGCCCTGGGGCAGGGCACGTTGGAGAGGAGACGCTCTGTGAAGAGCATCTCTTTTTCTGAGCTGAGGGCAACAGGCGACAAGCGTGATGGAGGGCTGCTGCACCGCGGCTGTCGGCTGTGAGCTGTGCAGCTTGTTCCCCACGCTCCTGCAGCTCTCCAGCACAGGTAAGGTTTTCAGGAGTTCTTTCCCAAAGGGTTGCAGTTGTTGAGAAATTGTGTTGCCAAACAATGTTGACCTTTGTATGGAACAAGGCCTGAGTGATTAAAGTGCACAGAGAAGATATCCTAACCTTGAGAAGAGACACATCCTGGCAGAACTGCTGAAACAAGGTGGATAACAAAGAACAGCGTGGCCAGACTACAGAGTTGGAAAACATCCAAGGAGAAAAAACTGTCCTCAAAAGACTCGTGACCATAAAAGGGAAAAAGGAGTAGGGGGTAACTCCCCAAACGACCACCCGAGCTCCCCGCATGCGTAGTGTAGTTTTGCAACACCAGCATTACGGAAATGTAGTAGATAGGAGGAAAGGCGGAGACTTCTCGAAAAATGTATGAATATTCATGTCTTTAAGGTACATAAAGGATGACCTTTTGTTTTAGTGTGTGCATGATCCCCCATGCACCCAGCGCCGAATAAAGAAATGCCTGTTCTTAACGCTACACTGGTGCTGAGAGGTTTATTCCCGATTTCGGTGACACAGTGGGGCTGTCCACTGTCAAAAGCTGCAGCTGCTGGGCTGTGGGGGTGGCTGGACAGGGCTGGGGGCTGCTGCGAGAGCCCTGCCTGAGGGTCCTGGCGGCCTCAGGGGACCATGTGGCAACCAGGACCCCCGGGTCGTGGTGCTGGGGCTGCCCTGAGCCCTGAGGCTCCTGTGGGCATGGCCTGTGATACAGAGAAAGGATTACTTGTTTTAAGACTTAGTTACTTAGTTACTTACAGAAAACTGCTTAGCAACTTATTTCCTTACTTCTAGCAAGTTATAGTATTACTTATAGCATTTTTTAATATCGCTAAGAATCCTGCTTGCCCAGACTGTTCTGTGGAATTTTACCAAGGACTACTGCGTCCATCAAAACAAAGCAGTTTCCTGTGAAAATCTACCAAGAACTGCCGTGTTCAGCAAAATATCATGTTTTTGTCCTTGAGGAACAGGTGTGCTCCTGCTAGTTGGGCCTCAGTAATGAGTAAAGAAAACACTGAAATTTTCTGAAATGTTCTGAAAACACTGAATTTTCTTCCGAGGATATTAAACTCCCCATCGTTCCCCACAGCTCACCTTGCTCACCCTGCAGCGGTGATTGATGCCGGCTCCTGCTTCCTCACAGCAGCTCTTAAGTTCTGAGGGGTTTGCCACCGCAGTGATCCAAGCTGGTCACACTTATCGCCCGCTACACGGGGCACCATGTGTGGCAACTGAGGCACGGACTCTCTGTGAAGTGCAGAAGGAAAGAGAGAGGTTGTTGTTACAACGGTACATACTTATGCTCTCGGATGCTGTCGGTAAAGCTCTTACTTCATAATTAGCAAATCAGCAATTAGACAGCTATCAACCTTTTCTCCTACCAGCATCAGACCCCTCTAACACGCGCTGTGCAGACCAATCACCCTCTCGTTCACGCGCTGTTCACGCGGCGGTAACTTCTCACAGCTCAGCACTTTCCCACAGCTCAGGGTTGCAGCTGGCCGTTGTTTTTCCCTGCCACCTCGGCACAACTCGGCAGTTTCTGATCTTTCTCCCCAGGCCTGTTTCTCATCAAATCCTCGCTGCTCCTCAGGGGCTGCGCAGGGCTGACAGGCCGATGCCTCCCACAAGCGACGACCCTCACCTCTCAGCGGGGGCAGGGATGGAGACAGGCAGCACGGCAGAGATGCAGGGTAGGGACGGCTCAGGAATGGAGATGAACTGTAGCAGGCGATTTACAGATGTTACTGCAGCAACTCTGTCATGAGATAAACACTCAGTTAGTAGTCTCAGTGGTGAGTACTAAGAAGGAATTTCACAGCGTGACTGAGCACAACGCGCTGTGTTCTGTGTTAGAGTGTTTGCTCTTGAGGTCCCACAAATGAAGTTTTAACGGCTGAAGGTGAGTGAAGCATCTTTTGTTTACTCTCCAAATCAAAGCGGGCTGCGAAATTGTCTGTTGGGGGAAATCCTGGATAAATATCACCTCTAGGATGTGTGTACTTAGAGCTAAGTTCTAATTTAAATCAATCAATTAGAGCAGGGACGGGCAGCGCGGGCAGCGCCGCTTCAGCACCCTGGAGAGCGCCCGGCGGCAGGGGCGCGGGGACCGTCCGCGGACGCGCCCCCGCCCGCGGAGTCCCGGCCCCGCCCGGAGCCGAGACACGGCCACGGCCACGCGCGACCGGCCCCGGGAGACGCAGCCGCCACCCCCCGCCGCAGGCGCAGCGGCACAGGCGCGCAGGGGCGGGGGCACACGGGCACCGGGGCCGGGCGGGCGCAGAGCCCCGCGCAGAGACAGCGCGTGCGCACGCACCCGCGCAGGCGCACACTGAGACAAGCGCGCGCACGCAGGCACAGGGGCGCGACCCCCGTGCGCGCTCTCGTGGGCGCGGCAACACCCGAACCCCGACGCTGACACCCCCACAGACCCCACACCCCACTCGCGCCGTCGCACACGCACTTTCTCACCCGCCGCAGCCCCCGTCCGCGCTCTCACAGCCCCCCCACGCGCAGGCACAGTCCCACGCGGACACCCAGCGACCCCCTGACACAGTCACACCCGCGCACGGACACCCGGACCGCGCGTGCTCCCGCCCCCCGACACGCGGACACACACGCCCGCGGGAGGGGCGGCCGGCGCGGGGCGGGGCGGGGCAGCTGCCGGCCGCGGGGCGGGGGGGGGCGGGCGCCTGCGCGGGGGGAGCCGGCGCCTGCGCGGGGGGAGCCGGCCCCGCCCGCGCAGCCCGTCCCGGTGGGTCCCGGCGCCGCGGCCCCGAGGCGGGGGAGCAGCGGCCGGCCCCGCCCGAGCTGGCGGCAGACAGGGACAGCCCGGGTCGCTCCGGGGCTCCCCCGGCACCTCCCGCCCCACGGTCAGGCTGCGCTCGCGCCCGCCGCGGGGGGGGCGGCTGGTCCGTGCGCGGGCGCGGGGGGGCGCGGAGCGACGCGCGGGGCCGGCGCCGGCGCCGGGCGGCGGCAGCTCGCGGGGCTCGCGCGGCCCCGCCGCTTCCCCCGGAGCCGGCGCCGGGCTCCGCGCCGAGGGGGCCCGTCTGAGCGGGGCCCGCGCCCGCCCTCGGGGCCGCTGCGGGCAGCGCCCGCCCGCGGCTGCGCGCTGGGGACGCGCCGCCTCCGCCGCGCTCGGTCGGGGCCGCGGGCAGCGCTGCCCGGGCCGCGGCTCCGTTCCCGCAGAGGCCGCTGCCGGCTGCGCGCTCCGCTCGCCGCGGCTCGGTGTCCGCGCTGAAGCGCTCGGCGCTGCGCGGGGCCGCCGCGGGGCCTCGGTGCGGCGCTGCTGGAGGGACCGCGCGGGGCCGGGCGGGGCCGGGGGCGGCCGCTCGGTCCGGGACACGGGTTCATGCGGGCGGGGGATCCCCGCGGGGTGCTGGGCGCGGATCCCGGCTGGCCGGCCGGCCGGGAACACTCCGGCACTGACGGGAACCGCCTCTGCTGCCCTTCCTCTGGCGGGACTCGCTCCGCTGGAGATTCTTCACAGAGTTTATAAACCGCTCGGTCTGTCCATAACTGCTCCGTGCGGTCACTGAGCGGGGCCTGGCGGGGCAGCACTCCAGCTCTTGCAGCAGTGCCATCCGGGACCTGGGGGGTGTGATTTTAAAAATCCTAGTGAAACTGGGAACCTCGTGTCAAAGAGAAGGGGTAAAAATGATGCACAAATCCAAACAGCCTGTCCAGCCCTTAAACGAGACTAAGGCAAAGCAACGTCTGGTCAGGCCCTGAGAGAGTCACAACTTCAGATAAACTCACACCCAGAGGTGGGGAGTCATTTCCAACGTTCTGTTCTGTCTTATGGAAAATCAGAACTAATTAAAACTTCCAGTGCCCGCAGTCCGTGTCCTCCTCTGTCATCATCCTTAAGAGATGTTCTGTGGATTGTGAGTGAAGATCCTGAGCCCAGGTTTTGGTAGATGCTTCGGTTTGATGCTGTGGAAGTTCAGTACGAATACCAACATGTTTGGGGCACTTTGGTCACAGCTGCCTTGCTGCTGAAGAGGCGGCCGTGCTGCTTTTTATAGTTGTTTTTCTAATAAACATACTATAAACAAAGCCTTTATTTCTTAGAGGATGTTTCTGGCACCTTGCGGTTCCATCTTTCCCCGGGGGGGGGAGGTATCTACTGAGAGTCTGTACGTGTTCATGGGAAAGGGAGAAACTGCACGAAGGACAAAATTGAAAGCGTGCAAAGTAAAGTTAAAAAAAATGAGAATAAAATAGGTGTTTGTAGGCGCCAAGTCCATGTGGAAATTGCATTTGGGGAATAGTGAGATTGAATAAAGGATCAGTTTTCTCGTCCCTTCTCAGTATAACTGGACCGTGTATATTTTAGTGGATTTGTAAAAGCTGCAGGGGAGTTGTCTCTAGGGAATGCTGATGTCAGACTCACAGCAGACACCTGGCATTACCCTCCAGAACACCATCTGCCAGGCTGTCTGGAGATGGGGGCTGGAGTCTGACATGGGATGGCTGTTAGAACACTTCAGTCAAGGTAAGAGTGTAACTGCTTGAGGAAGCAAGAGTTAATGCCCTGGTTGGTGCCGGGTATAAAGAGGAAGGAAATGTACAGAACTGGCAGAATTATTTCTGGTGCAGGAGGAACACAGGACGGTGGTGCAAGGGTCTCTGTGACCGTGTATTTCTGGGATGTACCCACAGTGAAGCGATGCTCCCAGACCCCGGGTTTCTGTTCTTTATAATCCATGACCAGCCACATCGGTAACAATAGCAGCCAGGTGTTGTTTTTAGGGTGTACTGAGCTTTTTGGATCGCTGGTAGACTTTGTATAAAATGCGTCAGTGTAGGTGTGAAGGGTTTTGCTTCAGAGGTGAGAGCCTGGAGCCTCTGCTCTGAGTTGGCAGTGCTGTGGTTTTCCATGTCCGTTGGTAGAACCTGAGGTTGAGAAGAGACCTGCTGCGGTGTGAAGCTGCAGAAGGGCACACAGTGACGGGCGTTCCAGGAACACGGTTTCAGTTGGTGGCACTGGATTTAATTGTAAAGGTAAAACCCGATGTCTTTCCCCATTAATGTTTTTGTTGTTTGCTTGAATTTTTTGTTTGTTTGTGTGTTTTGGTGTACTTAACCTATTCTAAAAACAAATTCCTTGTGTTTTTAATATGCAGGTCTGCGTCCTGCAGGTTGACCTGTGTCAGGGGCACACTGGAATCAGGAGCTATTTACCCCTCACCGCTGAGGGGTGAACAGAAATTCCTCAGTCTGCCGCTGCTGAGAGCAGCGACCTTCACCGTGGTGTGAGCACCAAGGCACCAGCAGCACACTGCCCTGGGTCTTTAAAGCTGCTTCTGCGCTATCCATAAACTGAAACAAAAATTTTGGAGATGATAAAACCGGCTTCAAACTGCAAATAGTAAAAAGATGGCATAGAGCAGTGGATTAAAAAGGGGACTCGGCTGGCAGTGCTGAGGTGGGGTGGTTGTGCCAGCTCCTGCATCTTGGGGGTCTGCACAGTGAAAGAAACAATTGGTGTGACTCTAATTGGGTCATTTAAGTTTCAGTTAACGTTATTTCTCTCATCTTACGTGATAAATGTAATTAAAATATATAAATGCACATTTTATAACCCGTTGGAAGGCTATATTACAATGTATTTATGGTGGGGCTTTTCTGGCTGTCTTTAGCACTTGCAATATTACTCGTTAAAGGGTAATTCAGGTTCATTTGCTGGTTTAAAACCCAGAAGTGGAGTGAAAATTAGGAAAAGATACAGTGCAATAAGATTATTTCTCCCCCCGGATTGCTTAGCGGACTACTCTAGCTGTCAGAGACGTGAAATACGTGCCCTAACTGCAATTTCAGGTGAGAAGTTTGTGGTCCCGTTGCTGGCACTGACACGTGTAGACACGTGCTGCTCGCACCTTGTTTGTGAGCCAGGTGTGTGCCGGTGTGAGCGCCGCAGGTTGGTTGCCCTGGGCTGTGTAGGGCAGCCTGCCTGCTGGAGCACAGCGCTGTGCTCTTCCCTCTCACACGCTGCTGTTTGTGTCTCAAGAAAACAAGAATTTGGCCTGGAGAGAAGTGCTGCTGCGTGTTGTGCTCTTGTCCCAGCCCTGAGCTGGGTGGAGCCCAGAGCTGTGCCTTAAGGACAGGCCTAACCAGTCTGACTGAACTGAGACATGGACCCCATCTAGCCTGCCAAACCAGATGGTGGGGTTTGTTCACTTTTCTGAGATAAATTCCATCCTGGGGAGAGATTCCTGCATTGGTTTCTGCCGTGTGAGCCCTACTGCTCGCAGGTTTTGTTGAATTGTTCCCTGCTGACGTTTTCCTCATGATTTGTACCACTCTTTCACAGTATTGGCCGTGGATCAGAATCGAACTTCAGAACCATTTTAAGAGGCATATTTTTATTTTAACATATTTTTTCACTTTTTTAAGTTGGAGATACTGAATATTTGAGATCTATCTTAAGTCATACTTCCCTATACGTTACCACTGACTGTGGCTTACTGCAGAACATCCTATATCAGATACAGCACTTTCATAAACTAATAGAATTGATAGGCAGGGTCATATGATGCATAGTAGCATCTTCTCATTATGTTATTTCAGGAAAGGGAGAACAGTCATTGAGGAAAAAACCTGACAAAGTCTTACAGCTTTATGGTTTGATTTTTTTTCTTGCCCCTTCCACCCCCTCCTCAATCAACATAATCAGAATTTTGCCCATGGCATTTCTGGGTGGTGATTTTTCATATGACAGCAATCAGGGTGTTTTCCTTCCGTTTGACTTTATTTTTGACATGGGCTACAAGCCTTAGTGGTTTCCTCAATACAAATACAAGTTTGATAAATTTCAACGGATATTTCATGGTATGTAATCACGGTGATGTTCATGTATGCCTTTTATCTCAATTTCTCAAAAAAATATGCGCTTGGAAACATGAATAAAAATTTTCTTTTGTACAAAGGGCTTTACCTGAAGTCCTCAGAGTGCTTGGAATTAATGCTTTACCTTAATACAGCAGGTGAAAATTTATTCTGCCAGCCCTCTTGTGATAAGCGTTCTTCTCTCCAGTAACGCTGGCAGTAGGAGTCCCTGTTTTATGTGAAACCACATTCTTTATCGATTTTGCACCACTCCTTTTCCTCAAATTCTGAAGAATTGTAAGTGCCAGAACTTTCCAGACTGATTTATGGTTACTTTTAGCCCAGATTGCCATGAGAACTTCTAGTTTGATATTTCTGTCTCCTATGGAATCCTGTTTACATACAGTAACACTTTGTTTTTATCACACCCGGAATACAGAAGCCGTTGGCTCTTACCCTGTTGTGGGTGGGCTGTTTCAGTATTCTCCAGGGTGTTGCGTGGCCACTTTGGTCATGTTTATTCCAGAGTACTTGGAAAATGGAGATTGTTTCACTACACATTTTCTTTTCTCGTTACTCCGTGTTTCGATTTGCCTGTTGTGTGCTTTGGGCAGGAGGGGTCAGCACTGGTTGCTCCAGAGGGTTGGATGAGGTCTGATTTTGTTGCACAGTTCACTGTCCCAAGGCACCTTTGTACCTTTCCATTTGTCTTGTGGGGCACACCGCTTAGTTAATTGTCTCTTTCTTACTGATCTCTGTTCCATTTACGGTGTTAATTTTTCTCCTGAACATCCTACGTTTGCTTCTCGAGTCTTAACCCAGCTCTCCAACTCTTTCCAGGGATGTTCCGAATCTTTGGGGATTTGTGTAGTTTATCTAAATTTTATTGCCCTCAGCCTCATAAAAATGGATCTTCCTGGCAGACGCTGATGGATGTGTTGTACTTTGGGTTGTTTGCTGCAGTGTGTCAGTTCCATGGTGTTTTTACTTAACCTCTGGTCTCCTCCAGCGTGAGCTTTGGCTTCTCCATAGAGCACCTGCTCGTAGCTACAGTCCAAAGAGGATGGATTTTTTTATGTGCCAAATTCAAGCTGTTTCACTGAAACCTCATACTAAGTCTTCAGTCTTCTGAGCATCTTTCCCCAGATGCGAATTTCAGTTTCTCTCTTACCTGATGATGGTTAATCTTTCTACTGTTGAAAAACCTGGCTTTCATCTTTAGGTAATATTCACATTGTTCTACATTGTAGATCTTCTTTTAAACAGTGTAGAAAAATATAACCAGAGCGTAGTATTCTTCATCATTTCCAGCAGCTTTGTGTTTTCTTTCCTTTTCTTGCGTTAAATGAAAACTATGAAAAATGTCAGAAGCTTCTGAAGGTGGGTTTTGGGGGCTGTGACCTCACTGATATTTTATGGGGAAAAAACCTACTTCGAAATTGTTTGATATTCTCCTTGCACTATAGAAAGCACTGAGCTCTATCAGAGTGGTGGAATTAAGGATGACACTACTTAAGAGGATAATAAATGTCAAGTAAAAATGAGCTCAGATGTCGCTTGGCTCGGAACAGAAGGCACAGATAAGAAAACCTGAAGCTGTCTGGTAAAACTAATGGGAAAAACCTTTTCTAAAAGATGCCACTAAAATTCCCGAGAACGAAAGTCAGTGAAAAGCTGGTTATCAAGTGTCTGTTGTGTCAGACGTGTCAGATGTCACTTCAGTGCCGAAAGGAAGCAGCTCACAACTGGGTGTTTTAGCAGCATCGATGGGGTTTGGGCACGAAGACAGACTGTGCTAAACCTGCATCAGGGCTGCGGAGTTCAGCGGCTGCTGTACGGACATCGCTGTGCCAAGTAGCTCTGCCCATCGCTGACAGCTTTGTGGGATCCTGTTCAGGCTGCACAGACACTGCGAATAGAGTTTAACGTTACTGTGGTTTGGGTTTTTTTTTAAGAAAAATTGAGCTGTAGAGCAAAATGCTAAACTTCAGTCACACTGTTGAGAGTGATTCTCCCTGCTTTGCTAAAGCCAGTTTTGTGTTTGAATTTAAATGTTTGAACCAGTTTCCATGGTGCAGTTTTTCATACAAGTTTTCATTCTTTTTGAAGTCAGAATAACAAAAGGTAGATTTAATCTGTACTTTCAAATACTTTGCTAGCTCACAGTACGCTTTATCAAGGGAAGTACTTTGAGCCACACTTGAATGTTGTGGGTTTTCTGCTTTGAGGGTATTTTGTTACTTTCCTGAGCTCAAGAGTAAATGTGAATATATTACAGATATTATTGTGGTATTCATGTCATCTGAGACAAATTCTTATTTTGAATGAATTTTGATTACAGCCACCTTAAATATTTCCCCCCCTTCCAAAGTCTAACTTCAAAAATACAAAACTTCCCGTATTAGGTGTTTCTTTACAAAATCTCTACTTTGCTATTTTGTTTTTTTGAAGGTGTTCATAAAAATTCTGTCTCAGTTTAGCAAACAATTATATAGTTCCACATGGGCATCAGGCATTATGCCAAGTGCAAGGTCCTGCGCCTGGGTTGAGGCAATATCAACACAGACTGGGGGAGGAATGGGTTGAGAGCAGCCCTGTGCAGAGGGACTTGGGATATTGGTGGGCAAAAAATTGGACGTGAGCTGGCAGCGTGCACTCGCAGCCCAGGAAAACAATCATCTCCTGGGCTGTGTGACAAGAAGCGTGTGTTTTGCTGATCAGGAATATCAATTAAACTCAGACACCAGAGTGAAAAGAGCAGGCGCATTTTACTAGAAATAACTAAATAATATAACAGAATAATACAGAAAGCACACAGTAAGAAAAGACAGAACAGTGCACTTAAACAAATAGGAAAATACAGGGTAATGCATCACATCATTACTACCTGAGAGAGAGAATAGTGATTAACAAAAATACATCACCACTTGAATACTTTACCATCATCCAGATCCGCAGTCGCTGGGCAGCCCCGGTTACAGCGAGGATTTGGAGAACCTTTCCCTGCAAGTGGGAAATCCTACGCGGTGCGTCCACCCGTAGGTGAGGCTTCCAAAGTCACTGTGAGCGGGCCCAGCCTTATATACCTGAGATCAGTAAGCCAGAATAGCTGGCACCTTTTGTTTTAAGAGGAAATATCTGGAGTCAGTCTCACGTTAGATTTTCCCAGAGCCTGGCCGGGGCTCAGGGAAAAAACTAAGGGAGTTTTCCCAGCTTATCTAGGTGATTTATGAGCAAGGTCACACACCAGGTCACAGGGCCAGACAATTGTCTCTGTGGCCCTGTTATTGTGGCCTTGTTACCTTGTTTACACACACAGAGAAGAATACATGTTTTATGATGTTTAAGATACATTTTCTATACATATTTCACTAATGACTACATACGGAGTTAGCAATTTCGGTTCAAGACCTATTGTTCAGGTTTCAATATTCCCACCTTTTACATCAGGGCAGGTGGTTTGTTATAATTTTAGTACAATACCTATTGATACAATTCTTGTCAGTTATAAAACATACAGGATTCATTTATAGGTCAACTCTGGTTTGGGCTTATTGTCCAAGCCTTAGCACTTCAGCGTGGCCAGCAGGGCGAGGGGGGGATTCTCCCCCTCTGCCCCACTCTGGTGAGACCCCCCTGCAGTGCTGGGTCCAGAGTCGGGGGGTTCAGCTGGAGAAGAGAAGGCTCCGGGGAGACCTTAGAGTGGCCTTTCTGTATATAAAGGGAGGTTTTAAGAAAGATGGAGAGAGACTTTTTACCAGGGCCTGTAGTGCCGGAACAGAGGGCAGCGGTTTAAAACTGAAGGAGTACGGTCAGAGTGGACAGAAGGAGCGTACGGTTTTTTACAGTGAGGGTGGTGAGACCCTGGCACAGGTTGCCCAGAGAAGCTGTGGCTGCCCCCTCCCTGGCAGGGTTCAAGGCCAGGTCAGATGGGGCTTTGGGCAACCTGGTCTGGTGAAAGATGTCTGTGCCCATGGCAGGGCGTTGGACTGGGTGATCTTTAAGGTCCTTCCAACCCAAACCATTCTGTGGTTATAAATAATAATAAATAAGTAATGAATTGTCCTCTTTCCCACTGTAGTCTGCAAACTGACATCCAAGATAGCATATTTCAGTTATTTTTTTTTTTTCTTTTTCTTCCCCCATACTTCCATGACTTGGAAATAGGATTTCCATAGAACAATCCTTTTCCTAATTTATCACTGTTATTTTTCACAGTCATTTTTCCTGTCATTTAATTTCTCTTCTCATAGTACTTTTTCTGTGTGAATGTACTAAATCAGAAACTTCCATGTGATAAATATTCTCTGGTATTTCTTAGAGAACAGTAAAGTTTGAGGCTCAGCAGGCTTGACAGCTGGGAAACTGGAACTGAGCAGCTGAAAGCTCTTCTAGGATTTGGGCACCTGTGTTTGCTGGCACACTTGGGGCTCATTTGTTCTGCGTTTGCTAAAGATTAATGAGAAAGCTGCTTTCTATTATTCTCAGTGTGGGATGGACAAGCCCAAGAATAACCAAACAGCATGTAATACCCACACTCTACATCTACAAGCACTTGACAAACCTTAGTCTGGAAATTATACTATTGAACACGTTCAGAAATACCCATTTGCTGATGTGATTATAAATAAAACAGGATGTCACATGTCATAAGAAAAACCTGGCAAAGATGAAAGTTGTCATCTGAGGCAGTATCTACAAATTTAGATGTTTAAAATGAGACTTAAAGTTGTGTGCTGGCTTTTAAATAAGCTTTTCATAAGGCAGTTTTTAATCTGAATCTAATGATGCAAACACAGTTTTAATGATGAGTTTGTGGATGGTGCTTTGGTGTGAGAGCACATTTCCTAGGCTGTGCGTGTCACTGTGCAGCGCTGGAAATGGAGAAGATGACATCAGGCAGTAGCTGCCCACTGATTTCATTGTTGCAGGTTGAAGTGCACTGCTCTGTGCTTATTTTGGTGCAATGTTATTTACAGATATATTAAATTTTAAGGGGAACAGGATTGTTTTGTAAATAAATTTGCAGTGGGAAACCATTCCCAGGAACTTAGGTGTGTGGAACAAATGCACAGTGTTTACCTTTAAGAACGCATCCATTTGTTTGCTCTACTTTGCTATGATCTAAATGATCTAAGACAGATACGGTGTTTATTAAATTCAGAACTTCAAAGGACTTTTGAGATTTCCACAGAATATAATGTTCCACGTAGAGTTACACTTGCATTTCTCCCCGGTGTCTATTGAAAGCGAATTTTGCTTATTGTTTCACTCTTTCTTTTTTTTTTTTTTTTGGCATGGCAGTTGTGGCTTTTCTTCAGTTCATTTCAGTGGTTACAGCATTTGCAGAGAGACAAATGTAAGGGACCCATCATGGTATAAATGCTTGAGAGCTGGAAATCAAAACACTTCACCGTTTATAACTCCGTGAAGGAACTTGAAGGCCGTGATTTCCTCGAGGAACATAAAAGTGCTGTGAGACACAGGTTCCCAAGAGCACTAGATGTTGCTCTTCTGTCCATGCAGGATCTGGGCGTTGAACACCCAGCTCCAGACCTGGAATTGATGAATTTCACAAACCTGTGGGAAATACCAAAGCTCATGCAGTTAATGAATGAGGCAGCTAAGCTGGAGATTTCCAGCAGCCTCCCCTGAGCGACCGAGGCTCAGGGCAGACAGGAGCATCACATGGAGTGATGTGCTTGAAATCCTTTAGCCACAGACGCCAGCTGCCCAGCTGGGTCAGATGCCGACATGAAAGTGAGTTCCAAAGGCTGAACTATCTGCCTCGATAGCAAGGGAGTTACTTTGGTATGGCTGGCTGTGTCACTTCAACCCTTCCAGGAGAGAACTCCTGGCTTCCTCCAACAGCTGGAGCTGGGACGTACTGGCTCGTCAGCGTGAATGGAAAATATTCAGTGCCCTGGTTTTGCATTGGTTGATATCTTTAATGCATGTTTTGCAAACACATTCATCCTTCTTGAAGCGGTAGATGTGCTGGAGCAGGATAATTACAATGGAATAAATATTAGATAAACTAGATAGTTATTAAAACTAGATAGTTGTTAAATATACCTGAGGCATTTCTTAATCTTGTGCTAGAGCAGAATTCAATATTACTTCTGTAATAATCTTCTAAGTGAGCATCAGATCTTAGCCTGGAGTGCGGGGATAAGAAAAAAGGGTGCAAGTGAAAAAAGCAGATCATTTAGTGTTTTATCAGGTGGGAGCATGCTAGCACGGTTTGTTCACAGTTGCTGTACTGCAATGTCAACACTTCCTAGATGCTGTTAGATCTTGCAGCCTGTGTTACTCAGAGCCACTTAGCCCTTCCAGCTCGTGCTTGCCAGCTCATTTGTCACATACAGTGTGTCGAGGTGTTGCCCTGAAAGTACTTTTTTCAGTCTGGCATGAACTGTCTGAAGCCCAGTTATGTCTCTCGTAGAGGGAGGCCATCAGCGAAGCAGTCTCAGGTTTTTAGATGCTTTTGACACTCAAATGTTATAAAACTCTCCAATTTCTAGTTTTGTGATGAGACTCAGTAGGTATTCTAAATCTCAATTAGTGAGTACTATGGGCTATCAGCTTGGCAAATTCTAACCACTGACACATACTGATAATGGGGAAAAAATCACATTCCTCGTATGAGTATTTAACCCAGTGATTGATTCTTCAGTTAGCAAAGCTGTTACGTTTATATCCAATTACGGAGTGATTATATATACACGTTAAGCTTGTTTGTGCAATCAGCAGTGTTAAATCTAAATTCAGGAATCTGCTGTGCTGGCTGCTGCTGCTGCAGTCACCCCCGTGCCCTGTGGAGGAGGAGGCTCCCCAGCCCCTCTGGTTTCGTGCTGCCGAGCGAGCCAGGGCAGTTCAGTTCTGTGAAGGGAGAGGATCTTTATGTGCCGATGGGTTTGGGATGGAAACCCGTCTGTGCCAGATACCGAGTTAATGCTGGTCAGTTTGTCTTCCATAAGCGCCTCACAGTGAGCAAAAAAGCTAAGAAAAAGGGTCTGTTGAGTTGGTGTGCAGTCTGCGCTTGGAACAGAGTGCTGCGGTGTGTGGCTTTGAGAACAAGCTGGTGAGCAGTGGCGATATATCCAACAGTATTTATTTTGCATTGTCTGAGCTTGTGTTCTGTGCTGCCACATTTGATTGAACAGACAAGTGGAGGACAATATCTGTTGTCTGAAATTTGTACAATTTTCCCTTGAAACACAGTTGAAATTTCAGTGTGAATCAGACAGATGTCCTGTCTGCACACCTTGGGAGCAGAATGAGCACCAGCCCGGGTCTTCGCGTTAACACAGTACGAACTGTTTTCACCGTGACAGTGTTGTTCTGGAACGCTTTGCTCCTCTTAAAACATTTTGTTGCATTACCACTTCAGATCAGCCAAGCCCGCATTAAAAAATCTTGAAAGGTATTTGGTTTTCCTCTCTAAGTGTAGAAAAAGTAGGAGGTAATGAGGTCTAAGGAAGAAAGATTGTATTTTCTTGCATTTGACCTTAGTAATAAAGAACAAATAAAAGTATAGAAAATGTATGGTGGGAGGGGGAAGAACCAGAATGTTGTAAAGTGTTTTTGAGTGCTTTTGCTTGCTGGTTTAATTTCCACAGAGCTGTGTGAGTTTGCATATGCCAATCAATTGAAAGTAATGCTTTGCTTTGATTATGAACGTGGCTTGAGAATAAAATTAACGTTGTGTAGGGCTCAGTATATGTAAATTGATATATAAATGCTGCTGTAAGTATAATTAATAGCAAAAGACAAAATCAAGCTGACTAAGAGTTTTTAATTAGATTAATATAACCCATTTTTCATTTAATACAATGCTGTCTACAACATTAGATACTATATGCATGCGTGTGAAATCAGTTCAATAACATACTGGGTCCAAATTAGCTGTTCTTATCCTTTCCTTGACTGAAAAGAAATTTGAGTTTTATGCTATAATTTTACTAGTCCAGTATCACTGACGTACATGGGAAAGACGCATTAATTTTATTGCTGGGTATTCAGCCCTGACTTATCCTGGTTCTTGCTGACTTAGAACTTAACTTTGCAAATATAGCATCTGGCAAGGAGAAATCTTTCACCTACTTTGAAATCATATTCAGCTCAGTAAGAGTGAGATATTGGAAATCCCAGTGTATTACAACTCCTTTAGATCTTCCTTTTACATTCCAAACTCTGCAGGTTAGAAGAAGGTCGGTAGGTCACTTCCAGGTAGCAAAGAGCAGATGGTGTTTATTCCTGTGACCAGTAAAGCATGTGTCTGTGGGGGTGATAAACCCAATTAGCCAAATGTTTATTGTGCTTTTAGATGTTGTGGTCTTAGTGCCTATTTCCATACCTGCGTGTACGCTCAATATAAACTTCATTGTGCGCTTTGAAAAGAGGTCAGTGGTGCCCTTCTACAGCCTGAATCGTCAGCGTTCGCAGAAATACCGGTTTAGATAATGTCCTTCAACTGAGCCAGGCTTAGAGACGCAATCCCAAGACCCCCTTATTACTTAACTTGCATTTTAGTTGTTTCTAAATAGTAAAAAGCCTGACTGCTGCAGGCTTGGCTAGGACACCGAGGATGACTGTAAAAGGCAGGTGGCTGTTTGTCCTGCAGAGGCCTCCTGCCCTTGGTTCAACAGCCTGTGACATCACTACAGGGCAAGCTCATTGTTAGCTCAGCAGCGCTGCAGTTTTTAAAAATACTGATCTTCTTGAGCAGCTTTCCATCAAGGAGCAGTCAGCCCTCAAAAAGATTGGCGACTCTTTAGAGACCTGGGCTGGGGTCAGCGGTGACCTCTGGCCGTGACTAGTTTGCTGATAGCTCTGACCTCCCTGCCGTGGGCAGAGAAGCCTCAGAGCCGTTCCTGTGTGCCTCAGCCTCCCACACCGCCCGGCGGGGCTGGCCAGAGAGGGGGAGCCTATGGAAGAGCAGTTTGTGCAAAGGTGCGGAAGAATTGTAGGGCAAAAGCCAATAATAAAATGTGCCGTTAGGATCCTCTTTCTCTTTTCTGAGTTGAGACAGAAGGCTCTTGCGTGGGCTCCTGTCCGCAGAGCCTGGCCCTGCTGCACTTCCCTGCAGTGATCCCCACTGTCATACCCGACCCCAGGGATTTCAGTGACAGCACTTTCTGCAGTCACTCCCTGGCCACCCAAATAACTAATAATAGCCATATCCATTCCACAAGGCCTGTTTGATTTTTTTAACATACTTGACAACTCTTCAGAGTCAAGATAATGTCTTTCAGCAGTGCCTGTGCAGTACCTGGGACGATGAGTCTCTCTGGATAGCTCTGCAATTCAAATAATAAACCCCCTAACCTTGTTAATTGCAGGTTTAATATAGATCTGCAAATTTAATTGGTTCCTTGGCTTTTCCTCAGTTACCTCAAGTCAGAGTTAAAAATAGAATCACACCAAATAAAATGTTTGGGTGTCTGAAAGATTAGCAGATTGTAATAAATCACACTGCTAATGAATGTATTAGAGAAATAGCTATTTAAATTTTCCTGAGTTAAGAACATTTAGGGGAATAAAGATACATCAGACACCAACATTTCTTTTTTCTTAATCAGAAAATTTATTTTAATTTTAAGGGTCTTTTAAATTGCTTTATTTAAATGCCACAACTTCTTACCAAATTCTGATGGAAAACTGATAAAAATGAAAAGCGAGGGGATATTTTTGCTATCTCAGTGTGGACTTGTATCTGGAAGATGTTTGTCTGGAGTCGCTGACCATCTGTTCCATGGAGTTATACCAAAAATGTATTTTCACTGTAGATTCAGATGCTTGCTATGGTCTAGTAAATAGCCAGACAAGTATTGCAGCTTCTTCTTCAAGCACACCGTAACTATGAACTCCCAGCACTCCTCAAGGTAAAAAAATGTGTAATAAAAAAAGCGTTTGTTTCTTAGGTAAGTCTTCTAGTCACAGTAGCTTTAATGATTCTAACTTTGTTACTCGGATTTAATTTATTCTTGAGGGAATTCTATTGATTTAAACCAGAAATTAACTTGGCACGGAGTTGTCAAGAAGCTGTATCTTCCCTTTGAGCATTTAATTTTGAGTCCGTTTTTCTCCACACTCTGGCATCGGGTTATTGTTCAAAGCAGAACGAAGAGATGAGACCAGGGAGCTCTGTAGAAAGCAGCAGCGTTCTCCTTCAGCCCTGGGACCACCGCAGGGGAGTGTCAGTGGTGCAGTACTTGAAGGTAAAGCGTTAGTGCGTGTCCTTTGGAGTAGATCTCCAGAGACCCTCTGGAAGAGTACCTTCATTTTCTTCTGCTGTTTGCTGTCTCCTGACGTGCTGTACGGGGTTTGGTAGCGGGGGGCTACAGAGGTGGCTTCTGCGAGAAGCTGCTGGAAGCTTCCCCGCGTCCGACAGAGCCAAGGCCAAGGCCAGCGGCTCCAAGAGGGACCCGCCACTGGCCAAGGCCGAGCCCATCAGCGACGGTGGTGGCGCCTCTGGGAGAACGTGTTGAAGAAGCGGAAAAAGCTGCTGCACAATGGCAAGTTCAGCCGGGGAGAGGAGTGAGAATGTGTGGGAGCAAGAGCTCTGCAGACCCCACGTTCGGGGCAGAAGGAGGGGCAGGGGGTGCTCCGGGCCCGGAGCAGAGGTTCCCCTGCAGCCCGTGGGGCAGCCCATGGGGAGGCAGCCGTGCCCCGCACCCAGGGAGGGGAACGGTGGGGCAGGTGCCCACCTGCAGCCTGGGGGGGTCCCCACGCTGGAGCAGGGGGATGCCCAAAAGAGGCTGTGACCCCGTGGGGACCCACGGCTGGAGCAGAGCAGAGTGTGAGGAGTCCTCCCCCTGAGGAGGAAGGCGCCGCAGAGACAAGGGGCCATGAACTGACCCCAACCCCCATCCCCTGCCCCCCCGCGCCACGGGTGGGGAGGAGGGACAGAAAATTGGGAGCAGAGCCATTTTTCAGGCCCACGGGTTCACTTTCAGCATCCAAACCCTCACCTTTAGGGCAGAAAGCATCAGTTGAGGGTCCAAAGCCCCACTGATAATGTCCAAAGCCTCAATTTTCATTTCCTAAGTCTTAGTTTTGGCTTCCAAAGCCTCATTTTAGGCTCGAGTGCCTCGTTTTTACAGTCCAAAGGCTCAACTATAGTTTGCAAAGTCTCCTTCTAGAGTCCAAAGCTGCATTTTGACTCTCCGATATCTCCTTGTCAGGCTCCAAAGCAGCATTTTTAGGATCCAGCCAGCCATTCTGAGGATCCAAGATGCATCTTGAGTGTCCAAATCCCTAATTTTTAGGCTCCAAACCCCTCTCATGGAACCCAAAGCCTCATTTTTTGGGTACAAACCCTCATTTATATGTTCCAAACCCCCCCTTTTAAAGGCCAAAGACTGATTTCAGGGGTCTGGAGCATCATTCTGAAAGCCCAAAGTCTGAATTTGAAGGTCCAAAGCCTCATTTTTAGAATCCAGATCCTTATTTCTGCCTGTGTGCGTGTGTTGTGTGTGCGTGCGCACACTCGGGGTGTGTGTGAACACCGCGCGTTGCGCTCTGTGTTCCAACGTGTGTCTCGCAGTGCGGGTGTGCGCACGCTGCGGGTGTGCATCGCACCTTCTCTTTGTACCCACGGGTGTCTCCGGGCAGTGTGTGTGTGTGCACGTGCCCCAAAGCTCTCTGCGTGTCACATTGACTTTTCCTGTCCTCTTTCTGGCCCCGATGTGCCGGTCTTCTCCGTGCCGTGGGGGCTCTGAGCACCCTCCTCTCAGTAATCAGAGACCCCCACCCAGGAAATTATTTATCTTATCTCTGGAACTCAGGGAAGTATCTCAGACAGTGACTTGTGAGGAAAAAAAAAGGGGGGGGAAAAAATTTTAAAAGGATTGTTAGTCCAGAGTGCCCAGCTGGAGTCACCACTTTTACTAGAAGAGGGAAAAGTTCAGGCAGCGGTTTGCCGGTGGTGAAGTAACGGCAGCGCGGGGCGGGAGGGCAGGACGGGTGGAAGTTGTGAGATCGCAGGAAAAACACAATAAAGTGAAGAAGAAGCCAATAAAACATGGGGATTTTGGCGCGGATGTGGGAGGAAGAGGAGCTCCGTGGCTGCCAGCCGGCCGGTTCTGCTGGCCCAGCAGAGAGAGCAGCCGGTCGGGGCTGATCGTGGGCTCGATCCCGGCCTGGCGGCAGGGCCGGGTCAGGCTGAGCCTGCCCGTGCCCCCTGCCAGTGCCCCCTGCCTGTACCCCCTGCCCGTATCCCCCGCCTGTACCCCCTGCCAGTGCCCCCTGCCCGTACCCCCCGCCCCCTCTCCCCCCCGCCCGGTTTGCATTGTGCGAGCCGTGGCAACCGCGGAATGTGTCGGGGCTCCCCCTCTCCCCCCCCGCCCGGTTTGCATTGTGCGAGCCGTGGCAACCGCGGAATGTGTCGGGGCTCCCCCTCTCCCCCCCGCCCGGTTTGCATTGTGCGAGCCGTGGCAACCGCGGAATGTGTCGGGGCTCCCCGGGCAACGGGGCCACAGCCGGGCAGTCGGGCAGTGGACGAGCGATGGCCGGCAGCAGCGATTTGGCTCTCCCGGCGTTTCTCGCCCCCGACCCCCCCCGCACGCCTCTGGCCCCTTCCCCTTCCCGCTGCCTCGTCCCCGCCCAGCGGTTCTCACCCTATTGGCAGTGGCGCCGCTGGATGGGCCGGCGCGGCTGGGCCTGGCGTGGCAGCGCCGCCCCCCGGCTCTGCCCGGCCCGGCCCCGGCCCCCGCTGCCCCCAGGGCTGGTGGGGGGCTGCTGTGCCGAGGCCGCTCCCTCCCTGCTCCGCCCCGCCGCCGGCTCTGTCTCCTCCTCCTCCTTCTCCCCAGGCTCCCCCGCCCGCCCGCAGCCGCTCGGCAGCCCGAGCGCCGGCGCTGAGCCACCGGTGCCCGGTCCGGTTCGGGAAGTGCCGAGCCCGTCCCCGGAATCGGGCGAGGGGGCCGGGGTGCCGCTCCCGAAGATCCCCTCGCCGGCCCATCGACATCCCGGGAGCGGCACGGAGCTACACGCAGCCAAACCAGCGCCAGGTCAGAGCGGGACGGGCCGGTTTGGCTGGGCCCGGTTCGGCAGGGGGCGGGGGGGCGGCCGGGGCGGGGCGGTGACGGCCCTGTCTGGCCCGCAGGGAAGGAGAAGGGGCGGCTGGAGGAGCTGTACCAGGTGGGCCAGCTACTGGGGAGCGGCGGCTACGGCTCGGTGTACTCGGGCATCCGCCTCTCTGATGGCACCCCGGTAAGTGGTGGGGACAGTGGCGGGGCAGAGGGGAGGAGAAGGAGGAGGAGGAGGCTCAGCCTGTCGCTCCCCTTGGCTTGCAGGTGGCCATCAAACACGTGGCCCGGGAGCATGTCACAGCGTGGGGTGAGCTGGTGAGTGACCGGGGCTACCGGGAGAAACTGGGGCGTCACGGGGTGGGGGATAAGACGAGGCCTGAGAGGGTGGAAACCGGGACACCGCAGGGGGAGCGGGCGTGGAGTCACTGGGGGACGCGGAGCATCCCGGGTGAGGGGCTGTCCAGTACCGGGGGGGCCGGGTGGGGGGGCACAGGAGCATCCCCTTGGCAGGGGGGATCCCTGGGCACCGGTGGGGCCGGAGAAGGGGCAGCGGAGCATCCCGGGTGGGGGGGGTGCACAGAACCGTTGGGGCTGAGTAGGGGCGCACCCGAGCAGCGGTTCCCTAGCAACGGGGGGCACTGGGGCATCCCCTGGGCAGGGGGGATGCCCGGGCACTGGTGGGGTCGGGCAGGGGGGCACTGGAGCATCCCGGGTGGTCCCCCCGCAGCCCAGCGGCACTCGAGCGCCGATGGAGATCGTGTTGCTGAACGCGGTGGGCTCCTCCGGCTTCCGCGGCGTCATCCGCCTCCTCGACTGGTTCGAGCTGCCGGACGGCTTCGTGCTGGTGCTGGAGCGTCCGGAGCTCGTGCAGGATCTCTTCGATTTCATCACCGAGAGGGGATCCTTGTCGGAGGAGGTGGCGCGGGGGCTGTTCCGGCAGGTGCTGGAGGCCGTGCGGCACTGCAACGCCTGCGGTGTCCTGCACCGGGACATCAAGGCGGAGAACATCATCATCGACCTCGCCAGCGGTGAGCTCAAGCTCATCGACTTCGGCTGTGGCACCTTCCTCCAGGACACGGTCTACACGACATTTGCCGGTGAGCCCACAGCCGGGGGGCTGCTCCCGGCACTGCACGGCCCAGGCTGACCGGGCACCGGTTCCCCCTTTGGAGGGGGGGGAATTAATTACTCAGCCGGCTGCCAAGTTGTTTTTGGCGCGGGGCGGATGTTGTGAAACGGGAGCCGGCTCCCAGCCGCTGCCACCCACCTGCCCGGGGCTGGGGTGGGGGGATCCAGCCTGACAGAAACAAACACCCGTGGGGGTAGCGGGGCGGGGAGGGTTTGCAAAACCCGTATGCTGGCCGGTTTGGATTGCAGGCGTGGAAGGGCTTGGGCTGCTCCACTCCCCTTGTTTGCCTTGGCTTTTTTTAAATATTTTTTTTTGGCTAAGGCAGGGGGGGAAAGGCGTGTTTTTTTCCCACCTGTGGGTTTTTTTTCCTTTTTTTCTCCTTTTTTTTTTTTCCCCTGCACGTATCGGTCGGGCCTTCCCCAGGCCCATGCTGCCCTCTTCCGGCACCGGCGGCTTTTTTTTACAACCCAAAGTTTGTAAACAAGAGTCCCGTGTTGGCGAGGGGGTGGCGGGTCACACTGTGTGTCGTCCCCCCCCCGCCACCGGTGCAGCCGCCGTGTCCCCAAGGACGCTCGGGTGAGGATCCGGGAGCGGGCAGCATCCGCCTGACGAGCTCCGCCTGTCTCCCGTAGGAACACGAGCATACAGCCCGCCGGAGTGGGTCCTCTACCACCGCTACCATGGGCGTTCAGCGACAGTCTGGTCCCTGGGCATCCTGCTCTATGACATGGTCTGCGGGGATGTCCCCTTCGACCAGGATCAGGACATCATCAGGGGCCAGCTCTTCTTCTACCAGCCGATCTCCCTCGGTGGGTCCCCGGCTTCGTGGCGGGCAATGGGTTTGGGAGATGGCACCGGGTGCACGAGTATCCCCGCTCTTACGGCTGTGGAGGAGGGTGATCTCCCGTGGTTAGCTGGGGGAGGTGGCACGTGAGCAGGGTGATCTCCCGGGGTTAGCTGGGGGAGGTGGCACGTGTCCTGCCATCCTGCTCTCCTCCAAAACAGCTCCTGGACCGGGAGGTTTGGGGGTGGTTCTGAGCACACCCATCATGTCCTGGGCACTGCGGACGGTGGTGGAAGGTGGACAGGAGCCTCCTCTGACCGGCGGTGTCTGGTTTCTCTCCCCAGAGTGCCAGGATCTCATCGAGTGGTGTTTGTCCTCGTGGCCTTCAGACAGACCATCTCTGGAGGACATTTTCAACCACCCCTGGCTGCAAGGCACTCACCTGCCCTAGGAGATGGCAGAGACCCCCCACCTGCACGGATTGGCCCGGGACCCTGGCACATAACAGCTCCAGGCATCTCCTGGCCATAAGAAGCAAAGAAGACCAGGCTTCCTCACCACCGTAGCACTGAGCAGGGATCATCGGGAACACGCACATCCTGTCCCGAAGCTGGGCTGGAGACCTGATCTTCCAAGTGCTGGTGGCCACCATCCAACCCAGCTGTCCTGGGCTCCATCTGAATGACCCTGTCTCATTTGCTGGTCTTGCCAGTAATTTTTTTTTTTTTGGTTTTGGTTCTGTTATTGGTGGAGAGAGGAGACCTTATTGCAAACCATCTGGTTTTGGTGGCTCCCAAACGTCTTCCTGACCACCTGAATTCAGGACGGCGAGAGGATCAGAGACCTTATTGCAAGAGACGCTTCAACGGGGGAAAAACAGTGGCCGAATGGCTGCCGCCTCCGCTGTCACCGTGCTCGAGTGCCTTCAGCTGAGATCTGGGCTGTGCTGGAGGAAATACTTGAATTTTCCTACACTGCTGCTTTTCCAAGACTCGCCTGGGTATAGACTTCCTTTTCCCCTTTCAAAAAGAAAACAGGTCAGAAGACACCTGGGAGCCAAGCAGGCGATCCCTCACCTCCCGTGCCTCCACCTCGCCTGGATTTTCTGGGTTTCTTTGCTTCCCGGTGCCCTCACGAATGCACAAACAATGCAAACCAACAGAGCTGTAAATATATATTATTTATAAAGGAGCGAAGTTTGATGTGCAGTTGTTACTTTTTTTCCAGTTTTTGTTTTTAATTTATTTTCATGGATTTGTTTATTACAGAGAGAGTTCTAGCCAGCAGGATAACTTATTTATTTATTTATAATTCACGTGGGTTTCCAACCCACGCCTTGCTCCCACAGCTGCTGCCCCCCCGGTTTTCTGTTCTATTTATGCTTTTTGTTGTGAATCTGCAACTTTCATTTGTTCGAGCCTGGAGAGCGGGACAAAGCTGCAAGTCAATGTCTGCTGTCTTGTACTGCTAAGAACGGGAATGAGATCCTGAAATTGTTGAAATGGTATTTTAAGACATACATGCAACTTTGTGGCTGGAAAATTGCCTGGGGAAAAAGGACCTGGGGGTGCTGGTCAGCAGCTGGCTGATTATGAGCTGGCAGTGTGCCCAGGTGGCCAAGAAGGGCACTGGCATCCTGGCTTGTGTCAGAACTAGTGTGGCCAGCAGGACTAGGGAAGTGATCTTACCCCTGTACTTGGCACTGGTGAGGCCGCACCTAGTTGACTGTGTTCAGTTTGAGCCCCTCACTGCAAGAAAAAGTTTGAGATGGTGGAGCGTGTCCAGAGAAGGGCAACGAAGCAGATGCAGGGTCTGGAGCACAGGTCTGATGGGGAGCGGCTGAGGGAACTGGGGGGGTTTAGTCTGGAGAAGAGGAGGCTGAGGGGAGACCTCCTGGCCCTCTACAACTACCCAAGAGGTTGTAGCGAGTTGGGTGTCGGTCTCTTTTCCCAAGTAACAAGTGATAGGACGAGAGGAAAAGGACTCAAGTTGCACCAGGGGAGGTTTAGGTTGGATATTAGGAAAAATTTCTTCACGGAAGGGGTTGTCAGGCCTTGGAACAGGCTGCCCAGGGAAGCGGTTGAGTCACCATCCCTGGAGGTATTTAAAAGCCATGTGGATGTGGTGCTTAGGGACATGGCTTAGTGGTGGCTTGGCAGTGTTGGGTTAACAGTTGGACTTGCTGATCTTAGAGGTCTTTTCCAACCTAAATGGTTCTATGATTCTGTGAGCTGTTAGAGCCTCTTGAGGCTTTGAGGAAGATGAGAAATAGGTGATCACACAAGACTCTTCACTCTGGACTAACTGATTTTGATACCCTGGAAAAAGAGCTTGAGAGAATCATGTCACTGAAGGAGACCATGGAGTTTGTCATCATTTAAATGTCAGTTTCATAATGTACAGTCTTGGATATTATGGGATAACTTTGAGAGAATTGTTTGTTTCTGAGGGTCTGTTCTCTGTTAGATAGTCAGTCTTGGAGTCCACGGTATGTTTGGCAAATAGCCAGCAGAGGTGTTATATTGAAGAAAAAAGCTAAAAATCATGGTTAGTCTTCAAGTTTGAATAGCAGCAAGGTATATTAGACAACTTCTTTGTGTGAAACAAGCAAACAGTGGTGTTGACATGAACCGCTGTAGGAATAGAGTCTACCATCTCTTTGGCCGCATCAGCCAGACTTTGATAACTCACCCCAAGGGCTGTTTCCCTGCCCAGCATCACCTCATTGCAGCCAATGCACTTTGATCTTTTTCTTTTTTTCCAGAAGGAGAAACCACGTGTATTTTCACTTTCTTCAGCGAGCAAAGTTGCTTTTGCTCAAACTTTTCTGAAAATTTCCAGCACTGGGATAGATTCTGATAGAACTCCAGTTTGCAAGGTGGCAGTTCTGGAAGACGCCGTATTTTTGCATGCAAACACGTAGTCTGGTGTATTTATGTTTGCTGTGAAGGGGCTGTGTGGTCCCAGGCAGCCCAGCGTGGCCTTACTCATCCCTTTCAAGTTAACAGTCCCAGTGCCTTTTGGCAGCCCAGGGTATTAGCGTGGTATGGAGCAGATGCTCTTAAACTTCCAGCCCGCAGTACAGGAGCTCTTTCTCCTCCAGCCGAGGCAGAAGTGGCACTGGCTGGCTCTGCACAGAACTCCAGAGAAAGGGCTCTAACTGTCTTTTGTCCTGCTTTCAGGTTTACCGCCAGCAAGAGTCAGCTCGCAGCGGTCTGGAGCAGCTGCGCCAGGAGTCCTCTCGCCAGGGACATGCACTGGCCACGGTGTCCAAAGAGAAGGAGTTCCTGGAGCATGAGAAGGCTGCCCTAGAGGTGCGACTGGCAGCCCTGCAGCGGGACAGACAAGGCCTGTCAGAGCAGCTGGCAGAGGCCAGGTAAGGGCGGGGAGGAAGCCCTAGGCAGGACGTTATATAATGTCTGTAATTATAAAGGTGGTAATCATTCCACGAGGATTTATGGCATCCTGTGTGCTTTTCAAATGTTTTCACCTTCCACAGGCAGAAAATGAAGGAATCTTGAGCAAAATGAAAAAAAGTATACTATGATTTTAATGTTGTTTTCCTGACAGCTAAAACTAGCAAACATCTCCTGGGCCTCGGGCTCAGGTTTATGCCCCCTTGCACATTCCTGTGTGAAGTCCAAAGCAAGGCAGCTTGGCTCTGAGCTGAGTAATAATTAAACCCTGCAGACGTTTACTGAAACTGAAACTGAAGTTTCTCTCTGGTTTTGGTTTCTTGTTCTATGCATTTGAACATAGATCTGTCCTTATCAAGTAGTTTGGCTGTTCCATGCAGACGTTGTGAGTAGGACACTGCCATCTAGGGTGGAGCCAGAGGCTGGTGCTGCAGATCTCGAGGGCCTTCTGGTTGGAAGGTAACTCTTGTTACTGTGGTGCAGGACCCAGGGCTGGTTACACCAGCAGCTGGGAGAGCTCTTTTGAATCCTCACGTCTCTGAGGACTCTTGCCCATCACTGATGTCTGTGCCCTGTACTCCTCACCACCTGCTGTTTAGAGACAGATGTCATGGAGAAGTTACAGAGGGAAGGAGCGAGATTCTGTCCTTCTGCCTTTCTAAGATCATATGTGACAAGTTCTGCTCAGAAAAAAAAAAAAAAAGGAGTCGTTTGTCATCCTTGTAGGTGTTTTTTAGAAGACTCCTGAACTTGCAGAGCTGTACAAATGATGTTTTAGACATTGTTTCTCATGTTTCTTGACTTTTTCACTGTATTACTCCGAAGTGCGTCGTTAGGATGGCTGATAAACACCCCTTTTGACTCAGTGTGTTTCTTGAGAGCTGCTGCTTCTTCTGAGCTCCAGCTTCTCTTATTTGATGCAGCTGAGTTACGATTGGTCAATTATTGGACTGTTACTAAACTATTAAATGTTCAGCTCCTTTTTAAAAATTTTTTTGGAAGGGATACATTATTATTTTAAAAAGATAGATTAGTTATGAAGAACCTTTGACAATAGATTAAAATTCAGCAACTGTTGTTGCCAGACGTTGTTCTCAAGAGCCTTTTGTTGTCATAGTTTTGGCCTCTATCTTTTCTGTTCTGTTTTAGAGACTGATTCTATTTATCCTAAAATGGAGCATATTTCCTTTGGACTGGCAGAGATTGGCACAATCAGAAATATGTGCTTGTTCTCCTCTTGAAGATACACCCTCCATTGTCCATCCAAGCAGTGAAATTCTACTGCTGTGGTTTTTATGGCACCCCCGTCCTAGCGAGGCAGTGCTGTGTGTTGTGGGAACCTGGCACACAGGGCGCTGTGTTAGATCAGGGAGGTCACTTCAGCTCCTGGTTCCAGAACCCTGCGTGTCATACGCAGCGGTTGGTTGAAGTCTGTGGCTGTAAGAATTTGGCTCTGCAGTACTACAGCTTCCATTTTAGAGAGCAACAAGTCACTTGGGCTACTGCCAACTTAAATAGCAACACTTAGAGAAAAGCAGCAAGTTTTTCCCTTGAACTTTCAACAGTTGAAACTGAAGGCTGCCTGTCTCTCCTTTCAGTGGTCCTTGTTCAGATAAAATCTAGTTCAGATTTCTTACGAGTGCTGCTCCAAGCGAGAGATCTTCCTATATCATCTGATGTATTTCTTGAGTCCCTTTTAAATACAAGGAGTCTGGAAAGTTACTTACCTACAGCTACACTGTGAACAGCATTCAAAAAGTCACGGGTCATCCAGGGAAATACTCGTGTTCTGTCCCCCTGCAGAGCAGCTTGGAAGCGCTGATGAGCTGAGGGCTGTGAGCAGAGCCTGGGCTTTTGCTTGTTGGCCCAGACTCTGGGCACAGCTACCCGTGTGTCTGCCAACAGCGATTTCAGATTTGGCCATTGAGATCAAATTCGGCTGGGCTTTCGGTGTTATGCTGGGTCATAAGCAAAGCCTGGGCATTCCCCCGGAGGGGCCGGCATTGCTATTTTAAATGGCAGAAATAGGCTTTCTGTATACAAGTTTCCTTGCAACCCATTTTCCGTACTCAGGGGTAGGGATCTTGAATGACTTCTTACTGGAATAACTGTCAGTGGGCGTCAGGAGCAACAAACTCATTTCTCTCTGTATTCACAACTCACAGGTCAGTGAAGGAGGCGCTGGAATCCAGCCTGTTTGAAGCTCAGCGGCACTTCTCTCAGCTGGAGTCAGCTTGAAATCCAACTTTACACAGTCACGCAGGCCAAGGAGGTGATACAAGGTGAGAGCCTCCTGTCTCTGGTGATCCCCCTGCCTAGGGAAGATGGTATAAAAATAGCTCTGTGTCCGCAGTGCTTCTGAGGAGTGAAGGAGATGGAGGCAGATCTCTCCTGCACTGAAGTGCAGATGGCTTAAGGTCAGTGAAGTCAGAACCGTTGTGTAGACTCTGAATCTTGCCGTTTGTCCTGTTTGCAGGGGCAGTGAAGTGCTGTCAGTGTGAGCTGGAAGCAGAGCGATCTCTAATGAGGCAGGAACGGGAAAACATGGCACAGCAGCTCTTGCAGACGGAACAGCAGTATAACAATACCCTCAAACTGCGGCAAACTGATCATGAAGTGCAAATAAACCAGCTCCTGCAAGACCTGGTAGGAAAGAATATGCTTCTGAATTCTTCAAGCAAGCTTTGTGGGCTGGCTTTAGAAGAGTAATAGCCTGAGTGTGTGAAATGGCAGCAACCATCTGTCATAGGTCACACCTTGCTGGGCCAGGCAGATAATCCTAACCCATAACACTAACCCCTATCCCCTGACCATAATGCCTACCTCCTGACCCCAACCCCTGACCCCAACCCCTGACCCCCTACCCCCTACTCCCTACCCCGAGCCACTAACCCATCCCCCCAGCCACTAACCTCCTACCCCTAACCCATAACCCTGACCCCTAACCCAGACCCCTAACCCCTACCCCCAGCCCCTAACCACCTACCCCTAACCTGTAAACCCTAACCCATAATCCCCAGCCCGTAACCCCTAACCCCCACCCACCATGCCTACCCCCTAACCCCCTAAACCCTAACCCCTACCCTTAACCCCCACCCTCAGCCCCTTACCTAACCCCCAAAACCCCTAAGCCCTAAAACCCCTAACCCATAACCTCCAACTCCTAAACCCAACCCCTAACCCCCAACCCCCACCCCCGATCCCCCCACCCCCCTATCCCCCCACCCCCCACCTCCTAACCTCCTAACACTACCCCCTACACCCTACCCCTATCCCCTGACCCCCTAGCCCTAACCCCTAACCCTAACCCTAAGCCTTGTACCTGAAGGCGTGTGAAGACCCCCAGGACTCTGCCAGGACAGTAAAAGCAGCCACAGATTCCGTGTGGGCCTAAGGCGAGTTTAGCTGGAGGTTGGGTGCTCCCCACCCAAAGCCTGGCGGGAAGGGGGTAGGATCTTACCAGACTCCTGTCTGCCATGAAGTAGACTCCTCACATTGCTGCCAACTGCAGTCACGGGAACTTTCTCCCTTTCTTTCTGTCCTGTCACCGTCGTCAGAGGTGTTATCTCTGGGCTTGATGCATGTGGAACAGGCCCCTTGCTCCCGGTACTTCTGTTCGTGGCCTGTCTTGTGACTGGGGCATCAGGGTACCGGTCTCTTTCTCACCCTGCAGTCCATCTACATCTTTTCACTGATGGAAAGGGATGTGAGCTTTGAAAATAGACTCTAAGAATAGAGAGAAATCCTGAGGAGACAGGTGCTAGGAAACAGGCAGCCATTGGAGAGCGGAAGGTAACATCTCCTTTTCATAATGGTTGGACTCAATGATCTTAAAGGTCTTTGCCAACCTAAATGATTCTATGATTCTTCCACATGCTGACCCGCCTTTTAAGTTCCTTGACAGGACGTGATTTATGGAGAGCACAAAGCCATTGTTGTGCACTGTTGAGGTGGGGGGTTGTGGGAGGGATGAAGCTTCACATTTGTTTCGAGGAGCGTGGCTGGGACTTCACCTTGAAGTCTTTCCCTCCGCTCCTCAGGCAAGCGAGCGGGAAGGGCATCATTCAGAGCTGCAGAAGATACTGGAGCAATGTGGAAAAGAGAAGGCGGAGACAGAAGGGGAGCACGAGAAGAAGCTGTTTGATATGAAGCAGAAAGTTGCTACCGTGCGAGCTCAACAAGAGGAGGAACGAACCAGAGTCGACGATGCCAAGCAAGAGGGAAAGACTGTGAAAGGAGAATTTGTGTAGCTTTTTTGCAAGGCTAGAGCCGTGGGAGATGTCTGGATGTCAGGCTGTGTGGAGCATGCCCTACATGCTTTCTACATTGAATTTGGTGAGGTGAAAGGCAAGCAGGGTTCTCTTTGGGACTAGGAGTGAGACCTGTCAGAGGAAGCCGGGCAGAAACATCCCCTTTCAGTTGAGATTTTTGTGCTGCTGTTGTGCTGGGTGTTTTAAGACTTAACTCACAGTATCTTCACAGTTCTCTTAACAGTCCTCTTCTGATCTTTACTGATACATGCTTATAACCTTAACTCCATTAAAGACCAAACTGAATTTGTAGGACCGAATCCCCATGAGGGTGGGGTTTTTGTCTGGGGGGGGGACAGGGGGACATGGCAAAGATTGTTGACGAAAGAAAAAAACTTTTAAAGACTCCTCTGAAATATTTCTGAGCAGTAAAACAGGGGTGTCTTCTGGGCTGTTTTAAGTCACTTGCTGGTAAGCTCTTTTGTGCCCAGATCTCCTGTGCAACCCTGTCACACAGTGAGAGTCCTCCTTGTGTCCCACCCAAAGTCCTCTTCATGGAGTCTGCCTGGGGACAGCAGTACCCCCAACTGTGTCTGCAGGTATTGAAATGCCAGGGCAGTGCTCAGAGATGACAGTGTGTCCCTGTAATGTCAGTACTTTACCAAAGTCTTACCTTAAATATGAAGTCTTACCTTAAAAATGAAGTCATCTTCACCAAACCCCACTTGGAATACAGGAGTTTTCTGAAGGAGCTGCTCGCTTCAGCCCTCTGGCAGCCCTGCATTTTCTCTGCTGCTAACTAGGTGCAAAAGTTGCTCTTGAAAGACAAACAGGACACAGCAGAAGATGAGGGATACCCTCACCAGCAAGGCGAGACATCTGAGAAGTGCCACACATTTTCCTGTTAGGTGTTGGATGTTTGTTGGAGGTTCAATCACAGGGGGACTGTGGCTGGACCATGTTCATACGGCCAGTCTCACTTAGGAAGCTGTGTCTGCAAGTGGGCAGAGAAGGGCCTGGGAGAGCAGCAACACAGCGCTTTGAGAACGCGTCAGCCCGTCGGTGTTGGAGCCTTGCCACACAAATTCTGTGTGGGAAGTTTAAACCTGTCTTCTCTTTGTTTCTGTGCAGGTCCTGCAAGAAAAGGAGCGTGAGGAGAGTGCTTTATTAGAGACACTACTTCAGCCTCAGGGAGAGCTAAGAGAAGCCAACCAGCAGCTGGAGCAGCTCAGGCAGGAGGTGAAAGAGCAGCACGAGGATGGGCAGGTAAGACTGACTAGTAGGGTGGGTTGAAGGAACAGGCCGTTGGCAACTGGACGTTAAGCTGAGAGAGGCTGAGAGAAGCAGGTAACAGAGTGAAGGGCAGTGACAAGGAAATAAAGCCTAAGTGCTGTGACTGAGGAGGCAGGGACTGCTGCAGGCACTGAAAGCCCAGAGCCTGATGAGCTCCAGAGATCAGCAACAGGAAGGAAGTGTTACAGTGGAAGCAGAGCTGGGTAGAAAAGCAGAAGTGGCTGAATGAATGTGATTTTGAGACGGAAAGAAGAGAAAGCTGAACCTGATGGCAGGTCCCAGCAGCTTGCTCTCCATTTGTGTTTGCAGAACATCACAGAAAAACTGCAAGCGGAGCTGCAGGAAACTCAGAGCAAGATCAAGGCAGTGGAGAAGAGGCACAAGGAAGAAATCAAAACCATGAAAGAAGAAATTAATGTCCTCCTTCAGCAGAGGGATGTTCTACAAAACCAGGTGAGTGAAACAGCAATCGCCACTGCAGTCATCAACCAGGCGGTCTCTCCCCATGGCAGAGCAGCAGGGGAAGGGCTGAGTCCCTCTGGCTGCCATCACACTGTGGTCTCCATCTCAGCTGGGCTGAAGGAGACTGACCAGCCAGCTGCTGCCCTGGACAGATGGGCTGCTCTTTGTGCCTGTTTGCCATCACTCATCAGAATGGATTTCTGCTGGCCTGTTACTGCTAGCCTTGTTTTTTAAGGTGCTTTTTCAGATGAACATGTTGACCCACTTAGATTTTGAAGCAAGCCAGCTGTGAGCCACCATTGAGAATCTGGTACTTTCATGAAAGGGTGAAATTTAAAGTTGTTCTCTCCCTTTCCTCACAGTATATGATATGGCTGATATGGCTGACAGTGGCAAGCTGTAGTCTTTGACTGCTTTGTTGTGTTTTCCTTGAGGTGGAAGAGGTGACATCTCAACCTCCAAAGAGTCCCAGCAAGTGATTGGCCGCTGTGGTGGTGCAATTCTTACCACCCCCCCCGCCCCTCTTTGTTGGGCTGCTTGGTGCTAGGTACGATTCCACCCACATCCCCCGAGCTATACACCAATCTGTGGAGATAAGGACTGACAATGTTAACGAGCCTGGCTCCTGCCCCTCCTGATTGCTCGGAAATGGTTAAAATGGCCCATCAACTCCTCAGGGCCTGGCACACCTGTGCCTGGGATGTGGTCAAATGGGAACAATAACAGAGTCGCACATTAATCAAATTCTTTTGTAACTGCTGGAAGGCACCAGAAGGTATTTGACAAAAGTCAATTATCTTGGACCCTATAAATGGTGACCACCAGGGAGACCCTTTGAGCTCTCCTGGATCGCAGCGGGCCTGTGACCAGCATCTCCCCTGAGCTGGAGCCTCTCAGGTACCAAACCCTGAAGGTGTCGTCTGCTCCAGACGGAAGGCCAGGGCGAAGTCCCCTGCTCGAGTCTCAATTATCGCCCGTTGAGGAATGTCGAGGCATTGTGAGTATTTGCTCTAAACTCGAGAGGGAAATTTTCTTTGAGCTCGCTTCTCTTTACTGGGGGGTGTGTGTGTGTGTGGGTACGTACCCTTGTTTCTGTGTGTGTATGTCTGTTCTGTGTTCATTCTACTGAATCCAAACATCTTTGTTTCTGTATGTTCGTCTCTTTTGTTATGTGCATGCATGTATATATATATAGGTACCGTTAAGTAAGTTAGTGTGAATCTTGTCATTTTAGAACCTGAATAAGTTGCTTTTCTTTCTTTCAGTATTTCTGAACTATTTTATAATAATAAATTGCTGTTAGTTATTAATAAACCTAGATTTCGTACTAAATATTACCGTGTCAATACTTTCATCCGCGACACAAACCCCCAACCTTATCCCTTAAATCTTGATCCTAACAAAAACCCCTAAACCTTAATCCTAACACCAAACCCCTAACCCTTAATCCTAACACCAAACCCCCACCACTAAACCCCTAACCCTTAATCCTAACACCAAAACCCGAACCCTTAATCCTAACACCAAACACCCAACCCTTAATCCTAACACCAAACCCCTAACCCTTAATCCTAACCCCTAAACCCCTAACCCTTAATCCTAACAGCAACATCCCAACTTTATACCCTAACCCTTAATCCTAACACCAAACCGCTAAAGCTTAATCCTAACAACAAACTGAGAAACCAAAGCCCCTAAACCTTATCCTAACTCCAAAACACCCAACATTATCCCCTAAACCTTAATCCTAACACCAAACCCCCAACCTTATCCACTAAACCTTAATCCTAACACCAAAAGCCTAAACCTTAATCCTAACAACAAACCCCCAAATGATCCCTTAACCCTTAATCCTAACACCAAAATCGTAACCCTTAATTTTAACACCAAACCCCCAAATGATCCCTTAACCCTTAATCCTAACATTAAACCCCTAACCATTAATCCTAACACCAAACACCCAACCTTATCCCCTAAACCTTAATCCTAACACCAAACCCCTAACCCTTAGTCCTAACATGAAACCCCCACCACTAAACCCCTAACCCTTAATACTAACACCAAAACCCGAACCCTCAATCCTAACAGCAAACACCCAACCCTTAATCGTAACACCAAACCCCTATCCCTAAATCCTAACACCAAACCCCTAACCATTAATCATAATATGACACACCCAACACTGAATCCCTGACCCTTATTCCTAACACCAAACCACCAAGCCTTATTCCTAACACCAATCCCCTAACACGTAATCCTAACACCAAACACCTAACCCTTAATCCTGACCCCTAAACCCCTAACCCTTAATCCTAACACCAAAACCCTAACCATTAATTCTAACACCAAACACTTTACTCTTAATCCTTACAACCCTCAAACCCTAAACCCCTAACCCTTAATCCTAACACCAACACCCCAACATTATCCCCTAACCCTTAATCCTAACACAAAACCGCTAACCCTTAATCCGAACATCAAACTCCCAAATTTATCCCCTAACCCTTGATCCTAACACTAAATGCCATGCCCTTAATCCTAGAACCAAACCCCCAAATTTATCGCCTAACCCTTAATCCTAACACTAAACACCTAGGCCTTAATCCTAACACCAGACCCCCAACCTTATCCCCTAATCCTTAATCCTAACAACAAAGCCCTAACCCTTAATACTAACACCAACCCCACAACCTTATCCCCTAACCCTTAATACTAACACCAAACCCCTATCCTTTAACCCTAATATGAAACCCCCAACACTAAACCCCTAAACCTTAATCATAACACCAAACCCCCAACCCTTAATCCTAACACCAAACCGCTAACCCTTAATCCTAAAACCAAACCCCTAACACTTAGTCCTAACACCAAACCCCTAACCCTTAATCCTCACAGCAAAACCCTAACCCTTAATCCTAACACCAAACACCTAAACCTTAATCTTAAAATAGCCCCAAAACCTAAGACCCGAACCCTTAATCCTAACACCAAACACCTAATCCTTAATACTAACAGCACATCCCCAAGTTTATCCCCTAACCCTGAACCGTAACACCAAACGCATTGCCCTTAATCCTAGCACCAAACCCCCAAATTTATCCCATAACCCTTAATCCTAACAACAAACCCCAAAATTTATCCCCTAACCCTTAATCCGAACATCAAAACCCCAACTTTATCCCCTAACCCTTAATCCTAACACCAAAGCCCCAACCGTTAATCCTAACACTAAACACCCAAACCTTAATCCTAACACCAATCCCCTAACTGTTAAACCTAAATCCAAGACCGCAGCCTTATCCCCTAACCCTAATAACAAACCCCAAAACCTAAGACCCTAACCCTTAATCCTAACACCAAGCCACCAACCTTATCCCGTAACCCTTCATCCTAACACCAAAACGCCTAAACCTTAATCCTAACACCAAAACCGCAAACCTCCACTAACCATTAATCCTAACACCAAACCCCCAACCTTATCCCCTAACCCTTAATCCTAACAAACCCCTAAACCTTAATCCTAACACCAAACCCCTATCCCTTAATCCTAACACCAATTCCCTAACCCTTAATCCTAACACCAACCCCGCAACCTTATCCCCTAACCCTTAATTTTAACAACAAACCCCTAAACCCTTAATCCTACCACCAAACTCCTAACCCTTAATCCTTACACCAACCCCCCAACCCTTAATACTAATACCAACCCCTAACACTTAATCCTAACACCAAACCACCAACCTTATCCCCTAACTATTAATCCTACTACCAAACACCTAACACTTAATCCTAACACCAAATCCCTAATCCTTAATTCTAACCCCTAAACCCCTAACCCTTAATCCTAACCCTTAAGACCCTAAACCTTAATCCAAAACCCTAAACCCCAACTTTATCCCCTAACCCTTAATCCATCCCCAAACCACTAACCTTAACCCCTAACCATTAATCCTACCACCAACCCCCCAAATTATCCCCTAACCTTTAAATTTAACAGCAAACCCGTAACCATTAATCCTAACATCAAACCCTCAACCTTATCGCCTAACCCTTAATCCTAAAACTAAAACCCCTGACCTTTAATCCTAACACCAAACCCACAGCCTTATTCCCTAATCTTTAATCCTAACACCAAAACCCTAAACCTTAATCCTAACATCAAACACCTAACCCTTAATCTTAACAACCCCCCAACCCTAAAGCCTTAATCCTTAATCCTAACACCAAATGCCCAACCTTATCCCCTAAACCTTAATCCTAACATCAAACTCCTAACCCTTAATCCTAACACCAGACCCCTCAACCTTTATCCTAACATCAAACCCTCAACCTTACTCCCTAACCCTTAATCATAACCCTAAACCCCTAACCCTTAATACTAACAGCAAACCCTTAAGCTTTAATCCTAACACCAAACTCCCAACTTTATCCCCTAACGCATAATACTAACACCATACCCCAACCCTTAATTCCAACACCAAACCCCAACTTTATACCGTAAACTTTAACCTTAACACCAAACTCCCAACCCTTAACCCTAACACCCACCACCCACCCCTAAAACCCTAATCTTTAATCCTATCACTAAACCCCCAACCTTATCCCCTAACCCTTAACCCTAAAATCAAACCCCTAACCTTTAATCCTAGCAAAAAAACCCCTATCCCTAAGCCCCTAAACCTTAATCATAACTCCAAAACCCCCAAATTTATCCACTAAACCCTAATCCTAACACCAAACACCTAACCCTTAATCCTAACACTAAACCCCTAACCCTTAATCCTAACAACAAACCCCTCACCCTTAAGCCTAACACCACACCCTCAACCTTATCCCCTAACACTTAATCGTAACCCCAAACATCTAACCCGTAATCCTAACATGAAACCCTCAACATTATCCCCTAACCCTTAATCCTAACACCAAACCCCCAACCTTATCCCCTAACACATAACACTAACACCATATCCCCCAACCTTAATCCTAACACCAAACCCTCAACCCTTAATCCTAACACCAACCACCCACTGCTAAACCCCTAATCTTTAATCCTATCACCAAACTCCCAACATTATCCCCTAACCCTTAATCCTTACACCAAACGCCCAAATTTATCCTCTAACCCTTAATCCTAACACCAAATCCCTAATCCTTACTCCTAACACCTAAAACCCTAAACCTTAATCCTAAACCCTAAACCCCAACCTTATCCCCCAACCCTTAATCCTATCCCCAAACCACTAACCTTAAACCCTAATCATTAATCCTAACACCAAACCCCCAAATTTATCCACTAAACCTTAATCTTAACACCAAGACCCCAACCCTAAGCACCTAACCCTTAATACTAACACCAAACCCCCAACCTTATCCCGCAATCCTTAATCCTAACACTAAACCCCTAACCTTTAATCCTAACCCCAAACCACCAACTTTATCCCCTAACCCTTAATCCTAACACCAAACCTCCAAATTTATCCCCTGACCCTTATTCCTAACCCCTAACCCCCAAATCCTTAATCCTAACCAGTAAGCCCCTAACACTCAATCCTACCCCCTAAACCCCTAACTCTTAATCCTAACACCAAAAGCCCAACCTTATCCCCTAACCCTTAATCATAACACCAAACCCACAACCCTAAATCCCTAGCCCTTAATACTAACATTAAACCCCTAAGACTTAAAAGACTTAATCCTAACACCAAACAAACGCTTCATCCTAACACCAATCCCCCAACCCTTAATCATAACACCAAACCCCAAACGCATAATCCTAACACCAAACCCCCAACCCTTAATCCTAACACCAAACCACCAACCTTATCCCCTAAACATTAATCCAAACACCAAACACCCAACCTTATCGCCACTTAATCTAAGCACCAAACCAACACCCTTATCCCCTAAACATTAATCCAAACACCAACCCCCGATACCTTAATCCTAACACCAAACCCCCAGATTTATCCACTAACCATTAATACTAACACCAAATCCCTAAACTTAATCCTAACACCAAACCCCCAAAACCAATCCCCTAACCCTTAATCCTAACACCAAAACCCTAACCCTTAATCCTAACATCAGACACCCACCCTTATCCCCTAACCCTTAATCCTAACACCAAACTCCCACCCCTTAATCCTAACAGCAAACCCCCAACTCTAAGTCCCTAGCCCTTAATCCTAACACTAAACCCCCAAATCTTAATCCTAACACCAAACCAGCAATGCTTAATCCTAACAGCAATCCTGAACCCTTAATCCTAACACCAAACCCCCAACCTTTAATCCTAACCCCAAACCCCTAACCCTTAATCCTAGCCCCAAACTCCTAACCCTTTATCCTAACCCCTAAGCCCCTAACCCTTAATCCTTACAACTGTGCCCCTAACCCTTAATCCTAGCCCATAAACCCCTAACCCTTAATCCTAACACTTTATCCCCTAACCCTTAATTCTAACAGCAAACCCCCAACCTTATCTCCTAACCCTTAATCCTAACACCAAACTGTAAGGGACTGTCTTATCTATCTCAAACATTGCTGTCGCACCACCCTCCATTTCCTGGCCTCGGCATCCTGCTGTCGGAGGAATACACTCTGAAGAAGACGAATTGCCCCCAACCGACCACCACATCCACCCGAAGTTAAATCCGGATGAGGAAGACGTGCAGGCCAGCACGGGACCATGGGGCAGCACGTATGACTATGAGCTCCATGGAAACGGGTGGTGTCTTCGGAGAGATTGTGGGAACTGGGACAATAAAAGGACGGGTACTCCTTTTTCGTGAGCACGCTGTTCACCCTTGTCATCTCATCCTTCCTCGGAGCTGAGACTTTGGCAGAGTTTGGAGCTTGGAGCACCATCACCTGCACCGAGACCGAGCCAACAGGACGTCGCTGGATTCGTGGTGGTGGTAATTAGTCTCGCTGCATCTCTACTGTTTGCTTGCTTAGGGATTCTGACTTTTTTCCTTTCTTTTCTCTCTGTCCTATCGCTATTATCAGTTATGTGTACAATAAAGTTCACAAGGTTCTACAGCATCTGACCTCGTTTGTGTCTTAATCTCGCTCTTGGGATCATTTAAGAACCCTCCCTGATATTGGATCGGGACATTTTAAATTGGCATCATGGACAGGATCCCTAGAGACGAGAGTGCTGTACTACCTTGCTGTGCTGGATGCAACCCTCTCAGGATGAAATAACCCCCTTTGTGTTACATTAAGGAGTGACCTCCTGAGAGTGAACAGGGGGAAGAGTGGGCATTTGTGTTTGGGTAAGGTGTGACCTCCTGAGAGCGAACGGGAATTTTGAAATTATGGTGTGACCCTCTCAGGACGAAAACCCCTTTGAGTTGCTTTTGTGTGTGAATAAGGTGTGACCTCCTGAGAGTGAACAGGGGAAATTTGACATTAAGGTGTGACCCTCTCAGGACGATAATCCCCTTTGCATTAGGAAAAGGAAAAAGAATGGCCACCCTGAAGGCAGCCGATGCTTGTGATGATGTGCCCTCATGGGTTGAAGGAATAGATAAATTGTATGATCTTTTGGAGGCACACCGGTCTCGCCCCTCAGTTCAGGGACAAGACTGTGTGAAAAAACACTGGTTTCAGCCGCAGAGTGTGGTGGATAGGATAAGGGTATTGCAGCAGGAAGCTAAGGTTAGGAGGGGGAAAGGAAAAGCTATAATTTGTGCAGTGTTAGGAGCGAGTCTGGCAGCTGCGGTGGCAGAGAGAAAGCAGAAGCCTTGTCAAGCTGATATTATGATAGTCTCTCTGCAGAGGGTCATACAGACCCTGCAGGAACAATTGAAGGAAACCAAAGAATTGCTAGAGGAGGAAAGGAACCAAAATATAATATTAAAGGACGAGTTGAGGGAGCAACTTTTGACAGAGACGGATTTGCTGGCGGAGGCACAAGTGAAGCTTTTGGAGAAGGGGATATGGCAGATTTATCCCCAAGGAGATTTGCAGAAGGCAAAAGAAAACTGTAGAAAGCCTCCCCCATCTGTATCCACTGGTTAAAACAGAATACGTGTACGAGGACGATAGCGATAACCATCCTCAGGTTATCACCAAAGTAGTCCCATTTACAGCAACTGAATTGGCAAAGCTGAGAAAAGATTTTGCAAGGACTGCAAAAGAATCAGAGACAGAGTATGTGTGGAGAGTGTCTTTGTCAGGAGGGGATGGAATTTTGTTGTCAGAGAAAGAAGCAGAAGGATATTGGGGTCCGGGTGTGTTTCAGCTACCGGCGACCACCGAGCCCCATGGTCATTGACTCAGAGAGCTGCGTACTGGGCCGGAGGGCTGAACCCCTTGGAGAGGGGAGATCCCCTTGTCATAACAGGTACGGTGGATCAGTTAGTGGAAAGTGTGCAGAAGGCAGCCTGTCTGCAGATGATGTATGATCAGGAGCTCAAGCCTAACCAGGGCTCCCCAATGTTGATGTCTGTGGACCCAGAGAGGATGACTCCCCTGATACGGGGACTTCCTGACTCCCTGAAACCCATTGGCATTCAATTGCAAGGGAAGATTCAAAACACCCCCAATGCAGAAAGAATGGCGGCCGCTCTGGAGGGCATAGTGACCCCTGACCATTGACGGCTGGGGAGGAAAGTATGGACATGGGGAGAGGTAGCCCAGGAATTGATTAATTTTGGGAGAAAATATGGCCCTGTTGCTGGATCGTCCCAAAGAATCAAAACCAGGGTCATACGGGCTGCAGAACAAATTAGTGGGCGACAATCATCCACGAGGAAGGGCCAAGGCTCAGAGTCACCCCGAGGTCACAATTCTGTGAGAGAGAGGCCCCTAACTCAACAGGCACTGTGGCAGCTAGGGCTTCAGAAAGGCATTCCCCAGGACTTGATGGATGGACTCCCTACTCAAAAATTAGAACAACTTGTGCAGAAATGGTCAGGACAAAGGGTCACTTTTGGACCAACCCCTAATGCTCCACCCTTGATAGACCTTGGGGAGGAGCTGGCTGGGGAAAAGGAGGTGGTGGGAAACTAGACCCTCTGCCCCCCGAAGGTGAGGGGGGAGGTGGAGGATGGATGTTTGTAAGACAAGTCACCTGCAACACAAAAGGGGATTTACTGATTACTGTCACCGTAGGATCAAAGAAAAGACTGGTAACATTTCTGATTGATACTGGGACACAAATCACTGCACTAACGCGGACCGAAGCAGAACAATGTGGATTCCATCTAGAAACCTAATTGTTTTAAATGCCTTGGGAAAAACACAGTCAGTACCTATGACTCCGGTGACACTATGGTTACCAGGAGAGGAAAACCCTGTCAACACCATGGTGGCCATAGGATCTTTTCAGATGAATCTTTTAGGTATAGATGTTTTAAAGGGTAGGCAGTAGTGGGACACCCAGGGAAACTCACGGTCTTTTGGTGTTCCCCAGATCAGGCATTGACCGAAACATTGGGCAGAGAGGTGGTTTATTGCAAGCGGCACCTACCCTACCTCCCTCCAAACTGACCAATGTTAAACCCTACCCATTGTCTATAGGAGCAAGGGAGGGAATTACACCAGTTCTGGAAGAATTGAGAAAATAAGGGGTTGTAGTTTCCACTCACTCCCCCTTCAACTCTCCAGCATGGCTAGTCCAAAAACCAAACAGCAAATGGAGATTGACAATAGATTATAGGAGGCTCAATGCCAACACAGGTCCACTAACAGCTGCTGTACCAAACATTGCTGAATTGATACCAACCACTCAGGAACAATCCCACCCTGTCATGGCAACAATTGATGTCAAAGATATGTTTTTTATGGTCCCTTTACAGCCTGAGGACCAGGATCGCTTTGCCTTCACCTGGTAAGGACAGCAGTACACCTTTACATGACTCCCTCAAGGATACAAGCACTCCCCCATGCTAGCTCACCATGCTCTAGCACAAGAGCTGGAAACAATCCCCAGAAAAGCAGAGGGGAACATTTATCAATATATAGATGATGTACTCATAGGAGGGAGTCAGGTAGAAAGTATAGGGCTGACAATTCCACCTGAGAAAATACAAAGCCATTCAAGTGAGGTAAAATTTTTAGGAATCTGATGGAAGGGAGGCATGACGTGTATCCCACCAGATACTCTCTCCTCTCTCAATCAGATCAAGATGCCAGAGTCAAAGAAAGACTTAGTGTGCACTAGGGTTGCTTGTGTTTTGGAGGAAACACATTCCTGACTTTTAAATTATTGCTAGGCCGTTGTTTGACTTATTGAGAAAGAGAGCTCAGTGGGAGTGGACTCAGGTCCATGGTGAGGCTTTACAGTTGTTGGTGTTTGAAGCGACTGCCTATCAAGCCCTGGGTCCACTTCACCCAACAGATCCTGTTCAAATTGAATGGGGGTTCGCCAAGAGTGGACTGTCCATCCATTTGTGGCAAAAGAGTCCAGAGGGTCCTGTTAGGCCCATTGGTTTTTGTTCTTGTAGCTTTAAAGATGCTGAAAAAAAGTATACAACTTGGGGAAAAGGTCTATTTGTAGTTAGTTTAGCTCGGAGAGAAGCCGAACGCACCATCCGACAACAACCTTTAGTTCTTAGAGGCCCATTTAAAGTGATCAAAGCAGTTTTGGCAGGAACTCCACCCCCTGACAGGGTGGCCCAGAGAGCCTCTGTGCACAAATAGAACACTATTGAGAAATTTTTTTCTGTAACTGAAGGAGCCACAAAAGTGTTAAATATACAAGATGAGGTAGACCCGGATAGGGAAACACCCGAGCTTTTGTCTGTAATACAAGTAGCTCCTCTGTTTTCTGGACAATTGCAAAATGTCTGGTTTACGGATGCCTCATCAAAGAGAGAGGGAAATATCTGGAAATACCGAGCTGTGGCACTTCAGGTAGACACCAAGGAACAGATCATTACCGAAGGAGAAGGTAGCGCACAAGTAGGAGAACTAGTTGCTGTGTGGAGCGTTTTCCCACACGAAGTTCAGTCTGCTTCTTCTGTCTATATCTATACTGACTCTTATGCTGTATTCAAAGGTTGCACTGAATGGCTTCCATACTGGGAACAAAATGGATGGGAGGTCAACAGAATACCTGTATGGCAAAAGGAGAAATGGTAGGATATCCTTACCATTGCCAGGCAAGGGAAATTTGCAGTAGCATGGGTAGCATCTCATCAGCAGGATGATACCCCAGTGAGCCGATGGAATGACAAGGTGGATGAACTAGCCTGGCTGGCTCCCCTACAAAGCACCCAGATAGCAGAAGATTGGGAATGTCTGTTAGAATGGCTACATGTAAAGTGGAAACTTGCAGGAGTTAAGGACCTCTATTGTGAGGCACAAGCCCGAGGGTGGCCAGTTACCAGGGAAGAATGTAAAACTTGTATATCTTCCTGTGAACAATGCCGTGTCCATCTGGACAGACACCCTCTGGAGGGTGACCCCCTGCACTTAAGAGAGGGAAAAGGCCTATGGGAGGCCTGGCAGACTGATTACATTGGTCCCTTTCAAAGGTCAGAAGGAAAGTACTATGTACTGGTAGGTGTGGAGATAGTATCTGGACTAGTGCAAGCTAAAGCACATGCTAAGGCAACAGGAGAAAACACAATAAAAGCTTGAAAGAATGGTTTGGAATTTTCCCCAAACCACAGTCAATCCAGTCAGACAATGGCTCACATTTCACAGCCAAGGTGGTCCAAGAGTGGGCGGCCCAGGAGGGAATTTCGTGGGTGTTTCATACTCCGTATTACCCACAAGCAAATGGAATTGTGGAAAGAACAAATGGCCTACTAAAACGCTTCCTCAAACCGCATAAACCAGGATGGGCTGAGCGAGTGTGGGATGCAGTGACCAGCGTAAATGGCTGCCCAAAGATCACAGCATTCTGTCCAAAACCTGCAACAAGTATGCCAGACCCACATGGTCCTGATCACCCCAGCAATCCATCGCATTTTCCAGGACAACCTGTCTTGGTCGAACTTCCTACAGTGGGCACTGATGTTGGACACACCCCTTAATAAGTACACCTGGAAAGCCAAAGATACTTATGGAAAGGAGCGCAAAATTAATACAAGGTGGATTATTCCATCTTTCTGATTAACTCACTTCTGGTTCTCAAAATGAACTGAGAAGATTTTTCTTTTCTTTTCTCTTGCAGGTAAAACCTCCCGTGGAGAACGATATCCTGAGTCACGACAGGGGATCCTGATGTGGATTTTGATTTTTTGTATAGTATTGATGTCTATTGTCTTATTAATATTTGTAGGATGTGTTGTGTACCATCGTTGAAACTGTTTTGGGTGACCGTTCTCCTCTCCCTTGGTTCCAGAGGAAGCTCCGGCTCTCTAAGTGTTAACCGAGAAGGGGAGGAAAGCAAATTCATGGGTTTAGGTCATTCTGTTGGAATCAGGGAAGATCCCTTTGCTAATGGAGCTGGGACTTTAAAAGGTCATTGCTGGGCCCATGAAGGTGAGATGGAAATACCAAGGCCTAAACAGCACGTGCGCTCTGGGCTGGGGGTGTCCATTTTGACAGACCCCCGACTCAGGCGAGTCAGACCACCATCTATCTTCAGCTCTGCAGTCTGCGACAACAACCAGAACGTACACCCTTTTGATACTCAATTTTGTGGCAGTTGCGTTGTTAGTTTTGCTATATTTTCTCTTGTGATATGTATGTGTTCATCCTGTAAGTGTCCATGTAAACCGTCTTGTAGTTGTACCTGTTCATGATACAACCACCTTTCCCCTCCCCGTCCCCAAAGACCGAGAGCACATCCCTCGGCCCGGCCTGGGACACGTCTTGTTTAACTTTGTTTGGTTAAAAAACTGTTGATTGGTAGTGTTACTGTTACCTTTTTATATGTTTGTTTAGAATATTGTTAACATTGTTACGAATAGTGGTGTTGTTTATTTACCTTTGTTTAAATCTGGGATAGAAGTTTCTAGTCCCAAGTAACCATGCGCCTTAGGATAAAAGGGGTGTGGAAAGTGATTTTCCCACCGTGCATGCTGACCCCAACTCCAGCAGACCAGAGCAGCAGACGCGCGGACTGCCAGGGCCTCAGACACTTTGCGGTATTTTGTTAAGACCACAGGAAAAATGGAACAAATGATAAGATTAATTTTAATTCACTTTGCAGCCTTTGGCTTGTTAACCATTATCTTAATTGTTATTATAATACTTCTTTTTTGTCCCTGTTAATGTCAATCATGTAAACTGTCTTCATGTTCTTCTGCCGATTTGTCGGAGCCTTAGAATTGGTTTTTAAGATGTTTTGGTTTTATAAAGTTAGTTAGTTTTGAACATGATATATTTGTTAAAGATGTTATTGGTTATATGTTTGTTAGTTAAAGATGTTCATATTTGTTATTGATGAAAAATTTGCTGGAAATCCTGTTTGTTGTATTTCGCGCTTTTTCTGGTCTTTCTCTTTTTCTTTCTGTACTGTTATTTTTCACGCCACCACGAAGACAGCAATGTTGAGCCACGGGGTGGCGTAAGGGACTGTTTTATCTGTCTCAAACATTGCTGTCACACCACCCTCCATTTCCTGGCCTCGGCATCCTGCTGTCGGAGGAATACGCTCTGAAGAAGATGAATTGCCCCCAACCGACCACCACATCCACCCGAAGTTAAATCCGGATGAGGAAGACGTGCAGGCCAGCACGGGACCATGGGGCAGCACGTATGACTATGAGCTCCATGGAAACGGGTGGTGTCTTCGGAGAGATTGTGGGAACTGGGACAATAAAAGGACGGGTACTCCTTTTTCGTGAGCACGCTGTTCACCCTTGTCATCTCATCCTTCCTCAGAGCTGAGACTTTGGCGGAGTTTGGAGCTTGGAGCACCATCACCTGCACCGAGACTGAGCCAACAGGACGTCGCTGGATTCGTGGTGGTGGTAATTAGTCTCACTGCATCTCTACCGTTTGCTTGCTTAGGGATTCTGACCTTTTTTTCCTTTCTTTTCTCTCTGTCCTATCGCTATTATCAGTTATGTGTACAATAAAGTTCACAAGGTTCTACAGCATCTGACCTCGTTTGTGTCTTAATATCGCTCTTGGGATCGTTTAAGAACTCGCCCCGATCAGGACAGGCAGGCAGGGGCGGGCAGAGCAGGCAGCGCAGGCAGAGCAGGCAGAGCGGGCAGGGATGGGCAGCACGGGCAGGGACGGGCAGCGCGGGCAGCGCCGCTTCAGCACCCTGGAGAGCGTCCGGCGGCAGCGGCGCGGGGACCGTGCGCGGACGCGTCCCCGCCCGCGGAGTCCCGGCTGCGCCCGGAGCCGAGACACGGCCACGGCCACGCGCGACCGGCCCCGGGAGATGCAGCCGCCACCCCCCACCGCAGGCGCAGCGGCACAGGCGCGCAGGGGCGGGGGCACACGGGCACCGGGGCCGGGCGGGGGCAGAGCCCCGCGCAGAGACAGCGCGTGCGCATGAACCCACGCAGGCGCACACTGAGACACGCGCGCGCACGCAGGCACAGGGGCGCGACTCCCGTGCGCGCTCCCGTGGGCGCGGCAACACCCGAACCCCGACGCCAACACCCCCACAGACCCCACACGGCCCCGCACCCCACTCGCGCCGTCGCACACGCACTTTCTCACCCGCCGCAGCCCCCGTCCGCGCTCCCACAGCCCCCCCACGCGCAGGCACAGTCCCACCCAGACACCCAGCGACCCCCTGACACAGTCACACCCGCGCACGGGCACCCGGACCGCGCGTGCTCCCGCCCCCCGACACGCGGACACACACGCCCGCGGGAGGGGCGGCGGGCGCGGGGGGGGCGCGGGGCGGGTGCCTGCGCGGGGGGAGCCGGCCCCGCCCGCGCAGCTCGTCCCGGCATGCCCCAGCGCCGCAGCCCTGAGGCGTGGGAGCAGCGGCCGGCTCCTCCCGGGCTGGCGGCAGACAGGGACAGCCCGGATCGCTCCGGGGCTACCCCGGCGCCTCCCGCCCCGTGGTCAGGCTGCGCTCGCGCCCGCCGGGGAGGGGCGGCTGGTCCGTGCGCGGGCGCGGGGGGGCGCGGAGCAACGCGCGGGGCCGGCGCCGGGCGGCGGCAGCTCACGGGGCTCGCGCGGCCCCGCCGCTTCCCCCGGAGCCGGCGCCGGGCTCCGCGCCGAGGGGGCCCGTCTGAGCGGGGCCCGCGCCCACCTCCGCCGCGCTCGGTCGGGGCCGCAGGCAGCGCTGCTGCGCTTGCGAAGGTAAGACCGTGTGTTTTTCCCCGTTAATGGTTTTTTGTTTGTTTGTTTGCTTGATTATTTTTGTTTGTTTGTTTGTGTGTCTTGCTGTACTTAACCTATTTTAAAAACAACAAATTAATTGTTTAATTAGCAATAGGTAGCTGAACTCTAAAGAACGGGCAAATCTCCATCTGCTGGAGAGGACTTTTGCCTGTTAACTGAACTATTTTGTGTACCAGTCTGTTATAAGAGCTGGAAGAATCACACTGTTTGTTATAGATTAAAAGTAATTTAGCGGGAAATAACCACTTCTCAATTTTTAGTGATCAATAATAAATTTATTAGCAAGCGGCGAGTGAGCAAAACAGCGCTGGGTGTGCCGGGAGTCTCTGCTCTACCAGGACACACACCTGACCCGGCAGAACCGAGTCCCTTTATAGTGTAGGCTTCATCCATATTCATGATGGGCGTACCCTGAGGGGTCTGCAAAGGTGTAAACAAGTTTTCCCGGGCTTTTCTCAGGTTTTCGCGGGCTTGTCTCAGGTTTCTGTCCCAGAAGGGGGGGATGACTCAGCACAAGTGTTTTTGTAGTGGCTTGAAGATGGGGGCCATTTTAGCTCCCTTCTAACAACTGATTTTAACAATAGAAACTATATACATATATCTTATTTCTTATTTACATAAGAGAATTACAAAACTGTTCGGCCACAACATCCTGACTACAACTTCTTTTTCCCCTTGAGATTTGAATAACAAATACCATATATGTTTTATTACAATTCCCCCCTTTTCTTTTAACTAATTTTGTTTTTCAAATCTCCTTAACACATCACAGACTTGTTAAATATACATGGTCCGAAAGTTAACCCAATTAATAATAACACTAGGGGTTTCATAAAATGGAGGTTTAACATCAAAATTGCGATTCCTCCCATAGCCCAAATGACCACTATAGTGAGGAGAGTTGGTGGGTTCATCTTCCAATTACTAGCTAATTGTACAAACGTGTCCCCTTTCTGTCTTGCGACAGGATTTGCATGCTCAGATCTTTTCCTTCCCCATACTTTCCAGTTCTCCTTGCCACAACAATCACCTGAACTGGTTGCTTCGAGGCCTTTCTTATTTTCCCCTCTCCATACGTCTCTGCCTCCTCCGCCTACTCCATTCATTCCTTAGAGCAGCGGGGCTTTCCATCTTCTCGGCAGCAGTCGTATTCTGTGGGGTTAGGGTCTTGTTATCGACACCTAAACGCCTCCCAGTTCCAGGCTTTCACTTGTGGGATCTGTGGTGGTGCAATCCTTACCCCCCCCGCCCCTCTTTGTTGGGCTGCTTGGTGCTAGGTGCGATTCCACCCACATCCCCCGAGCTATACACCAGTCTGTGGAGATAAGGACTGACAATGTTAACGAGCCTGGCTCCTGCCCCTCCCGATTGCTCGGAAATGGTTAAAATGGCCCATCAACTCCTAAGGGCCTGGCACACCTGTGCCTGGGATGTGGTCAAATGGGAACAATAACAGAGTCGCACATTAATCAAATTCTTTTGTAACTGCTGGAAGGCACCAGAAGGCATTTGACAAAAGTCAATTATCTTGGACCCTATAAATGGCGACCACCAGGGAGACCCTTTGAGCTCTCCTGGATCGCAGTGGGCCTGTGACCAGCATCTCCCCTGAGCTGGAGCCTCTCAGGTACCAAACCCTTAAGGTGTCGTCTGCTCCAGACGGAAGGCCAGGGCGAAGTCCCCCGCTTGAGTCTCAATTATCGCCCGTTGAGGAATGCCAAGGCATTGTGAGTATTTGCTCTAAACTCGAGAGGGAAATTTTCTTTGAGCTAGCTTCTCTTTACTCTGTGTGTGTGTGTGTGTGTGTGGGTACGTACCCTTGTTTCTGTGTGTGTATGTCTGTTCTGTGTCCATTCTACTGAATCCAAACACCTTTGTTTCTGTATGTTTGTCCATTTTGTTATGTGCATGCATGTGTATATATGTATATATAGGTACCGTTAAGTAAGTTAGTGTGAATCTTGTCATTTTAGAATCTGAATAAGTCGCTTTTCTTTCTTTTAGTATTTCTGAATTATTTTATAATAACAAATTGCTGTTAGTTATTAATAAATCTAGATTTCTTACTAAATATTGCCGTGTCAATACTTTCATCCGCGACAAATTGGCGTAGTCGGCAGGATGACAAGCAAAATCACCAAATACTTACAAAAACACGGTATCCAACCAAATCCCACCTTCCCAGAGGATTGGGCTTATAATAATTGGCACAACTGGGAAGAGGTAGAAAAACAGTTAACTATTGCTAGAGGTGCAACTAAATTTGGAAAAAATAAAGGTATGATTTGTAAAATGTTGGGAGTGTGCCTGGAAGCTGCCTGTCATGAACGAGAGAAGGTTAATCGTAAAATACAAAATTTACAAGATGAGATTACAGGGCACAAATCCACCAATCTGCTGTTATCGATTAAAATAGAGCAGCTGCAACAGCAACTTAAGGAATCCCAATTGAAACAACAAATACTGGGGGAACGTGTTGAAATGATGCTAATGCAGTCTCCGAACCCCCCTGATATTGTTCAAATCAGAAAATTAATTGTGTCCCCTGAAGACTGGGATGGTAACATTTGGAGTGATACACATAATGATGACTCAGACGAAAATAATTATTTGCAGCCGCCTGAGTCTCCCCCTCTTGCAGTCAGACCAATTATTAAAACAGAGGAAACAACAGGACCTCGGGGTGGTGTGAGAAGTCGCATCAGCAAAACAACCCCTTTTGATCCAATTCAAATAGCTCATTTACAAGATCGTTACGGCCGTAAGCCTGGAGAAACTGAAACTGAATACCTATGGAGAGTTTCTCTAAACGGGGGAGATAGAATTTTACTAGATGGCAATGAAGCCAGTGGATATTGGGGTCCTGGTGTCTTTTTGGATGGTGGTCCCAACCCCCAGAATGATCCCCACTCACTAACAAGCAGAGTGGCATATTGGGCTGGTGGCATTGATGCCTTAGAGAGAGGAGAACCTCTGTTAATACCTATCAAATCTCTAAATGACCTCTCTGCAGCTTTTACAAAAGCTGCCTGTATTCAAGCCATGCATCAGCGTAAACCTACTGATGTTCCTCTTTCGGCAACTGTAGCTCCTGCTATACTTAAAGTACTGATAAAAGGAGCCCCTGCCATGCTCAAACCTTTCCTCATTGCAAAACAGGATGAGATCCAGAGAGACTTAAATTATAATGAATTGGTAAATCTAACACAAACTATTGGAAATAGTGGGGAAGAAGAATTAGAACCAAGAGTATTACCCACTTGGGCAACTTTAGTACATGAAACTGTAAATCATGCCCGAGAAATGGGATGGGATGAAATTCCCAATGAAACAAAAAATGTAGGTCGCACTGTTAGGCAAATTAAACAATTGCATCAAAATAATTCTCAGGAACAAAAACCCTCTGACCGACAATCTAGGGGTCAGGAGTGGAGAAATGAACTGTGGAAGCAAGCATTGTCACTAGGAATTCCTAGAGCCGCGATTCAGAGACAGCCTACCGGCGTCATTCTGAGTCTGATTCAGGCATTTCAAAAAGGTATCGCTCCAAATGCTCCAACCCCCCCCCCTCCCCCCTTCGCCAGCTCCCAGAGAAAAAAAAGATAACCCTTTCCTCCCTCAAGAGGATCAGTTGCAAAGCACAGGATCAAAAAACTGATAAGGTCCGGACGGCAACTGGGCCTGCCAGTCCGGCAAGTAGAAGCTTATCAGTGGATAAATGAGAACGGCCCTTACATTTTAATTCCAGTTGGTCCTCAAAAGCAATTAATAAAATTTTTGATTGATACTGGTGCACAAATTTCAATAATTACACAGCGAGATGCCAATAAGCTAGGCATACGACCTGGCCGGCGAAAGGTTAAAATTACCGGAGTCACAGGAATTAGCACTGTGTGCCAGACAGCAAAAGTTAATTTACTGCTCCCTGGCGAAAAACGTGTAACATCTCTTCGCTTTGCGATCAAGGAGCATTATGAAAATATCCTGGGTTTTGATGCACTGAACGGCCGGACCTGGCGTTTGCCAGATGGTAGTCTGTGGTCTTTTGGTTCAATTGCCAACCCCAGCCATAATAAAAATCAACAAACTGCCACAGTGCGTGTACTCCGTGCAGCTCCAGCACTTCCCGAATCAAAAATTACTAATGTCCCACAGTATCCAATTTCTGCTACAGCACGAACTGGAATTTCTGAAGTAATTGCGGACTTAGAAAAACGGCAGATTATTTCCCGAACTCACTCCCCATACAATTCTCCTGTCTGGCCAGTCCGCAAACCAGATGGGAGGTGGCGTTTAACAGTCGATTATCGGCGTTTAAATGCCAGTACAGCCCCATTGACAGCGGCAGTTCCCAACATTGCAGCTTTAACTGCTACACTGCAAGCCGCTGCACATCCTTGGATGGCAGTGCTAGATGTAAAAGACATGTTTTTCATGGTCCCTTTAAGGGAAAAAGATAAAGAAAAATTCGCATTTACATGGGAAGGTATCCAATATACCTTTAACAGGCTCCCACAGGGATATAAACACTCACCCACAATTGCCCATGCTGCACTTGCTGAACTTTTACAGACAGTTTCACTCCCTGCAGATGTAAAACTGTATCAGTATATAGATGATATTCTAATCGGAGGACCCTCTCCTGACAAGGTGGGAGAAGTGGCAGCAACAGTTTGGCAAACATTGCATGAAGCAAAAATTGAAATTCCACCTGAAAAATGTCAGGGACCAAGTAAAGAAGTAAAATTCCTGGGCACTTGGTGGATTGCTGGAAGTGCAGCAATCCCACCAGATACTCTAAATAAAATAGAACAATCAGAAATGCCCCAATCTAGAAAAGAATTACAACAGCTAATGGGCACTTTAGGATATTGGAGAAAACATGTACCTGGATTCTCCATCATTGCCCGCCCACTTTATTCACTTTTACGAAAAGGAAAATCGTGGAGATGGGATTCAGAACATGAAGAAGCAATTAAAACTCTAATACTGGAATTAAAAACATATCAATCCCTAGGACCTGTTCATCCTCGGGACCCTATTATAGCAGAATGGGGTTTTGCAGAACATGGTACTTATTGTAACTTATTTCAGATCGGCCCTGATGGGCCAAAGAGACCTTTACTGTTTAGCTCAACTGCATTTAAAGAGACTGAACAAAGATACTCAGAGTGGGAAAAGGGTCTTTTGTCTCTAGTCCGTGCAGTTAAACAAGTTGAGAAAATACGTCAAGAACAAGCTGTTCAGACCAGAGGTCCCTTTAATTTATTAGACACAATCCTAAAAGGGACTGCTCCCCCAGAGGGAATTGCACAAAAACCTACAATTAGGAAATGGTATGCCTATCTAGTGGGTGTGGCAGATGAAATGCAATTAAGTGAAGGACACACAAAAGTTTCTAAATTGCAAATGCCTATTAATACTGACCCCCTAGCATTACAACAACCATTCAAACCTTCACCAATTTTAGATGCACCTCCCTTCACTGAAAATTCACCAACCGAGGGTGTCTGGTTTTCTGATGCCTCGGCAAAAAGAGTGGATGGTAAATGGCAATATAAAGCTGTTGCATTAGAAATCAAAACAGGCAAACAAGTTATTGAAGAGGGTGAAGGCAGTGCTCAAGTAGGAGAGTTAAGAGCAGTTGTTTTGGCAGCACAAAATGAAGCAAAAGCCATTTATGTAGACTCTTATGCTGTCTGGGCAGGTGCCACACAGTGGCTTTGTCAATGGGAAGCCCTAAACTGGGAGATAAATAAATCACCAGTCTGGAGAACTGAAGACTGGCAATTACTATTAACCATAGCCAGAAAAACACCATTCCAAATAGGATGGGTAAAAGCTCATGCTAATGACCATAAACCAGCTACAAATTGGAACCAAAGGGTGGATGAATTGACAAAAATTAGGAAAATAGACATTGAAGATTCCTCAGACCCCACATGGTATCGACTAGGAGAATGGTTACATCAAAAATTAGGCCACACAGGTCGAGAAGCACTTTACTTTTCAGCCCAAAGCCGGGGATGGCCTCTCAGTAGGAAAACATGTGAAACCATCCTCACTGAGTGCCTCCAGTGTAAATTAAAATTGCAGATGGACCACCCTGCCAAAGCACCACCTTTACACATTAAAGAGGGGAAAACTTTGTGGTCTACTTGGCAAATTGATTACATTGGTCCTTTAAAATCCTCTGCTGGGTACAAATATATCTTAACAGGTGTAGAAATAATATCTGGACTCCTTACAGCTACCAAGTGCCAAAAGGCTAATGCACAGAATACTATCCGAGGCCTTTCCTCATGGTTCTCAATTCTACCTGTCCCTGATTCTATCCAGAGTGACAATGGCTCACACTTTACTAGTAAAGAAGTACAGGAATGGGCAAAGCAAAAAGAAATAAAGTGGGTATTTCACACACCTTATTACCCACAATCTAATGGTATAGTTGAACGAGCCAATGGACTGCTGAAAAAATATCTTAAACCACATGAAGGACAATGGGACAGACGTCTTTCTGAAATTTTACAGCAGTTAAATAATCGGTATGGTCCCTATGGAAGTCCAATTACTCGAGCCTTCTTAACACTTTCTTCAGAAACAAACCTAAATAATGAGCACACCTGGTCCTCAATGAAAGCAGGACAGCCTGTGATGGCAAAAATACCATCTGTGGGAACAATACCAGTAATCCTGGTCAAACCACGAGGATTTCTAGCATGGGATGCTATTGATAATAATGGAATAAAACATAAAATCAGTACTAGATGGATTTATCCAGCATCCTAAGGGGTAACCTGTTCAGCTTCCCCCCCCCCCCCCCCCCCGAGACCGTTCTCTTTTCTTTCCTTTTCAGAAATAACCGACTCCACCAACGACAATGTGGAAGCAGACACCATACCCAGCAAGTCCACCAGTAGCACCGTGGGAACAACCCTCATCTTCAATATCAGACTCTTCACAGCATTGCACCTACCCTTTCTCTCCCTCACCATCATACCTCGATTGCTACAACAACGGTGTCTATACGGTTCTTCTTCTCTCTTCCTTTTTCTGCTCATGAGAGTAAAGACACTTACAATGGCTCACACATCAAATCCTTGGGATCTTGCATTACTGAGATACATTGGAAGCATCAAAACACTACAAGGCAGGTCTAATTGTTCAACTTTCCTCACTACACAGAAGGTGACAGGATTATTGCATTTGTCCTCACTATATGCAATGCTTCAGTGTACAACATACATCCAATCCTTGCATTAGGACTAAATCACAATGGAAACATACTCTGTCCCTCAGAACATAAAGTATGGGCCCACCAGAAGGAGGGAAAATGGCAAAAAATTGATGTAAATGCATGTACTGTGCGAGAACAACGAGGCTTCATTTGTGAAGGAAATACTCTTGAGGCTCAAGACATTTGTCTTGATACTGAACAAAACATTTGTCACTTTGAGATCCACCCAAATGAAACCCCTGAAAGCGTAGTCATATATGTTGGAAAGGGATGTGTTTGCATGCGAACACGATGTGATTCCTTATTAATAGATGGTACTGTCCATACGACTCCTCCAACATCCTGACTTAATCGACCTCCTGCAACAAGCACAGAAAACTGGACAAAAGACTCTTATCACGGTCCAACATGATATAGAAGAAATACATCAGGTGTTAACAAGAGTCAAAAGGGATGGAGAACATCAGTGGTGGGAAAGCTCATCTGGATGGTCACCCACCGCAACAGGACTGTTTAATTCTATGTTCCACCCGGTCATGATTTTCTTAATTCTAAATCTAATATGTTTACTGCTCATAATTGTATTGTATATTAAGGTTTGGAGGATGGTTAAACAGATTACTCAGTTACAGAAGTATCCCCATATGTACACCATCCCAAAATAACTTTTTTTTCTTTTTGAAGCTAATCAAACACAAAATTTCCTTCAACTGTAATTGGATTATGGCATCCTCTGTTTATAGGCATAGAGGCAAGAGGCAACCACACTGCCACTCTATGGACAAGATAAATTGACTTTAGTCACGGGGTGGATTGTGGTGGTGCAATCCTTACCCCCCCCGCCCCTCTTTGTTGGGCTGCTTGGTGCTAGGTGCGATTCCACCCACATCCCCCGAGCTATACACCAGTCTGTGGAGATAAGGACTGACAATGTTAACGAGCCTGGCTCCTGCCCCTCCCGATTGCTCGGAAATGGTTAAAATGGCCCATCAACTCCTAAGGGCCTGGCACACCTGTGCCTGGGATGTGGTCAAATGGGAACAATAACAGAGTCGCACATTAATCAAATTCTTTTGTAACTGCTGGAAGGCACCAGAAGGCATTTGACAAAAGTCAATTATCTTGGACCCTATAAATGGCGACCACCAGGGAGACCCTTTGAGCTCTCCTGGATCGCAGTGGGCCTGTGACCAGCATCTCCCCTGAGCTGGAGCCTCTCAGGTACCAAACCCTTAAGGTGTCGTCTGCTCCAGACGGAAGGCCAGGGCGAAGTCCCCCGCTTGAGTCTCAATTATCGCCCGTTGAGGAATGCCAAGGCATTGTGAGTATTTGCTCTAAACTCAAGAGGGAAATTTTCTTTGAGCTAGCTTCTCTTTACTCTGTGTGTGTGTGTGTGTGTGTGGGTACGTACCCTTGTTTCTGTGTGTGTATGTCTGTTCTGTGTTCATTCTACTGAATCCAAACACCTTTGTTTCTGTATGTTTGTCCATTTTGTTATGTGCATGCATGTGTATATATGTATATATAGGTACCGTTAAGTAAGTTAGTGTGAATCTTGTCATTTTAGAATCTGAATAAGTCGCTTTTCTTTCTTTTAGTATTTCTGAATTATTTTATAATAACAAATTGCTGTTAGTTATTAATAAATCTAGATTTCTTACTAAATATTGCCGTGTCAATACTTTCATCCGCGACAGGATCGTACAGGGCACTTGGAGTATTTGGAATTTGCAAAGAGTTTGTACTATATTCACGTTATGGGGCTTAGGTTCATTGGTATGCACACAATTTTTCCTGTTGATGACTGGTTAATTTTCTTTCTCTTTTATAGCACTGGTCATAGTATTCCTTTGGGGAATAGCCGTGGACGCAGTGCGCCCACCAACTTTCCTCACAAGTAGTGCATTTAAAACACACAAAAGGATAACAAACACAGTTAGGGGTTTTACAAAATTCATTTAGTCCTTCTTCCTTCGCAACACTAGTTTCAGATCTCCTGATGTTTCAGCTACTTCCCAGTGATCAGGCGTTAAGGGTCCTTTCACTCTGGTAGCATGAGTCCATCCCTTTTCAGCAGTCCGGACAGCAGTCTCTGTTGTGAGTATAACAAGAAACAGTCCCTCCCAACGAGGGGTAAGAGAGGATTCTTTCCAAGTTTTTATTAACACCTTGTCTCCAGGTCTTATGGAGTGCATACAAATTTCTAATGGAGGTCTCTGTACTACCATCCCTTTTTTGCGTAGTTCTTTTCTCCTATTCATGAGGTTTATTAAGTATGGTTGCAAATTGTCTTTTTCCAATACTGGGTGATCAGTGGGAAAGTCCGTATCATAGGGCATACCATATAGCATTTCAAACGGGGATATTCCAGTATCAGTTCGGGGCTGGGTCCGGATATTCAGAAGTGCTAGGGGTAAACTTCTGACATTAATTTGGTAAGTTGTTTCTTGATTTCTCCATTCATTCTTTCCTGAGCTTTGTGAATGCCAGGGAGTGTGGAATTCCCACTTGGTCCCCAGGGAAGTCAATGTCTCTTTGATTACTTTAGACACAAAGTGGGGACCCCTGTCCGAATCAATTACTTGCTGTAGCTCGAGCAGTGGGAAAGGCCTCCACATAATGAGTGAGATGATCTACCAATACTAGGAGGTATTTGTACCGTCCTACTTTTGGTAGTTCTGTAAAATCGATTTGAATTCTTCCAAATGGTCTGTATGCCAAATCCCGTCCCCCTTGAATCTTTTCTCTTAATTGGTACTTATTAATTTTCTGGCAAGTTAAACAGCTTTTTATTATTCCCTTAGCAACATCATAAATTCCTATGCACATGTATTTAATAGCAAACTGGTCTACCAGTGCTTTGTACTCCCCAGTGAGTTTTAGTATGGAAATCCTTCATAACTCTCCAAGCCATTGCCTTTGGGAGAACCTTCCTCCCATCAGGTAATTCCCATTCCCCTTGTTTTTCATTAATTCCCATTTGTTTCAATTTTTCTTTCTCTTGGTTAGTAAACATGAATCCTAATTTGGTGGGGTCTGTTCTTTCGTTTGTGTTTGATTCTGTTACCATCAATGCTAGTAGTGCAGCCCGTTTTGCCTCTTGATCAGCTAGAATATTTCCCCTGATCTGTAGTGAGGTTCCCTGTTGGTGTCCTCTTATATGCACTACTGCTATTTTCTTAGGACCTCTTAATGCTTGGAGAGTCCGGATAATTAGAGACTCATGTATTAGCCCTTTTCCTTGTGAATTAATGAGTCCCCTTTCTTCCCAATTTTTTCCAAAAGTGTGAATTACTCCAAAGGCGTACTTAGAGTCTGTATAAATGGTTCCCTCTTTTTCCTTTAAAATCTGTAACGCTCTTAGTACTGCATATAGTTCACAAGCTTGAGCCGACCAGCTAGGACTCAGTGGTCCTGATTCTACTACCTCTAGGGTGGTTCCACTAATAATTGCATAACCTGATTTTCTTTTTCCTTCTACCACTCTAGAGGATCCACCCACAAACAGCTTTTCCCCTTCTTCTAATTCTGTTTCTTCTAAGTCTGGCCTGATTTTTGCCTGTTCTTCAATGGTATGGAGGCAATTATGGTTTAAACTTTCGCTTGGCTCCCCATATAGGAATTGTGCTGGGTTTTGAAAACTAGTTACTTCAATCTCTAACTTTGGTGAGTGTATTAATATTCCTTCATATTTGAGGAGCCTGGTGTCTGTTATCCATTTGTCCGCTTTTTGTTGAAGCACTCCCCTAATGTTATGAGGAGTCAACACCTTCAGATTCCCCCCAAATGTAATTTTATTAGCCTCTTCTACTAACAAGGCCACTGCCACTATCGCCTGGAGGCATGTTGGCCATCCCCTACTTACGGGGTCTAACAATTTAGATATGTATCCCACAGGCTTCCTTTTCCCAGCCCATTCTTGGGTTAATACCCCAAATGCCGTGCCGTCTTCAGTATTGGCAAATAAATAAAAGGGCCTTCTTATATCTGGTAAACTCATACTGGAGCGTTGACTAAGTCAGTTTTTAATTTTTCTAATTTTTCCTCATCGTCTGGGATCCATTTAAGCAACCCGTCTTTTGTTAATTTCTGGTATAAAAATTTAACTTTTGTACTATAATTTTCAATCCATTGTCTACAGTACCCCAGTAGTCCAAGGAGCTGCCTAACCTGTCGTTTGTTTTTGGGAGCCTGGAGAGAAAGAATTCCGTTTACCCTCTCTGGGTCTAACTTCTTGCTCCCTTTACTAATCCAGTGACCTAAATACTTCACCTCTTCTTCTACAAATTGCAATTTAGATTTGGATACTTTTAATCCTTGGAGGCTTAAGAAATTTAACAACTTAATGTTTTCCTTTCGTACCATCTCTGGGTTGCCTCCTGCTAACAGAAGGTCATCTACATATTGTACTAAAGTAACACCTTCCCCCAAGTTATAATCTTTTAAGATGTGTTCGAGGGCTTGTCCAAAGAGGTTAGGGGACTCAGTAAAACCCTGAGGCAAAACTGTCCACCTCAGCTGTTGTTTCCTAAAGGTATCTGGGTCTTCCCATTCAAAAGCAAAATAATTTCTACACTCCTCTTTTAGAGGACATGCCCAAAAAGCATCTTTCAATTCTATTACGCTATACCACTGATTTTCAGGATTCAATTGATTTAAGTAAAGTATGGGGGTTCGCCACTACAGGAAATCTGGTTACAGTTCTTTTGTTGATTTCTCTTAAGTCATGCACTAATCTATAACTCCCATCTGCCTTCTTAACAGGCAATATTGGAGTATTAAAAGGTGACATACAAGGTTCTAATAGCCCCTGATTAAGGAGTCTCTGTATTTCAGGCTTTAAGCCTCTCCTGCCTTCTTGTGGCAAGTGATACTGTTTGATTCTAGTTGGGATCTCTGGGTTTCTAATGGTGACTTCAAAGGGGGTGATATCCAATCTACCCACTGTCTCTGGGGTATACCATACTTCTGGGTTAATCTTTTCTTCATCCGCCACTGTGAGGGGGCATAATCTGACTTTGAGTTCTTTTTCTTCTACTTTCAGATTAGTTCTCAATTCTATAATCAGATCCCGTCCAAGTAAATTATAATCTGCTTCTGGTAATAATAAAAATGTTCTAATCACATATTTGCATTTTGATTCAACAATCACATCATGAAGAACCGGGGCCTCAAACGGTTCACCTTTAGCCCCTATTACACTGATTTTTTCTGATGATACTTTACAGCCTGGAGGCAGAGCCTGAATGGTAGATGTTTCGGCTCCTGAGTCCACAAGGAACTCTACCTCTTGTTGCTGAGGACCCACTTTAAGTTTTATCAAGGGCTCTTTGTTCTTTGGGTTCCCAGCACATAGAGTTCCTGACCCCACTAATCTTCAGAAAACATTTTCTCATCTTGGATTCTCCTCCAGCAAACCTTCTTCACATGCCCCTTCCTTTTGCAATAAAAACATTCCACTTCCTTCATATTAAAGCAGGCAGAACCATTCAATGAATGAAAATCTCTGATCCCAAAGAAACCATAGTCTCCAGGTAATCATCACATAAAACATCCATGTTCTGCACAGCTTTATTACATGCAGGTACTGGGGAATGCACAGAACAGTTTTCAGGCTAAAATAATGTAGTTTGCTGCATGTTTGAGTTGTTACACACTCTGCATTGCCTCCTCTCAACCTGAAACTCCTACTCCTGGGTCTAGACATTTAGAGCAAGGGCAGTTTAAATCTACCGAGACTGTTGCCCATGTACTTCCAGATGCAATCAAATAAAGCATCTGGGCAGATATACCACACACGCAGTGCGCGGTGTTTACATAGCACATCACAAATTACAAAACTGGTAAGCTCTAGGCCATAGCCTGTGAGGAGAAAGTCTGCAAAGGGCACAGCAGCATCCTCCTTCTTTGGAAAAGACACAACATCTATGAGCTGTCTAGTCAGTGTGCTACAATTATGTCAGTTCCCCGTCTTTTGGTTAAGAAGTACAAACCAGATTAGCAGCTCCAAAAGAATGTGGTCTGGGGGCAAATTAGCTTGAACTTGGCTCCCCAGCCCATATACCTGCCTGTATGCTAGAACCCTGATTCTTTTTTTTTTTTTTTTTTTTTTTCCCCAACTCCTGCCAATGATGTAAGAGAGCTGCCTGCTTGAAGAACAGGCAGCCAGATTAAGCTGCAGATCTGCTCACTTTTTCCCTCTTGGACTATTGCTTTCACTCTGATAATGTTTTACTCCGATTTTCTTATTTAAATTGATTCATCACTGTTAAGAAAAAAAAAAAAAAAGCTGCTGAAGCTAGCCAAGGGCTTGTATCTATCACAGTATCTTTTGATCCTTGTCTACAGTCCTTAAAATACCAAGAGGATAGAAAGTTCTAAGCTGTCACCTTCTGATCACCAAGTCAAGCAGGCAAAGGTATACTGAATAATAAACGAGTTATGAAGAGGTGAAACAACATTTAAATAGATCATTATCTGGGTATCCAAACTGATAACGAGAACAATACCACCACTTCAAGTAGGAATCCACCTAAACTTTCTGAGCTTCTCTCAGCAATTCCTCTCCCTTGCCAATCTTCTATCTTTTCTAGCTTCTTCCTAATATTTGCCCAAGACTTAGCCACAAACTGAGTCTTTAATAATGCCTGCCCCACAGGGATGGCAGGATCTATTCCCGAGTACAACTGTTATTAATATTCTGCCCTCGGGGAACTGACTCTCTAATTCCTTGAATTATGATCATTCTTAAATCTGCCATGTGGGTTTGGTGGCCTGGGTCTTGATTATTCCAGTTGGGTTTTACCAACAGCCACTTCTGATCTGCTGTGGGACCCACTTGATGTTGCTGGTCCCAAAGTCTTATACCTGCCCTCCTGATCATATCTCGTTCCTCCATAGTAAATAGAATTCCTAGGATAGATTGTCCAGGTATATAAATCTGGGCCAAGAAACTGGTCCACCTGTTTGGCTACGCCAAGCGGGTCCTCTAATAAGTTCCCCATTTCTTTTTTAAAAATATCTCCAGTGTTGAGGGGAACAGTGACATACCCCGTTCCCGGTTCCCCTTGTGCCCCCACTCCTGGCACAAGCATTTCTCTAAGGGGGTATAATCTCCCTTCCTTAACTTTGCTTCGGGTAACCCGCTGAGGGGGTCCGGAAGATTCGGGGTCAGAATCATTGGTTACAAGTATGAGCGGGTTAGAAGGGTGGGGGGGGGTGCTCAGCACAGAGCCCCCTCGAGACAGTTTACTGCAGCCTGTCTCTGAGCAGAAGCCTAAACGCTAATTTGGGGCCGCTCGGTGCCCCCTGCTCCAGCCCCAACCCCCACCCCGGGGCAGCTGGGTGCTCGGGACAAGCCCTCGCGGCTGGGGAGTGGGCAGCTCTGTCCCCCCCTTCCCCCACGTTGGGCCAGGCTCCGCGACACTGCTCCAGGGCTCGGCTTGGGCACGCTGCTTGGGTCGGGCGGTGGCGCCCCGGGAACAAGCCCTGTCCCAGCTGGAGCCAGCAGCGGGAGGAGTTCAGCTGCCCCCTCCCATGGATCCAGAGGGCTTGCTTTCCCTCTGTCCCATCTTCCAGAGTGCCACTCACTCGCACTCTGGGATTATCAACCTCCTAGTGGGATATCCGGCAATTCTTCCTTGCCCCCACCCATGGATCCAGAGGGCTTGCTTTCCCTCTGTCCCATCTTCCAGAGTGCCTTCTTTCACACACACACACGCTCCCCTTATTCGTGACTCGCTCCTTCGCAGGCTACGAGAACTGCACTACTAAAGGGTCCGCACTCAGGTGATCTCTTCGAGACCTCTCACTCATTCGCACTCTGGGATTACCAACCCCAACCGAACGGATAACTGCACAAACGCAAATACTTACTCCTCCCCGGAGTCTTCGATCGGTCTTCGTGCACAAAATTTAAGGGGTTCTGCAGATTCTTTTGCTCACTCCCGAGTCCGAATTAAAAGGGGTTCGGATATCCAGCGTTTTGGCCACGAGATCCTCAGACTGGGGCTATCCGAAGATAGGGCGCCTCCCCTATCTGGGGTTTCGCACCAAAAGATCTGGATCCGAGTCACGGCACCAAATTTGTTATAGATTAAAAGTAATTTAGCGGGAAATAACCACTTCTCAATTTTTAGTGATCAATAATAAATTTATTAGCAAGCGGCGAGTGAGCAAAACAGCGCTGGGTGTGCCGGGAGTCTCTGCTCTACCAGGACACACACCTGACCCGGCAGAACCGAGTCCCTTTATAGTGTAGGCTTCATCCATATTCATGATGGGCGTACCCTGAGGGGTCTGCAAAGGTGTAAACAAGTTTTCCCGGGCTTTTCTCAGGTTTTCGCGGGCTTGTCTCAGGTTTCTGTCCCAGAAGGGGGGGATGACTCAGCACAAGTGTTTTTGTAGTGGCTTGAAGATGGGGGCCATTTTAGCTCCCTTCTAACAACTGATTTTAACAATAGAAACTATATACATATATCTTATTTCTTATTTACATAAGAGAATTACAAAACTGTTCGGCCACAACATCCTGACTACAACTTCTTTTTCCCCTTGAGATTTGAATAACAAATACCATATATGTTTTATTACACTGTTCATGGATAGTTTTAACAGATTTTCTTGTAAACTGGTTACAGGTGGTTATTTTCTTGGGTAAGATAGTACTGCTTCTCGTCAGGAGATGTCCTGATCAGTGTATGAAGTCAGATGATGCTTGGTCAGATCAAAAATGCCAACAGTGAAGAGTGTGTTCTTGAGCAGCATCTTTCGTACTGACCTTGCCCTCTGCCACAGCACACTGCACAGCTCCAGGGAGAGCTGAGAGCCTCTCTGTTCTGGGGCTGCTTCCTGCTGTGGCAGCTCATGAGCTGCTGCTGTGTGTTGTTGTGCGTGTATGTAAATATTTATTGCTTTGTGTAAGATGTCTGTGACTATGAATATGAAAAGAAGCGTGTGACCAGCTGTGAAGGTGTGGAGGATGTAGAAAGCGATGACTGGCTGGAACTGTCTGGCAGTTCAAAACTTGTTTGTTATCAGCATTATTTTTAGTCAGCTAAAGTGCCAGCTAATTGTATATATACTTATATTGTCCATACACTTTTTGGGACAAGCAAATTTTATGTATGTGTGGCTTTAATAATATACTGTGCAAGATATTCCCAAGGCAGTTGTGTGTTTTGTAATACAAACATAAAGGAAAAAGACCTCTTGGAAGGAGGAGCCACAGTAAGAGCATCTCTCCCCATGGAAATCTCAGCATTACTTGGGTCACGAGGCAGCTGATTTCTCTCTGTGCAATGACAGTACAATTGACCTCAGACATTCATTTGGCATTCTGAAGGCAATGAGAATCAGGCCTTTACCTTTAATCTTGAGTTAAGTCTCTAGATTATTCCACATGGCATAGCATGAGTTTGTTAAACCTCCGGTCGTGTCAATGAGTCTCCTATAGCTCAGCATCATAAAGCTCCTTGTAGGACAGGGTATGATTATTCAGAAGGTGTATAATTCCTTAGCCTGCACACCCAATGAGCATTAGTACAGTCTTTCATACAAGCCTGCAATAATTGTTCTATCCAGTCTGGAAAAGATGTAATGCAAATTCATTTTGTCTTATGTTCAGGATTTCAACTAATATATTGGCTTATGTGGGGTTTGGATTTCTTTGGGCTCTTGGAGATTCATTTGCTTTTCATGTAGAAAGGCAGATTTAGTTCATAAGTGCATCTTTCTATTAAAAACCTGGGGCAGTAACAAGGTGGCGGTGTGAAAGTTGTCTTGGCGATATAGAACATGACAATCTGTCCTTAGCCCAGGATGGGAAGGGCTGTTGGACAGGCCTGTGACCTGCTGAAGTCAGGCTTCTGATACTTTTTAGTTTTTATCAAGTTTTCCATTGAAAACTACTTGTGAAAATATACTTTCAAATGTATTAGTTTACTCTGTCTAAACAAAATAAGATTAATGTAAAACATTAATGTAAATTCACACAGTAATATTAATCTGTGAGCAGTCACTTTTCTGGTTACTGTTTTTTTTTTTTTTCCCTGATGTTTACATCAGGTGAGAAGAAATCTTTGTTCACAAAATAGTTTGTGTTAATCATTGTTTACTGCTGTCCCAAGAAATGCAGCGTGAAGAACTGGAAGGTTGACTCTGGGAAGACACTAATGTTCGGAGCATGTATCTGAGATATCTCAGTTTCATTAGAAATCGGATTTATATATCTACATTTGGATACTTCTCAATAAGAAAGGAGTAGGGACAATGCAGACTCTCGATGAATCCTGGTCACTTCTGATTTCCCCCCAGCAGTGGTGGCTGGGCATTACAGCCTTGGCTCAGAGCTCACTGCAGTTAATGGCCATCTCTGCCCTGCCGCCAGCGGGCTGTGGGGCGTCATTAGACAGATACACAGACTGATGGTGCAGCTGAGAGCTCAGTAACCGTGGAAACCAGCAGAATATACTACAGGTTTTAGAACTTTCATTAGAATTTTGATTTTTAATTTTTTTTTAAAGAGGAATAGGGGTTTTTTTATCATGGTTTGACAACACGGTATGTGTTCATTATCTTAGGAAGTGCTTTTGCTTTGCAGAATGTAATGCGGGTAAGTCCCAGGCGATAACCTGCCGCGATTGAGAGACGGGAGACAGGCTTGATGCAAGCAAAGTTCTCCACTTTATTACATGTAACACTCATTTTTATAGAAAATCAGAAGATGCGTGTGTTAAATTGATTGGTTGCTATGCTTCAGAATTTTTATCAGCGCGTGCTAATTGGTAGCTACTTAACCTTTAGCAATTGGACTAATAGCAACTAAGCCACTCCTGTAAAAAACTCTAAATTCCTTGCTGTCTTCACTGTCTTCAGCCTTTTATCAATCATGACTCACAGGTTAGCAATTCTTCACCATATCAGCACTTTTCTCAGTGCTTTTCTCTTCCCTTTATCAGGGCTCCCAAGGTTTGTAGCCTACAAGTTCCAGTACGTCCCCCTCTAACAACGGAGCAGTACAGGCCATTCTGAGTCCTTCAAGTCGTACCCGACAATAACCGTGTTTAGGGAAAACAAGGTACTATGAGATGTTAGAATGAGTATAACAAAGCAACCTTTGTAAGTGCTTGTGTTGGGCCTAAGTTGTTAGTCATGAAAGGTGGGCTTGCTTAAGAGGAGAAAAGAAAGATAGATGTGATTAAAGAAAAAAAAAAAAAATCTCTTCCTTTCAGACATCTGAAGCAGTTTAGGACCATTTGATCTGTGATCTTAGAAAACGTGTACTTTGAAACCCAGTGAATTCTCTTGCAAAGAGGGAACAATATAAATGCAATAACTGAAGGTTAGATTGTGATACCCTTGTGTAAAAAATAAAAAACAGTGCTTCATTCTTTAACTGGTGCTACTTGATTTGGTGGAGCTGGTCAAGGCGCAGTTCAGTGTGACTCACAGAGTTTAGTCCCAACTGTTTAAGGGAAGGTCAGAGGCATTTGCTGAGTCTTATCTAGACGGCCACAGCCTCGTCAACAGAGTGTGCTGGTGTTTGGCAACATGAATGTTTCCTTGGCAGGAGAAGAGGGTTTGTTTGTCCTGGGGATGATTTGAGTAAATGTCTCTCGTGCTTGGTCTCCTTGGTGCATCCATTGAGGGAACACCTCCTGTAATCATCTGTCTCTCCTCCTTTATGCCTCAGAGGAGATATTTTTAAAACTCGAGAATTTGGAATACTGATAACATTTGCAGTCAGTGGCAGAGAAGGCAGAATAGCTGGATAGCTGAGCAGAAAACCCCAGTCAGTGTGCCCTTGCCAAGCTCTGAGCACTGTGTGATGTGTGGAACAGAGCGGCCGTTCCTAAGCAGGAGGTGCCGTGGTTGGGCTCCACATGCCCACAGAGAGCTTCAGATCCCAGCACCTTCTGGGAAGGGGCTGCTCTGGCCCAACAGGTAGGTCAAATTCTTGTTCATGGGAGGTGTGCTTTTCTCCTTTGAGCCATCTGCAGATAATATAGACTGACACCAGATGTGCTCTGGCGTGCTGGGCTGTGCCACAGCCTATAAAATCTGACAGGATCCCTCGTGGCCAGGGCATAAGTCTCCTGAGAAAGGCTGAACATCTGCCCAGCCCACCAGAGCGATGCCAGGGGAGTGAAACGGTTTCTCCGTGACCCCTGAGGACACGGGTTTGAAGCTCAAAGTATGAGATGTATTGGGTCTTATTTAGAACACGTAAATGTTGCTGCTGTTTGGTGGTTCCTCTCCAAGCTTTATTAAAAGCAGGAACACATCCCAGCTGTCTGTGCCCTGAGCTGTACCAAGGCTGCACACCCTGCTGGCTGCAGGGTCACTGCAGGTCCCTGCTCACCTCTCCCAGTGTAAAGTTTTACGCTCTGTATTTCTGATAATACAGGCCCATATTGCCGATTTTTCTGAATATTTCTAAGAAAATTTTTTCCTTGCATTTTGTCTTTTTTCGAGACTGTGGTAAGAACTTCTTGGTGTTGTCTGGGGGCTGTGCCTTGTATCCTTGGGTCAGAGGGTGAGCTTGTGGGGGTGCAATTCTCACCCCTCCCCGCCCCTCCTTGTTGGGCTGCTTGGTGCTGGGTGTGGTTCCCCCCACCTCCCCCAGCTGTGCCCCGTCTGTGGAGATAAGGACTGAGAATGTTAACGAGCCTGGCTCCTGCCCTCCTGATTGCTGGGAATCGGTTTATAACAGCCCCTCATCTCCTGAGGGCCTGGCACACCTGTGCTTGGGATGGGGTCAAATGGGAACAAGAACAGAGAGACAGAAAATAATTAGAAGCTAATACAAATTTTTGGCTGCAACTTTTCCATTCTTGACAGTTCACCTCTGTCCCTTCTCACAGCCTTTAAAGTTTTTTTATAACTAATGAAAAAGTAGGATGGAGAGAGAAAAGAATGGGGGAAAAGGAACAGAAAATGCAGAAAAGGTGGAAAAAGGAGAGGAAAAGTAACAGAAGATTGTAAGGGGAGAAGGGAGTAGCAGTACAGAAAAGGATATAGAGAAGAAAATTAAAACAAAAAAGTGAGGAATTAAATTCTGGTTTAGCAGGTGTAAAATGTTGTTCCTTTAGTTCTAAGAAACTGATGAAAGCTAGAAATTGACTTGTGGAAAACAGACTCTACAACTCGAAATAGAGTTATACAGCAGGTATGTTTTACTCCGGCCGGGGTGCAAGGGGATTTCTCCACAAAGCTTGCACCCCAACAGCACTTTTTACCAGAAACTTATCAAGTGTGGATATACATATTCATTGGATTACAGAACACAAACATACATATGCATGAGTGAGGCTGGGTTAGTTCTAGAGGCTGGTGTCAGCAGTTTATATTCTCTTTGCACCTGCACATTGCCTCCTGGGGGGCACCTCTGGGGATCTGTTGGAGGAAGGCTCACAGTCCTCCTCACCTTGTACTTTTCCCCGGAGCATGTGCAGATTCTCTTGGCCAATTTCTTGAATAACAAGAGTGTTTTCAGCTGGTTTACTCATTCTATCTTATCTAAGAGAACCAATGGAACTTCTACCATCCGTACATGGCTATCTTTACTCATTACCGAGGCCCAACTGGTTAGAGCACATATGTTTCCCAAGGACAAAAACATGGTATTTTGCTGAACACGGCAGTTCTTGGTAGATTTTCACAGTAAACTGCTTTGTTTTGATGGACACAGTAGTCCTTGGTAAAATTCCACAGAAATGGTCTGGGCAAGCAGGATTCTTAGCGATATTAAAAAATGCTATAAGTTGCTATAAGTTGCTATAAGTAAGTAAATAAGTCTCAAAACAAGTAATCATTTCTCTGTATCAATTCCCCCCTTTTCTTTTCCCTAAGCAAATTCTTTTGCAGTCAAAAGGGTTTCATTATATTTTATTACTGTTTGTAAGATGTATATCTATTTTGTTAGGTTCTTCAATTTACACCAAAAGATAAGATTTACTGTCGTTAACATTGTCGTGATTATTAGTAATATCAGTATTGGGTGAGTCAGTATATTTAAGACTTTGGTAGCTGATGGGGAATAGCCTGTAAACACATCCCACCAGTAGTGTTCTCCGTCTGACTTCACTCGTTTCATGATTTGGTGTATTCTCTCTGTATCATGCTGGACAGTAATTAAAGTCTTTTGTCTACTTTCTTGGACCTGTTTCATCCATCTTTTTAAATTTTCATGATGCATAAGTCTTCTTACTAGGGTCAGATCCATTCCAATAGGGTGGGCTTCCAATCTCGAACTAATTTATAATTGGATCATAACAATTGATAAGTTGTGACACACACCCTGTAAGACTAACGAAATTGCAGATACAGATGTTCGAATGATTACTTGTATCTATTATAAGATCATCTACTTGTACAAAGTTACACAGGGTTCTTAAACAAACGCATCCCACACCCATGTAAATTATAACAGTCTCTGGAGTTTCATTAGGGTGAATCTCGAATTGGCAGATGTTTTGTTCAGTGTCCAGATAAATGTCATGAGCTTTGATGGTGTTATCTTCACAAATGGATCTTTGCTGGTCTTGCACAGCACAAGCCTCAACATTAATAGTTTGCCATTTCTTCTTATTTTTTATAGCCCATACCCTGTGCTCTAAGGGATAAATCACAGTTCCATGATGATTCAATCCTAATGCAACAATCAGATATATTTTATATACCCCAGCTCGATATATCATTAATACAAAAGCTGTGGCTGTGTTCTTAAGGGGGTCAAAGGTAAAATTAACTAAGTGCCACCATGATTGAAATCTTCTTTCAAATTCTGTTGTATTATCCTATATAACCTTTCGGAATTCTCTTGGCAGGATTCCGTCCTCACCTTCCCTGATGATTGAGGCTGCTGTTGATTGTATCCATAATTGAGCTTGGACACAACTAAGGGCTGTAGAAACGTTAGTTTAATGCATCCACAATTATCTTATTATCCTTTTCTTTTAGGTTCTCCCATTGTGGAAATGCACTTGCCATAAGCCACTGATTGTTGCCCAAAGCTAGGAGGGAGGATTTTAGAGGATATTGTATTTTGTTCAGGTCACTGGTTACTGTAGCGAGTTTGTTCATTATTATTTCTGAATCAATACTATTTAAAACTCCCAATCCTGTCCCTAGAGCACCAATTAGGTCTCTTTTTGTTCGCCCCGTATGAAGTGTTCATCTTTGCATCCAGGTTTGTCCATCCTTTGTAGGAGGTCTTTAAGAAAGATGAACAGGCTGGCTGGATCTCTGAAATATTGCTTTGCATCAGTAGCTCAACTCGTTTAAGAGACCATGTTGGATTAGATATTAACTGTTGTTGACCAACATTCTTAATTACATATGGGCCTATCGGATACACATATGGTGCTCTCAATCGTTTAAGTTCTATGTGGTTTGAATTAGTAATCTGAGTTGGAATAGTATAAACAGGAGTGGTTGTGGTTTCCTCCTGCATTATATTTAATCTGAATTTGAAAGATACTGCTTGGTCCCCTAGTTTGGTTCCTCCTAAACAAATAATGGATACTGGTTGGATTGCAGTAAATACATACCAACAAACCTCAGCCACACAATGGGTTTGGCCTATTTGGGATCCCATTCTCCCATTGGAAATTTTCTTGATAGTAATTTGTGTCAGGGGAAGCGGATCTTTTACATCACTCGCATTGAAGATTCTACAACCGATCTGTACCTCTTTTCCTCCTTTAACTGTCCAGGTATGGATCAAATTCGTCTTTTCCCATTTGTCTGGTTGAAATGTCATGTTGTCATAACGATTGCAAAATTCACCCCCAATAAATTCTTTCCCATAACATCCAAAGTAAGCATCTGTCCAAGGCCATTCCCAAGCACGTGTTAAATTACAGTTCAGCAAAATTATAAGCACCCATACCCATATCACCATTTTTGGATGCGAAGCTTTAGCAGTCCCACAGCTGTCGACTCCCATTTTGGCTTAGGAGCTTTCTTCACCCTGGTGTGGTGTTTCCACGATGTCTGTTCCATAGTCTTGATTGCTGTATGGGAAGTTGACACCTGACACGGACCTTCCCATTTTGGTTCCAGAGGTGAATCTGAAAAAGATCTGATATATACATAATCACCCGGTTTAATGTCGTGTACAGGCTCGTCCAGACCTCGAGCCCTGGTCCCCAGGACCAATTTCTCTATTTCTCGCAGCTGCTTTTGTAGACTTATAACATAATCGGTTAGTTATTGGGGTCACCATTAGCCGGGGTCCTTATTTCTCCATGCGGGAACAGAAACGACGCAACACCAATGTGATGATCAGGTCGTCCATCATCTTTTTTTTTCCTCCTATTTTTCCAATCCTGGTTACATTTATATTCTACTAAGTTCCGTACATGCACTCATCTATCTTCTAATAGGCTACAGGTCTTCTACACGCGCTGTTCACGCGCCTCTACAAGCATTTGCATTAGTTAATTGCAATTAGCACGTAAAGCCCAAAACTTGCCAAAACTCCCTTATCTCATACCCTGTTTTGCTCAGACTTGTGTGCTTTTGCTGACCACAGGTGTTTCTCACTTATCTGCTATCTTGTGTGTTTTTGCCAGCCTTATTTTGCTGGCCTTGTCTTCATCCTTGCATTCTTCTGTCTGCACTAACTTTCTCCCAGTGCGGCCCAGACTCCTACATTTAGTATTTCATCTCCAACCTGGGTTGATGTTCCTGCTTGTATCATATATGGTTTCCCATATACTATTTCAAAAGGACTTAATCCCTCCTTAGTTCTGGGTTTGGTTCTGATTCTTAGAAGGCCTAAGGGCAATGCTTGGGGCCAGGACAATCCAGCTTCCTGGCCTAGTTTTACTATTTGTTGTTTAATTAAATGATTCATTTTTTCTACTTGACCACTGGCTTGTGGATTATATGGGGTATGTAATTGGCAGTCTATTCCTAAAAGTTTGCTAACCTGCTGGACAATTTTTGCCACAAAATGTGATCCCCGATCTGAGGATATTGTTGCTGGAACCCCAAACCTTGGTATTATTTCTTGTAACAATACCTTAGTTACTTCTCTGGCTTTATTAGTTCAGCAAGGGAATGCTCCTGGCCACCCGGAAAAGGTATCTGTCAAGACTAAAAAAGTACAAAAACCCCCCTTTTCTTGGGAGTTCAGAAAAATCAATTTGTATTTTCCCATCTGGAACCAAAGACTGCACTTCTACTTTACCTTCTTTAGCCACTCTTTTGGCCTCATGATCTGCCATAGTGTTGCCAAGTTCATGGGTGGAACTTCTTTTTTGGTGAGCTTTGCAATGCATTATAGCCACCTTTTCAGGTAGTTGCACTGCTTCCAGGAGTTTGAGGAGTTCTTTGGCATGCTTTATATGTTTGCCCTGTGCAGACAAGAGTCCTCTTTCTTTCCACACTGCCCCATGAGCATGGACCACTTTGAAAGCGTATTTAGAGTCCGTCCATATATTAATTTTCATACCCTTGGCCATTTCTAGTGCCCAAGTTAAAGCTATTATTTCTGCCTTTTGTGCTGAGGTATTTGGAGGAAGAGCTTTAGATTCTATTACCTGATCTTCGGTGGTCACCGCGTATCCTGCCTTGCAGATACCTTGTCGGACAAAACTGCTCCCGTCCGTATACCAGCATTCATCAGCGACCTCTGATGGTTCCTCCTTGAGGTCTGGCTGGCTGGAATAAACTGCTTCAATCGTTTCCAGGTAGTCGTGTGTCACTGGTTCTCCTGTGTTTCCACTGAGAAAAGAAGCTGGGTTGACAATATTAGTACCTCTATTTTTATATCATCCTGTTCCACTAGGAGGGCTTGGTATTTCAGGTACCTTTGGGGTGAAGGCCAGTGTCCTCCTTTCATGTCTAGTACTGCAGACACCATGTGGGATACTAGTACTGTCATTTTTCTGGCCCAATGTGAATTTTCGTGTTTCTTGGATATATAGAACTACTGCTGCTACTGCCCTCAGGCAGCTAGGCCATCCCTCACTTACTTCATCGAGTTGTTTAGAGAAGTATGCCACTGCCCTCCTATCTGGTCCCAAATTTTGGGCCAGGACCCCTAGGGCTATTCCCTGTTTCTCGTGGGAGAATAACCAGAAAGGCTTAGTGATGTCTGGTAAACCCAAGGCAGGGGCATCCACCAGCTTCTTTTTCAGCCGACAGAATGCTCTGTTCGCCTCTCCATTCCAAGTAAGGGGTTTCGGATTTGATTTTAATAGTTCATTGTAAGAGTCGGTCAGAAGATCAGCGTTGTCTCAACATTGTCATTGGGGACATGGACAGTGAGGTACCCGACAATGGCCTGTTTGGAGCGCAGTTGCCGATCCCTGGACTGGAATGTGGTGCAAAGGCTCCTGAATGCAGAACTGTGTGTCACAGCGAGTGCTGTGCTGTTCTCCTGAGCACTGACCCGTGTGGTGCAGGCAGTGCAGTGCTGTTCTTTGGTGCCTGAGCCATGTAGTACAAAGAGTGCTGTGCTATTGTTTGGTACCTGGACCTAGCCAGAGCTGTTAGAGATAATTGCATAGCCACTGTCAAAAAAGATGGATCACAACAGTTGCCATAATATCAATGAAGAAATCATGAACCTTAGATGAACTTTGCTTCATTATAATACCAAAACACACCTCCTGGTTGAAGGTTACCTGCCTCCAAGACTGACCACACCTCAGACACTCCCCCTGCGCATGTGCGATGGCCTCGCTCAAGAAGGGCGGAGACCCCTGAGGCAGAGGTGGAGCAAGGTGTGTTACTGAGCATAAAAGATGACTTCTGGACAACGAAAATGGGAAGCTTCCCCACCAAGGACCACGACGATCGACGACGCAGCCTCAGCTGGACCCGGGACCGTTAGGAAGTCGTGAGATCAGCAGTGGTAGCTATAACCTCTCTCTAAACTTAACTTTACTTTTCTCCTTTCTTTCACCCATCTCTAACTATCGCGTGCCACTTCACAGGCAACACAATAAAGTTTCACTGTTTGATTACTGCTATCCCCTTTGGTGTTGGTCACCTTAATTTTGCATTTTCGAGATCGTAGCAAACAAACCATCACGAGTCCACCGAGTGGACCGTGACAGACAGCGGAAACTCTGATTTCACAGGGGTGATGCCAGCACCATCCAGCAACTCGAGTCGCTTTAAAGGATCACATACAAGTCATTTGGCAAATGTTCTCTAATTTAACTGTATGTGTTAAAAATATGTTTTACTTTTAAATCCTTAGCCATCATGTTAAAAAAACCCATGTATATTATCGGCTTCACTGTGTTAAACCAAACTCAAGAGGACTGGGAAGAAAGCATATCACAAATATACTAATGTGGATTTTTATCTCAGAATGTTTTTTGTATTTCCCTCTTAGATGTTTTTGAGACTTCGGTAAGTTCCTAAGTTTTGACATTTCACTCACCTAGTGGTGAAGGGAAGGCAGTGGATGTAGTTTTTCTGGATTCTAGTAAAGGTTTTTGATAGTGTCCCTCACAGCATCCTTCTGGACAAGTTGTCCAGCTGTGGGGTTTTCATCAATTTACCAATAAGTAGAAGTAATTGTGTTTGATTTAATAGAAATATAAAATCATCAGAAATATTTAGAAAAATTTTTATTTGTTGTGGTTTGTATCAGCAACCGATTGCTGCTTTAGAATCCCCTATACAACCCCATACCAAGGCCAAAGAGATTGGTCATAATCATCTAGTAGAGACGTTTGGAACCTAGGTAACCAAACACAAACTGATTTGTAAGTTGATTTATAATATATATACAGGACCAGGAAAATACAAGTAGTTGTCAAAGTCTAGGATTAATGGGAACTGGGGGGAAACAACCATAAACAGCTTACAAGTACCTGCCAAGGAAACTGTGTCCTTGGAAAATATGTTTGTGTATGAAACCGTGTCCTTGGAAAATATGTTTGTGTATGAAACTGTGTCCTTGGAAATTGTATATGTGTAAGTTCTATATAAGATGTGTGATTTTAGTGCTTGGTGCGTGCTGTTGGTGAGAACACTCCCCTCTGCGCCCGGCCGTCAATAAAGAAGTGCCTGCTTATCTGCATCAAATTGGTGTTGATAAGTTCTTTATTCCAGATTTTCGGTAACAGGGTGAGCAGGTTCACGGTGCACTGGGTGAAGAACTGGCTGAAGGGCAGAGCTCAAAGCCTTGTAGTGACTGAGGCTACATCTGGTTGGAGGCAAGCCACCATCGGCGTTCCTCAGGATTCAGTCCTAGGGCCAGGTCTGTTCAGTGTTTTATCAACGATCTGGATGGAGGAGTTGAACGTACCAATATCAAGTTTGCCAGTGATACCAAACTGGGAGGTGCTGATGACTCTCTTGAAGGACAGGAGGCCTTGCAGACGGATCTAGATAGATTGGAGCACTGGGCAATCGTTAATGGGATGAAATTTAACAAATCAAAATGCCGGATTCTGCACTTGGGACGGCGCTATGGCAGGCACAAGGATAACTGGGAGAGGAGTGGCTGGAAAGCATCCCTGCAGAAAGGGATGCAGGGGCGCTGGCTGACAGCAGGCTCAGTGTGAGCCAGCAGCGTGCGCCCTGGCAGCCAAGAGGGCAAACCGCCCCCGGGGGTGCATCAACCACAGCATAAGCAGCCGGGCAAAAGAGGGGATTATCCCGCTGTATTCAGTGCGGCCTCACCTTGAATGCTGTGGCAGTTCTGGGCCCCACCATTTGAGAAGGCTGTGAAGGTCCTGGAATGTGTCCAGAGGAGGGCAAGCAAGCTGGTGAAAGGGCTGGAAGGAATTCCCTGTGAGGAGCAGCTGGGGACTTTGGGTTTGTCTAGCTTGGTGAGAAGGAGGCTGAGGGGTGACCTCATTGCTCTCTAGAGCTTCCTGAGGAGGGGAAGGGGAGGGGGAGGTGCTGATCTCTTTTCCCTGGTATCCAGGGATAGGGTGTGTGGGAATGGTTCAAAGCTGCGCCAGGGGCAGTTTAGGGCAGACATTAGGAAGCATTTGTTTGCCAAGAGGGAGGTCAAACACTGGAACAAAATTCCTGGAGAGGTGCTTGATGCCCCAAGCCTGTCAGTGTTTAAGAGGCATCTGGACAATGCCCTTAATAACAGTCTTTAACTTTTGGTCAGCCCTGAAGTGGTCACACAGTGGGACTAGACAATCCTAGTAGGTTTCTTCCAGCTGAACTAGACCTTCCCTTCCCCATTTCCCTTCCCCATTTCCCATTTCCCTTCCCCACTTCCACTTCCCCACTTCCACTTCCCTCCCAGTGTGACAAACAACAAGGAGACTGTTACTTGCCTGAAATGTCAGGGCTTTTTCAGTGCCAAAACCACGTTCAAGGACACCCATCACAAAGGTTACAAGGGCTAACAGGATTTTATTGTCTTTTTCTCAAGCTGTTTCAGAGCAGATGCTCACAAGCATTAACATGGTGCACATGTGTAGCCAGGAGCAGGGTGATGCAATCCTCGGTTTAGCTTGAAAAAACATCACTTGAAGCCTGGCAAAGGGGAGTGAGAGCCACAGAAAGTCACAAATGCCCTGCGTCATGTGGAGGGACATTATGGTTAAGAAAATATTAATCTTTGCCGGAAACAGGAAAGCAGATAGCTGACTGATGCACAAAGAAGGTGCTCTTGAGAGCAAACGGAAAAGTTTTAAGAGTGTGACTTTTCTCTCTTTTTTTGGGAATGAACTATTTTCGCATGAATTTCCATCTTGGCATCCAAAAAACCCCCAAACATTCCTGCACCTAGTTTATAATGATTTTTATATTTTTATAATTATATTTTTATAATTTTTATATTTTTATACTTTTTATATTTTTAGAATTTTATTTTTATAATTCTATCATAACTTTTTATACTTATTTTTATAACTGTTCTTATAATTATTTTTATAACTATTTGAATGGCTATTTTTATTATTATTTTTGCTCTTTTTATTCTTTTAATTGTTTTTTATTATTATTTTTATCATTAGTTTTGCTCTCGTGTTTCTAAATTCTTTGTTTCAGTCTGTAAGAAAGGACTATCATTAATGCCACGTTTGACTTATGTAATTTTTGTAATTCTCTTTTTATAATTCTATTTTATAGCTTTTTATAATTATTTTTATAACTATTTTTACAACTATTTGAATGGCTATTTTTATTACTATTTTTGCTCTTTACTTTTTATTAATTGGGGTTTTTTTTCTATTTTTATCATTAGTTTTGCTCTCGTGTTTCTAAATTCTTTGCTTCAGTCTGTAAAAAAGGACTATCATCACTGCCACGTTTGACTTAGGATGACAAAGTGGCAGCAGGAAAACAGGCCAGGTAGTCCCTGTTTCCTGAAGAGCGAGAATCTGAAGAATGAGGACCAGGACCGATCACAGACTTTTAAAAGAGGAGGAGCGAGAAGGAGGTGCATGGTATTTTCCAAAGTATTACACTTGCCAACGCCGGTTGTACTTGTGGCCCTCCAAAAACTGCTCTGCTGTGCTTCTGGGCCAGGTGTGGGAAGGAGAGCCAGGGCGAGCCAGGGCACCAGGGGTGTCTTGGTGGTGCAAGAGTGTGGTGGTGCAATTCTTATCTCCCCCTGCCCCCCCCCCCCCGCCTCTTTGTTGGGCTGCTTGGTGCTACATGCGATTCCACCCACATCCCCGAGCTATACACCAGTCTGTGGAGATAAGGACTGATAATGTTAACGAGCCTGTCTCCTGCCCCCTGCCGACTGCTCAGAAACGGCTATAACGGCCCATCATCTCCTAAAGGCCTAGCACACCTGTGCCTGGGTTTAGGGTTGGGGGTTTGGTGTTAGGATTAAGATTTAGGGGTTTATGGTTGTGGGGTTGATGTTAGGATTAATGGTTGGGGGTTTTGTGTTAGGATGAAGGCTTCGGAGTTTGGTTTTAGGATTAAGGGTTAGGTGTTTGGTGTTAAGATTAAGGGTTACGGGATAAATTTGGGCGTTTGGTGTAGGATTAAGGGTAAGGGTTTTAGGATTGGTGGTTTGGTGTTAGGGTTAAGGGTAAGGGGCATAGGCTTGCGGGTTTTGTGTTAGCACTAATTGTTAGGGCCTTAGGCTTGGGGGTTTGGTGTTAGGATTAAGGGTTAGGGGTTTAGGGTTGGGGGTTTAGTGTTAGGATTAAGGTTTGGGGTTTGGTGTTAGGATTAAGGATTAGGGGCTTAAGATTTGTGTTGGTGATAGGGTTAAGGCTTGGGGGTTTGGTTTTAGGATTAAGGGTTAGTGGTTTAGGCTTGTGGGTTAGGTGTTAGGATTAAGGATTAGGGGCTTAAGATTTGTGTTGGTGATAGGGTTAAGGCTTGGGGGTTTGGTTTTAGGATTAAGGGTTAGTGGTTTAGGCTTGTGGGTTAGGTGTCAGGATTAAGACTTGGATGTTTGGTGTTTGGATTAAGGCCTGTTGATTTGGTGTTAGGATTATATATGATGATTTGGTGTTAGGATTAAGTGTTAGGGGTCAAGGTTGTGGGTTTGGTGGTAGGATTAAGGCTTGGGGCTTTGGTGTTAGGATTAAAGCTTGGGGGTTTGTTTTGTAAGATTAAGGGTTGGCGGTTTGGTTTGTAGGATTAAGGGTTGGGAGTTTAGTGCTAGGATTAATGGTTGGGTATTTGGTGTTAGGATTAAGGCTTGGGGATTTGGTGTTAGGATAATCTTAGGGTTTTGGTGTTTAGATTAAGGTTTAGGGGCATAAGGTTGGAGGTTTGCTGTTAGGATTAAGGGTTGGGGTTTGTTGTTAGCATTAAGGGTTAGGCATTTGGTTTTAGAATTAAGGTTTAGGTGTTTGGTGTTAGGATTAAGGCTTGGGGGTTTGGTGTTAAGATTAAGGTTTAGTTGTTTGGTGTTAGGATTAATGCATGGGGGTTTGGTGTTGGGATTAAATGTTGGGTGATTCGTGTTGGGATTAAATGTTAGGTGATTCGTGTTGTGATTAAATGTTGGGTGATTTGTGTTGGGATTAAGCCTTGGGTCTTTGGTGTTGGGATTAAGGTTTGGGGGTTTGGTGTTAGGTTTAAGGCTTGGGTGTTTGTTGTTAGGATTAAGGTTTGAGGGTTTGGTGTTAGTATTAAAGTTTTGGGATTTCTTGTTAGGATTAAGGCCTGGGGGTTTGTTGTTAGGATTAAGGTTTGGGGGTTTGGTGTTAGGATTAAGGCTTGCTAGGCTTGGGGGTTTGTTAGGATTAAGGCTTGGGGGTTTGGTGTATCGATTTAGGCTTGGGGGTTTGGTGTTTGGATTAAGTCTTGGGGGTTTGGTGTTGGGATTAAGGTTTGAGGATATTGTGTTTGGATTAAGTCTTGGGTGATTGGTGTTGGGATTAAGGTTTTGGGGTTTGGTGTTGGGATTAGGGCTTGGGGGTTTAGTGTTGAGATTAAGGCTTGGGCAATAAGGTTAGGGGTTTGGTGTTAGGATTGCCTTGCTTGTTTGGTGTTAGGATTAAGGCTTGGGGGTTTGGTGCTGGGATTAAATCTTGGGTGATTCGTGTTGGGATTAAGGTTTGGGCATTTGGTGTTGGGATTAATGGTTTGGGGATTGGTTTAAGGTTTGGGTGTTTAGTGTTAGGAGTAAGGTTTGGGGGTTTGTAGTTAGGCTTAAGGCTTGGGTGTTTATTGTTAGGATTAAGACTTGGGGGTTTGGTGTTGGGATTAAACCTTTGGGATTTGTTTTTAGGATTAAGGCCTGGGGGTTTGTTGTTAGGATTAAGGTTTGGGGGCTTAGTTTAGGGGTTTGGTGTTAGGATTAAGCCTTGCTAGGTTTGGGGGTTTGTTAGGATTAAGGCTTGGGGGTTTGGTGTTGGGATTAAGGTTTGGGGGTTTGGTGTTGGGTTTAAGGCTTGGGGGTTTGGCATTTGGATTAATGTTTTGTGGGTTTGGTGTTAGGATTAAGGTTTGGGTATTTGGTTTTAGGATTAAGGCTTGGGGGTTTGGTGTTAAGGCTTGATGTTTGGTGTTAGGATTAATGCATGGGGGTTTGGTGTTGGGATTAAATCTTGGGTGATTCATGTTGGGATTATGGCTTGGGGCTTTGGTGTTGGGATTAAGGCTTGGGGGTTTGGTGTTAGGATTGAGGCTTGTGTCTTTGTTGTTAGGATTAAGGCTTGGGGGGTTGGTGTTGGTGTTAAAACTTTGGGATTTCTTGTTAGGATTAAGGCCTGGGGGTTTGGTGTTAGGATTAAAGCTTGCTAGGTTTGGGGGTTTGTTAGGATTAAGGCTTGGGGGTTTGGTGTATCAATTTAGGCTTGGGTGTTTGGTGTTAGGATTAAGGTTGGTGATTTTGTGTTAGGATTAAGACTTGGGGGTTTCGTGTTGGGGTTTTGATGTTAGTCTTAAGGGTTGGGAGTTCGGTGTTAGGATTCAGGCTTGGGGGTTTGGTGTTAGGATTAACTTTTAGGGGTTTAGGATTGGGGTTTTGGTGTTGGATTAAGGGTTAGTGGATAGCGTTGGTTGTTTGGTGTTAGGATTAAGGGTTAGGTAGTAAGTGTGGGGTTTGCTGTTAGGATTAAGGGTTACGTTGGGGGTTTGGTGTTAGGATTAAGGATTAGCGGATATATTTTGGGTTTGGGGTTAGGATTAAGGGTTAGGGGAAATCGTTCAGGGTTTGGTGTTAGGATTAATGGTAAGGCGAAAAATTTGGGGATTGGTGTTACTATTAATGGTTAGAGGTTTGGTGTTAGGGTTAAGGGTTAGGGGATAAGGTTGGAGGTTTGGTGTTACGATTAAGGGTTAGGGGATAAGGTTGGGGGTTTGGTGTTAGGGTTAAGGGTTAGGGGTTCAGTGTTAGGATTAAGAGTTATGGGATAAATTTGGGGGTTTGGTGTTAGTATTAAGGTTTAGGGGATAAGGTTGGGGGTTTGTTGTTAGGGTTAAGGGTTAGGGGTTCAGTGTTAGGATTAAGAGTTATGGGATAAATTTGGGGGTTTGGTGTTAGTATTAAGGTTTAGGGGATAAGGTTGGGTGTTTGGTGTTAGGATTAAGGGTTAGGGTATAATGTTGGGGGTTTGGTGTTAGGATTAAGTGTTAGGGGTTTTGTGTTAGGATTAAGGGTTAGGGTATGTACTGGGTCTGGCTGAGCCGGCATTGCTTTTCCCCTGTAGCAGCCCTCATGGTGCTGTGTTTTATGTTGGGAGCTGGCAGGGTGTTGATAGCACACTGGTGCTGTGGCTACTGCTGAGTGGTGCTTACACAGCACCAAGGCTCTTTCTGACATTTCCCCGCCCCAGTGGGACCGGGTGGGCAAGATCTTGGGAGGGGACACAACCAGGACACCTGAGCCTTCTCCTCATCACTTGTTACCATGTTTCCTCCTGCATCCAGCAGGGCATGGATACTCTCCCTGGTCTTTCTTTTGCTGTTGACATACTTATAGAAACATTTCTTGTTATCCTTGATTGCTGAACAGATGCGAGCCAAGTCACTGAACATCTGGAGGAATGAAGAAAGCTTACGGAATGAATAAATGAGTGTTATGTGGGACCTGGGCATGACGTAAATGGTATGGAATAAGGGGTGGAGACTGTACTGGGTCTGGCTGAGCCAGAATTGGTTTTCCCCTGTAGCAGCCCTCATGGTGCTGTGTTTTATGTTGGGAGCTGGCAGGGTGTTGATAGCACACTGGTGTTGTGGCTACTGCTGAGTAGTACTTACATAGCACCAAGGCTCTTTCCAACGTTTCCCCCCCCCACAGTGGGACCGGGTGGGCAAGATCTTGGGAGGGGACACAACCAGGACAGCTGACCCGAACTGACCAAAGGGATATTCCAGACCATATGATGTCTGCTCAAGTATAAAGCTGGGAAAAAGGAGAAAGGGGGTGGGGTCACCCTGGGTCCTCCAAGGCAACTACTACACGTATCGGAGCCCTGCTTTCTGAGAAGGCCCAACATCTCCTGATCATGGGAAGTAGAGAATAAATCTGTTTTCTTTTTTTTGCTTCCACGTGTGGACCTTTGCTTCGCTTTGTTTATATTAAAACTGCTCTTGTTTTATCCAAAAGGGTTGGGTTTTTTTCCTATCTTATCTTTCCCCTCTTTGCCCTGTTGAGAAAAAAAAAAAGGGGGTGGGGGGTGGGGGAAGTGATAGAGCGACTTGGTGGGTACCTGGCCAAGGTCAAACCACCACAAGGTGCTAGCAGGGAATTCTCTGCCTGCCTTTCCCCAGTGCTCTGCAAGCTCTCCAGGACAACAGCAAATCTGGGGCTCTGTGCTTTCTTTCACCCTGAACAAGTGTTAGTGTCATCTGCAGCACTCCTGTCTAACATCTTTATTGATGATCTGGACGAGGGGATCAAGTGCACCCTCAGTAAGTTTGCAGACAACACCAAGTTGGGTGGGAGTGTTGATCTGCTCGAGGGTAGGGAGGCTCTGCAGAGAGACTTGGACAGGCTGGAGCGATGGGCTGAGGCCAACTGTATGAGCTTCAATATGGCCAAATGCCGGGTGCTGCACTTGGGCCACAACAACCCCCAGCAGCGCTACAGGCTTGGGGAGGAGTGGCTGAAGAGCTGCCAGTCAGAGAGGGACCTGGGGGTGTTGATTGACAGCCGGCTGAACATGAGCCAGCAGTGTGCCCAGGTGGCCAAGAAGGCCAATGGCATCCTGGCTTGCATCAGAAATAGCGTGGCCAGCAGGGACAGGAAGTGATCTTACGCCTGTACTCGGCACTGGTGAGGCCGCACCTCAATTACTGGGTTCAGTTTTGGGCCCCTCACTACAAAAAGGCCATTGAATGACTCGAGCGTGTCCAGAGAAGGGCAACGGAGCTGGTGCAGGGTCTGGAGCACAGGTCTGATGGGGAACGGCTGAGGGAACTGGGGGGGTTTAGTCTGGAGGAGAGGAGGCTGAGGGGAGACCTCATGGCTCTCTACAACTCCCTGAAAGGAGGTTGCAGAAAGCTGGGGATGAGCCTCTTTAACCAAGTAATAAGTGATAGGACAAGAGGTAATGGCCTCAAGTTGCACCAGGGGAGGTTTAGACTAGATATTAGGAAGTATTTCTTTACAGAACAGGTAGTCAGGCATTGGAATGGGCTGTCCAGGGAGGTGATCCTTCGAGAAACAAAGAGAGGGGTTAGTAAAACTGCCACCTTAGACTTCCGGAGGGCTAACTTCGACCTGTTCAAGAGACTGGTTAACAAAATCCCTTGGGAGGCTGCCTTGAAGGAAATGGGAGTCCAGAAAAACTGGACATACTTCAAGAGTGAAGTCATAAATGCACAGGAGCGGGCTGTTCCTGTGTGCCGAAAAACAAGCAGGAGGGGAAGGAGACCGACCTGGCTAAACAGGGACCTTTGGCTGGATCTCAAGAACAAAAGGAGAATCTATCGCCTTTGGAAGAGGGGCCAGGCCTCTCATGAAGACTATAAAGATGTAGTGAAGCTATGCAGGGAGAACATTAGGAGAGCCAAAGTGCAGCTAGAGCTCAACCTGGCTACAGCTGTTAAGGATAACAAAAAGTCTTTCTATAAATTCATTAACAGCAAGAGGAGGATTAGAGAAAATCTCCATCCCCTACTGGATGCAGAGGGAAACATGGTAACTAAGGATGAGGAAAAGGCTGAGGTGCTCAACGCCTACTTTGCCTCAGTCTTTAGCAGTGGAACTGGCTGTTCCCTGGACACCCAGCCTCATGAGCTGGGAGATGCGGAGGGGAAGCACATTGAGGTCAGCACAGTTGAAGAGGAGGTGGTCAGAGACCTGCTACACCACTTGGATGCACACAAGTCTGTGGGACCGGATGGGTTACACCCAAGGGTGCTGAGGGAGTTGGCAGATGTGCTCGCCAAGCTGCTGTCCATGATTTACCTGAAGTCATGGCTGACTGGGGAGGTCCCATTGCACTGGAGGGTGGCAAATGTGACACCCATCTACAAGAGAGGCAGAAAGGAGGATCCAGGAAACTATAGAGCTGTCAGTCTGACCTCGGTGCCAGGGAAGGTCATGGAGCAGGTCATCTCGAGTGCCATTGGAAGTCATATAATGGACAACCAGGGGATCAGACCTAGTCAGCATGGGTTTATGAAAGGCAGGTCCTGCCTGACAAACCTGATCTCCTTCTGCGACAGGGCGACCCGCTTATTGCATGAAGGAAAGGCTGTGGATGTTGTCTACCTTGACTTTAGTAAGGCCTTTGACACCGTTTCCCACAGCATTTCCCTGACAAAACTGACTACTAGCGGCTTGGATGGGCACACGCTTCGCTGGGTTAAAAACCGGCTGATGGCCGGGCCCAAAGAGTTGTAGTGAATGGAGTTAAATCCAGTTGGTGGTCGGTCACAAGTGGTGTACCCCAGGGCTCGGTTTTGGGGCCACTCCTCTTTAATATCTTTACTGATGATCTAGATGAGGGGATCGAATGCACCATCAGTAAGTTTGCAGACGACACCAAGCTGGGTGGGAGTGTTGATCTGCTTGAGGGTAGGGAGGCTCTGCAGAGAGATTTGGACAGGCTGGAGCGATGGGCTAAGGCCAACTGTATGAGTTTTAATAAGGCCAAATACCGAGTGCTGCACTTGGGCCACAACAACCCCCAGCAGCGCTACAGGCTTGGGGAGGAGTGGCTGGAGAGCTGCCAGTCAGAGAGGGACCTGGGGGTGTTGATTGACAGCTGGCTGAACATGAGCCAGCAGTGTGCCCAGGTGGCCAAGAAGGCCCATGGCATCCTGGCTTGCATCAGAAATAGTGTGGCCAGCAGGGACAGGGAAGTGATCTTGCCCCTGTACTCAGCACTGGTAAGGCCGCACCTCAATTACTGGGTTCAGTTTTGGGCCCCTCACTACAAAAAGGCCATTGAATGACTCGAGCGTGTCCAGAGAAGGGCAACGGAGCTGGTGCAGGGTCTGGAGCACAGGTCTGATGGGGAGCGGCTGAGGGACCTGGGGGGGTTTAGTGTGGAGAAGAGGAGGCTGAGGGGAGACCTCCTGGCCCTCTGCAACTCCCTGAAAGGAGGGTGCAGAGATGGGGGATGAGTCTCTTTAACCAAGTAACAAGTGATAGGACAAGAGGTAATGGCCTCAAATTGCACCCGGGAAGTTTTAGACTGGATATTAGGAAGCATTTCTTTACAGAACGGGTGGTTAGGCATTGGAATGGGCTGCCCAGGGAGGTGGTGGAGTCCCCATCCCTGGAGGTGTTTAAGAGTAAAGTTGACCTAGTGCTTAGGGATATGCTGTAGTTGGGTACTGTCAGTGTTAGGTCAATGGTTGGACTAGCTGATATTCAAGGTCTTTTCCAACCTAGACGATTCTGTGATTCTGTGATGGTGTCCCCATCCCTGGAGGTGTTCAAGAGGCGGGTTGACATAGCACTTAGGGATACGGTGTAGTTGGGATCTGTCAGTGCCAGGTTAACGGTTGGACTGGATGTTCTTCAAGGTCCCTTCCAACCCAGATGATTCTGTGATTCTGTGACACAAGCGCAATTCTGCGAAGCAATGTGAACACTTCTGCTTCCCAGGCACAGAGAAGGTGCTAGCAGGGAATTGTCTGCCTGCCTTTCCCCAGTGCTCTGCAAGCTCTCAAGGGCAACATAAACTCTGGGGCTCTGTGCTTCCTTTCGTTCTGAACAAGTGTTACTGTTTTCTGCACAAAAGCGATTTTGCGAAGCAATGTGAACACTTCTGCTTCCCAGGCACAGAGAAGGTGCTAGCAAGGAATTCTCTGCCTGCCTTTCCCCAGTGCTCTGCAAGCTCTCCAGGGTGTGAAGAATATGGTGGTGATTCGTGTTAAAATATGATGACTTTGTTAAGAGTTTACCATATACATAAGTTAAAGGAGATTTGTCATAGTTTTATTGTTAAAAGGAGTTTGGAGGTTTTTTTTCCCTCAGTGACAGATGCTAAGCAGGTGGAAAATTACTGGCGGGACCCCCATCAGAAGACCCAGCAACACCGGATTGCGCAGGTGGAATATGATTGGAGGAATCCCTGCCAGGAGCCCCAGCAACACCAGAAAGCCCGGGAAAGTTTGAGGGACCCTGCTGCGCATGTGAAGATGGGACTATAAAAGACAGTGACGCAGCACCACCTGGTGCTTGTCGGTGAGGAGCAGGAAGCCCCCCCTGACCCCCGGCATGCCTAGCTTTTTTGCTTGTTCTTATTGCAAATAAATTTATAAAAGATATTTTTGGCTCTGCCTCTACATTTATAACAATTTGGTGACCCCGACGTGATACTTCGGGACCCGTGGAGTATTGATTTCCAGGGGAGGCGCGCTCCACCTTTTAGGTGGCTCCCGGATTCCTTTGCTTCCTCGGACCGACAGTACCACGAACAGAAGGCAATAAGAACAAGCAAAAGAAAAGCGAAATCCCCAGACGACGCTCCCCGGAGATTCCCCGCGAAGGATCCAGGCAAAGACCTCGGACTGTGAGTGACACTTGGTGCGGGAGGGGTGATTTTCTGCCTGAGTGAGTGCGGTGTGACTGAGACGTGACTGTGTCATGAAGCAATTGTGGAGCCCTTCTAGCCGCGGTTTCAGAGTCTCGCGAGAGGCCTGGCCGGCGAAGGGGCAAAGCGAAAGGAGTGAGTGCGGTGTGACTGAGACGTGACAGTGTCACGAAGCGAGTGCGGAGCCCTTCTAGCCACGATTCCAGAGTCTCGCGAGAGGCCTGGCCGGCGAAGGGGCGAAGCGAAAGAAAGAAAGGGTTTGAAAGGACTCAGGCAAGGGTTTTCAGGATAGGCATTATCCTAGGGTTTATGGGATCAGTCTTATCTCAGGACGCCGGCAAAGACTATGGGCCAGAAAGGGAGTAAATCCCGCGGCTCGGGGAACCTATGGAGAGGTTCCCAGAGAGGGAGTGATTTGCCCGACACTTCTCAGGACAGTCCCCTGGGTTGTAATCTAAAAAATTGTTATAATTGGCGTGAAACAAAAGGGAAAAGTAAAGAAAAAATGATTCAGTATTGCATGGTCGAGTGGACCAAAGAACCTATCAAATCTGATCACTTATTTTGACCAAAATTTGGAACTACTGACAATTGGACATGTCAGGCATTAAATTCATATGTAAGTAATAAAAAACCTTATAATCAAGAAGAATGCGACTACGCTCAGGTGTGGAGAGGTTCCCGAATAACATCAAAAATCCTATTACTAAAGAATAAAAACACTGATAAGAAAACTTTCAAACAAAAAGAATGGGAAAGAAAATCTTCCTCCTCCTCATGAGGGAAGCTCAGAGGGTGAGGAACCAAAACCTACCGCTCCTTCCCCTCCATCAACTAGCAGAACCAGCAACCAAGGAAAACAGAAACAAACAACAAATAGTGGGGCAGAGGTTTGGGAAGGCGTTGGCGGCGGCAGGCGGCCCCTAGGACCGCGGCACGACCCCGCAACACACCCGGCCCCCCCGCGGCACCACAGGGAGGGGGCCCGATGGCGGCTGCACCCCCGCGGGGACTGCGCTGAGCACTCCGGTCTGACCACGGTTCTAGAGGAGCCCGGCCGGGGAATAAAGCAGAGAGCGAGCAACAGATTTTACAAATATATTCGGGGGTAGACCCAACCTCCCCGGTGGGAGAGGCTTTACTAAAAACTCAATTCATAGCCAAATCGTGGGGTGATACCAGAAAGAAATTAGAAAAGTTAGACGACTGGCAAGATCGGGGTCTGCAGGAGCTGTTGAGAGAAGCACAGAAGGTGTATGTTAGAAGGGATGAAGAAAAGCAGAAAGTGAAGGCGAAAATATTTGTTGCAGCAGTCAGAGAAACTCAGCAGAGAGAGGAGAAGCCTCCGAGATCTCACTCTAATGAATCACCTGGAGCTTTAGGTGGTGAAAAGAGAGGGACAGTAATTAGGGAAAACACATTAGCCTGCTATTATTGTGGAAAGAAGGGACATTTACAACAGAATTGTAGAAAGCAGAGCGGGATGAAAGGATGTTTAAAGAAGAATAGGGGTGTCAGGGGCTCTATTTCCTGGGGACAAAGCATCAAAGGAGCCCTTGATAAAATTGAAATTAGGTCCTCAGGGAGAAGAGTTTGAGTTTTTAGTAGATATGGGTGCCGAAAAATCAACTGTGAAAAACATTCCGAGGGGATGTAAAGTGAAAAAAGAAACTGCTCTAGTAATAGGAGCTAAAGGGGAACCATTTAAAGTACCAATTGTCGGGGATGTAGAAATAGAATCCCAACACCGTATAGTTATAGGGGATTTATTGTTGCTACCAGAGGCTGAAAATAACCTTCTGGGAAGAGATTTAATTACGGAGTTAAAATTAATAATAATAATACAAGAGAAAGAAATAAAAATTTATACATTAACAGAAAAAGATGAACAACAAATAGATCCTAAGGTCTGGTACACAAAAGGAGAGACTGGAAAACTTGAAATAAAGCCTATTAAAATTAATTTAATTAATCCAGAGACACCAATTAAGATAAAACTATACCCCATTCCCCTAAAGGGTCGAGAGGGGTTGAAATTACTAAGATGCAATTAGATGAATTACTAAGTAAAGGCACATTGGAACCTTGCATGTCTCCACATAATACACCTATTTTACCAGTTTTAAAATCAGACGGATCTTACAGATTGGTGCAAGATTTAAGGGCTGTGAATCAGCGAACTGTGACTCGTTTCCAAGTGGTAGCAAACCCCTATATACTACTTAACCAACTATCCCCTGACTATATTTGGTACAGTGTGATTGATTTAAAGGATGTATTTTGGTCCTGCCCCCTAGACAAAGGGAGCAGAGACTATTTTGCGTTTGAATGGGAAGATCCATTTAAAAATAGGAAACAACAACTTAGATGGACAGTACTTCCCCAAGGGTTTACTGAATCACCCAACCTCTTTGGACAGGCATTAGAGAAATTATTGCTGACATTCAAACCATCCTCAGGAATAAAAGTCCTACAATATGTAGATGATTTATTAATAGCTGGACAAACTGAGGATGATGTCAGGATGGGGACTATAAAATTATTGAACTTTCTAGGAGAAAAGGGATTAAAGGTTTCAAAGTCTAAATTACAGTTTGTAAAAAATGAAATAAAAGTACTTGGGACACTGGCTCAGTAAAGGGAAGAAGAAATTAGATCCTGAAAGGATATCAGGAATACTGTCTTTATCACCACCCAAAACAAAAAGAGAAATTCGTCAGGTATTAGGATTATTAGGCTACTACAGACAATGGATAGAAGGATATAGTGAAAAGGTAAAATTTTTATATGAAAAGCTAGTGTCTGACAGGTTGAAATGGACTGAGGAAGATGAGAATAAGTTTCAGAAACGAAAAGAAACACTGGCTGAGCCTCCAGTGTTAAGTTTACCAGATGTTAAAAGGCCTTTTCAATTATTTATAACTACCTCAAATCAAACTGCTTATGGGGTTCTAACCCAAGATTGGGCTGGAAGTAAAAAACCAATTGGATATTTTTCAAAATTGTTAGATCCCATAAACAGGGGCTGGCCAACATGCTTACAATCTTTGGTGGCAGCCGCCTTGCTAATTGAGGAGGCACAAAAAGTGACCTTCGGAGCCAATATTACAGTGTTTTCTCCTCATGATGTGCGTAGTGTACTACAACAAAAAGCTGAGAAATGGCTCACTGACAGTCGACTATTGAGGTATGAGACTATCCTAATAGAAGCACCAGAATTAGAGCTGAGAGTAACCGGTGCTCAAAACCCTGCTCAATTTTTATATGGGGATCCTAGAGGTGAATTGAGTCATGACTGCATTGAAGCAATAGAATTACAGACCAAGATAAGACCAGATCTAGAAGAAGACGAATCATCTGAAGGCAAAAAGGTTGTTTATAGGTGGGTCCTCTAAAGTTGTAGATGGAAAACTAAAATCAGGGTATGCAATAGTCGATGGAACCAAGTTAGTGGTTAAAGAATCAGGCCCTCTCAGTCCTGCCTGGTCAGCTCAAGCATGTGAACTATACGCTCTATATCGAACACTTGAAATTTTGAAAGACACGAAAGGCACTATATATACAGATTCCAAATATGCCTTTGGGGTGGTTCACACCTTTAGAAATATCTGGGAAGAAAGTGGAATGATTAATACTCAGGGAAAAGATCTGGTGCATCAAAAATTGATAGTTCAAGTATTGCAGGCACTGAGAGGTCCTGAAGAAATAGCCGTAGTGCACATAAAAGGATATCAAAAAGGAACAGGATATCAAACTAGAGGTAATAATCTAGCAGATGAAGAGGCAAAAAAAGGCAGTTTTAAGGGAACCAAGAAAACTATATATAATTGAACGGGAGGTAGATTATAGAAAAAAAGATATATAACCCTCAAGAACTAACCGAGATTTAGAAGTTAGGAGCTACTATGATAGAATGAAGGGAATATTAGCCCAGACGACTCCTTTAGGATTTGCAGTACATAAAATACAACCTGAAGATAAAGTAATGATTAAAACCTGGAAGGAGGAAAGCTTATCTCCTAGATGGGAAGGACCATTCCTGGTATTGTTGACTACGGAGACAGCTGTAAGAACTGCTGAAAGAGGATGGACTCATATTTCCAGGGTGAAAGGACCAGTCATAGGTGAATCAAATTGGAAGATCTAGTCAGCACCTGGAGATTTTAAGCTTCAAATACAACACAGCTAAAATAGAACTGGACTTACTAAAACAGACTGAGCAACATCAATAGTAGTGAAATTCTGAATCGTCCATATGAACCCTGTGTGTATGTATATATGTTAAATGTTTACTTTGTAAAAAGTTGTGATATCTATGATTTTTTTTGGCTTTAGACTGTTTTGCATAAAAACATAAATCAGTTAAACAAAGGAACCAAAAGAAATAGGAAGTAAGAGAGTGAGAGAAAAGCTGAGGATAAGTCCAAGTGAGGGCAAGACCAGATTGGCCTCCATTTTTGCTGTTAAGAAGACACAAACCCGACCGTTGGCAGCAACCCAATGGGTCCAGGGGTAGATAGAAAAATGTGCCATACTGGACCTCACTATGGTGACTGGCTTTTTCTCCTCATTTTATGTGTTAACCTCGCGATGGCTAAAAAGGGTCAAAACACTACCAGCTTATATGACACCTTTGAAGAGAATGAGTTTGTTATGTTAGCAAAAACTATAAGTAAAACTTTCAATTTAAGTCATTGCTAGGTTTGTGGGGGACCTTTGGGATTGTCAAGTTGGCCATGGGTCTCTGTGCCGCTTTCCCCATCACAAATTGTAAGTAACTATAGTGACGTTAATAATACCACCTGGGAAGATAGTGAAAAATGGCCAGTTCAATTCCCTAACAAGGGTAAATTTTGTCTGAACCGAACTCAGAAAGGAGGAGTTGATGTGGGGGAGAGTAAGTGTCAATGGACACTTACACATAAATTAATTAACAAAGATAGAGGTATCTATATATGGTTGTGGCTTAATGAACAAGGACGCAGCAAAGGATTCAAGGGGTTCTGGTCAGACAAAAATGAAACTGAATATACCAAACTATGAGGAAACAGTTTTTATAATCGAACTTGCGAATGGAAAAATGACACTGGGTCCTGGTATTGTACTATACGGATAAATAATAATTTAAACGAAGTTTTCAGCCCTTTGGGTGACAAAAATACGACTTATTTTCAAACCCTGAGGACTTCAGAGGGACCATTTGCCAAAGGTACAAAGACCAAAAAAGGCCACTATTAGATATGCGGACATACTGCCTACAAACAATTACCAAAAACTGGCTCATGTCCCTATCCAAACACAGAGTGGTTAGAATGGCGATCTATAGTCCTGGTTACCTGGAACCCCATGGGTAAAACACTTCTATTTTACCTGTTGTGTGCATTTGCTGCCCTAATGTTTATACCATGTATGATACCATGTTTTATTAGATTCATTCAGTCGTTCAAGGGATGCAAATCTCTGCAATACCAATAGATACTGAATTGGCCAGAGGAGAAAACGTACACCCACTAATGACAGTTAAAATAAAGAAAACAGAACACCCAAATCCCATACAACAAACCTTAGCCCGTCTTGAAACCCAAACACGAATCAATTTAATAAAACAAAATGCGAGGGATTGTGAAGAATATGGTGGTGATTCGTGTTAAAATATGATGACTTTGTTAAGAGTTTACTATGTACATAAGTTAAAGGAGATTTGTCATAGTTTTATTGTTAAAAGGAGTTTGGAGGTTTTTTTTCCCTCAGTGACAGATGCTAAGCAGGTGGAAAATTACTGGCGGGACCCCCGCCAGAAGACCCCACAACACCGGATTGTGAAGGTGAAATATGATTGGAGGAATTCCTGCCAGGAGCCCCAGCAACACCAGAAAGCCCGGGAAAGTTTGAGGGACCCTACTCCACATGTGAAGAAAGGACAATAAAAGACAGTGATGCAGCACCACCTGGTGCTCGATGGTGCGGAACAGGAAGCCCCCCCTGACTACCGGCGTGCCTAGATTTTTGCTTGTTCTTATTGCAAATAAATATATAAATGATATCTTTGGCTCTGCCTCTACATTTATAACAAGGGCAACACCAAATGAGGGGCTCTGTGCTTTCTTTCGTTCTGAACAAGTGTTAGTGTTTTGTGCACAAAAGCGATGCTGCGACGCAATGTGAACAGGCACAGAGAAGGTGCTAGCAGGGAATTCTCTGCCTGCCTTTCCCCAGTGCTCTGCAAGCTCTCCAGGACAACATAAAATCTGGGGCTCTGTGCTTTCTTTCGTTCTGAACAAGTGTTACTGTTTTCTGCACAAACGCGATTCTGCGAAGCAATGTGAACAGGCACAGAGAAGGTGCTAGCAGGGAATTCTCTGCCTGCCTTTCCCCAGTGCTCTGCAAGCTCTCCAGGACAACATAAAATCTGGGGCTCTGTGCTTTCTTTCGTTCTGAACAAGTGTTACTGTTTTCTGCACAAAAGCGATTCTGCCAAGCAATGTGAACACTTGTGCTTCCCAGGCACAGAGAAGGTGCTAGCAGGGAATTCTCTGCCTGCCTTTCCCCAGTGCTCTGCAAGCTCTCCAGGACAACAGCAAATCTGGGGCTCTGTGCTTTCTTTCGTTCTGAACAAGTGTTACTGTTTTCTGCACAAAAGCGATTCTGCGAAGCAATGTGAACACTTCTGCTTCCCAGGCACAGAGAAGGTGCTAGCAGGGAATTGTCTGCCTGCCTTTCCCCAGTGCACTGCAAGCTCTCCAGGACAACATAGAATCTGGGGCTCTGTGCTTTCTTTCGTTCTGAACAAGTGTTAGTGTTTTCTGCACAAAAGCGATTCTGCCAAGCAATGTGAACAGGCACAGAGAAGGTGCTAGCAGGGAATTCTCTGCCTGCCTTTCCCCAGTGCTCTGCAAGCTCTCCAGGACAACATAGAATCTGGGGCTCTGTGCTTTCTTTCGTTCTGAATAAGTGTTAGTGTTTTCTGCACAAAAGCAATTCTGCAAAAAAATGTGAACACTTCTGCTTCCCAGGCACAGAGAAGGTGCTAGCAGGGAATTCTCTGCCTGCCTTTCCGCAGTGCTCTGCAAGCTCTCCAGGACACATAAAATCTGGGGCTCTGTGCTTTCTTTCGTTCTGAACAAGTGTTACTGTTTTCTGCACAAAAGCGATTCTGCGAAGCAATGTGAACAGGCACAGAGAAGGTGCTAGCAGGGAATTCTCTGCCTGCCTTTCCCCAGTGCTCTGCAAGCTCTCCAGGACAACATAAAATCTGGGGCTCTGTGCTTTCTTTCGTTCTGAACAAGTGTTACTGTTTTCTGCACAAAAGCGATTCTGCGAAGCAATGTGAACAGGCACAGAGAAGGTGCTAGCAGGGAATTCTCTGCCTGCCTTTCCCCAGTGCTCTGCAAGCTCTCCAGGACAACATAAAATCTGGGGCTCTGTGCTTTCTTTCGTTCTGAACAAGTTTTAGTGTTTTCTGCACAAAAGCGATTCTGCGAAGCAATGTGAACACTTGTGCTTCCCAGGCACAGAGAAGGTGCTAGCAGGGAATTCTCTGCCTGCCTTTCCCCAGTGCTCTGCAAGCTCTCCAGGACAACATAAAATCTGGGGCTCTGTGCTTTCTTTCCTTCTGAACAAGTGTTAGTGTTTTCTGCACAAAAGCGATTCTGCCAAGCAATGTGAACACTTCTGCTTCCCAGGCACAGAGAAGGTGCTTGCAGGGAATTCTCTGCCTGCCTTTCCACAGTGCTCTGCAAGCTCTCCAGGACAACATAAAATCTGGGGCTCTGTGCTTTCTTTCGTTCTGAACAAGTGTTAGTGTTTTCTGCACAAAAGCGATTCTGCGAAGCAATGTGAACACTTCTGCTTCCCAGGCACAGAGAAGGTGCTAGCAGGGAATTCTCTGCCTGCCTTTCCCCAGTGTTCTGCAAGCTCTCCAGGACAACATAAAATCTGGGGCTCTGTGCTTTCTTTCGTTCTGAACAAGTGTTACTGTTTTCTGCACAAAAGCGATTCTGCCAAGCAATGTGAACACTTGTGCTTCCCAGGCACAGAGAAGGTGCTAGCAGGGAATTCTCTGCCTGCCTTTCCCCAGTGCTCTGCAAGCTCTCCAGGACAACATAGAATCTGGGGCTCTGTGCTTTCTTTCGTTCTGAATAAGTGTTAGTGTTTTCTGCACAAAAGCGATTCTGCAAAAAAATGTGAACACTTCTGCTTCCCAGGCACAGAGAAGGTGCTAGCAGGGAATTCTCTGCCTGCCTTTCCGCAGTGCTCTGCAAGCTCTCCAGGACACATAAAATCTGGGGCTCTGTGCTTTCTTTCGTTCTGAACAAGTGTTACTGTTTTCTGCACAAAAGCGATTCTGCGAAGCAATGTGAACAGGCACAGAGAAGGTGCTAGCAGGGAATTCTCTGCCTGCCTTTCCCCAGTGCTCAGCAAGCTCTCCAGGACAACATAAAATCTGGGGCTCTGTGCTTTCTTTCGTTCTGAACAAGTGTTAGTGTTTTCTGCACAAAAGCGATTCTGCGAAGCAATGTGAACACTTCTGCTTCCCAGGCACAGAGAAGGTGCTAGCAGGGAATTGTCTGCCTGCCTTTCCCCAGTGCTCTGCAAGCTCTCCAGGACAACATAAAATCTGGGGCTCTGTGCTTTCTTTTGTTCTGAAGAAGTGTTAGTGTTTTCTGCACAATGCGATTCTGCGAAGCAATGTGAACACTTGTGCTTCCCAGGCACAGAGAAGGTGCTAGCAGGGAATTCTCTGCCTGCCTTTCCCCAGTGCTCTGCAAGCTCTCCAGGACAACATAGAATCTGGGGCTCTGTGCTTTCTTTCGTTCTGAATAAGTGTTACTGTTTTCTGCACAAAAGCGATTCTGCAAAAAAATGTGAACACTTCTGCTTCCCAGGCACAGAGAAGGTGCTAGCAGGGAATTCTCTGCCTGCCTTTCCGCAGTGCTCTGCAAGCTCTCCAGGACACATAAAATCTGGGGCTCTGTGCTTTCTTTCGTTCTGAACAAGCGTTAGTGTTTTCTGCACAAAAGCGATTCTGCGAAGCAATGTGAACAGGCACAGAGAAGGTGCTAGCAGGGAATTCTCTGCCTGCCTTTCCCCAGTGCTCAGCAAGCTCTCCAGGACAACATAAAATCTGGGGCTCTGTGCTTTCTTTTGTTCTGAAGAAGTGTTAGTGTTTTCTGCACAATGCGATTCTGCGAAGCAATGTGAACACTTCTGCTTCCCAGGCACAGAGAAGGTGCTAGCAGGGAATTCTCTGCCTGCCTTTCCCCAGTGCTCTGCAAGCTCTCCAGGACAACATAGAATCTGGGGCTCTGTGCTTTCTTTCGTTCTGAATAAGTGTTAGTGTTTTCTGCACAAAAGCGATTCTGCAAAAAAATGTGAACACTTCTGCTTCCCAGGCACAGAGAAGGTGCTAGCAGGGAATTCTCTGCCTGCCTTTCCGCAGTGCTCTGCAAGCTCTCCAGGACACATAAAATCTGGGGCTCTGTGCTTTCTTTCGTTCTGAACAAGTGTTACTGTTTTCTGCACAAAAGCGATTCTGCGAAGCAATGTGAACAGGCACAGAGAAGGTGCTAGCAGGGAATTCTCTGCCTGCCTTTCCCCAGTGCTCTGCAAGCTCTCCAGGACAACATAAAATCTGGGGCTCTGTGCTTTCTTTCCTTCTGAACAAGTGTTACTGTTTTCTGCACAAAAGCGATTCTGCCAAGCAATGTGAACAGGCACAGAGAAGGTGCTAGCAGGGAATTCTCTGCCTGCCTTTCCCCAGTGCTCTGCAAGCTCTCCAGGACAACATAAAATCTGGGGCTCTGTGCTTTCTTTCCTTCTGAACAAGTGTTAGTGTTTTCTGCACAAAAGCGATTCTGCCAAGCAATGTGAACACTTGTGCTTCCCAGGCACAGAGAAGGTGCTTGCAGGGAATTCTCTGCCTGCCTTTCCACAGTGCTCTGCAAGCTCTCCAGGACACATAAAATCTGGGGCTCTGTGCTTTCTTTCGTTCTGAACAAGTGTTACTGTTTTCTGCACAAAAGCGATTCTGCGAAGCAATGTGAACAGGCACAGAGAAGGTGCTAGCAGGGAATTCTCTGCCTGCCTTTCCCCAGTGCTCAGCAAGCTCTCCAGGACAACATAAAATCTGGGGCTCTGTGCTTTCTTTCGTTCTGAACAAGTGTTAGTGTTTTCTGCACAAAAGCGATTCTGCGAAGCAATGTGAACACTTCTGCTTCCCAGGCACAGAGAAGGTGCTAGCAGGGAATTCTCTGCCTGCCTTTCCCCAGTGTTCTGCAAGCTCTCCAGGACAACATAAAATCTGGGGCTCTGTGCTTTCTTTCGTTCTGAACAAGTGTTACTGTTTTCTGCACAAAAGCGATTCTGCCAAGCAATGTGAACACTTGTGCTTCCCAGGCACAGAGAAGGTGCTAGCAGGGAATTCTCTGCCTGCCTTTCCCCAGTGCTCTGCAAGCTCTCCAGGACAACATAGAATCTGGCCCTCTGTGCTTTCTTTCGTTCTGAATAAGTGTTAGTGTTTTCTGCACAAAAGCGATTCTGCAAAAAAATGTGAACACTTCTGCTTCCCAGGCACAGAGAAGGTGCTAGCAGGGAATTCTCTGCCTGCCATTCCGCAGTGCTCTGCAAGCTCTCCAGGACACATAAAATCTGGGGCTCTGTGCTTTCTTTCGTTCTGAACAAGTGTTACTGTTTTCTGCACAAAAGCGATTCTGCGAAGCAATGTGAACAGGCACAGAGAAGGTGCTAGCAGGGAATTCTCTGCCTGCCTTTCCCCAGTGCTCAGCAAGCTCTCCAGGACAACATAAAATCTGGGGCTCTGTGCTTTCTTTCGTTCTGAACAAGTGTTAGTGTTTTCTGCACAAAAGCGATTCTGCGAAGCAATGTGAACAGGCACAGAGAAGGTGCTAGCAGGGAATTCTCTGCCTGCCTTTCCCCAGTGCTCTGCAAGCTCTCCAGGACAACATAAAATCTGGGGCTCTGTGCTTTCTTTCGTTCTGAACAAGTGTTACTGTTTTCTGCACAAAAGCGATTCTGCGAAGCAATGTGAACAGGCACAGAGAAGGTGCTAGCAGGGAATTCTCCGCCTGCCTTTCCCCAGTGCTCTGCAAGCTCTCCAGGACAACATAAAATCTGGGGCTCTGTGCTTTCTTTAGTTCTGAACAAGTTTTAGTGTTTTCTGCACAAAAGCGATTCTGCGAAGCAATGTGAACACTTCTGCTTCCCAGGCACAGAGAAGGTGCTAGCAGGGAATTCTCTGCCTGCCTTTCCCCAGTGCTCTGCAAGCTCTCCAGGACAACAGCAAATCTGGGGCTCTGTGCTTTCTTTCGTTCTGAACAAGTGTTACTGTTTTCTGCACAAAAGCAATTCTGCCAAGCAATGTGAACAGGCACAGAGAAGGTGCTAGCAGGGAATTCTCTGCCTGCCTTTCCCCAGTGCTCTGCAAGCTCTCCAGGACAACATAAAATCTGGGGCTCTGTGCTTTCTTTCCTTCTGAACAAGTGTTAGTGTTTTCTGCACAAAAGCGATTCTGCCAAGCAATGTGAACACTTCTGCTTCCCAGGCACAGAGTAGGTGCTAGCAGGGAATTCTCTGCCTGCCTTTCCCCAGTGCTCTGCAAGCTCTCCAGGACAACATAGAATCTGGGGCTCTGTGCTTTCTTTCGTTCTGAAAAAGTGTTAGTGTTTTCTGCACAAAAGCGATTCTGCGAAGCAATGTGAACAGGCACAGAGAAGGTGCTTGCAGGGAATTCTCTGCCTGCCTTTCCACAGTGCTCTGCAAGCTCTCCAGGACAACATAAAATCTGGGGCTCTGTGCTTTCTTTCGTTCTGAACAAGTGTTAGTGTTTTCTGCACAAAAGCGATTCTGCGAAGCAATGTGAACACTTCTGCTTCCCAGGCACAGAGAAGGTGCTAGCAGGGAATTCTCTGCCTGCCTTTCCCCAGTGTTATGCAAGCTCTCCAGGACAACAACAAATCTGGGGCTCTGTGCTTTCTTTCGTTCTGAACAAGTGTTACTGTTTTCTGCACAAAAGCGATTCTGCCAAGCAATGTGAACACTTGTGCTTCCCAGGCACAGAGAAGGTGCTAGCAGGGAATTCTCTGCCTGCCTTTCCCCAGTGCTCTGCAAGCTCTGCAGGACAACAACAAATCTGGGGCTCTGTGCTTTCTTTCGTTCTGAACAAGTGTTACTGTTTTCTGCACAAAAGCGATTCTGCCAAGCAATGTGAACACTTGTGCTTCCCAGGCACAGAGAAGGTGCTAGCAGGGAATTCTCTGCCTGCCTTTCCCCAGTGCTCTGCAAGCTCTCCAAGACAGCATAAAATCTGGGGCTCTGTGCTTTCTTTCGTTCTGAAAAAGTGTTAGTGTTTTCTGCACAAAAGCGATTCTGCCAAGCAATGTGAACACTTCTGCTTCCCAGGCACAGAGAAGGTGCTAGCAGGGAATTCTCTGCCTGCCTTTCCCCAGTGCTCTGCAAGCTCTGCAGGACAACATAAAATCTGGGGCTCTGTGCTTTCTTTTGTTCTGAAGAAGTGTTAGTGTTTTCTGCACAATGCGATTCTGCGAAGCAATGTGAACACTTCTGCTTCCCAGGCACAGAGAAGGTGCTAGCAGGGAATTGTCTGCCTGCCTTTCCCCAGTGCACTGCAAGCTCTCCAGGACAACATAAAATCTGGGGCTCTGTGCTTTCTTTCGTTCTGAACAAGTGTTACTGTTTTCTGCACAAAAGCGATTCTTCCAAGCAATGTGAACAGGCACAGAGAAGGTGCTAGCAGGGAATTCTCTGCCTGCCTTTCCCCAGTGCTCTGCAAGCTCTCCAGGACAAAATAAAATCTGGGGCTCTGTGCTTTCTTTCGTTCTGAACAAGTGTTAGTGTTTTCTGCACAAAAGCGATTCTGCGAAGCAATGTGAACAGGCACAGAGAAGGTGCTAGCAGGGAATTCTCTGCCTGCCTTTCCCCAGTGCTCTGCAAGCTCTGCAGGACAACAACAAATCTGGGGCTCTGTGCTTTCTTTCGTTCTGAACAAGTGTTACTGTTTTCTGCACAAAAGCGATTCTGCCAAGCAATGTGAACACTTGTGCTTCCCAGGCACAGAGAAGGTGCTAGCAGGGAATTCTCTGCCTGCCTTTCCCCAGTGCTCTGCAAGCTCTCCAAGACAGCATAAAATCTGGGGCTCTGTGCTTTCTTTCGTTCTGAAAAAGTGTTAGTGTTTTCTGCACAAAAGCGATTCTGCCAAGCAATGTGAACACTTCTGCTTCCCAGGCACAGAGAAGGTGCTAGCAGGGAATTCTCTGCCTGCCTTTCCCCAGTGCTCTGCAAGCTCTCCAGGACAACATAAAATCTGGGTCTCTGTGCTTTCTTTCGTTCTGAACAAGTGTTACTGTTTTCTGCACAAAAGCGATTCTTCCAAGCAATGTGAACAGGCACAGAGAAGGTGCTAGCAGGGAATTCTCTGCCTGCCTTTCCCCAGTGCTCTGCAAGCTCTCCAGGACAAAATAAAATCTGGGGCTCTGTGCTTTCTTTCGTTCTGAACAAGTGTTAGTGTTTTCTGCACAAAAGCGATTCTGCGAAGCAATGTGAACAGGCACAGAGAAGGTGCTAGCAGGGAATTCTCTGCCTGCCTTTCCCCAGTGCTCTGCAAGCTCTCCAGGACAACATAAAATCTGGGGCTCTGTGCTTTCTTTCCTTCTGAACAAGTGTTAGTGTTTTCTGCACAAAAGCGATTCTGCCAAGCAATGTGAACACTTCTGCTTCCCAGGCACAGAGTAGGTGCTAGCAGGGAATTCTCTGCCTGCCTTTCCCCAGTGCTCTGCAAGCTCTCCAGGACAACATAGAATCTGGGGCTCTGTGCTTTCTTTCGTTCTGAAAAAGTGTTAGTGTTTTCTGCACAAAAGCGATTCTGCGAAGCAATGTGAACAGGCACAGAGAAGGTGCTTGCAGGGAATTCTCTGCCTGCCTTTCCACAGTGCTCTGCAAGCTCTCCAGGACAACATAAAATCTGGGGCTCTGTGCTTTCTTTCGTTCTGAACAAGTGTTAGTGTTTTCTGCACAAAAGCGATTCTGCGAAGCAATGTGAACACTTCTGCTTCCCAGGCACAGAGAAGGTGCTAGCAGGGAATTCTCTGCCTGCCTTTCCCCAGTGTTATGCAAGCTCTCCAGGACAACAACAAATCTGGGGCTCTGTGCTTTCTTTCGTTCTGAACAAGTGTTACTGTTTTCTGCACAAAAGCGATTCTGCCAAGCAATGTGAACACTTGTGCTTCCCAGGCACAGAGAAGGTGCTAGCAGGGAATTCTCTGCCTGCCTTTCCCCAGTGCTCTGCAAGCTCTGCAGGACAACAACAAATCTGGGGCTCTGTGCTTTCTTTCGTTCTGAACAAGTGTTACTGTTTTCTGCACAAAAGCGATTCTGCCAAGCAATGTGAACACTTGTGCTTCCCAGGCACAGAGAAGGTGCTAGCAGGGAATTCTCTGCCTGCCTTTCCCCAGTGCTCTGCAAGCTCTCCAAGACAGCATAAAATCTGGGGCTCTGTGCTTTCTTTCGTTCTGAAAAAGTGTTAGTGTTTTCTGCACAAAAGCGATTCTGCCAAGCAATGTGAACACTTCTGCTTCCCAGGCACAGAGAAGGTGCTAGCAGGGAATTCTCTGCCTGCCTTTCCCCAGTGCTCTGCAAGCTCTGCAGGACAACATAAAATCTGGGGCTCTGTGCTTTCTTTTGTTCTGAAGAAGTGTTAGTGTTTTCTGCACAATGCGATTCTGCGAAGCAATGTGAACACTTCTGCTTCCCAGGCACAGAGAAGGTGCTAGCAGGGAATTGTCTGCCTGCCTTTCCCCAGTGCACTGCAAGCTCTCCAGGACAACATAAAATCTGGGGCTCTGTGCTTTCTTTCGTTCTGAACAAGTGTTACTGTTTTCTGCACAAAAGCGATTCTTCCAAGCAATGTGAACAGGCACAGAGAAGGTGCTAGCAGGGAATTCTCTGCCTGCCTTTCCCCAGTGCTCTGCAAGCTCTCCAGGACAAAATAAAATCTGGGGCTCTGTGCTTTCTTTCGTTCTGAACAAGTGTTAGTGTTTTCTGCACAAAAGCGATTCTGCGAAGCAATGTGAACAGGCACAGAGAAGGTGCTAGCAGGGAATTCTCTGCCTGCCTTTCCCCAGTGCTCTGCAAGCTCTGCAGGACAACAACAAATCTGGGGCTCTGTGCTTTCTTTCGTTCTGAACAAGTGTTACTGTTTTCTGCACAAAAGCGATTCTGCCAAGCAATGTGAACACTTGTGCTTCCCAGGCACAGAGAAGGTGCTAGCAGGGAATTCTCTGCCTGCCTTTCCCCAGTGCTCTGCAAGCTCTGCAGGACAACAACAAATCTGGGGCTCTGTGCTTTCTTTCGTTCTGAACAAGTGTTACTGTTTTCTGCACAAAAGCGATTCTGCCAAGCAATGTGAACACTTCTGCTTCCCAGGCACAGAGAAGGTGCTAGCAGGGAATTCTCTGCCTGCCTTTCCCCAGTGCTCTGCAAGCTCTCCAAGACAGCATAAAATCTGGGGCTCTGTGCTTTCTTTCGTTCTGAAAAAGTGTTAGTGTTTTCTGCACAAAAGCGATTCTGCGAAGCAATGTGAACACTTCTGCTTCCCAGGCACAGAGAAGGTGCTAGCAGGGAATTCTCTGCCTGCCTTTCCCCAGTGCTCTGCAAGCTCTGCAGGACAACATAAAATCTGGGGCTCTGTGCTTTCTTTTGTTCTGAAGAAGTGTTAGTGTTTTCTGCACAATGCGATTCTGCGAAGCAATGTGAACACTTCTGCTTCCCAGGCACAGAGAAGGTGCTAGCAGGGAATTGTCTGCCTGCCTTTCCCCAGTGCACTGCAAGCTCTCCAGGACAACATAAAATCTGGGGCTCTGTGCTTTCTTTCGTTCTGAACA